>NC_064824.1:56302879-56924470 GCF_024166365.1 Elephas maximus indicus
AATTATAGTCACAATGTTGGGCAACTTTTACCATTATCTATTTCCAAAATTTTTTCATCACTCCAAACAGAAAACTCTGAACCCATTAAGCAACGACTCCCTATTTCCCCCTCCCTTAGCCTCTTGTCTGGAGCCCTGGTGGTGCAGTGGCCAAGAGCTCAGCTGCTAACCAAAAGGTTGGCTGTTCAAATCTACCAGCCTTTCCTTGGAAACACTATGGGACAATTTTACCCTGTCCTACAGGGTTGCTATGAGTCAGAATCAACACGAAGGCAATGGGTTTTTTTTGTTTTTTAGCCTCTGGTAGCTTTTAATCTACTTTCAGTAAACTTGCCTATTCTAGATATTTCATAAAAATGGAATCATGTAATATTTGTCCTTTCCTGTGTGGCTTATTTCACTTAGCATAATGTTTTCAAGGTTCACCCATATTATCACATATATTAGGTTATCATTCTTTTTATGGCTGAATAATATTCCATTGTATGTACATACCACATTTTGGTTGGTGGACACTTGTGTTATTTCCACATTTTGGCTATTGTGATTAATGCTGCTATGAACATTGTCGCACAAGCATATGTTTGAGTCTCTGCTTTCAGTTCTCTTGGGTGTCTACCAACGAATGGAGTTACTAGATCACATGGTAATTCTAGGTTTAACTTTTTGAGGAATCACTAAACTGCTTCCCACAACAATTGCACCATTCTACATTCCCATCAACAATGCACAAGAGTTTCAATTTCTCCACATCCTCACCAACACTTGTTATTGTCGTCAAACTGATTTTTAAACAAAATGAAAATAATCCATTCTGACTAGGCTCTCCACACTTATTACTCCACTCCCCTTTAAAAAACCAGATCTTTTATAAGTGCTCTTCTCTGATTTACGAATCCACAGCTTTCTTCAAATAAATATACAAGTGCAAAGAAGTTTCAAGTAGTTCGTATTCTTACAGAAAATATTTATATGGACTTAAGTTCATAATTTCATTGGTTTTTATTACTGCTTTTTTTATTACACAGAATTGGGGGTTCCTGGGTAGAGCAAACAGTTTCAGCTCAGCGGCTAACAGAAAGGTTGGTGGTTCAAATCCACTCATCCGCACCATGGAAGAAAGGCCTGGTGATATGCTTCCGTAAAGATTACACCCAAGATAACCCTAAGGAGCAGTTCTACTTACTCTGTAACACATGGGGTTGCCATGGAATCAACAGCAATGGGTTTTTTGGTTTATTACACAGAATTAAAAGGATGGCCAGTAATCAATAATGTGAATAAGATTGTAATAGAACTTGCAAAGAGTTTCAGCAAGATTTTTTTAAACAAAACATTTCCTTTAAATTACTATACTGTATAAATGTTATGGTTCGAATTATGTCTCCCCAAAATATGTGTTGTAAATCATAACCCCCATACCTGTGGTAGAGGAGCCCTGGTGGCACAATGATTAAACACTCAGACACGAACCAAAAGTTGGCAGTTTGAACCCACCAGCTGTTTCTTGGAAGAAAGATGTGGCAGTCTGCTTCTGTAAAGATTTACAGCTTTAGAAACCCTGTGGGGCAACTGTACTCTGTCTTACAGAGTCACTTTGAGTCCTGAAGGCAATTGGTTTGGAGTATACCTGTGGTCATTTGGAAATGGGTTTTCTGTTAAGTTAGTGAGACAGTATTAGCATAGGATGTGTTTTAAGTCAATCTTTTTTGAGATATAAAAGCAAACTAAGCAAGCATGCAGAGATCTTCTCAAAAACCTGTGAAGACAGGGATTCTATGCTATCCTCCTTATTTTATAGATGAGGAACTTCAGGCTCAAAAAGACTAAATGGATTGCCAGACATCACAAAAAATAAGTGCCTCAGTCAGAGCTGGGATTTAGATAGCATGACTCTAATTTCAGTGTCTTTCTTTTCTGGTACAAATTGCTGAAAAGAGGGAAAATGACACTCCCAAGGTGGAGAATATTGAAATGCATTTGTTATACTCAATGTTAACAGCACATTTCTTTTTAAGCTGCTTTAACCAGACTCAATAATATTTATTGGAGGGATTACCACCTGATTGCCTTATCTTGCTCTTCCTGAATACAGGCAATTCCATATTTCCTCCAAAGGCCATTTTACCCTCAGAAGATTGTACTAAATGTATATTTAAAATACCAGGGTGGCATGCCATCTTAAACCTGCTTCTCCCAAGACTTTAGTTACTCCCACTATCTTATAAGGAAATGTGAACCTCTGAATCTGCCTCCCTGCTTTCTTCCCTCAATGGATCTGTTATCGGTTTAAATAATTCACTATCTAGCCCATATTGGATGAGTTTCTACAATACCGGCAGGCCATGTGCTAGACCTGCCGAGGGGGTTATATGTCCCATTAGATGACTCCTTTAATTTAACAGCCTGGCTAACTGTGCACAGCTATGGCTTTTGCTATCCCCAGATGAGCATGTGTCATTAGCCCACATCTGACCATGGTGTTGGTACACGTGTGTGACCACGGCACATGCAGGAACTGTGTCTAATACCGAACTGTGTAGGGGTATGTAATTTCATTGCTTTTCCCAGCTGATTTCTAACTATGTCCGATTTCTTTTATTATTCCCAGTGTCTTTAAAAATTCTTTTCCTCCCTAACATGATAAGAAGGAGCAGAAGAATGAATGGACTGAAGAAAAATGAATTTTGCAAATATTATGCCTCGACAAGAAAAGTACTTGTGTGCTATACTCTGAACTGTTTTGAGTCTGGATTTCCTACCTTGCTTAAGTTTTTTTCAGTCCTGTCTCAGTCTTTGTATTTAATGACTACACTGTTCTAAACACTTCACTTCTCACTATATATTCTATGCTACACATACCATAATAAACACTGGCCATGATCCTAACTTAGGGTTGATTTAAAATAGAAGTATTTATGAATCTGAGCCAGGGAGGAAAGCATACTAACACTCACAAGGCACATTCTTTTCTCACGCCTTCCTTTGCCTATTGCTGTGGGCAATAAATTATATTGAAAAATAACCAGTTTATTATTTGCTGTTTTCTTTGACTCTATGGAGAAAAGCTATAGTTGGCAAACTGAAAGAAAATTTAAGAATTTAATCCAGTATATTGTATATATGTTTGGGGAATGTGCTCAACATATAATAATTACGTGATACGTATTTCCAACCCTTTTGTTTTTTTAGCTGGTATCAATACAAATATCAATACAAATACAGTGAAATCTATGAGAGCTGGAACTCAACAGGAATGCCTCGATTTTCCGGGTCTACAAGTTTTCAGCCTTTGACAGGGTGCAGTCTTACCATTTTTGCTTGTTTTAGTGGATGTATTTGAGCTTTTCTTTTCTGACAGGCTTCCACCTTACATAGGTTCTGGTTTTCCCAGGCTTTATTGTACTATGAGTGAGAAGTTTAAGATGAATGGGATGAGCAGAGATACCCCAGGAAAAGTAAGAGGTGATTCTTGCCCTCCCCTCCCCTTAAAAATACAATCACCTAACAACCAAGTAAAATATCTTTTATTCTGTACAGGAAAAGCAGATTTTAAAGAAAGCATTAAAAATTCATTCTTTGAGCCTTTGCTCAGCTAATACTTCACAGATTAAGATACTTAGAAAATGTTCTAATTTTTTTCTTCTTACAGAATTGATTATAATGGAACCATTTCTTTTCTCACATGTGAATTTTTATTACTCTGTTTTTTTGGCCTTGTCTTTTCAAAAATGTACCATTTTCACCCACAGCTTAAGACAGCTTTGATGTTCTTCGTATAACACGCCGTATGTAATGTTAGCTCCTTAAAGCTGGAAATCAGACTGTGCATAATAACACACGTAATTTGGATGATATAAACAGCACAGGAAGAAGGGGAGACAGGGCCCTTCTGTGTACAAATTTCAGATTGCTAGCTGTATGCCTGTTCAGAATGTTAAACACTTCTAACTAGGCAGTGATGAAGTTACTCCTTTAGTGACTGTGACTTTTGAAACTCTAAAGACAAAAATTCCTCAAGTAAAAATAATTTAAAGATACTGGTAATGAACATAGTATTTATTTTATGTGAGCTTCTGCTCACTACTTTGGGAGCATTAAGAGTAGAGGGAGAAAACCTAATTTCATTGTCTTCAAAGCCCAATTTAATTGAGCAATTTCATAAAAAATACGGAAACAAAGCTTAGAAGAGCCAGATAGAAGACTGCGATACAAATTATAAAGTGTATCCATTACACATTCCACCCATTATAAAGAAGTCTGAAGCAGGGAAATGTTACCAGTCTATTTCCTTAGGGCTGTTTCTCTTATATCTTAGTTTTTAGGATTGGTTAGACTACAGTGGAGCTTTTTTCTTTTGTTTGTGGCATACAAGAATGCTCGCTGTCTGGCTTTTTCATCTGTTGTGGCAAGATTGGTAACTTTCTTACATTTAATTTCAAGAGAAATTAAATAAAACGAATTACCGTATTTTTCAGCAACAAGACATTTCAAAGTGGAGGAAGAAGTCAAAAGCTTTTCTGGTTTAATACGTTTATATTTTATTTTAAATATTCATATTCTGCCTTGTTCCAGGAAGGCTGCAAGGCCACTGAAATGTTTGCAGCTGAAATATCAGGATGGTAGTAATTGGGCCTTTGAAACTATGGGTGAAAAATCCAACAAATTTCAGTCATCTTTTATTTATGTGGACAGATTGTGTGGCATTTTGCTTCCTGTCCTTTTTTCCTAAGAGCTTTAAATATGGACGCCCCTCCAATCAGCATCTTTATACTGGGAAGCTCTGCGTGAGGTTGAAGTTTTTATAGGGGAACTTGTTTAAAACACAGTTGTCTTTAAAGGCGGGTTTGCCACATTAAGGTTAGGGGTTACCAATAAATCCCGTTACAGCAACTTCTGATTTCACCGCTGCAGCACACCGGTGGAGCGAACCATGAACAATTCTCGCTGACCACACCAACAGCAGCGGTCCTAGTTGATCTTTCCTGGATGAACGCCGGTCTAAAGGGCTTCAGGGGTGAAGCGGCCGACTCCCCCACCCCAGCCTGGCGGTCGTTGCCTGGGATTCCTGCGCGGAGGTGGCGAACCCAGGACAGCCGAATCCGCTAGGCCCTACCCTGGCTTTCATTCTCCTGGGGGAATAACAAAACATTTTGGGAACTCGGGAATTTAATTTACTGCCACCAACCGAAATAATAATAGCATCTTTGTGTTTCACCCCCTCCCCCTCTTCTTTCTTTCCTCTCGCCGACAGAAGCACGACGCTGGCCCTCTGTGGATGTGGCACAGGCAACACAGCGCCAGCCCAGAGCAGCCGCAGGAGGGGGCTGACTTGGGGCCTTGGGGAAACCCAGTCAGTCACCAGGTCCCTGAACGCCCCTAATGTCCTAATTTGGAAAAGAAAAGGGCCCAGCCAGCAAGGTGCCTTCTTACACCTTCCATCTTCCTTAGCTCATTCTGGCCCCAGAAAGCGAGTGTTGTGTGTGTACAGTTAAGTGAGGCAGAGAATATCCAAGAAAGCCACACAAGTCACCCTAAAGCATCCACCGAAACTTCGGCTCGGTTAATTGCTCCCATATGTCCTCCTCGGCTGTTTTCGAACGGCACTGGGGAAGAGGAAGGCCGGGTCATTTTATTGATTTTAAAGAGGCTGAAAAAAAGACTATCATCCCCCTCAATCCAGTCCCAGAGGGGCCCAGGAGTAGCCTCGGAGGACCAGCCCCCTCCGGGGCAGCTGGGGCGCAACCAGCAGGGACCCGACCCGGCAAGAAGAGCCGGCGAGGGGCCGCGCCCGCGCCCCGCGGAAAGTTCGCGCGCCGCGCCCCAGCGGGTCCTTGGAGTCGCCGCAGCCCCAGGCGGGGAGGGGCGCGGAGGCGCGGCCGGGGCGGGCGCGCGAGAGGAGGGTGCCTTCGGGAACACGCGCGGGGGCGGGGATTTGCGCTGCCAATGAGGCCGCGGTGTGGGCCGTGCGAGGCGGGGGGACGGGCCGGAGCGCCGCTTTCCCTGTGGCAGCTGCGGGAGCTGTGGCCGCCTCGCGAGCCTGGAAAAGGCAGCCGCCGAGTGCCCAGCCGGCCGCGCCCCGAGGCCCGTCCTTGGGGGTGGGGAGCCGCGCTGAGGAGCTGGAAACTTTCCCGACAGGTAACTCCCGCCTCCCGAGCACCGCCGCGGGCCTGCGTGCGTTCCAGGCAGGTCCAGTTGCCGCGATACTGGAAGGAGAGGGTCCCGAGGAGGAGGCGAAGGTGATGTGGAGCTTGGAAAAGCGTGTGGGAAAGTTTCTGGAGCCCCTCTCTTCCGCCGGGCACAGCCGAGAGGTTTCCGGGGATAGGCACGGACATGTTGGGCGCCCCCAACCTGCGTCCGGTTGGCTCTAGGGAGTCCGCGCCTTCCTTGCGCTGTCCCCTCCTTGTTGGACCGAGCCCCCGGCGCAGCTGGGGTTCGAGGGCACCGGGAACACGCGGGGGCAGGTCTCGAGTTTCGGGACTACCCTCACCCGGCGTGCCTCTTCTCCCTCTCTCCCGCCTCCTCTGTAGCCTTCGGGCTTGGCAAGGGCCTGGGCTGCGCCTGGTACCTAGGCGGGGGAGGCGGGTTAGAGTCGCGCCTAGCACCGCGAGGCTCGGGGAGTCCCCGGAGTGTAGGGGCGCGCAGATCGCAGTTGCCAAATGAGTTTTGGGGGGAGGTCTGTTAGTGCCCCAGTTCTGGGCTGAAAGTCCCCAGCATTACTTAGCTTCCAACAAGAGTGCGATTATCAATATACACGTTCTTTTTTTGGGGGGGGGGAGCGGGAGTTAGAGTAGACGTTGAGGCTTTTTCTTTTGGAGGGTGCTAAGGAAAGAGACAAGAATTGTGTCAAGATTGTGAGTCCCCCTATTCTTGAAGGGTGGAGAGTAATAGTCGAGTCGAGTCACTTTTAGAGGACTCATCAGGGTGCAAGTTCTTCTTGGAGGACGTTGGGGTACGAGCGTGCAGCGCTGGGGATGTAAGGGGCTCCCTACTTTGGCGCGGCAGCTTTCCGGAACGGCTGGTCGGGAAGGAAGCCGTAGGCATTGTGTGGCGTGTTTGCAGACAAAAATGTCCGTGGACCGGCATTCTCAAAACTTACTTGGCTTATTGTGTAAGTCTCCGGGAGGAAATGCGGCAGTGGCCAGGTAGAAATGCGGCGCCACGTCCAAAAGGACGGAGGACGCAGTGCTCGGCGACGGCAACAGTCCTCCCTACCCTTCCCCCTCCAGCCCACTCTTGGCAACCCCAGATTCCCGTGTCTCAAGTATGGGACTCGTATCGAGAGCGCTGTTCCCTGCAGGAGTCGGCTCCGACAGGCTAGGCGGGCGCTTTCATCTTGAACTTGACCCCAGGAGCAGCGTCGTCCTGGTGGGTTACTCGGTAAAGGGTAGCTGAATCTTAACACGGGATGGACCTTAAACTCTGGCATGGAAAGGAAGTGCCTGGTTCAGAAGCTTTGAGGAAAGGGCTCAGAACTGCTGAGGTCGCTTACTCGAAATGCCCAGGCGCACCAGTGCGTAAGTTAATGTGTGTTTGGAGGAGGTGCGGGTGGGGGAGGAAAGGAGTAACCTGGTTAGCTGGCGCTGAGGGTTGGTATTTCTCTGTAATGGAAATGAAGGGAGTCTGCATCTCTTCTTTCACCAGATCCGCTACTTTCTTTTTCCTTCCTGGGTCATCTTTATTCCTGCCAGGCTGGCACTCCTGGGATGGGGGCAGGGAAGGAGAAAAAAGCAGTTGTGAGGCTTCTCTTGTCGGCCCTGGAGGTATTTCAGATCTGCTACCAGGAAGACAAGAGGTTCCTGGATTTTCACAGCTGCTTCTTGATTGCTGGGAATGAAGGAATTTATGAGCGGCTGAGAGGTGTTCACTATAGTAGTTGTTTGAATGTTTTACTCATCTCAGCTACTTAAAGATCTCACAAGAGACCTTCCCTAGAGTATACCAGTTTCCACAAAGTTTGTGTCAGCCAGAATGCTCCATGGGTGTCAGCCAGAATGCATTGTAAATATATCCTGGTGGTTGGAAAATGAAAAGTATGTGGGAGTAAAGGAAATATGGTATCTAACATCCTTCAGGGCTTCCTCCTAGGGTTGCTCCTGTTACCTGCCAAGTGAACCCAGTCCAGGCTTCCGGACTGTTGTGATTTGACAATAAGGGATGGGAAATAGTGTCATTGGTTTTAGTGGAGGCAGGAAAGTCCAGAAATAAATTTAGGGTTGCTTTCATGACCCTGTCTTGCAGCTGTGGTTCCACAAACTTTTTTGCTGGAACTTGGAAGCACTGGTTTTCCTGCCCTTTTTTTTTTTTTTGGTTCATTTAACCACGAGAATGTCCAAATTATCATAATTTATGTCCATCATAAAGCTAAAAGATAACTGATTCATAGTCAGCCCTTTTCTGCTTCCCATAACAGCCTGGAGAAAAAGAACATTTTATGTCTTCAACCACACACAATTTATTTGGTGCCATAGTGGGTTTTTGATATTGGGTAGCAGAGGGCACAGTTTTAGAAACGATGGAGTTGTCTTGATTAAATTGTCCATTTTTAGGCAACATCCTCTTCTAAGTTGCTGATTAATTCTTTATCTCCCAGAAAACATTAAAACCAGTATCCCTAGGCTGGTCTAGCTGTAATCCATATTATAATGGTGCCTGCCAGCGTAGCGGGAGGTTAACGTTATGTCAGTGTTTCCATTAGACATTTCTAACCCAATTGTAAAGGTTTTGTCTGGGTTGCTAGTGGGCTGTGAGTCTCATAGCCAGAGAAATAGCTTTATTTTTATCTTGCTAATGAAAAATTCAGTTTAACTGTTAAATTACAGGAGTAAAATTTACAAATATGAAATAAAGCAAAGGGATGTATATATTTTGGGGAAAGGGGGTGATTTAATTTAGTACCTGGGATAATTTTGTTTTGAACTGTTTTTAAATGTATATTTCAGTGGTGGAAAAATAAATTCCTGAATCCCACCTAATATTTATAAATGTTCTTTGTACAAGTTCTTAAGTCTTCCTGGGCCTTGGTTTTCTCATTTTTATCATTCCTAAAATGGGGATTACCTTTCAATCCTAAAGACTCTCTAAGAGTTCTAAAAATGTAGGCATTTTGGAGCCAGTGCTGTGATATTAAAATGTAGTATTTTGGGGTTTCTAAAGTGCTTTACTTACATGTTTTATACCTGAATCTTCAGTTAAGTAAACTAAAGCCTGTTAATTTAAATCAGTTTGTCCATTATTATCTACACATAGTAGAGTTGCACTTGAACCTAGGTCTTCTGATTCTCCTTACTCCCTTCCCCAGGCATCTTTATTCATGGAGTCACCTGTGAGGATATTGTGGTCTTAAGAATTGGCTAAAAACTGACAGACTTATGTTAATATGTGGCAGTTCCTCAAGATTTCATTCATGGATTATTTTGGTTTCAGAACCCCAAGGTTAACATCAGTACTTTGATGTCTGGGATAAAAAACAGCTCACTAATAATGGTAGTAAAACTTTCTGCCCCAAGAGTGTTTCAGAAATTCATATGCTTCAAATGAATCATTTGTTTATTTTCAACTTCTTTATTAAGTAGGCTTCAGGCTGTAGTGTGATTTATAATCTGGACTGGTAACCCAGACAGCATTTTAAAGGAAATCACTTCTTGAATCTGTACCTTTTTTTTCTTTTTAAATAAAGAAATGAACCTATCATTCGCCTTTCATCCTGGTATCTCTCAACCTAATTACGAAGCCTGGATGAATATTCCTTTTTCTGTGTCATCGTTCCTGGACTCTTTCTACTGATGTCTGAATAAGTGATTTTGAAGCACTTTGTGTGCTAAATAAGTCTTTATGCTCCTGGCTTAATGGTAAAGTTGTGAGTTGCAGGTGACCCATTTTTTACTCTGTCCCTAAATGTTTGTGCCATGTCCTGCTTGCCTATTTAGGAGCACTCAGTGTAGCTTGACACTCATCTTGAAGCTGGTACGGGTTTTCTTTAAAAGGTGCTAAAATAAAATTACATGCTAAGCTATGGGCTCTTTTATGTCTGAGCAGCTTGTCCGTCTTCAGTTTTTAAAACTTGTTCTCAGAGGATTGTCTTTTCAAGATATTAAGCAATGGGGTTTAAATCTCAAAAAGAGGATGTATCAGTCATTACCCATTAACTGACTGTAAAGGAGTTGTGGTTAACCTGAAATTGCTGCCATTTCCTTGTGTGAACCAGAGAGAGCATCATAAAGCTGTATCTGCTAACAAATGGAATCTGGATGGTGCAGTTGGCTAAGCACTCTGCTGCTAACCTAAAGGTTGGTGGTTTGAACCCACCAGCTGCTCCAGAGGAGGAAGATGTGGCAGTCTGCTTCCGTTAAGATAAACAACCTTGGAAACCCTATAGGGCAGTTCTACTTTGTCCTATAGGGTCACTCTGAGTTGGAATTGACTCAGTGGCAATGGGACATCTGCTAACGAAGTTGGGAGACTTTGTTATCACTGTACCAGAAGTGGATAAGAGCAACAAAGCAGGATGACTTTTGGGTTTTGAATTATGATTAAAAAGGCTTTCTGGAAACATCTTTCGGAGAGCGAACGTGGGCCTCACGGTTTGGTTTGGCTGTGTTATTGATGGAGGGTGTCCTTCTAGGGTAAGGGTTGTCTTTAGACATTTCTGCAGGGGTGTGTGTGTGTGTGTGTGTGTGTGTGTGTGATCAAAGGGAGTATCCTGGAGCGTAGGCAGTAATACCAGGGGTACGGAAAGTGTTGTCAAGGGTGGCACTCCATAGTCACTGGATTTTAGCACAGATTTGGCCACTAACATGAGGGGATTTATTGGTATTAATCTCCCAGGTGCAGTTGTAGATAGATGTGAACTCAGGATTTTCAACCATATAGCCTAGAGCCACAGTGACTCACCACCTTCTCTGCCCCACCCCAGCACACCTAGGGTTACACACTTGTCATGAACCGTGGCTTATTACCTCAGTGAGGTGGGGTAGGAGGGCGAGGTGGTCTCTAAGACACACTTGATTATGACCTTTTTGTGCGTATGTGTTCATACAAGGATATAATCCTATTTTACCTGTGCTATTGAAGAATCGTGAAAAATGTACATACAAGAACGTGTGATGTTGTTTGTACAGTATATAGTATATACATATATAGTGCCCTCCCCCCCCATCCATACACATTCTTTTTTGGCACTGTTTAATGGCTGTTTAATGAATCCATTATATATGATGCCATAATTTGTTTCTATTTTGACGTTTAGGTGTATTTGGAAAGAACTCTCTTTTAGATTGTAAAGAGCCCTTTAGCTCAGATCTGATTCATGCATCATTAAATCACCAGGGCCAAGCACAGTGCCCAGCACACAGAGGTTATCTGGCTGCTGGTAGTTCCAAAGCCTTACATCACGTAGTTCCATTTTGGGGAAGTCCTAATTGGTCTCATGCCAGCCAAAGGAGAGTTGTGGTTGGTAGTACCCATTAGACCCAAAAGGTGGGACTGTGGGGAAGACAAAGTATCCCACAAAGAAAGGGGTTATTGTTAAAGGAGGAGGGAGGGAGCTGGGTAAACAAGAGTTAGCTGCCTACTATAGAACATATTTTTCAAAGTGGTGTTGCTGGCCGTGACAGCAGCATAGCAATATGCTGAAGGATATGAACATTTGTAATGCTCTTGTGATGCACACCCCTGTAGTCTTGAGAGATCACAGTTTTTGCCACATTCTACGGGGATCTGAATTGCTGCATATACAGGCACTTGTGTAATGGAGTATTGAATTACTGCTCAAAACTTGGAGTTGGTCATTATTCTCATATAACCCATTATACTCCCTGCTCTCTGCTGTGCTTTATTCTAAATTACTCAGGATTAGCAACATCAGTTATTAATGTTTATTGAATGCTTGCTGACTCTAACTAGATGTTTGAATTAAAAAAAAAAAATCTGTCATCACCTGCACGTTGGGGGTATATGTTCATGTTTTTTTTTTTACTGATAAGGGTGCATGATCAAAAAGTTTTGAGAACACAGTTCACGTTGCTTATATAGTTGTTAGGTACCATTGAGTTGGCCCTTGACTCCTGGCTACCCCATACACAATAGAGCAAAACACTGCCTGGTCCCGTGCCATCCTCATGATTGGGTACAGATTGGACTGTTGTGATCCATTGGGTTTTCTTTGGCTGATTTTGGGAAGTAGATCGTCAGGCCTTTCTTCCTAGTCCATCTCGGCCTGGAGGCTCCACTGAAACCTGTTTAGCATCATAGCAGTATGCAAGCCTCCACTGACAGCTGGTGGCTGTGTATGAGGTGCATTGACTGGGAATGGAATGTGGATCTCCTGCATGGAAGGCAAGGATTCCACCACTGAACCACCAATGCCCTTAAGCCACCTCTAGTCAGGTGTTTTTCATTACTTGCAGCTGAAAGTATCATACCTGATGCAAGGACAGATACGGGTGGTGGTGGTCCCCATTTTATTTATTTATACTTACAGTTTTACTATAGCAAAAAGTATACAAAAGAAGAAATACATACGGAAAGCCCTCCAGCACAGAGCTTCTGTGTTCCCAGGGGTGCATTACCCTCCTTATTCGTTGACATTTATGACCAACCAGAAAACTCCCTTGAGCTTTGGTGTCTGTCTATTGAGTTTCTTTACATAGTCATAATTGATTGACTCATTGGCCACATGATTAAACTCAATCTCTCACCTTCCTTATGCCCGGAAGTTAGACTAATAACACCTGGTGGATTTTTCTGGAGGGCACAACTGGACTGATAAGCAACATCCTGATAAATGGAGAAAAGATTGAAGTTGTTAAAGATTTCATTTTACTAGGATCCACAATCAACGTCCACGGAAGCAGCAGTCAGGAAATCGAACAATGCATTGGCTTGGACGGATCTGCTGCAAAAGACCCCTTTAAAGTATTAAAAAGCAAAGATGTCACATTGAAGACTAAGGTGCTCCTGACCCAAGGCATGGTGTTTTCAGTCGCCTCCTATGCATGTGAAAGCTGGACAATGAATAAGAAAGACCAAAGAAGAATTAATGCCTTTGAATTATGGTGTTGGTGAAGAATACTGATTATATCATGGACTACCAAAAGAACAAACCAATCTGTCTTGGAGGAAGTACAGCCAGAATGTTCCTTAGAAGCAAGGATGGCAAGACTACATCGTACATACAACAGATATATTATAAAGAGGGACAACTCCCTGGAGAAGGACATCATGGTTGATAAAGTAGAGGGTCAGTGAAAAAGAGGAAGACGCTCAATGAGATGGATTGACACAGTGGTTGCAACAATGGGCTTAAGCATAACAACGCTTGTGAGGATGGCGCAGGACCAGGCAGTGTTTTGTTCTGGTGTGCATAGGGATGCTATGACTCGTAAGTGACTCTACAGTACCTAACATATACACACAGCCCACCATCAAGAGTCATCTAATTTGCATAAACTGTCAGGTGTGGTTCAGGTAATTAACAACCAAAACAAAACGAGAAAACAAAAGCCCAAACCTGTTAGCTTTGAGTAAATTCTGCCTCATAGAGACCCTGTGGGGACAGAGTGCTGCCTTAGTGCTGCCCCATAGGGTATCCAAGGCTATAATCTTTATGGAAGCAGACACCACATCTTTCTCCTGCGCTGATGGGTTTCAACTGCCGACCTTTCTGTTAGCAGCCGAGTGCTTAGCCACTGCACCACAAAAAAAAACCCCGTTGCCATCGAGTCAATTCCGACTCATAGCGACCCTATAGGACAGAGTAGAAGTGCCCCATAAGGTTTCCAAGGAGCGCCTGATGGATTCGAACTGCCGACCTTTGGTTAGCATCCATAGCTCTTAACTACTGTGTCACCAGCGTTTCCCCTTTTTACAAGGACACTAATTACTCAGGAAATGCAGAGAATTTAAAGGTTACCTCCCAAGAATAGACAAAAAAGAAAGGCTGAAAAGAAGAGGGAATTCTTTGGGTAGTGTAATTCTTCACTCCTCCTCTGATTTTGTCTTTGCTCACGCATTCTATCAATCTATTAATATTTACTGAGAGTTTCCTGCGGGTCAAACACCATACCCCACTCACTGGGAATGCAGTGGAGAGCAAAGGTGGACACTATTCTCTTGAACCTTGCATCAGGGCAAAAAGACACTGGTCAATGTATCACCCACAAAACATGTCCAATTACAGAGTCATAGAGGACAGTTAAACAGTGCTGTGGGGGCACACAGTCCTCAGTGACAGGGTAGACTTCCCTGAGAAAGTGATGGTAAGGTCCCATCTGAACATGTATGAGGCATCAGGGTGAAGAAGTGGGAGAATAGCATTGCTGACTAAAAAAATTAATATGCAGAGGAGTCTGTAGGAGGAGGGAACACAGTTGGTGGAAGGCAGTGTAGCAAGGGCATAGAAAATGTTTGGGAAGAGTGGCATGAGGCCCACCTGGGGAGATGGGGTGAAGCTAAGCTGTACCTTTTGGACCTGTTTAAGGTTTGGTTCTTTATCCTAAGAGCGGTGGAAATTTATTAAAGGGTTGTAAGAACAGGAGTAAAATGATCAAGTTTGCATTTATAAAATATCAACCTGACCTCATGACAAAAAAAGAAGGAATAGAAGTGTCTTAATTCTTAGTGCTGCTATACCAGAAATATCACAAGTGGGTGACTTTAGCAAACAAGTTTATTTTCTCACAGTTTAGGAGGCTAGAAGTCCAAATTCTGGGTACTGGCTCTGTCTGTTTTGGGAAAATCCTTATCTCTTTCAGCTTCTCTTCCTGGGTTCCTTGGTGATCTGCAGGTAACATCAGTCTTTCTTTATTTGTGCTTCCTTGCTTCTGTGCCTAATCTGCTCCTTTTATTGTTTAATTTTATTGTGCTTTAGGCAAATGTTTACAGCTCAAGTTAGCGTCTCATTCAAAAAATTATACACGTATTGTTTTGTGACATTGGTTGCAATCCCTACAATGTATCAGCACTCTCCCCGTTTTCACCCTGGGTTCCCTTTGTCCATTCATCCAGTTTCCCTGTCCCTTCTTGTCTTCCAGTCTTGCTTTTGGGCAGGAGTTGCTGATTTGGTCTTGTATACTTGATTGAACTAAGAAGCACATTCCTCATGTGTTAGTGTTTGTAATCTTAGCCTGAAGAGTGGGCTTCCAGACTGGCTTCAGTTCTGATTCAGCAGAGTGTCCAGAGGCCATAGTCTTGGGCTGGGGTTCCTCTAGTCACTGTCACACCAGTAAGCCTGGTCTTTTTTGTGTGAATTTGAATGTTGTTCTACATTTTTTTCCTGCTCTGTCTGGGACTGTCATTGTGATCGCTGTCAGGGAGGTTGGTGGTGGTCGGCAGGCACCATTTAGTTCTTCTGGGCTCAGGCTGGTGGAGGCTGTGGTTCGTGTGGTCCTTTAGTCCTTTGGGCTAATATTTCACTTGTGTCTTTGATTTTGTTCGTTCTTTCTTGCCCCGGATGGGATAGGGCCAATAGATGTATCTTAGATGGCTGTCCCCCTTTTATTCATTGCTTCAAGATCCTCTGCAATCTTGTCCCTAGTTTTCATTTCCAGACCCAGCTGTCCTCTGCATGTTTCTGCTAATGCCACTGAACTCCAGCCTGTTTTCCGACTGTCACATATTTTCATTCTCTGATGAGACTCTTCTCCCATTTCCATCACTGACATTGTCCTTGACCTTCAAAGCCTAGCTCAAATACTGCTTCCTCATGAACATTTTTTCTGATTCTCTCTCCACTTTCCACATTTAAATGATTCTTTCCTTTTAGTCCCCACAGCATGTTGCTTGTAAATTTATTATATTTTTCTCTTTTTTGCCTTTTATTATTAAGTTGTTGGCCAGTTTGCTTTGGATAGTAGCCCTCTTGATGGTACGGGCCTTGTCTTCCCTGAGTCATTTTTTTACATCCCTTGTTTCCCCTTCTGGGAGAAAGGGAGATAGGCAGAAAACCCACAATTGTTAAACACCAGTTCTGTGCCAGTTACCGTGGTAAGTTCTCTCACCTCCAACCCTCAGCAACCTTAGGAAGGTAGAGAGCTCTACATGTAAGGAATCTGAATACAAGGGGATCCGGGATTCCAACTTATGTCAGTTTTATTCCAAAGCTGTTTTGTCTGCACATGCTGCCTGCAGTTACGTGTTCTTTTTTCATGTGGCAACCCTGACATGGGTTAAAATGGAAAGCCCTGATACCTGCTACAATGTAGTATGTGCACCATAATCATGCAAAAACATGGTGCAGAAGCATGACTGGACGATCATAGGCAGGCACAGCAAGTTCAGAGAACCTTCTCACCTTGTGTAACAGAAAAGGCCTGGTGGATCTAATGTCTGAAAATCTAAATACCTGTGGATGGTTATCTTTGCACACGTACCACCAAGCAGAATCATGGGAGTTGTTCTCTGCAGTAGGGTCTGCACTAAGCATTCCTCTTGGGAGATGTGAGATGATGGGCTTTCTTTCTGAGTACAACAGCTGAATTGAATTCTCTGTGGCAGTATTCCCTCCATGGAATGGATAATTGAGGGTTGACAACTTGTCAGCTTTAAAGTTGAAACATGTTAGATGTATGCTATAATGATGGAAAACAGACATCTCTCCAGGGTATTGAGGGTTCACATGACAGAATGTATATGAAAGTGTTCCGAGTGTTGTAAATTGCAAAACCAAACCAAACTTGTTGCCATTGAGTTGATTCCAACTCCTAATGACCTTATCGGACAGAGTAGAACTGCCCCATAGGGTTTCCAAGGAGTGGCTGGTAGATTCGAACTGCCGACCTCTTGGTTAGCAGCCGAGCTCTTAACCACTGCTCCATCAGGGCTCTGTAAATTGCAAAGGAGGCATAAAATTTGGTTGTTTCTCTTTGGCAGTGACTTAGAACTTAAAAAAAAAAAAAAAATTTTTTTTTTTTTTTTAGAACTTAGATTTCTTTGTTAACCACTCTTATTTTCTTTTAAGCGCATTTTCAAAGAGCTTTTACGTGTTAGAGCTTAAATGGAATAGAATATAATTTTTCTCAAATTAACTGCAGATATTAGTTGAAAGCTTGCCATAAAGCCTTTTAGTCCTGGAGTAGGAAGAATTCATGATAACCTGAATCTGTCTGCAGATCTAATTGTTTAAGCACCCAAAAGGACCTGTTTCTAAGAGGTAGGACCACTTCTGGTACATAAAGATGGAAATTTGGGGGGCTTTGAGGTTATTTTACTGGAAATCCTTAAGTATCAGAAGAGTTTTGATTTCAGGGTTTTTTTTTTTTTTGTTACTCAGAAGCTAGTAATTTACTTTGAGGAGTCCTTGTACAGGATTTGAAAAACCTTTGAAATATCTAAAGGCGGTTTTGAAAGTGAAAACCATGTGTGGACTGATACCTGGAATGAGTTGGAAGTCTATTCCATTGTAGATTTCCAAGGAAATGGATTTGAATGAGTAAAATTTGACTTGTTTAGAGGGAAATTTTGAAATAGGAAAAAGACCGACTTACAGACTAAAACATGTTAACTTAAAAAGTAAACATAACTATTTCTAAATGCTAAAGACTCAGAAAAAGTGATTGGTTCCTAAACTGTAAATAGATCCAGTTGTGAAATTCTTGTTATTAGGTCTTTTTAAAATAAAATTTTATTGTGCTTTAAGTGAAAGTTTACAAATCAAGTCAGTCTCACACAAAAGCTTGTATACACCTTGCTGCATACTCCTAATTGCTCTCCCCCTAATGAGACAACCCGCTCCCTCCCTGCACTCTCTCTTTGTGTGTCCATTTCACCAGCTTCTAACCCCCTCTACCCTCTTGTCTCCCCTCTAGGCAGGAGATGCCAACATAGTCTCAAGTGTCCACCTGATCCAAGATGCTCACTCTTCACCAGCATCCCTCTCCAACCCATTGTCCAGTCCAATCCATGTCTGAAGAGTTGGCTTTGGGAATGGTTCCTGTCTTGGTCTAACAGAAGGTCTGGGGGCCATGACCACCGGGGTCCTTCTAGTCTCAGTCAGACCATTAAGTCTGGTCTTTTTACGAGAATTTGGGGTCTGCATCCCACTGCTCTCTATTAGGGGTTCTTGAAGCATGTGACTTGAAAGCCTTAGAGTGATTTATCTAAGTAAAGCAGCAATTCTCAAAATGGTTTCCATGGGAAACAGATTTACAGGAAACTGATAGGTATTATGCAGGAAAAGTAAGGTCTCTAGTTGGGCAAATGGTTTGTGCTTGACCACTAACCTAAAGGTTGGCAGTTCGAACCCACCCAGTGGCACTTTGAAAGAAAGGGCTGGTGATCTGTTTCCATAAAGATTACGGCCAAGAAAACCGTATGGAGCAGTTCTGCTCTGTAACACATGGGGTCTCCATGAGTTGGAATTGACTCGATGACAACAGGTTTGTTTTCTTTTCCTGTAGGAATGGGAGTTCTGTGTGGTGCAAATTGTTAATGCACTCAGCGGCTAACCAGAAGGTTGCAGATTCCAGTTCACCCAGAGGTGCCTCAGAAGAAAGGCCTAGCAATCTACTTCTGAAAAACCAGCCATTAAAAACCCTGTGGGACACAGTTCTACTCTGACACACATGGGGTCGCCATGAGTCAGAATCAACTGACCAGCAACTGGCTTTTGCGGGGAAAAAGGGTTGTATGGTCAAATCAGTGGTAAAATCTGGGTAACCGAAGTAAACCAGGTGTTTTTGTATTTAACTGCAAAACTTTTGAGCACCCTGAGTTCTAATGTGCATTCTGAATCTCCTTGAAGGGAACTAGATTTTTTAAAACTTCTCAAACTCATTGAACTGTAGATGCTCTCTTGCAGAGCACCTTGTGGCCAGAGAATAATGTATGTTGGTTTGTTCAATTTGCTGAAATATTTTAAGGCAAACCCCAGATATCATGTAATTTCACTGGATAAACTTTAGTATTCATCCAGGGTTTCCCTCATTTCTAATTAAGGACTTAAAAAAACAACACAGCAACAACATAATCGCCATGCTATTATCACTTCTAAAATCAACAATAATTTCTTAATATCATCTAATTGTTCCCCACATGTCATTTGTCACTATTTTTGTTTTTAAAACCAGAATTCAATCAAGGTTTAGTTATTGCACTGTGGATTTGTTGTTTGTTCCTTTGGTCTTTTCAAATGTGAAAGAATACTTTCACCCTCTTCCTCCCTTTGCCCTTTTCTCTCTCTCTCACACTCTTGTTCCGCTTGCACTCACACTTGCCTTCCTACTGTAGCTTACATGCCCTCTCCTGGTTTTGGAAGACCTTGTAGAATGGCCCATATTCTGAATTCGTTTGCTTCCTTGTGGTGTCATTTACCTTGTTCCTTTGTCCCCTATATTTCCTGTAAACTGGAGATTAGGTCTAAAGGGATGATTAGATTCAGGTTAAATATTTTTGGGAAGAATTGGTGCTAGGCTATGGTTTTTTTTTTTTTTTTTTTCATCCCTGTGATTTGGGGCAGGCATTTAAGTTTAACAATTCATAGAGAGTAACTTAAAAACAGAATACAATAATGGCTTAGAGTTTCTTTGGAAATTTCATTTTATTAGTATACCAAGGGGACGCAAGTTGAATTTATTCTAGGTGTGGTTGGAAGCAAATCAGTATTCTTAATATTTGGCATGGTTAAATGCATATAAGTTTTCAGTATATCTTAAGACTGTAAGCTATGTGCCTCTTCGGTAACATGGCTTGGTGTTAAACATATTAGGTAGTTGAATTTGATTAAGAATGACAGGGTATCTAGTTGTCATGATTAAACAGTATTACCTAAAGACTTATTTTTAAGTCTATTAATTTAGGAATATGCATTAATATTACCTGTACTCTATAAATATTTAACACAATGCTATCCTGATAAATGCTCTTGCTAATTTGAAGTACAGCTATAAATTTAAGTACATCCTCAAGGTGATTATTTTATATGTACATTGTCTTAGAAATGCAGACATAAATAAAAGTTCCTACGATAGCAGACTTTGTTAACATAATGTGCTACTTAATTTTTTCCCCCCTTGATTTCCTTCCCAGTGCTTGTTGTATGTCTGGGAAAAATTAAAGGAATTTTTTTTGTGTTTTAATAAAGAATAACCTGGTATATATAAAACAGCTTTGTGTGATCAGTGGTAACTATCATAGGCAGCTCCTAGCCCATTGTTGTGTTTAATGCCTTACAGGGCAGAGACACTGTTTTATACATTTAAATTTGCCTGTTGTGAATAATACGGTGCTGTGTACTTTGTACTGTAGTAGTGCATGAAAAATACACCTAAAATACTCATTGCTGTGAAGTTAATTCTCACTCATGGCGACCCCATGTGTTACAGAGTGGAACTGCCTCATAGGGTTTTCTTGGTTGTGTTCTTTGTGAAAGTAGTTCTCTAGGCCTTTCTTCTGCAGAGTGGCAAGGTGGGTTCATACTGCTAACCTTTAGGTTATCAGTTGACCCCAAAGCGCTTGTGCTCCCCGGGGACAAATATATATATATATATATATATATATATATATATATATAATGTATTTATATGTATACACACGCACAAACCTACACATTGTTTTTTTTTTCCTCCTTCTCCCCCTTTTGAAATGTAAATACACTATGATATAGTGAAAAAGCATGACCTTTGAAACCAGATGAACCTTGTTTTTTGTGTGTGGCTCTGTACAATTTACTTGATCTTTGGTTTTTTTTTTTTTTTTGGTCTGTAAAATCGGGTAGTAATTTCTGTTTCATGAGATCCTTCACAGGACTAAAGGAGAGAGTCTACATAAAGTGTTTAGCCCCTTACTTGGCTAAGCTGCCCCCCAAAAGGCCATCTTTTCCCTTCTCTTCTTGCCATATTCTGGTAAAGAAATTTATCTTTTAAAATTTAACTTTCTTTATCAGTAGTTTAACGGGAGTTTTTATTCTGTGAGTATTTTTAAAATTGCTAATTATAATGTACTTGTTACAGAAGTCTAAATAAGATCTTGATTTCAAGCTAATGTGTATGGATGGTTGATTGCTTATATTAAAACAATTAGATGCTTATGCTAGATATTTTGAACAAACAGGTGGGCTATTTTTAGATGGTAATTTATAGAGAAGAAGGAACTAGAGAAAAGATGTTATTTATTATTGGCACCAGGATGTTGCTAACAAACTGTCTTGTTTTTATGAAAATCAGTACTTAAAACATCTTTTTATTTACTGAGACTGTGAGCACATGTGAAGTTGTGGAGGCTTCAGTGGTGTTTTGCTCGAGTGTGGTTTAGAACAAGAATAAATTTTGTTTTATTTAGCTAGAGTAAGTCTAGTGCCACACTCAAGTCCATGGCATTTCCAATTAGTAAAGTAGATTCTCTAGGGAGAGAGGGGTCAGTGCTTCCCTAAAGGGCCTCAGATCCTCAGGAAGGGGGAGGAGGAGGGAAATTCTGCATATGGTTTCGTGCCCTGTTTATTAAAGATCCATGTAAAGGCAGAAGTGTTATACCCTAAATCTCCTACAGGTGAAGTCAAGGAACATTCTGTGGCATACTTAAATAGATATTTTTATGGGCTTGGCATTCTTGACATTTATGGACAAACCAAGAAGAGTCGTCAGCATGTCCAGGGCATTAATCTTGTTATATAAGAAAAAAGTCTTGGCCAATTAAAAATGGGCAAAGGACATGAATAGGCACTTCACCAAAGAGGACATTCATGCAGCCAACAAACACCTGAAAAGGTGCTTGCCATCATTAGCCATTAGAGAGATGCAAATAAAAACCACAATAAGATATCATTTCATCTCTGCAAAAACGGTACTGATCAAAAAAACAGAAAACAACAAATGCTGGCAAAGTTGCGGAAAAATTGACACCTTCCTCCACTGCTGGTGGAGTTGTAAATTGTTTCAGCCTCTATGGAAAACAGTGTGGTACTTTTTCAAAAAGCTAGAAATAGAAGTACCCTATGATCCAGTAATCTCACTGCTAGGCATATACACTAGAGATCTAATTAATAGCAGTGACATGAATAGACGTGTGCACACGTATGTTCATTGCTTGCAGCATTAGTCGCAGTAACAAAAAGATGGAAACAACCTAAGCACCCATCAGTAGATGAATGGATATACAAATCGTGGTACATACACACAATGAAATACTATGCAGCCATAAGGAATAACGATGAGTTTTCAAGATACAATGTGGATGAATCTGGAGGGCATTATGCTGAGTGAAATAAGTCAATCACAAAAGGACAAATATTGTATGATTTCACTATTATAAAAAAATAAGACTAGGTGTACATATAGAAATTAACGTTCTTTGGTGGTTACCAGGGATGGGAAGAGGAGAAAGGGGGAAATGAAGTACACAAGAATAAGGGACAGTTTTGTAAGTGCTATAATATTTGTAATTTTGCAGCAACAGTAATAACTAAAAAATGTGTGTGTGATTACATAAATATGTATGCATATGTAGGTATAGAAAGGCACATGCAAATATATGGGTATGCATGTACTGTAACAACAACAACAAAAAATGTTGCTGTCAGGTTGATTCCAATTCACAGTGACCCTATTAAAAAAGACAAAAACAAACTCTTTGCCATTGAGTCATTTTCAACTCAGTGACCCTAACGGACAGAGTAGAACCGCCCCATAGGGTTTCCAAGGAGTGCCAGGTAGATTCCAACTGCCGACCTTTTGGTTAGCAGCTGTAACTTTTAACCACTATGCCACCACGGTTTCCATTGACCCTGTAGGCCTATGTATATACATGTTTATGTGTGCTGCGTCTATATTCTTATATGAAATAAGGCACGTGGGGGCATAGTTACGGATACTTCCTAGATACAACCAAACACCTCACAGGATTAGTTTACCAGATTTGAAGGTTTAGGACCATAGTCTTGTGGGGCATCTCCATAGTTGGTGCAATGTAGTTCATAAGGATAATGTTTTACATCCTAGGTTGGTGAGTAGTGTCTGGGGTCTTAAAAGCTTGTGAGTGGCCATCTGAGACACAACACTTGGTCTCTGATCATCCAGAGCAAAGGAGAAAGATGGAAACAGAAGATTTAAAGAAGAAACTAATCTACAGGACTAATAGTCTATGCGAACCACTGCCTCACCTACCTTGAGACCAGAACTAGATGGTGCCCAGCTACCACTACTGACCATTCAGACCAGGGACACAGTAGATGGTCTCAGACAGAATGGGAGAAAAATGTAGAACAAAACTCTAATTCCTAAAAAAAAAAAAGCCAGACTTATTGGACTGGTAGAGACTAGAGGAACTCCCAAGACTGTTGCCCTGGGATACCCTTTAAACTTGAAACTCGAACCACTCCCGGAGGTCACCTTTCAGCCAAATGACAGATTGGCTCATATAATAAATAATATTGTCCATGAATACTGTGCTCCTCTAAATAATCTTCTAAATGAAACCTAAACATTTACTCTAGACCAAAGATGAGAAGGTAAGGGGGACCAAAAAAAAAAACACCAAACCTGTTGTGGAGTTAATTCTGACTCATAGTAACCCTGTAGGGCAGAGTAGAACTACCCCAAAGAGTTTCTAAGGAGCAGCCGGTGGATTCATACTGCCCACCTTTTGGTTAGCAGCTGAGTTCTTAATGACTGCGCCACCAGGGCTCCAAGGGGCTCCAGGGAAGCTAGATTAACGGAAACAGAACAACTAGAATGAAAATAATGAGAATGCTGACACGTTGTGAAAAATGTAACCAGTATCACTGAACAATATGTATATAAATTGTTAAATGAAAATCTATTTGCTGTGTAGACTTTCACCAAAAACACAGTAAAATGTTAAAAGAAAAGAAAAAGCCATTGCAAAACAAGGAATGATACCTGCCCATGCAGTACCTGTTCTCTAAGAATGAACTTGATTGCTTAGAGAGAAGCTGAGCGGAACTTGAGCATTTTACACTTCTTTTTCCTACCATTAAGTAACTGTTTTGTTTCTCATTTCTTTTCTGAAATGTTTTGTTTAAACAAGAAAAGAAAAAAGCAAGCAAACAAAAAAACACAGTTGGTGTGGAGTCAATTCTGATGCATAGCAAGAATCGTGTGTGTGTGTGTGTCTGTGTCTGTGTCTGATTTTTCTGGAGTAGATTGCCTGGCCTTTCTTATGAGGCATCTCTTGGACTCAAGGAAACCCTGGTGGCATAGTGGTTAAGTGCTACAGCTGCTAACCAAGAGGTTGGCAGTTCAGATCTGCCAGGCATTCCTTGGAAACACTATGGGGCAGTTCTACTCTGTCCTGTAGGGTCGCTATGAGTCGGAATCAACTTGACGGCAGTGGGTTTTGGTTTTCTTGGACTCAAACCTCTAACCTTTTGGTTAGCAGCTGAGTGCATTAACTGTTTGCACCATCCAGGGACTCTGATTAAGCAAGAGGGACCCCTTTAAACTGTTCAGCAACTCCATATACCAAAAATAAAGGCAGACAGAAACAAGACTGGCTGTGATTTCCCCCTTCCTCATGGAAAAAGTGAGGTAATTCCATTTCTAGAGGGACAGTGATTAAGCTGTAAGTGGACAGAATTCATAACGATACTTCACTTTCCCAGGGCTTTTTTGTAGTCTTAACCAGCTCAATAAATATAATATCCTTATGAATTTTTAGAGGTGGAAAGTTACCATGAAAGTGTTAACTGATAAATTAGAAACAGGTTTCATTTGCCAAAGGGTGGTGGAGGTTTTGCATTCTTTTTTTTGCAACAAATACTTCCTTAAAAGTCTTTTTATTGTGGTAAAATATAGCATAGAATTTGTTATTTTAACCTTTTTAGGTGTATAATTCAATGGCATTAATTACATTTACAACTATATAAAACCATAGCGTTACCTATTTCTAAGACTTTTTCATCACGCCAAATAGAAACTCTAAACCTGTTGCCTTTGAGTTGATTCAGATGATATCAGCCCTTTAGGATAGATTAGAACTACCCCATAGGGTTCCCAAGGCTGCAATCTTTATGGAATCAGACTACCATATCTTTCTTTTGCGCTACAAGGGCTTCTTAATAGAAACTCAGTACCCCTTAAACAATAACTCCTCATTTCCTCTCCCTGCAGTTCCTGTTGTTGGTGTTACCTGCCATCAAGCTGATTTTTGACTCATAATGAACTATGTGGCAGAGTACAACTGCCCTATAGGATTTCCTAGGTTGTAATATTTACAGAAGCAGATTGCCAGGTGTTTCTCTTGAGGAGCTGCTGGGTTGGTTCTAACCGCCAACCTTTCTGGTTAGTTTAGCTGTTGCACCATCAGGGTTCTATTTCCAGCCTCTAGTAACCTCTAGTCAACGTTTTGGGTGTATGAGTTTACTTATTTTAAGTTATTCATATAAGTAGAATCATACAATATTTGTCCTTTTGTATATGGCTTATTTTGCTTAGCATAGTGTTTTCAGGGTTCATCCATGTTGTAGCATGTATGATTATGTCATTCCTTTTTATGGCTGAATAATACTTCCTGTGTATGGATATGCCACATTTTATTTATTTAAACCACTGTGTGGTTTAAAATCAGGAAAGGTGTGCATCAAGGGTTGTATCTTTTCACCATACTTATTCAATATGTATGCTGAACAAATAATCCAAGAAGCTGGACTAAAGAAGAATGTGGCATCAGGATTGGTGGAAGACTCATTAACAACCTGAGATATGCAGATGACACAACCTTGCTTGCTGAAAGTGAAGAGGACTTTAAGCACTTACTGATGAAGATCAAAAACCATAGCCTTCAGTATGGATTACACCTCAATATAAAGAAAACAAAAATCCTTACAACTGGACCAATAAGCAACATCATGATAGATGAAGAAAGGATTGAAGTTGTCAAGGATTTCATTTTACTTGGATCCACAATCAACACCCGTGGAAGCAGCAGTCAAGAAATCAAAGGACGTGTTGCATTGGGCAACTCTGCTGCAAAATACCTCTTTAAAGTGTTAAAAAGCAAAGAGGTCACCTTGAGGACTTGGGTGCATCTGACTCAAGCCATGGTATTTTCAGTCACTTCAGATGCATGTGAAAACTGGACAGTGAATAAGGGAGACCAGAGAAGAATTGATACCTTTGAATTACGGTGTTAGCAAAGAGTATTGAATATACTGTGGACTGCCAGAAGAACAAATAAGTCTGTCTTGGAAGAAGGACAGCCAGAGTGCTCCTTAGAAGCGAGGATGGTGTGACTTCATCCCATGTACTTTGGACTTGACTTCATCCCATGTACTTTGGACTTGTTATCAGGAGGGACCAGTCCCTGGAGAAGGACATCATGCTTGATAAGGTAGAAGAAAGGTCAGTGAAAAAGAGGAAGACCCTTGATGAGATGAATTGACACATTAGCTGCAACAATGGGCTCAAACATAACAATTGTGAGGATGGCACAGGACCCAGCAGTGTTTCTTTCTGTTTTACATAGGGTCACTATGAATCTGAACCGACTCGATGGCACCTAACAACAATTTATTTCATCGGTTGATGGACATTGGAATTGTTTCTACTTTTTGGCTATCATGAATAATGCTGTTATGGATATTCAAATACAACTTTTATGATTTCAGTTCTTTTGGTTATATACCTAGGAGTGGAATTGCTGGGTCATATGGTAATTCTATGCTTAGCTTTCAGCGAATTTTTTTGAGGACTGTCATTGTGCTTTTCCTTCGAGGCCCAGTTCTGTGTCTCTCAAGGCATCCCTCAGTTGGAGGAGACAAGTGCACACGTACATACTTGGGGGTGTTAGGGAGACACACGTGCAGTAGGAGTGTGAAGAAGGAAGAGGGCGGGGAGGAGGAGGAGTTGGAGGCTCAAAGACTTCACTGAGGAGGATGTGTAGGACTTTGCCAGGAGAAGAAGGGGGTGAGGGGCTTTCCAGAAGAGAGCACAATGAGCAGAGGCTGAGAGGCATGAGAATGCCATGTTTGTGGTGTTGTTACTGGACCAGACACTGCTTGGCATTTGGATACAGTGGCAGGGAGGAGAGAGCTGGGTTGTGAAGGGCCTTGCATTCCGGGCTAAGAAGTATGGACTTGGTCCTGGAACCAGTGATAGGTGTCAGGGGTTTTCAAGCAGGGCGATGATGTAATCAGATCTATGTGTTGGAGACAAGCTTTGGCAGCGGTGGTGTGCAGAAAAGACTGGTGTGTGGAGACAGATGGGCGGCAGGGCTCTCTGTTAGGAGGCTTTTGAAGTAGGTCAGGTGAGAGATGATGTTTGAGGCCTGAGCTGTACATTTAGGTGCATTAGCTCATGTAATCTTCACAAAAACCTTTATATAAGATGCTGTTGTCATCCTCATTATTATGTTTTACTATTCACCAATTTTTTTTTTTTTAAAATTTAATGAGGTAAGTTTAAGAACCAACTTGCAGAAATACTGGTATAAAATAGCATCAAATCTCCATTGGATCTGTGGAAGAATGCTTTTTCACCATTGAAAATAAATTCTGTATCTGTTATTCTATTTGAGTACAAGGTAAAACCAATAAATAAAAAGATGCAAAGGATATAGCTAGGTAATTCATACATGTGGAAATCCATGTGTTAAATAAACAAGTGGAAATTCATTTGCACTGGCCATAAAATACATAAAAATAAAGTGACGGTTATATTTTTAAATATATTAAATTATCTTTTAAAAAGTTTAATGGTGGTCCTTGCTTTCCAGTTTACTCTGTTGGTAGCAATGACAACTGGTAAACACTCTTTGGAAAGCAATACATTAAAATTTAGTAATAGCCATGACCCAGTAATCCTACTCTTAAGGATTTATGCTAAAAATGATTCAGTTGAACCAAAAGGCCATACTTAGGAGGATATCTGTATTAGTTGTATGTTGTTGCTGTAACAAATTATGACAAACTTAGTGGTTTAAAACAACACAGATTTATAATCTTACATTTCTAGAAGTCAGGGGTCAGGAGTCCTAAAATGAAAGCATTGGCAGGGCTGCATTCCTTCTGGAGGTTCTAGGGGAAAATTCTTTTCCTTGCCCTTTTCCAGCTTCCAGAGGCTATCTGCGTGTGGCCCCTTCCTACATCTTCAAAGCTCTTCATTCCAACCTCTGGTTCTATTGTCATAGCTCCTTTTTCTTGTCATCCTCATTTTGCAAATGAGGAAATAGACTCAGAGTAACCAGGCCAGGCCAGGATTTGAACCCAGATTGACTGTCCTGTGGCACTGTACCTTTAGAACCGAGGGAATGAGAAAATGGGGAAGGGTGTGCCTGGGAGATAATTTTTGTGGTGAAATGGAAGCTGCTTCTATGTTTTATGTTCCAGAACTGAAAGGGAATATTTGGCAGTTGACTGTAGAGTACAAGGAGGAGTTTCCAGGCTTGGCAGCAAGGTGTGGGCGATGATGAATGGTACTAGTAATTGAGATCCCCTGTCAGAAGGGGGAGGGGCAGGGCTTGGGGCACATGAGTTTGGGGCCCTCTCTGGGATATCCAGGGGTAGGAATCCCTGGGTAACAGAGATGGTTAAGTGCCGGGCTACTAGCCAAAAGGTTGGTGGTTTGAACCAGCCCACAGTCGTGCTTTGGAAGAAAGACCTGGTTATCGGATTCCAAAAGGTCACAGCCGTGAAAGCTCTATTTGCAGTTCTATTCTGAAACACATGGAGTTGCAGTGAGTCAGAATAGACTCATTGCAACTGATTTGGTTTCGATTTGGTCTGGGATATCCAATTGGAAATGCCCAATAAAAATTTTTTTTTTTTTTGGAAATTTGGTTGTTGAAGTAGCATTCCAGCCTCGCTGTAGAAACTTCTTTAAGACTGTAATTTACCTCTGCGTAGGCATGTGGTTTAGGACTTGTTACGTGCTGACAGTTGGTTCCGACTCCTGGTGATCCTATAGGACAGAGTGGAACTGCCCTGTTGGGTTTTCAAGGAGCAGCTAGTCCATTGGAATTGGTGACCTTTTGGTTAACAGCCAAGCTCTTAACCACTGAGCCACCAGAGCTCCTTAGGACTTGTAGAGGGTGTTGAAAATCATATTAAGCCAACAGTATAAATTGTTTTAAAGTTTATTTAATATACAGTTTGCAAATCAGGGTAACATTTCAACTAGGGAGTCAAAATGTTCCAAAGATGGCAGACGTTCAAAAGATTCTTATACTCCATCTTATCAACATTGCCATGAAAATGGGGCCAGAACAGTGTTTACATAATAACAGTTTACCTCTAAACACAGTTTCTAGTCTGACCTTTGAATTTTCTGTTTCTTGAAACTGACTTGACTTTTGCACATAGATAATTCTTTAAAAGAGCACAATGCCTAAGGCAAAACGGCCTTTACTACTTGTTTGACTTAAAGATGACATTAGGAAACCGGTTTTCTCAAGCCTTAAGGTTAAGAAAATCATCTCAGGGTGATGACTTGGGTAGGTCACCTCATCCTTCGTGGAACCCAGTAATCTGGATTCTACCAATTAAAGCTCCATTTCTCAGAGAGGGTAGAGTAATGGCTTGTGTGTTGCTGTGATGCTGAATAGGTTTCATGGAGGTTCTAGACTAAGAAGGACTAGAGAAAAAGGCCTGTCTAGCCAGTGGAAACTCTGGATCACAGTGATCTGATCCACAACTGATCATGGGAATGACGTAGAACAAGACAAGAGTTAAGAGTTTTCCATAGAATTGCAGTGAGTGTGGGGTGATTCAGCAGCAGAGGCAGCTAACAGCAGCAGCAACAACTTATTTAGAATGCAGAGTTCCAGGCTCTGCCCCCAGGTGGTGTTTCAGTAGGTCTGGGTGGGGTTTGAGAGTCTGCATTTAAAACTACCTCCTGGGTGGAGTCTGAGTCAGTTGGTTGCAGAGGCTCCTGCTATTGAGAAACCCTGGCTTAAGTGTTTCACCCGAAAATCTCCAGTGAAAACCAACATGTAGGAAAATTGCTTGTTTTTAAGCACTTATAAACATTCATATTTAATTCTGTCAAGGGTGCTTTTTAGTTATTTGGATTAACATTCAAAAACCACAAGCTCTCAAAATCAGTTTTGTTTTTGCCTTTTAAATAGACTTTTGTCAAGAGAATTTCCAGTGAAGTTAGATTCTGAGTAGTTTTTTTGCTCAAGAAAGATGTCGTGTCACCTAAAGCACAATACAATTTTAAAAAAGAGGAGTGGCTCATGACAGAGGGAGGAGTTCTTGGTTTGCCCAGGACTGGCCTCGGTTGTCACAGGTTAAAAAGTCGAGGAAAAGTACTCAACACTTTGAAATGTGGGCTTTAAACTGGACCAGCCAGTTATTAGGCCATTTTTTTGTAATTACTCATGACCCTATTCTAGATCCTTCTCCCCCTTCTCTCTATCAGTGTGTCTTTTTTTGATGAGTGGAGGCTTTGAAGCCAGACAGACTGGGTTCTGGTCCCAACTTAGCCCCTTTGTAGCAGTGTGACCCTGGGGGAGTTACCCAGCCTCCTTGAGCTTGTTTTCTGTGAATTTGGGATGCAGGTACTTTTTGAAGGTTGTTTTGGAAACTGAATGACATAAAGTCAAAACTTCTAGACCTGGACCTAGAAACATTCCCTTAATCTTAAGAGGGAGGGTGAGTCCTGGGCCATTGCCTCATTCAACACAGCTGTTGTTGTTAGTTGCCACGAGTCTGCCCGGACTCATGGCTACCCCATGTACAATGGAAGAACACTGCCCTGTTCTGCACCATTCCCATGATTGATTGTGGATGGGCCATGGTATTCCGTAGGGTTTTCATTGGCAGATTTTTCAAAGTAGATTGCCAGACCTGTTTTAGTCTGGAAGCTGTACACAAGCTTCCTCTGATAGATGGGTGGTGGCTGCACATGAGATATGTTGACTGGGAATCGAACCCCAGTCTCCTGCGTAGAAGGCAATGATTCTACCACTGAACCACCATTGCCCCCGAGCACATTCAAAAAAACCACTGCCATCGAGTCGATTCCGACTTATAGTGACGCTATAGGACAGAGTAGAACTGCCCCATAGGGTTTCCAAGGAGTGCCTGGTGGATTCGAACTGCTGACCTTTTGGTTAGCAGCCGTAGCTCTTAACCACTATGCCACCAGGGTTTCCCCAACACATTCAGTGCCTGCTTATTCTGCTAGGCAGAGTGTTTAGGGCAGACTGCCTGTGTTTCTTTAAACCGTAACCTAACTTACTCTACGTACTCTGCAGATTCGGGATGCATTCTTGTTTGGTTGTGGTTAATAGAAATAAAGGTTTTTCTGGTTTGGGTTTTCAGCCTAGAGATCTTTTTTTTTGTTGTTGGTATCTGGTTACCCTTAGAATGATTTTTGCTTCTTGTCTCTTGTGAACAAGGTTTGGGTTCATTAACTGCTTGCTGCTGATCAGTTAATTTTTCTGATGTGTGGGAGAGAGGAGTGACTTCCTTCTTGTTTTCCCACCTTTGCTAAATGCCATCACACTTCCTCTCTCAATTACAGAGTTTTCCCAGCCTCCTCTTCTTCAGTCCCCATCCTGATGGGACGGGGCAGGAGGAAGTTCGCTTCTTTCTGGTTGGCTTGTTCATTTAACAGATGCCAACTGAGCTCTTACCCTGTGTCAGGCTCTGTGCTAGGTGTTTGTTCTTAAATTGTCTAATTTAATTCATTTAAGTACTTTGAAAGGGAGCAGATACTCTTCTTATGCCCGTTTTGTAAATGAGGTTACACACCTCACCCTAGGTTTCCTACAGGTTAATAGGATCCTAGTACCTTACTCTAGTTGTGCTGCCCTTCTTTCTCACCCCTTGCCTAGTGGTAGGCCTCCCAGTAGGGAACCACACATGTTTCCTGGGAGTCTCTGTCCAGAACTGATCAGTTTTTAAATCCCTTAGGGGTACTGGCACATGGTCCATTTCATTGAATGGTATGTGGACTGTAGATACTGTAGAGTTGAGGGGTGGGAGAGAAACTTGGGACATAACCGACAGTGTTAACAAGGAAAGAAAACTGGTGGAATTAACAATTAATTAACTTTAATTAATTAAAAATTAAATGGGAATTTTGCAGCTGCTTAAGACTGCTTGTCCTCTTTATTTTGAGCGGCCCCTGAAAGACTGTTGGGGTATGTTAAATGCATATTTGCATGACTTGTTTGTTTTAACATCTTTTTAGTTTTCTGCCATTTTAAGCTTATAGTCTAAATCACTTTTTACCGATTTTTTTTTTGGGGGGGGAGCTACAGTATCCTTAGATTATTCATAATAATTATGAAGATGTCTGTGAACTGCATATTTGACCTTCTCACTTAACTTTCAGCATCAAACATGCATGTGAACAGCCTAATGAAAAGACCAGTGATTCTGGAGCAAAGTAGACTTAGTTTCAAATTTCATCTCTCCTCTATGTTCTTGGACAAGTTTCTTAACTTCAGGGCCTCAGTTTCTTCATGTTTTATGCAGAGAAGGTAAAATGAAATAATGTTTGTACAGTACATCTAGAATAGGATTTGGTGTATAATAGGTTTTCAGAAGTTTTCTGGTTTTTTATCTCAGCTTGATTCAATAGGTGTTAAATACATTTAAGGTGCCAGGCTTTGTCCTAAACTGTGGCAGTTACAGAGATGAATAAGATGTGGTTTCTGCCCTGGAAGAACTTAAAATCTACCAGGCAAGGCTGACACATACACATAAATTCATCCGAGGAGGTTAAGTGCTTAGACTTCCAAGACAGGAACATTTCCTCTGCCCAGAGGGTTGGAAGATCCTTTCTGGGAGAAAGTAATGCCTAAGTCATCTCTTGAAGGATGAGTAAGAATTAGCTAAGCAAAGGAAGGTAGGATGGGTTGCAGCCAAAGAAACGGCATTAGCAACTGGATGCAGTGTTTAGAATTATTGTCCCTAGGTGGTCTAAATGGTTAATGCACTCGGATGCTAACAGAAAGGTTGGAAGTTTGAGTCCACCCAGAGGTGCCTTGGAAGAAAGGCCTGGTGATCTGTTTCTGAGAAATCAGCCATTGGAAACCCTGTGGAGCCCCTGAGACTATGGACTTAAGACACCTTTCTGAACTGGAACTGAAGCCATTCCTAGAGACCACCTCTCAGCCAAACCATAGACAGGCCCATAAAATAAACAGTAACACCCAAAAGGAACGTACTTCTCAGAGCAATCAAATACACGAGATCAAAAGGGCAACATTTGTCCAAAAGCGAAGATGAGAAGGCTGGAAGGGGTAGAAAATCAGGATGAAAGGAAACAGGAAACCTAGGACGGAAATGGGGAATGAAACGAATGTCATGGGACACTTTATATACAAAGTATGGAATGGGAAACTAATGTGCTCTGTAAATTTTCAGGTAATGATCCATAGAGTGCAGTTCTACTCTACACGTGAGGTCACCATGAGCTGGAATTGACTCCTTAGCAACTGGTATACCTGGTCTATGTTTGTCTAGAGTAGAGCAGAAAGTACTGGGAAATGAGCCTCAAGAGCTTGGTATGTGGCACTGATGGGACTTGTTACCTTGCTGAAGAACTTGGACTTGATTCTGTAGATGATGGGGAATCACTGAGGTTGTAAGTAGGAGAGAACACCGTCACATTTGCACTTCAACCTGCCTGCTCTGTGGGGCGGGCGGATTTAGGGTAGGTCTGGAGGGATGGGGAACTGGCTAAAAGACTATTCTGTGGTTAAGCTAGGAGGTGATGACTTCAGGTTGGGACAGGAATAGGAGAGAGAGAGAAATATTAAAAGGCAAAATCAGTAGCAATTGATTGATAAGGCATGGGAGAGGAAGAAGAAGGAAGATGTTCAAGATTTCAGCCTGTGTAATTGTGAAGGGTGATGCCAGATACAGAGAAAAGGAATACAGGAGTAAAGTTAAGGTTTTTTTCTCTCTGGGTAGGTAAGGAGTTGATGACATGTGACGTTGAGGTGCCTGTGGGAATTCACATAGAGTTCAGCGGGCAGTTGGATATTGGCCTTAAGCTCGTGAAGTTCAAGGGAGAAAAATCAGGGCCGGAGTTCAGAGGTAGTTTAGTAAGTTTAGGGCTTAAAATATATGATTATAGATAATGTTAAGGATACTTGAGGGCTTCCAACATGTTCTAATGGTTCAGTCATGGCCAATGGAAATAAGGTAGGGCTTCAAACTGGTTTGAAGTGGTTCAGTCATGGCCGAGGGAAACAAGGGCAACATATGCAGTTGCATAGCAACCAAGTCTCTTGTGCATTGGCTTTTGACTTGGGTGGGAAACAGGCATTGGTACCTTACTCAAAGATGGCAGCCAATTGCACCATTTTGAATGTGTGTCACTCTCCACAGTCCTGCCAATAACCTAGTCTCCCACATGAGGCTCCTGAAAGTTTCCTGAGGCAGGAGGTTGTATTATTTGTTCTTGAAAGTTTCCTGATGCGGGACATTAGATTATTGACAGGACTGTGGAGAACAAGACTGTGGAGTGTGACACACAGTCAAAGCTGGGCAGTTGGCCCCCATCTTTGAGCGGGACACTGCTGCCTGTTTCCTGGTCAAAAGCCAACGCACAAGAGATCTGGTTGGTATGCAACACTTATGCTGTCCTTGTTTCCAAGGCCATGACTGAACCACTTTGAACCGGTTCAAAGCCCTGCCTTGTTTACTGGCCACGACTGCCCCAATTAGAACCAGTTCAAAGCTGATAGTTGCAAGTGATTTTTCAGTTAAGATACAAAAGAGATGGAATTTGCTAGGATGGAAAAACAGAATGTAAGGAGAAGTAATTACATAAATATCTTTAATAGCAGTGTCACAAATTTTTTATAGTGTATGGTCTGATTAAGGAAATTATGGTGTATCCATATAATATAATTTTCAGATGCTAAAAGAATGAGGTAAATTTATATGTGCTCTTGAGGAAAAATTTCCAAGGAATATTATTACATTAAAAAATACCCTCGGGTTACAAAATTATATAATGTACCCATTTATGTTAAACAAAGGGCTTGTATACTATATATGCATAGAATATCTTTGGAAATATATATAAGAAATTACTGATGGAGATTGTCTTTGAGAGGGATATGGGGCCTGGGACAGAAGAAAATCTTGCTTTTTACTTCAGGCCTTTTTGTACTGTTGTAACATTTCCCCATATGTGTGTATGTATTTTAAAAAATGAAAATTCTGTAAAAAATGACGAAGGTGGTACATTATCAGGTGAGCTGGAAACCAAGTGGCAGGGGATAAAAATAACTTGTGTTACTGCACCGTAATGGTATTATGCAGATGCTGGATTATCTCATGTCCTGACAATAATAACACCATTCTCATGGGGCTTCAGAGTTTCCCACTTTGACGTACATTATTTCAGTCAGAATTAATCAGTCTTCCATCTGTGCTCTGATCGCAATTAAAATATTTTAAGAATTATAAATGTTAAATGATGCTCTGTAAAGTTTGGAAAAGGAGAAAAAAGAGAATACTGTTATTTGTTTAATTTGACAACCATTACTACTTTTATTGTCTCCCAGTCTTTGCATATGCCTTAAAAAAAAAAAATATATATATATATATATAGTTGAACTATAAGCTTTGCTATTTAATATGATTTCATGCATTTTCCCAGTCACTGTGTAGTTATTCTCCTTTTCTTTTTAAATAGCTGGCATTTTGTGGAACATCATGATTCATTTAACCGTGGTCCCCTGACCTTCACTAGGTACCTCATGTTCATGAGCTCTCTTGCTGCTTGGATTTTCTGTGTTGATGCTCATCTCTTCCTAGACCCTTGGGGCTGGGATGGCCTCTTTGTAACCAGAGTGCAGGGCACAGGGACAGGACTCAAGAAGTATTTTTTTGAAGGAGTGGCTGTTCCTTAAAACTACTGCCCTGGTGGTACAGTGGTTGAATGCTCAGCTGCTAACCTAAAAGGTTTGTAGTTCGAACCCACCAGATATTCCACAGGGGAAAGATGTGGCAGTTGACTTCCGTTAAGATGACAGCCTTGGGAACCCTGCAGGGCAGTTCTACTCTGTCCTTCAGGGTTGCCATGAGTCAGAATCAACTCAATGGCAATGGATTTGGTTTTTGGTTTTGGCTATTCCTTTACAACAACATTTTAAGGTAGATACAGAAGGTGGTATGAGCAGTTTTCAGCCAAAGAAATAGATTCAGGTTAAGCAGTCTTACCAAGGTCACACAGCTACCTGGAAGTGGCTGAAGTCAAACTGGAATTTGGTTATCCTAACCCCAGCCTGGAAACCCTGGTGATGTAGTGGGTAAGAGCTATCTGTGGTTGCTAGGAAACCCTGCTGGCCTAGTGGTTAAGTGCTACGGCTGCTAACCAAGAAGTCGGCAGTTCAGATCTGCCAGGTGCTCCTTGGAAACTCTATGGGGCAGTTCTACTCTGTCCTATAGGGCCGCTATCAGTCGGAATCGACTGGATGGCAGTGGGTTTGGTTTGGGTTTTATGGTTGCTAACCAAAAGGTCGGCAGTTGGAATCCACCAAACGCTCCTTGGAAACTCTATTGGGCAGTTCTACTCAGTCCTGTAGGGTTGCTATGACTGAATCGATTCAACGGCACTGAGTTTGGTTCTTTTCTTTTTGGTTAGCTCCAGCCTTGGTGGCACAGTGGTTAAGAGTTCCGGCTGTCAACCAAAAAGTCAGCAGTTTGAATCCACCAGCCACTCCTTGGAAACCTTATGGGGCCGTTCTACTCTGTCCTGTAGGGTGGCTATACAGTTACTATGAGTTGGAATTGACTTGATGGGAACAGGTTTGGTTTGGTTTTTTAACCCTAGCCCAGGAGCCCTGGTGGTGCAATGGTTAAGTGCTAGGCTGCTAACCAAAAGTTTGGCAGTTCAGACCTACCAGAATAAAGACCTAGCGATCTAGTCCTGTAAAGATTACAGCCTAGAAAACCCTATGGGGAGTTCTACTCTGTCATATGGTGATTAATCTAAAAAACAGACATTGTCTTTTGTCCTAAATTGCTTTTTTAACAAAATCAAATGTTGCAGAGTTGATTCCAACTCAAGATGACCCCATGTGTACTCCAGAGGGTTTTCAATGGCTGCGACCTTTTAGAAGTAGACCACCAGGCCTTTTCCTCTGAGGTGCCTTTGAGTGGACTGGAACCTCCAGCCTTTCTGTTAGCAGCTGGGCACATTAACCATTTGCACTCCCCCCAGCCCCCACCCCCCGCCTTTTTACCTAATAACGAATATAGCACGTGAGTGACTACTGTGTGGACGAATGTGCTGAGGTCTGACAGGAATACTGCAAACATCCATGGAACTTGACAGTATCCCTCCAGATCATTTAAAGAGTACTTAAAAAATTAAATCCTTTTAATAGGGAAAACTTTTCGGGTGCCTTGGGCAAAATATCTCTATTCCACTTTATCTACTCTTAACTTCCCAGGGGGATTTCTATCTCAGGACAACAGAAGATTAAAGTATCAGTGGGTCCTAATCTGTTTGTATTATGGTTTATAGATCACAGAATAGAATGTTGTTTTGCAATGAATTGTAGTAGCGGAATCTCTCTTTTTTTGGGGGGTGGTGGTGGTGGTAAGGGTAAGTAGAAAGCGAGCATGGAGAAGAAATAGAGAAAGAAGGTGGTATGCTTTAAAATACAAACTAGATTAGTTCCTATTGAGGATGAAAAAAAAAAAATCAATCCAGATGTCTGTGTCTCAATCTGAGAACTTCATATTACAGAAAAGTTGAGTTTTTTAATGTTTAAGATTTGCAATGATTCCCCCCCCCATTTTTTATTAACTTACAACTTGTAATCAAATTAATTAATTTGTGGGCTTTGTAATATTGTATTTGCTAAATCATTAGCAAATTTGCTGCATTGGAACTTGAATATGCTTTAGATTTTTAAATTAAAATTTTGGCATCATATGTTAGTTATGTGGGAAAATAGCTACTGTTTTGAGAAAGAGCTGATGAGATTTTTTTTTTCTTTTTAACCAGTGGTACAAATGGCATGTTTTAGCTTGCTTTGGACTTTGTTGAAACAAGTGAAACCACTCTAAGTGGAATTAGAGCTGGACAGAACTGAGTGTGAATTTAGGTTTGCTGGTTGTAAGAATTACATGAGATAATGTGTATAAAGCACCAACTGCCTGGTCTAGTTAAATATTCTGCAGATAATAGTTCCTCTGAAACTCTTAGAGGTGAGATGGGGATTCCGTGGGTGTGTGTTGCCACTGTGTTAAATAAGGTTGTCCTATAGCTCTCTTGTGCATTTACAAAGGAGTGTGACCTGTTGTGTATTCAAAGTTATTAGAAGCTGAGAGTTCCTCATTATTGCCATTGAACTTTTTAATGTAACGGTGGTTATGTGTTTATTTGTGTTATTCTCTTTTAAAAAGTCCCCCCCCCCACCCTTTTTTTTTGGTTGGGGTAGGGTGCAAATTCTAATGTAAAAATGTTGATCTTTGAAAAGCCAGAGGCAGGCTCCTGTTATCAGCCAACTTGAGCGTTATCAAATCTATTGGAGGCCAACCAGATCCCATTAGGTAATCCAACCCCACCAAGCAGATTGCCAGAGGGTAGGACACTTTAAACCCAGACTCCTGACGTGGCTTTCATTTTTTAAAACCTTCCTTGGGTTTTTTTTAGAATGGGTTAGTGAGAAGCCTTCCAGATTGAATGAGCAGTCTTATTAATACCTGTCTCTGTTCTCATTGCCTCCTTTCCTCCTCCCTCTCCCTGTTTAAACCTTACTTGCCTTTTAAGGCTCCATCCAGACCCCACATTTCTCAGGATGCTTCCCCAGACAGCTTTTGATCCCATGCTTGCACTTCTGTCTGTACTAAACATATTAGGGCAGGCCACCATTGTTCTTTCCTTTGATACGTTGGTCTCAGATTGTAACTCACCTTTCTCAGGTTGTAACTCGCCTGAGGGCATCTGTCAACTATTTTTTGCTCTTTTCTTTCCATTTCCTACGTGACTCAGTTCTGGATGCAAGATCCACCGTTTTATGTCTTTGAAGAATCCTCTGTAAGGTATCTTCTTTAATTTTAATTAAAAAATAACTTTTCACGTATACTGTTTAATGTTTGTCTTTTCACAGACATACAAACAGTAATAGATATTAAATGATAGACTCCCATTTTTGTTACGTAACTTGCTATTTTTACTTACATATACACACATAAATGGTGTATATTATTTCATATCAGAAAGTATTCTTCAACAAATGATTTCTAATCCTTATATGTTACTCATATTCTAGTTTGTAGGTGTAATATAATTTCCTCAACTATTTTAGTTAGCGTTAGGTTTCAAATAACGCTGCAATGAACATTCTCTTTCTGGAGTTTTATTAAAAGACTTCCAGTAATCACACTTTAAAATCAGCTTAACAAAGTAGTATTTTCTATGAATAAATTTGCAGAATCTGTTCTTTTTTTTTAAAATTGTGCTGAAAATATATGCGACAAAACATTCTCCAATTCAACAATTTCTACATGTATTTTTTGATGACATTGACAAACTGTTCATTTTCTTAGTATCTGAGTAACCACTGTGGCCCAGGACTGTGCAAAATGCAGTGAGGTACACTCAGAAATGCATATGATTGGAGAGGCTGTGGGGAGATTGGAACTCTTGTGCACTGCTGATGGGAACTCAAATTGGTACAACCATTTTGGAAAACGATATGGCACTTCTTTAGAAAGCTGGAAATAGAAATGCCATATGATCCAGCAATCCCACTCCTAGGAATAATCCGGAGATAGAAAAGCTGTCACATGAATAGACATATGACACCTCATGTTCATGGCAGCATTGTCCACAATAACAAAAAGATGGAAACAACCTAGATGCCCATCAGTAGATGAACGGATAAACAAACTGTGGTACATACACACAGTGGAGCACTATGCAATAATAAAGAACAATGATGAATCTGCAAAGCATCTCATAACATCGATGAATCTGGAGGGTATTATGCTGAGTGAAATAAGTCAGTCACAAAAGGACAAATATTGTATGAGACCACTACTATAAAAACTCATGAAAAGGTTTACACATAAAAAGAAACAATGTTTGATGGTTATGAGGGAGGGGAGGGGTGGGGATGGAAAAACACTAAATAGATAACAGATAAACAGCAACTTTGGTGAAGGGTAAGACAGTACACAATACTGGGGAAGCCAGCACAGCTTGACTAAGGCAAGGTCATGGAAGCTCCATAGACATCCAAACTCCCTAAGGGATGGAATTACTGGGCTGAGGGCTGTGGGGACCATGGTCTTGAGAACACGTAGCTCAACTGGCATAAAATAGTTTATACAGAAAGTGTTCTACATTCTAGTTTGGTAAGTAGTGCCTGGGATCTTAAAAGCTTGTGAGCGGCCATCTAAGATAAGATACTCCACTGGTCTCACCCCATCTGGAGCAAGGGAGAATGAAGAAAACCAAAGACACAAGGGAAAGGTTAGTCCGAAGGACTAATGGACCGCAACTACCACAGCCTCCATCAGACTGAGTCTAGCACAACTAGATGGTGCTCGGCCACCACTACCAACTGCTCTGACAGGGCAGAGCTGGAGAAAAATATAGAACAAAATTCTGACTCACAAAAAAAGACCAGACTTACTGGTCTAACAGACTGGAGAAACCCCAGAAGTATGGCCCCTGGGCACCCTTTTAGCTTAGTAATAAAGTCACTCCTGAGGTTCACCCTTCAGGCAAAGATTAGACAGGCCCATAAAACAAAAAATGAGACTAAAGGGGCACACCAGCCCAGGGGCAAGGAATAGAAAGCAGGAGGAGACAGGAAAGCTAGTAATAGGAAACCCAAGGTCGAGAAGGGGAGAGCGTTGACATGTTGTGGGGTTGGTAACTAATGTCACAAAACAATATGTGTACTAATTGTTTAATGAGAAGCTAGTTTGTTCTGTAAATCTTCATCTAAAGTACAATAAAAAAGAAAAAAATGTTTATTATAGTTCAAAGGATAAAACAAAACATGTATACCGATAGAAAGTGACGTCAGGTAATTAAATAAATACATATTTATTTAGATAAGATGGGCATTATATAACTTTAGAAGGAGTTCCAGTGGTATGGTGGTTAAAGCGCTTGGCTGCTAACTGAAAGGTAGGCAGTTCAAATCCACTAGCCACTCTGCAGGAGAAAGATACGGCAGTTTGATTCTGTAAAATTTCAGCCTTGGAAACCCTATGGGACAGCTCTACTATGTCCTATAGGGTCATTATGAGTCAGAATGGATAGCAAGGAGTAAATAACTATGCAAAATTTAAGAAAAAACAACTGAGGGCAAGGTGAGGGGTGGGCTAGGGGTGAGGCCAAGCTGGAATGCAGACTGTGATAAAAGACTGTGCCTGTGTTACAAATGTTGTACAACCTCACTGAAGAGCATAGGGGAAAAAAAGGAGTGGACTTAAGTAAATTTGGAAAATGGTGTTTTGACTAGAAACAGTAAGTCTAAAGATAGAAAAACTGTACCTAAACTGGACTCTAGTTGGTGAAGTTCTTTCTCATAGTAGGGGTATGGGTTAATAGTTCTGGAGCTGCTTTACATGTACACAGAGGCTAAACAAATAAGTAAACGAATGGTGGATGGTGGGAGCCAGGTTTCTTAACAATGGAGAAGGAAGTTACAAATAAGCAAGGGAGGAAGGCTAGAATGAGCCACATGTTACCGGATTAAAGTCTGAGACATCAGTATGAATTTATGATTAGCTTAATATAGCTGCAGAAATATAGATACATGTTTATACATGGGTTAGCCTACATACATGTACAATCATGTATTGCATAGCATCCGTTCGGGCAATGTCCAACCTCGTGTACGTGCTTGTTCCCATGAGGTTATAATACAGCTCAGAAATCCTGATTGGAGAACGGGACTTAGGGACATAACCGTTTCCCACACACAACAGGTGTATCTTATGCCTTTTTTATACAAAAGTGATTGCACTGCCAGGTGTAGAATGGTACAGTACATATAGAACCTATAACTCATATGTCTTGATAGTCATAATAAACACCTGTGTTTCTGGCTTATGTATGTATTGTACTTTCTGTCATTGTTTTAATGTGAACTTTTCCTACTTACCAATAAAAAGTTTCTGTATAACAGTGTATGCTTTGACTCGTAGGCAGCAGCATCCAATCTCGTGTATTGCGCATCTCTTGAGTGTTGTTGTAGTGTTATCTGTTTAATTATCTTTAAAAAATATTGTGAAGTGCATCATGGCTCCCAAACGCAGCAAAACCAGTGCTAGTGTTAGCAGCAGCAAGAGGCAAAGGACAAGTATCAATTTGGAAGTGAAACAAAAGGTATCCCATATAGCTTTGCAAAGTATTATAATACGGCGTTTGCACAACGTCCAAATCACATTATGTTCTATTTCACAGAACTTATCGTGGATGTTAAGTGATACATGACTGCATTTCCTAGATTTTTCTTCTAAGAGGGCTTGGAAGCAACGACACCTCAGTAGTCGCAAACACACCCAGAACTTCGTTTCTAAACACCATTCTTCAGTGAAAAGAAGTAGGACTTCTATGGGTAATTATAGGGCTGGAGCAACTTGTATTGCCAGAAAGTAAGAAAGTGCTCAAAAAACAAAGGATGTGGTATGTCAAAAGGACGAAGGAGTCAACTTCAAAGAGCTCCTCATGACCCAGGCTGAAATAATTTTAGCAACAAAATAAATAATGCAGTATGGGATTATAACCCAAACTATAAAATAAATACACGTAAGTCTATACAGGGAGAAGGAGCCCAGGTAGTGCATTTGTTAAAGGGTTTGCCTGCTAGCCAAAAGGTTGGTGGTTTAAACCCACCAGCTGCTCTGTGGAAGAAAGATATGGCAGTCTGCTTCCGTAAAGATTTACAGTCTTGGAAACGCTATGGGGCAGTTCTGCCCTGTCTTGTAGGGTCTCTGTGAGTTAGAATTGACTCCATGGCAGTAGGTGGGTTATAAAGGGAGAAAAAACAAATCTTTATAGAAGAATTCTAAATAATTTATGTAGATACTTCTTCCTTGAAGGCATAATCCCTTCACTTGAGTGTGGGCTGGTGACTTGCTTCTAACATATAGAGTATGGAAAGGGGGGAAAAACAGTAAATTTACAGTGGAGAAACTGGCAGATGCTACCTTACCCAGGAGATCAAGCTTCATACTCTCAGTGATATGTTGATAGCATGACCCTAACATACTTTTCCTCTGTTATCTTCTCCCCCAAAATCCATAATCACAGTCTAACCATGAGCAAAAACATCCTACAAACTCAAATTGAGGGACAGTCTAAGACATACCTGACCAATACCCCATATACTCCTTACAACTGTTGAAGGCCATGAAAAACAAGGAAAGAATGAGAAATTGTCACTATCCAGAGGCGACTAAGGAGACATAACAACTAAATGCAATGTGGTATACTGGATTTGAATCCTGGAAAAGAAAAAAGGATATTAGTGGAAAAATTGGTGAAATTCAAATTCTGATTGGTTAATTTTTTTTCAATGACACGAAAAACTTTTTCCAACATTTTATTATGTAAACTTTCGAACACAGAGATAAGTTGAAAGAATTCTACAGTGAAACCCACTTACCCATCACCTAGAACCTGTGATTTAAGGTTTTGTGATCTTTGCTTTATTTACATGTATTTACTCATCAGTCCATCTTTAATTTTTTTAAAGCATTTCAAAACTGCAAACATCAGTACACGCCACTCTCTCTCCCTCACCAAAAAAAAAAAAAAACCTGTTTAAAAACGTAATTTCTACATTCTCTGCCAAGCACCTACCAGGCATTTCACAGTTGATAATGTGTCTGTTTGTGCCCTGTTGAGTGTAGAAAAAACCAGTTGCATCCAGCTGACTCCAGCTCATGGCAACCTCATGTGTATCAGAGTAGAACTGTGCTCCATAGGGTTTGCAGTGGTTGATATTTTGGAAGTAGATTGCCAGGCCTTTCTTCTGAGGAGCCTCTAGGTGGGCTGAAGCCTCTAGGCTTTCATTTAACAGCTGAGCACATTGACTGGTTGCACCACCCAGCGACTCCTGTTCAGCATAGAGGAAGGTGAAAGTTGGAGAGTGCGTAGGTAATGTAGGCACGTTCCAAGGTGATCACAGGTGTGGCTGATTACGTGACTATGCTTGACTGAAGAACTGGATCTCTGTAGGTGGGCTCTGGGGCCCTGAGGGGCCTGTGGGCATTCAGGAACTGACAACTGTGTGCCTGGCATGTGCTTCCAGTACTTCAAACTGTTTTCAGCAGTGTGTGCAGCTTTAAGGATGGCTGGAAGAGATGGTGAGTGTGTACTGGGATAGTACTGAGCTGCTGGACTTGTATAGCACCCAAGGATTTATTTGGGGGAGGCCAACCTCCCTCCCCTCTGCTTCCCTGGGAAAAAAAATAGTGCAAGGGGAGAGAAGTTTTATCTCTGGAGGGGATAGGAGGACTGATCAGCTCATCAATCGGAAGAGTGTAATTATGCAAAAAGGATAGAAATCACTCCCTGAAGGCCACAGACTTGGAGCTTTGCCCAGAAGAGGACTTTACAGCTGCTAACAGTGGCCCTATTCAGTTAGGGTGCATAATGATTTTAAAACTAATCAGGAACCAAAGCCCAGGGCTGGGGGCAAACACAAATATGTTGTTGACAGAGCAAACATCTAGATTTTGTCAGATAGGAAGTTGCTGAGGAAGGTCAGAATGATGTAATGGTGTGCTTGAAGCTTTCACCCTTAAACAGATGGGCCCCTCAGGTGCCATCTGCAGCTTCCCGGGGCCCTTCAGAATCACTTCCTAGAAATTAAATTGTCCTAAGTTAGGGTGAAGAAATTAGTATGGTAGCCATATCAGAAGCAAAACTAGACAAAGGAAGGAAATTTCCACTGGGTTGTCCGTTTCCTCTTCCACCCTGGCCTTATAAGTACACTTGAGACGTATTTTGTTCAGCTTTCTTGTTTAACACTTGAATATCTTTGCCTCCCCTAAATAGCCATCCAAAGTAAACTTCCCTTTCTTTTCTTAAGCTCCGACAACTGCATTTATCCCTACCTAAGCCAGTGTCAGCTGGATATTTTTCATAAGCTCCCTTGCTATTTTGGGTTCTCTGTTTTTGTTGAGCAGGAAGTAGTATTTTTGTTTCTGTTTTTTTTTTCATCAAAGGAAGGTTTGTTCTGGGAAGGCAGGGGGAGGGGATCCTTCTTGGTCTAGATCAGAGGAAGAAAATGTGCAGTATCATCTGTAAATGGTTGGTCATGACTCTTAACTGGTATTAAAAATATTTCAGAGTAGAAGCAGCGTCTGCTGTACTCATCCTTTTATCTATTAAACAACTATTGGCACACCGATGTGCTAGGTCCTGGGCATTCATGATGGGTGATGCAGTCTCTGCTCTCAGGGTAAAAAAAAAAAAAAAAATTTTTTTTTTTTTGAGAGACCCACAAAAGTGCATTTGACAGAGAGTGTAAGAGAAGCCTCAGGAGAGAGAGTGAGGAGGGGCTTCCTGGAGGAGGCGATTCTTGAGCAGTATCTCAAGGGAATAGCCAGTGAAGTGTGGGTTGGGCACAGGGGGGCCCTATGTGGTGGAGTAGTGTATGCAGGAGCTTAAGTGGTTAAGTGTGGATGGAGTGGGGAGGGCAAGAGGGGAGCTGTAGGGAAGGCCAATGGAAAGGTTGAATTGGAATAGGAAGGAAGTGGAAAAGCCCGGGAGCTACAGGTGGCAGGTAAGGAACAGGGGCAGGAAGTTGAGGTGAGAGCATGTCAAGCCCTCTGTCTTTGGTTTTCTGGGTTAAGCAGGAGGAAAAGACATTTGTTAGGACCAGGTTAAGGAGAATGATAAAAGTTAAAAATGGCTGCTGAGGGGAATTAGGGAGAGCTGTTTTAGGATGCTTAGTGCCCTTCTAGGTCAGAGACGTTCAGGTATAGTGGCATCTCTCTGTGTAGTTGTGTGATTTCTCTGGGGTCTTTTGGGTCTAGGGTGTAGGTGTGGAGAAGCTGAGCTATATGTAGTAGGAATCATCCAATGGGTGTGGCAAAAGAAGAGCGTTGCAGAGAACTGAATGTTCTGTCAAAAGGTTAAGTTGGACCATCAATGGTAGGTTCCATGCTGTGAGGAAATCAAGGGCAGTACACACCAAGGACTTCAAAGAAGAAGTACTGCTGGAGCGACGGTGTGTAAGAGCTGGAAAGATAGGAGGGTGTGGTCATTAAGCAAGAGTATAGGATTATGTCTTCTGACTGTGTAGGTGTGGCCATGAGAATGGTTGTCTAGAGGCAAGAAGAGCTAAGGATTAGAGGCTAGAGGATCAGTGTATACTAGTGATAATAACAGTGATAATGACTTCTCTCATTTATTAAGGGCTGACTGTGTGCTAGGCGGAAACCCTAGTGGCATAGTGGTTAAGCACTGCAGCTGCTTACCAAAAGGTTGGCAGTTTGAATCCACCAGGCGCTCCTTGGAAACTCTATGGGACAGTTCTACTCTGTCCTATAGGATCGCTATGAGTCGGAATCAACTCGATAGCAGTGGGTTTGGTTTTTTGGTTTTTATGTGCTAGGCAGGAAACCCTGGTGGCGTAGTGGTTAAGTGCTATGGGTGCTAACCAAAGGGTTAGCTGTTTGAGTCCACCAGCCGTTCCTTGGAAACTCTATGGCGCAGTTCTACCCTGTCCTGTAGGGTCGCTATGATTTGGAATCGACTTGACAGCAGTGGGTAGCGTGTGTGCTAGGCAAGAGGGCAGTGTGGCTCAGTGATGAATTCTTTCCTTCCATGCAGGAGACTGGGTTTGATTCTAGACTGATGCACCTCATGCGCAGCCACCACGCGTCTGTCATTGGAGCTTTGCATGTTGCTTTGATGCTGAACAAGTTTAAGGGGAGTTTCCAGACTAAGACAAACTGGGAAGAATGTCCTGGTGATTTTCTTCAGAAAATCAGCCAGTGAAAACCCCGTGGATCACAGCAGTTTGATCAGCAACCAATCGTGGATGTGGCGCAGGACCAGGCAGTGTTTCATTCTGCTGTACATCGGGTTGCCATGAGTTGGGGCCAACTTGATGGCAGCTAACAACAACAACATGTGAAATGCACTGCTGTAAATGCTTTGGACTCTTTAAGTACAACCCCATGAATAGGTACTATTATTATCTCAATTTATAGGTGAAGAAACTGAGGCCGAGAGAGTTTAAGTAATTGCTCAAGCTAATAAATGATCCATGTGGTCCAGGTCCCCTCCTTTAATCCCTCTGTTCTTATTCTCTTAGGAGCTGACTATTGGGGAAGAACAACTCAGAAGAAAAGGCTGAAAATTGTGTGTTAATCTCTCCTACCTCCTTTTTGGTGAATAAGGGGACGTTTCCAAAAATAGGTAAGTGACAGCTGAGAACTGGGATAGAGACTAGTATGACTGAGTAGGGAAAGTCTCAAAGGAGGATGAATTGCAAATCAAAACTACAGTGAGTTACTATCTCACTCCAACAAGGCTAATATTAATTCAAAAAACACAAAATAGTAAATGTTGGAGAGGTTGAGGAGAGACTGGAACACCTATACGCAGCTGGTGGGAACGTAAAATGGTACAACCACTTTGGAAATCAATTTGGCGCTTCCTTAGAAATAGAAGTACCATACGATCTAACAATCCCACTCCCTGGACTATATCCTAAGAAGTAAGAGCTGTCACATGAATAGATACATGCACACCCATGTTCATCGCAGCACTGTTCACAGTAGCAAAAAGATGGAAACAATCTAGGTGCCCATCAGTGGACAAATGGATAACCAAATTATGGTATATTCACATAGTAGAATACTACGCAACGATAAAGAACAATGATGAATCCATGCAACATCTCATAGCATGGATGAATCTGGAAGGCATTATGCTGAGTGAAATTAGTCACAAAAGGACAAATATTGTATAAGACCACTATTATAACAACTCAAGAAAAGGTTTAAGCACAGAAGAAAACATTTTATGACTTCGAGGGTGGGGAGGGAGGGAGAGGGGCATTCACTAACTAGATAGTAGACAAGAATTATCTTAGGTGAAGGGATTGATAACACACAATTCGGGGAAGTCGGCACAACTGGACTAAACCAAAAGCTAAGAAGTTTCCTGGATACAGCCAAACACCTTGAGGGACAGAGAAGCAGGGGTAGGGGTCTGGGGACCACGCATCCCACTTTGGTGAGTGGCATCTGGGGTTTTAAAAGCTAGTGAGTGGCCATCTAAGATGTGTCAATTGGTCCCAACCCATCTGGAGCAAAGGAGAATGAAGAACACCAAAGACAAAAGGAAAATATTAGCCCAGGAGACAGAAAGCGCCACATAAACCAGAGACTCTATCAGCCTGAGACCAGAAGAACTAGATGGTGCCCAGCTACCACCAATGACTGCCCTGACAGGAAATACAACAGAGAGTCCCTGATGGAGCAGGAGAAAAGTGGGGTACAGAATTCAAATTCTAGTAAAAAGACCAGACTTAATGGCCTGACTGAGACTAGAGAGACCCTGGACTCTCTGTTACCCCAGAATTGAAACCATTCCCAAAGCCAACTCTTCAGACAAAGATTTGACTGGACTATAAGACATAAAATGTTACTCACGATGAGAGTGCTTCTTAGCTCAAGTAGATACATGAGACTGAATGGACAGTTCCTGTCCGGAGGCAAGATGAGAAGGCAAAATGGCACAGGAGCTGGTTGAATGGACACGGGAAATCTGGAGTGGAAAAGAGGAGTGTGCTGTCACATTATGGGGAGAGCAACTAGGGTCACATAACAATGTGTGTATAAATCTTTATATGAGAAACTAACTTGAAACTTTCACTTAAAGCACAATTAAAAAAAAAAAAGATGAATTTTTACATGGTGTCGGAAGAGAAATGGACTGGAGATGTCTAATCTTTGCTGCTGGGAGCCCAGACCTGGGCCGGAGCCCTGTCTTAGCCAGGCCTCCAGGTGGAGAGAAGCCCTGTCCAAAGGTGGTGAAGGGTGAGAATGATAATTGTTACCATTTATGAAACATTTTCCCAGTAAAAATGGGTATTTATGAAATATTTGAATGTGTGCTGGGGATTTTAAGTGCTTCACATGTATTTTTGTTTAATCCCCACTTTCAGCGATGAGGTAAGCACTGTTGTACAGATGAGGTATCTCATGTTTAAAGAGATTAGGCAACCCAAGGTCATACATCCAGAAAATGGTGGAGACTGCACTCAACCAGATTCCTTTGACCCCAAAGCCCCTCTTGCCCTTAACCTCTAGGGAATTTAACAGTGGAGGAAAGGTTCTAGAAGCTGTAGTGGAGAGGGAGAGAGAAGGGGTTGTTGATGGAGGATCGAAGAATAGTGAAAATACCTAAAGAGAGATGAGGATGTGAGTTGGGGGACCAGGTAACACTCACCTGGTCTCAGAAAGGGACTGTGGGTTACAGAGAAGCTTAAGGGCCCAGTGTTTATGTGTGCATCTTATGGGGTGGGGAGGTCTCTGTGATCTACAGTCTTTACCTGTCAAAAATTTGTCCCAACTGGGAGGAAGGGCTCCCGAAATAGGGACAGTGCAGAGATGGGGCTCAGCCTGTACCCCCTTTCTTATCTTCCTCCTTCTGTTGCTGAACTGCCTGAGGGGAGCCCGGCTGAATCTGAAGCTGGCTGCCTGTTATTGAATTGAGGTGTATGAATATGGGGAAGAGGAAGCAGTGAGAAGGATTTAATATTTTTCTAATGCTGACAGAGTAGATACCGAGGGTGAGGTCAGATCACGGCCAAGTACCTGACTTCGTAGACGCTCAGCAAATTGCAGACATTTCCTGCAGGTTTTCTTTCATTTTAGCAGAATGGTGTGAAATACGTGTATTAGGAAATACACTTTACCTGGCATTTCACAATTTTTTTGGGGGGCTGTAACCCAAAACTCCAGGCATGCCCAGTTCTCAGTGGTGGCCAATGGCATTTGTTACCCCCAGGGTAGAGATGTGGGCCTGTCTAGATATTTGGGTTTAGTGAGGTGTTTGTGAAGTGATCTAACCTGCTTACAAGGGAAGTAAGTGCTAGCTCTCTTGAGAGTTCGTGTTATCATTGTACTTCATGTGTTTACTTTGGATTCAGCAGAATTCGTTTATTCTGCTGGCGTGTTGAAACTCTCTGCTGAAAGGCAGGCTGCTTGAGTAGTGCTTTCAGTGTAGCAGCGGTGACCATGGACAGCATGGTCCGTGATTATATAATAATTCTGAATAAATGAAAAGAAGTTCTCATGGCAGGCCTGTAAGGCAGCCTGGAGGCTGGCATCAGTAGGGATTACGTTGCACTGCACTTAAATTTTGCAGCTGTCAGATGAGCAGCAGTTCATCAGCTGTAACCTCCAGGTGTAACGAGACCTTCATCAGCATCATTGAAAAGTCCTGGGAGGATCCCTAGTGCAGCAGGATGCTATCCATCAAAAGACTTTTGCAGAGCCTTGTTCCTGGCTATGATATGTTTTACCCCCAGTAGCTGATTGGTCTACAGAGTTTGACAACAATTCTTTTCAAGGAAAGGGAGACTGTATGTATGCTCACCTGTGCCAAATTCTGATTAATCATTATTTAACCGTCCCCTTTTCAGTCCTTTTTCACCAGCCAAGAAACAGCGGCTAGGTAGAATAGAAGGCAAATAGGATTTACTTTATAGTGACAGTGGGACTAAAGTAGCCCTTAGTTTTGGGAAATAATAATGGCTAAGATTATTTATTATTTTTTTTTTTTTTAAGATTATAACAAGTACTTATGTTCTGTGCCAGGTGCCTTCTGTAGGTATTGCCTAATAGGCTCCTTGATGGCAGGGTTTTGTCTTTTGTTCACTGCTATATCCTTTTTTTTTTTTTTTTATATCCTTTAGCCAAGAGCAGGGCCTGGCAAATAGTAGCTGCTCAAGTAAGTGTACTTGGTGTAGACAAGGAGTCTAAGGCACACAGTTAGTAACTGGTAGAACAAAGATTCCTTGACAATAACCAAAAACCAAACCATTTGCCATTGAGTTGATTCTGACTCATAGCGACCCTACAGGACAGAGTAGAACTGCCCCATAGAGTTTCCAAGGAGCAGCTGGTAGATTCGAACTGCCAGCCTTTTGGTTAGCAGCCAAGCTTTTAACCAGTGTCCTACCAGGGCTCCTCCTTGACAATAGGTAAATGGAAAAATTGGAAGGCACAGTGAATAATGAATTATCTTCAGAACGTCTTTATTGAAAACCTTATTTACCATGGTCTTAGAAATATCTAGAGTTTTACAAAAGTAAATTTCCCCATTAGTTAAAACACTAGGATAATAATAGTCTTATGAAAATTAAATGGAAAAGAACTAAGAAAGGTGCCTGCACATTGTAAGCATTATGTGTTTGAAATTTTGCCTTGAATGTCATCTATTTTTTAAACAATCTTTGATTGCTTATTAGTTTTAATTTTGAAGTAAAGAAAAAATGTTTTTTTTTTTAAACTATGGAGACTGTCTTTATGAGTAGGCCTGAAAGAGAATATATTACTCAGAGAAAGAAAGCTGACAGTGAGGTCTGATTTTAGTGATAAGAACATTATGTTACCATCTAAACACTTAATACAAAATATTTTATTAGCCAAACAACTAGAATTTAACATAGTAATAGGAATTGCCCATAAAGCACCAATTAAGTACATTATGAGAAAGTGTTATTGTTTAGCCCTGTATATAGTCTTCAGACTTTTTCGATGTTGCAATCATATGAAATACTTTTTGTTCACACATTCAGCATTTGTATATTTATGAACTATAATCACATATGTACTTGTTGTATTATAAAAGATACAAAATAGAAATAAGAATGAGAAAAGTAAACATGATTAGAAATTCTAATATTTTCTTTTTAGACTCTAGGAAATGACCCCCCACCCCCCACTTTTGAGACAGCTGGTTTAGAAAGACTCAGAGTAATGTAGAAGAGTGCTTTTTTTTTTTTTTTAAATTTATTGTGGTGAAATATATAACAAAACACTTGCCATTTCAACAGTTTTTACGCATATAATTCAGCGACATTATGTTCACCATGCTGTGCGACCTTCACCATTCTCTTAGTTTCCAAATTTTTTCATCACCCTTAACAGAAACTCAGTAACCCTTAGGCAATACCTTCCTATTTTCCCCTCCTTCCTGCTAAATCAGCTAACCACTAATAAACTTTAGTTTCTATTCATTTACCTATTGTAGATAATTCATATAAGTGGGGTCATACAATATTTGCCCTTTTGTGTCTGACCTTTTTTTGCTCAATGTAACGTTTTCAAGGTTCCTTGATGTTGTAACATATTAAAAAACTAAACCCATTGCCGTCGAGTTGATTCAGATTCATAGCAACCCTATAGGACAGAGTAGAACTGCCCCATAGCGTTTCCGAGGAGCGCCTGATGGATTTGAACTGCTGACCTCTTGGTTTGCCAATGAAGCTCTTAACCACTACGCCACCAGGGTTTCCATTGTAGTGTATGTCAGTACTTATTTCTCTTTATGGTTGAATAATATTCCATCGTATGGATAAACCACATTTTGTTTATTCATTCTTCTGTTGATGAACACTTGAGTTGTTTCCACTTTTTGGCTATTGTGAGTAATGTTGCAGTGAACACTGGCGAACAAGTATCTGTTTGTGTTCCTTTTTTCCAAGTCTTCTGGGTATATATACCTGGGAGTAGAATTGCTAGGCCTATGGTAGTTCTTTTGAGGAAGTGCCACACTGTGTTTCACATTGGCTACACCTTTTATGATTCCACCAGCAATGGATGGGAGTTCTAATTTCTGCACATCGTTGTCAACACTTATTATTTTCCATTTTTTCTGATAATACCCACCCTAGTTGGGGTGAAGTAGTATCTTTTTATTTTTGATTTGCATTTCCCTAGTCGCTAGTGATGTTGAGCATCTTTTCATGTGCTTATTGGCCACCTGTGTATCTTCTTTGATGGAATGTCTGTTCAGGTCCTTTGCCTATTTTTTATCGAGTTGTTACTCTTTTTTTTTTTTTGAGTTGTAGGAATTCTTTGTATATTCTGGATATTAAACTGTTATTAAATATATGGTTCCCAAATATTTTCTCCCATTTTGTCAGTTGTCTCATACCTTTGTTGATAAAGTCCTTTGATGCACAAAAGTTCTTAATTTTGGTGGTCTAGTTTATCTATTTTATCTTTTGTTGCTTGTGCTTTTGGTGTCATATCACATAATGTTTTTTGAAGGAGGGTTTCTGGTTTTTTTGGAGTGGTGTGTGGATGAGAAACTGACAGATAGGTACATTGGGCAGATTGAGTGTAGGATGTATTGGGGGAATAAATCAGAAAGCTATCCCTGACCATCTGTCTAAAACTGTTGGTGGGGTGATCACAAACCAGACTCAGAAAGATTAAACTCCTGTTAGGATTGTCAAATCAGTTCCTCATAATTGACCATGCCGGACACCCAGGAATGGAGGAAAAAGTATAGTTCATATATAAGTTATATAAAATTGCTTTTAAATTTGAAAAGTATTTTAACTATTTGGAAGGTGTAGACCTGAATCAAATGGTAAGAAAGATGAGTTAATCATTTGAAAATGAGAAAGTGGAAATAAGTTGGAAGTACTGGACTTGACCTTGGCAAGCAGTGTCCAGTGGTTAGAGAGATGACTGATCTCAGCTCCCAGGTGGAGTGAGCTGGGATCAGTGAAGATACTAGGAAGGAGGCTGGCAGGGGCAGAGCCCTACAGTAGGGCACTTGTGCTCATTATTGTGGAATATTTACTGGTAAACTAATCTTAGTTACTTTGCACACTAACATTTGTGAGATTGTTAATACTTTCTCACAAGAGGAGAGACTATCAAGTTAACAAACTATTGACTACCTATGTAGAGATAGCATGTAGTATGACTCCAAGGTGGAATTCATCAGCCTTACAAACATCAATAACCACTTCAGTCCAACAAGTGGTAATGAACAAGGGTGGATTATCTAGTAGGCACGGTAAGCATGGTGCTTACTTTGCTTACCAGATCACCTGCAGTGAACAATTTCGCATTTTCTTCACATGTCAAGGATTCTGCTTCTAGATATGGCTGGCGTCTGTCTCTCTCCCAAACCCACAGCACCTTCCTGCAGAATCAAAGCTTCTTTTCAGATTTATAGTCCCTGACAGGGACGGATTATCCAGTAAGCAAGGTAAGCCCGGGTTTACGTGTGCTTATTTACTAATCTGTAGTGAAAGTTTCACCTGGGTTTTACCATGGTGTGTAGTCTGATGGGTAATCCAACCCTGGTAATGAATATGAATTTATTTGGGATTATTGTTGGGTTAGGTTGATCATCCACAATTTTCTGTTAAACTCTGAGGCTGACTTTAACTACAGTAATAAGCTGGAGATGCCAGACAGTTTTAGAATTCAAATTGTTGTTTATTGAAGAACTAAAAGCAGGCTGTAGAAATAAATGATAGATTGCTCATAGCTTCATTTTCATTTGAGAGTGCCTAAAATTATCTACTTAGTACTGAGAGGAAAGTGGATTTTGACAGCATTTCAACAATAATGACATTTTATTGATTATCCACAAATAAAATATTTAAGTGTTATTGGAGTATTTTCAGCAGAAGCATTTCACAGCAAGAGAGAAAAAAAAAAAAGTCCCTCTGAAAATAGGACTAACTGGTCGGCCAGATATTAAAGAGCCAAGAAAATAAGCAGATACGGATTCTTAAGCTCCTTAAAAGGTGGAATATATAATAAAAATTTTTATTTTTATTTAATCTTTGACAGTATTCAGCACTGGGAAAGTTTCCTTAAATAATAATCAGGGCATCAGTCAGAGAAGACTAGTAGTATTTCTGTTCCTAAACCAAAAAAGAAAACCAAACCCACTGCCGTCAAGTCGATTCCGACTCATAGCGACCCTGTAGGACAGAGTAGAACTGCCCCATAGAGTTTCCAAGGAGCGCCTGTCAGATTTGAACTGCTGGCCTCTTTGTTTTACATAAAAAAAGGCTTAGTCACTTTCATAAATAGTTGATTTGTGGCTGAGGTGAGGAATTTGAGAAACCATCGTAGTTGGTAAATCCTTAGAAGTGACAGGAATAGAACTCAAAACTGATAAAATAAGGATTTGGAGTTGCTGGTCCCTATGAGTTGGAATCGACTCGAAGGCATTGGGTTGGGTGGGGCATCCTTAGGAAAAGCAGACTCTCTCAAAGAGTGAATCAAGGAAAAGTTTTGCTGATTCCAGAAACATTACTCTTTAGGGGAGTGCAGTGGAGCCCTTCCTCACCCTGTGAATAAGAAGCAGTGGGAGCGTCCAGCAGAGGGCCTGGCCTGGGGCAGGTGTGCCCATAAATCCTGAGTCTTACCATGGTTTGTGCAGTAAAGAAAGATTTCATACTAACATGTGGTGCTAGTTTACAGATTATGATCTGCCAAGTCCTAGTTCAAGGATGTGGGAAAGGTATAACATTCAGAACTATGTGCTTGTAGAAATGAATGAAGATTTTCTGAGTGACCTTTGGCAGATGACTTGTTCACACTGAGTCTCAATTTCCTCATCTGAAAGTGAAAGAAAGGCTTGTTGGAATAATCTCCAAAAGTGCCTTCTGATTCTAGATGAATGTGTCCATTTTGAGTAGATGGTAGGTAACATTTACTTAACACTTACTGTGAATGTTCCAGGTGCTTATGTACAATAGTTCCCTTAGTCATCATTGTTTCATTCACTGTCTGAATCATACCCATGAGGTAGGGATATCATTATTCCCTTTTTACAAATAAGAGTGAGTAACACGGACAAGGTTGTGCAGCGACCACTGATATGTGGCTGAGCTGGAATACAATGAAAAATGGTCATAATGATATTAAGAATGATTCTTTGTAAATTTTGGATGAAGTGAAAAATGTCAGTGTTTTGGGTGTTTCTGTCAAGTTGTCTTTGACTCATGGTGACCCATGTACAATAGAACAAAATATTGCCTGGTCCTGTATCATCTTTACGATCATTGATATACTCAAATCCATCATTGTGGCCACTCTGTATTTTGAGTGCCTTCCAACCCAGGGAGCTGATCTCCCAGCACTATATAGGACAATATTCTGTTGTGGTCCATAGGGTTTTCACTGGCTTATTTTGAGAAGCAAATCACCAGGTCTGTTTTAGTCTGTAAGCTGCGCTGAAACCTGTCCACCATGGGTGACCCTGCTGGTATTTGAGGTACCGGTGGCATAGTTTCCAGCATCATAGCAATGTGCAACCACTACAGTATGACAAACTGAGAGTGATGGTAGTTTGGGTGTTAGAGTTGTTCTTTTTTCTTACAGGTTACTTAGAAGTAAAATAAACTTTTTAAAGATAAGTAAAATCTGAAGTTCTCCTTCTGGAAGAGGAAACACTAATTTTTGGTTTGGTTTGGGAGTTGAGGGCAGGGGCAGTAAATGACACCTCAGTTTCCCTATCAGTCCAAATTCTGAATCAGCTGTGAGAGAAGCAGGGAAAAAGAAGACATCTGGAATTCATATTTCACCTTTTTTATTGATGGATCTAATATTGGAGAATGTGACTTAAATATATGTCAACAATGGGCTTCCTAAGACAGAATTCCACAAGAGATAGAGTTGCCTCCCTGCTCACAGGCAATGCTGGATCATCAAGGTTTCCCCAGTATGGCGACCAGGGCCCATGTGACTGGAATGTTCAAGAAGAATCAGTTGTGTGCTTCCAGAGGCAGGGTAGCTTAGCACCCAAGAAGGAAGAGGAGGGATGGGCGGGGACCCAGTTTCAATTTCTAACCTCTTGGATTTAGTAACACACTAGTGCTTCTAGGAAGAATGATGAGGAGCCAGGAGAGAGGCTCAGGATCATAGGTTAGAGGAGTGCTGTCCACATAGAAGGAAACAGGGACTGGTAGGCTGTTTCCCACCCCTAGTAATAAATGCTTCTGTCTCCCAAGGCCATCATCATCCTGGGTAAATTGCTTTCTTTTACTGGAGATACTGGCTTTTATGAAAGTGAAGTTGGATTTAAAAAAAGCAAAAATGAAAAAACAAATAAAAAAAACTAAACCATAATGTTGTTGCTGAGGTTGATGCTGTTATTGCTTTCATTTTAGCAGAAGCCAGAGCAAAATATTCTGGCATACCTTATTCACTAAGAAAGTCATCCCAAGTGACTGTGCTAATAGCAGTATCTTTCAGAAACTGATTTCAAACACATGTCCTTGGAACCTTAAAATACCTTGGTGCTCCTCTAGTTTATTTGGGAGATGATGAATAGATCGAAGGTTTCATGTAAACAAACACTGCCGCTTTCTTTCCATTACGAATGCTGAAGGCTCCGCCTGTAGGAGACCAGTTTTGGAGCTGTTCTTTCCTTTCATGTGCTGTTTTTTTCCTGATAGGAAGGGAAGATATTCAGACTGAACATTTTTGGGGGCAACTGGCTTGTCAGTTTAGTCTAAAGTAACGTTTTCATTCAACAGCAAAACAGATAGGTCCAACTAAATTATTCACAGGAATTACAAAGCTTGTCACTTAGAGTTGATGTTGGGATATTCAGGTCATTTAGGAGGCTGTGGTTAAAAATAAAGTGACCTAAATATATAACTCTACTTTTTTTTTTGTAAGGGAACTTTAAGCTTTTAATTTTTGCTTGACATTGGTCCTAATTCTGTTTCTATGGGAATGTAGTAGTTACTCTTTTAGTGTTCTAAATAAAGAGACACTGAAAAACTCTTCTCTGGTCATTTCTCATAGTATATATGCCTCTGTTTTTGTAGCCAGGCTGTGTAAGTTCTATGTCCTTTCTGATGGCATGCGGGGTTCTGTGAGCCACGGAAATTGGAGAAGGTGGTAAGCAAATGACTCTCCTCCAAGAAAAATGGAAGACAATTCGTTAATTGTTCTGATCACTTCTGCTCTGCTTTAAAGGAAGGAGTGTTTGAAATATGAACTTGTCCCAATCCGCCTTTGAGCTGGGACAGTAACTGGAGCATAAAATGTTGAAAATCAATTATGTATTTAGGGAGGATGAAACAGGCTGACATATTGAAGGCGTCTTGTATTCTGTCTAGTGGACAAAACAGGGCAGTTACGTCATATTCCTGCAGTAAAATCGTGTCCCGGGGGGCGAGACACAGACGATAACACATCCTGATGTACCCAAACTTCACGGCACATGAGAGTGTTTATAAAATCCTTGCCATTTGTCCTGGGAAGAAGTCCGATCTTAAAAATTGGCTCTGCTCTTTTTGTTGACTGATAAGCAAAGAATCTGTTATTTTGTTTTATTCATACTTGGCCCTGATTTCTAGCAGTGTGGTAAATTTGCAATGCATTATACATTCCCCATGCCAGTTATGTGATAAGGAGAGGGCAGAGAGAGTTTTAAGTTTCTTCTGTAAACCCACAGTGCTGACTGGCTACATAGCGGTTTGTGGGTTTGCAGGATACTCGCATGGATATCGTCTTATGTCCGTTTCATGGACGAGGCACCTGAGAATTGGTTTGTGTTGAATCCAAAGCCGCATGGTCTGTAAGCAGAAGATCTGGGGTCACTTTCTCTTTCTGCCGACTAATTCAACACATTTCCTGCCCTGCTTAGTATTTGTTGTTTAGTTTATATGCAGCTTGGACAGAGAAGGCCAAATACTCTACTCAACGCAGTAGCTACTCCAATCCTTACAGTTCCCTGCCAAGTTGGTTTGTAGAGTAAAGCCATTTCTTCAGTGGTGACCGTTTTGCTTGAGGCTGTTTTTCAGTGAATTTTAGAAACATTTGTCTTCTCTCTGTTTGATCCCTGCAGTATAAAAATACTTGTCAGTTGGTGTATACGTCGGTTTTGAAGATTCATAAACTGTGCACTTTACCTCTGATCTTTTCCCTTTTAGTCTTTTTTTAAAATACTGTTTCCCCTCCTTAGCAGAGAAAAATGACTAGTGTTTGAGGGTTTATATAAAGGACATATAGCAGCGGAAATAAGTAATCAAGGTGCCAGGTAGAAATCAAGGCTCCCATCCTGATTTTGGGTTGGTAATCAAATGTAGTATGGAAAAGATAAAATATACTATACTGTGTAACTATGAGTTTTCAGTAATATTTAAAGGGATCTATTATGTCACACAGACAACATTTGTGTCCAAAAGCAACAATTTAAGAAATTCCCAAATGTGATAAAGTTTTTTCTTGGGGAGAGCTGGGTGCATGCTGCCAGATTCAAGATTGTAAACACTCGGGATGGCCCTGCAAATGTAGGAAATAAACATTCGCACTGGTTCTCAGTTGGAAGACTATGAATACAGACTGGATATTTCCTTTTTTTGTTTTTCTCAGAATAATTGCCATTTGCAAAGTAGTTTTAAATTTAATTATATTTTACATGCCTATTTTGAAATGAAGGACACGTGCAGTGTGTAGAAAGCAGCAGCATGTAGAAATTTAAAAATAAGACCCGCGTGGGATGGTTTGGGATATTCTCTTGAACCTGTTGATTTATAACTGGCGGGGCCCTTAATGTGTGCGCGCGTTTTGAATACTATTATAGAACAGGCAAGGAGATCAAAATCTCTTGTCAGTGCTGCCCAGCATTCCATAGTTCAAAAGCAGCCAGTTACATAGTACTTGGCAGGAAGCCTCCCATTTTATATATTTGTTGAGATCAAAGAGAGACTGAGCAGTCTGTGTGGACCATTTTATACTGAGGGAAGAACAGCCCGACTGCGTTAGACAGGTATTAAAAGTCTGTCCCACCAGCCTCGTACTGTATTTGCTACGGATGCATTTCCACAAAGCCTCCAGTTGTGCTGTACAGCTGTTAAAATGGTTAATAGTGTTCTTCCCAAACTGTTACGGGGTATGTAGTATGTGACTTTTGAGAACATGAATATGTAGTGTATTTGGAGTCTTTGGAATCATTAACAACTTAATTCTAGCAAATAGCAGCAGAACAGATTCTACAGGCTCTAGTAATTCTTAAGTCGTACCTGTATTCACCATTTGTCCTTTTCTTTTTTGATCATAAGACAATTTGGTAGATAACATTAAAATATTAAAGCTCTGGGACAGAGGTTTGAAAGTCCTGTGCCTTCAGGGGCCAGAAGATAGTAACATTTAATATTTATGGAGCAGCTACTGTGTATCAGACTCGAAGTGCTTGGCGGATAATAACACATTTACAACCCCATACCAGCCGGAGAAGGTATATATGAATACCTCAGCTTTGCAGATGGGAAACTGAGGCCCACAGAGATGAATTACTTGCCATGGCTACAATGTGGCATATCTGGGATTCCACCTCAGAAGTCTTTGCTCCAGAGCTGAATTCCTTAGAGCTACATGAACCATGCAAAGGTGAAGCTTGTAAGGGAGGGAGGGTCTTCAGCCTCAGTGTTTTGGTTAACTAAGGGAATGGTGAAGATGGGGTGCCGCTTAGCTACTGTTGAGTGGGACTGTGGGCTTAGTATTGCCAGCACTTGCAGATTTTCAAGAAGCTGGGAATCCTTATTTACGGGTAACCTGCCAGTTTCCAAGTGATGGCATCCGAATTCAGTAAAAAAAAGAACAAAACATGTGGGCTGAACAGAGTATCTGTGGCCCACTAGTTGGAGACTTTTGTTCTAGGAGTTTCAGGATAACCTTTTTACTTATCCAGGCCCCTCAACTCTGTACTCCTGGGGCACTGGTCACATGCAATTGTTTGGACCCAGAGGCAGGGTCTTGCTGCTCTCTGCTTTCCCAGCTTCGACTTTCATACAGCCCTTTTCAGACAATGTGTGCCTAGTGAATGAGTCTTTATAGCACCCGTGATTTCTTCTTGTATGCTGCCAAGAGTTCACTGAAAGTCTAATTTAAAACAAAGCCAAGCCACCTGATTTTGAGAAGCTCATATCCTTTCACAGCAGAGCTTCATAATTTATTGTTTCATTTTGGGTCCCTCTGAATTAACAAGGCTGATTAAAATAGGACTTTAAAGTGTTTTTGTTTTTTTCTCTTGTTTTGAGAATTCCACCAAACAGATTCAAATGTATGCTCATATAGAACACATACAAACCTGAACCTCCTTCTTTTAATAGTAGCTGCCAGCATTTATGACATGCTTACTCCACACTAGGCACTGTGTGAAATTAATAAGCATGTGTGTCTAGGGGTTCTATTCATAAGAAGTGAAGAGCTGGAAATTACAGGTGGAGGCAGGCTGTAGAGGCTGGCGTGTTTCACTGTTTGGACACCAGCTTGGGAAGAACACAGGCTTTGCAGCCTGACAGGTCTTTGGAATACCCCTTGGCAGGACAGTAACTGTGCTTTTGCAATGACTCCAGGCCAAGTCTTGATAAATTCGCAAGTATTTATCAGGTGCATACTATGTACCAGGCCCTGGGCCTATGATGATAAATTAGGATCCTGTTCTAGCTCACAGTCTAAGAGGGAAGATATTTTCATATACAAATCAAAGAGTGTAATATGTGGTATGTAGTAGAGATGGACTGGGTGTAGTGGGAGCACAGGGGAAATTGAGATCTCTGCTTTGGAATGAAAGGTCTTGGAAAATGAATGGAAGTTGTCCAGGTGGAGAAAATGGACATTACAGGTAGAGAGAGGTCTATATGCTAATGAGGTGGCTAGAATCTGGGCAGGAGATTTTAGAAAAAATTTTATTCCAAATGGGTAACCTCAGGGTTTTTAGAGTTATTATAGAAATTTTCAAATACACACTATAGTGAGGAATGTAATGCAGCATCATATACCCATCAACCAGCTTCACAGATAACATTTTGCCAATATTGTTTTATTAACCCCACGTTGTTATTTGTGGTTGGAGCATTTTAAATCACATTCCATACATTATGTAATTTCACTTTTAAACATTTCCGCATGTATCTCTAACTAATAAAACGTTTATCACACAACAAAATAAGGATAATTATAATTACTTAATATCATTCCATACCGAGTCCATATGTAGATTTCATCTATTAACAGATTTTATACTTAAAAGGATGGTTTCTTTATCTGAAATATTCATTTACTCATCATACTTAACTGTTTTAGGGATGTTGAATAACTGGGGCTTTAATACCATTTTTCCCCCCTTTCTTTAGAAAGGTTGTGTAATTTATCTGGTCTTATTTCTAATCATTTTAATTCAGACTGGTCCCGATGGAGGGCTCTGCCTTATGCCTTTTTTATTTTCTATTTTTTTTAATCGTAGTTTAGATGAAGGTTTACAGAACAAACTAGTTTCTCATAAACAGTACACACATTATTCTGTGGCATTGGTTGAAAGCACCACGGCATGTCAACACTCTCCCTTCTCATCCCTGGGTTGCCTATCACCAGCTTTCCTGTTCCTTCCTACCAGTCCTGCCCCAGGGCTGGTGCGCCCCTTTAGTCTTGTTTTGTTCCATGGGTCTGTTCAATCTTTGACTGAAGGGTGAACCTCAGGAGTGACCTCATTACTCAGCTGAAACGGTGCCCAGGAGCCATATTCTCAGGGTTCCTCCAGTCTCTTTCAGGTCAGCAAGTTTGGTCTTTCTTTTAAGTTAGAATTTTGTTCAACGTTTTTCTCCAGCTCTGTCCAGGACCCTCTATTGTGATCCCTGTCAGAGCAGTCAATGGTGGTAGCCAGGCACCATCTAGTTTTACTGGACTCAGCCTGCTGGAGGCCATGCTTAGTGTGGTCCATCAGCCCTTTGGACTAATCTTTCCCTTGAAGCTTTAGTTTTCTTCATACTTCCTTGTTCCTGAAGGGATGAGACCAGTGGAGTATCCTAGATGGCAGCTCACAGGCTTTTAAGACCTGAGACGCTACTCACCAAAGTATATGAGTTGGAATCGACTCAGTGGCAATGGGGTCTAGTTTACTTAGTTCATAAGTTTGAAGTGTGAGGTCCATTCTACATAATACTACCCCTCCAACCTTTGGAAGCTGTTCCCTAGATTGTCTTCTTGGCTTTGACCAATGAGGTCCTTACTCAGGTGCCAGGCTTGATTCAGTTCCTCACAGGCTCAGCTTGACCCTCCAGGGTTTGGCCTAAGTGGCCCTTCTTTATATTTTCCCTGTATGCTTCAGCCTTCTTTGGTTCCCTGTCCCCTCTCTGTTCCTCTTGTTGTGCACTGTAACCCTTTAAATATGGTACAGTAGAAGAGTCAGGAAATTTGAAGCCAGAGTAATCTGAATTTCTGAGCCTATTACCCTGTTTTTTGAGTTGTTGTTGGGAGTTGCCATGGAGTCGATTCCAACTCATGGCAACCTCATGTGTGCAGAGTAGAACTGTGGTCCACAGAGTTTTCAAGACTGTGACCATGTGGAAGCAGATCGCCAGGCCTGTCTTCCAAGGCACCTTTGGGTGAGTTTGAACCACCAACCTTTTTGTTTGAATATTTAGCGTGTTTTAGGTGAAACTTTACACAGCAAATTAGATTCCCATTCAACAATTCATACACACATTGTTCCATAACATTTCCGTTACAGTCCTCGCAGTGTGTTAGCACTCAACATTTCCACCCTGCCTTCCCCGTTTCCATCCATTTAGTTTCCCTGGTTCTTCTTGCCTTCTCGTCTTTACTTTTGGGTATATGTTAACTGTTTGGTCACGTATAGTTGATTGTTTAAAGAAGCACATTCCTCACGGGTGTTACGGTTGTTGAGGCTGATTTATTATTTGACCAAAAGGTGACTTCTTGGAGTGGCTTCAGTTCCAGGTTAAAAGGTATCATAGGGTGATAATCTTGGGAGTTACTCTCGTCTCTATCAATCAGTTCAGTAAGTCTGGTCTTTTTTAGGCATTTGAGTTTCGTTCTGCATTTTTCTCCCATTCTAACCAGAACCTTTTCTTGTGTCCCCGGTCATCGGTCATCGAACTGCAAGCCTTTCAGTTAGTAGTGGAGTGTTTAGCCGTTTGTGCCACCAAGGGTAAAGGTTGATAATACAGAACTCTTGTGGAGCTCTAAGTGGTACATGGCAAACCAAGTGGGCATCTCTAGAGTAGTGGTTAGGCAGCGTCTTCTGAGAGCTTTATCATAGGTGCTTAGTACTTCTTGCTTTACTATTTTTGACCGTGTCATCAATAACTTTGAGGATATTTTTGGAGAGAAGGGAATGTTTTCTCAAAGACCTTTATTCACTGGTCACTCACAGCAGCTGTGTCGTTGAGGAAGTGTTGACACTGCTTTTGGTTTTTAAATGACTGTGCCTTCCCAAGAGTGGAAAAATTCACAAGGTTGGAATTTTCTGGATTCTTAACACGATCAAAAAGCAAAGATAAAGAGCCGAGGGGGAAAATAATCTTTCTACAAAATTGTGGTAGAAAGCAGAAAATGGTGGAATTCTGTAGAAAATGATAGGTAATGCAAAAATAAGCTTTGTCCAGAAAATGAAGATTGCTGTTTTTCGTGTTATCCTGAAGTGCAGGACAGTTGAGTCAGCTAGAGATTTTAATGTTGTCTGGTTTTACAGGATATTGATGAAAATTCACGATTAAATTTAGCCTTTCAAGTGGAAGTTTAGAAGACAAATTGAGTTCCTAGGAGAACAGAACCATTTAATTATTATTCATAATTTCAGTAACTGTGGTTGTTAGCTTTAAAGTGGTTTGTAAGAAGCACTCTTTGATTCCTCCTCCAGCCAGGCAAGACACAGTTACAGCCGTTTCTCTGATTTTCCTCATGTTTCACCTGAGAACTAGTGAATGAGAATGGTGGCTTGGTAGTACCAAAACATGGGAGTTTTCTCAGGGAAAAAGTGTATCCTGTTTTCTCTTTTTTGTTGATGTTTTGTGGTTGGGATTTTTGTTTTGATGTTTTTGATAGGGTATGATCCAGATCTCATGACTTATTTGTGTTCTAGCCAGTGGACCCTCAGCTTTTTGTGATCTGAGTCATTTCCTCAAAAGGCCTGGTACACTGCACCCAGTGAAGGACAAGGCATTGGGTCCTGGAACTCTACCCAGGGGTGGAGGACAGCCGCTGGGAGGAAGTCCATTGTGTCCGGAAGAAGAGCAAGAGTCTTCAAGGCTAGTTGCCTGGCAGATAGATGATGGTCTGATGTAGTTCAGGCATCAGAGTACCTGATAAGGATGGCCTGGTCCCATGCCCCAACCACGTGGCTTCAGGATAGATCTCTAGTCCCTGGGAAGATGCCAAGAGCAGGGCGGCGCCTCAGCCTTCAGGGACTAGCTGGTTATGGGGAGGGCCTCAGGCACAGTTATCAGAACTGTGCTAGAGGGTGGGTTAACCTGTGGAATGCAGTAGAAAGAAACTGAGTTATTAGATACAAGGTCAGGGATCGTTATGCAGCAAGAGCATCTTGGATCTGTGTCTCAGTGCTAGGCCAACCAAAACCAAACCCACTGCTGTTGAGTGGATTCTGATTCATAGCGACCCTATAGGGTTTCCAAGGCTGTAAATCCCTATGGAAGCAGACTGCCACATCTTTGCCCCACAGAGCCTCTGGTGGTTTTGAGCCTCCGATCTTTCGGTTAGTAGTCAATCACTTTAACCACTGCACCACCAGAGCTCCTTCAGTGCTAGACCAGAGCTGTTTAAATTTCTATTCTAGAAATTCCCATTGAATTGAACCAGCAAGGGAAGGGGAGGGGGTGTTAAGGTCAAGAGGCTTCAGCTGTTAGAGAAGGAGGATGGATAGAGAAGCTGGAAACAAGAGGCCAGGCCTGGAAGTCTCGACTGCCTAGACATAAATAGAGAGGGTTCATTATCCTGCCTGGTTATTTTAGCTTGCTTGTTAAGTGAAAAAGTCTTAGAGTTTCAGTTCAATAAAGAATTTGGAATAATATTGAGAATTACTTTTTTGAACCTGGAGATAGTTTTGCTTTTAACTCAGCATAAACTCAAACCCTATATTGAAAGAGTTGAGAGAAGAGTGATAGGAGTCAGGAACTTTGAGCCAGAAGTGCTGGGATCAAAGTGGTGTTTGAGGAAGCAGCTGTGCAGTGTAAATCTAGAGAGACCGGGTCAGGAGACCAAGAGGAAGGCTGAGTTGACGAAATCCTAATTGAGGAAGTGGCAGAGGGATTTAGTGACACATCTGATGAACCCATTTCACCAGAATAATTGATGAGGGGTTTGTGACCGGCTGGCAGACTTTTGTGTCTGTGTGGTTGATTAAAATGTGGCCGTTGGGCTATATCCAGGTATTATGGGACCCTGTGGCCTGGGGTGATGCCAGGAACCCCCCAGGCCATAATAAAGCAGATGGCCTTGCAGGACACACTTTGGGAAACATTGGTGAAGGATGGAGGAGTGGGACAATGCAAAGATGACTAGTTCCCCATGAGAGACAGAAGTTGGGAATGAGACAGCCAACCTGGCCAGCCTGATATGGGTTACTGCATTACAGAAGGACAGGTAGAGAACAGGTAGCTCTCAGAATTAAGGGAAAAGGGAGCGAGAGCAGAATTAGTTCCTCAGCTGCAGCCTCTGTCCCTGCAATCCTCATCCTGTACCCAGGCTCTTTATTCTCCAGACATGGTCACAGCTGAGAACATTGTGATGATAATGAAATCAAGTTCAGGTTCAGCCCCTTGTATGAACCAGTTGGTTTTATACCAAGGAAAGCTCTGTTCTTTGGGCATTGTAACTCTAGGCAGGGATCCTATTACTAGTGTGTGCCAGATTTGGAGAGCACGAAAACATGGATCATAAGTAAAAACAAATCTGTCAGTACCACTACTAGAAGAACCAGGAGAAATCACAGTGGAAATGCAGTTGGTGCAGGAGATGCTTCACGTTTGAAAACCACTGTATTATAATCACTTCTCAAACAATAAAAACTTGATTTCGGAATGCCCTTTACAGATGAGCTTTGAATTGCAACTTCTTGCTCCGGCCTCCACCTGCCAAAGCAACCAAACTGTTGTTGGTAGGTGTCGTTCAGGGTTCACTTTGGTAATGATCTGGTCTGTCCCTACTCCTTTCTTCTTCTTGGTGGCAGCGTGCAATTCCAGACTACATGTCACACTCATCCCAGTGATCATCACCTTCAGGTTATTCACTCAGCTTCCTCCAACTCTCTCACCTTGTCCATTTGTGTGTTCCCCACCACTTTTTTATCATGGTGAATCATATAACAAAATATTTGCCATTTCAACCATTTTGGATACAACTGAGTGACTTTCACCATGTTTTGCAGCCATCACCATTATCCGTTTCCAGATTTTTTCATCACCGTTACCAGCGACTCAGTTCCCGTTTCTCCTTTCACCCACTCCTGGTAACTACTAATAAACTTTGGTCTCTATGCATTTGCCTATTCTAGGTATTTCATATAACTGAGATCACATAATAACCCCTCCCCCCTTTTTTGAGGCATACAATACACACCACCTCCCAAAAGGGAAAAAAGAGAACACTTTGTGGATCCTGGTAGTTCAGTGGTGGTGGCTACGGTTTAGAATCAGGTGGTCAGATTTAAATCCCCTGAGTTTCTATTCTCATTGTTCTAGGCATCAAAATACTTTAAAGCTCTCCAGGACATTCTCATAGGCAGGTGGGATTGAAAAGCACCTCATTGCAGTTGACACATTAACAGAGCTAGCAGTACACATATCTCAAGGAAAAAGGAAGCTGCGAGATGTTAAATGGAAGTAGGGACTTTTTAATAGTTCCTTTTGCCTTTTTCTTTTTTGCCACTCAAGTCCTGAATGCATGTCGAAGCCCTGCGAAGTTCTTCCTGTTTTTCTCTATTTAAGCCTGCTTTCTATTAAGCACCAGCATTCAAAATGAAAGCAAACAAAAACAAGAGCTTTATTTGTTGTAGGACTTCTGTGGTACTGTTTTCCATGGTTGTTGCAGTTGAATATGACTTGAGCCTTGTCATGAACTTGCTGATGTGGTGTGTGGGGAGTTGAACCTTCTGTGCCTGAGTGAGTGGCTTTTATCACATTGTTTAACCTCTCTGGGCCTCACATTCAAATCAAGCAGCGTTCGATGCTGCAGATTCTGTACAACCAGAGGATTTGAACTGTCACATGGAGTCGATGGTGATATGGTGTGGCCCATGAACACACACACACTAATTGTCATTTTGTGGTCTAATGGGGCCAAAATACCAGGTTTTTAGGGGATATTTGAGAGAGAGGAAAAAATTTAAATGAATACTTCTACTGGATAAACAACTTTGAAGTCTCTGTTCATCTTTGAAAAAGGGTGATGACTGGGAGCTTAGGCCCTAATTATTTTCCTCAGAAGCATTTTAAGTTTTTTTCAGGGGCTTAGTTTTTTTTTTAGTCAGTTCATCATACTGTGGTGGCTTGCATATTGATGTGATGCTAGAAGCCATGCCACTGATATTTCCAATACTGTCAGGGTCACCCATAGTGGACAGGTTTCAGTGGAGCTTCCAGACTAAAACAAACTAAGAAGAAGGACCTGGCAATCTATTTCTTTAAAAAAAACAAAACAAACAAGAAAAAATGTGCCAGTGAAAACTTTATGAATAGCAGTGGAACATTGATATAGTGCTGGAAGGTGAGCCTTTTAGGCACTCAAAATACGAGTGGGGAGGAGCTGCCTCCTCAAAGTAGAGTTGGCTTTAATGAACATGGGTGGAGTAAAGCTTTCAAGACCTTCGTTGGCTAATGTGGCGTGACCCAAAATGAGAAGAACAGCTGTAAACATCCCTTAATAATTGGAACATGGAATGTACAAAATATGAATCTAGGAAAATTTGAAGTTGTCAAAAATGGAATGTATAAAGATTGATATCCTAGGCATTAGTGAGCTGAAATAGACTTGTTTTGGCCATTATGAATCAGACAGTCCTATGGTCTACTATGCCAGGAATGACAAATTGAAGAGGAAAGGTGTCACATTCATTGTCAAAGGGAACATTTCACCATCCAGCCTGAAGCACAATTCTGTCAGTGGTAGTATAATATCCATGTCTACAAGGAAGGCCAGTTAACACGACTCTTATTCGAATTTACGTACCGGTCACTAATGCCAAAGATGAAGATATTGAAGATTATTATGAACTTCTGCAGTCTAAAACTGATCAAACATGCAATCAAGATGCAGTGATAATTACTGGTGGCTGGAATGTGAAAGTTGGAAACAGAGAAGGATTGGTAGTTGGAAAGTATGGTCTTAGTGATAGAAACGATGCTGGAGATTGCATGGTAGAGTTTTGCAAGACCAACAACCTATTCATTGGAAATATCTTCTTTCAACAACATAAAGGGTGACCATACATGTGGACCTCGCCAGTCGAATCAAGTCAACTACATCCGTAGCAAAAGATGATAGAAAAGCTCAATATCATCAGTCAGAGCAAGGCCAGGGGCCAACTGCAGAACAGACCATCAGTTGCTCATATGCAAGTTCAAGTTGAAGCTGAAGAAAACTAGAGCAAGTTCATGAAGCCAAAGTACTACCTTGACTATATCCCACCCAAATTTAGAGACCATTTCAAGGATAGATTTGATGCATTGAACACTAGCGACTGAAGACCAGATGAGTTGTGGGATGACATCAAGGACTTCATACATCACGAAAGCAAAAGGTCATTAAAAACACAGGAAAGAAAGAAAAGACCAAAATGGATATCAGAAGAGACTCTGAAACTTGTTCTCAAATGTAGAGTAGCTAAAGAAAATGATGAAGTAAAAGCTGAACAGAAGATTTCAAAGGGCAGCTCGAGAAGACAAAGAAGTAAAGTATTGCATTGACAAGTGCAAAGACCTGGAGTTAGAAAACCAAAAGGAAAGAACACACTTGGCATCTCAAGCTGAAAGCACTGAAGAGAAAATTAAATCCTCAAGTGGCATTAATGAAGGATTCTATGAGCAAAATATTGAACGACAAAAGAAGCATCAAAAGAAGATGGAAGGCATGCACAGAGTCACTGTGTACAGTGCGTCAGGATTGTATCCTTTCACCACACTTATTCAGTCTTTATGCTGAGCAAACAGTCCAAGAATCTGGACACTATGAAGAAGAACGGGGCATCAGGATTGGAGGAAGACTTATTAACAACCTGCGATATGCAGATGACACAACCTTGCTCACTGAAAGCAAAGAGGACTTGAAGCACTTACTGATGAAAATCAAAGATTACAGCTTTCAGTTTGGCTAACACCTCAACATAAACAAAACAAAAATCCTTACAACTGGACCAATAAGCATCATCATGATAAAGGGAGAGAACATTGAAAGCAAAGAGGACTTGAAGCACTTACTGATGAAAATCAAAGATTACAGCTTTCAGTTTGGCTAACACCTCAACATAAACAAAACAAAAATCCTTACAACTGGACCAATAAGCATCATCATGATAAAGGGAGAGAACATTGAAATTGTCAAGGATTTCATTTTACTTGGATCCACAATCAATGCCCGTGGAAGCAGCTGTCAAGAAATCAAATGACATATTGCATTGAGCAAGTCTGGTGCAAAAGACCTCTTTAAAGTGTTAAAAAGCAAATATGTCACTTTGAGGCCTAAGATACATCCTGGTATTTTCAGTCGCCTTACGTGCATGCAAAAACTGGACAATGAATAATGAAGACTGAAGAAGAATTGATGACTTTGAATTATGGTGTTGGTTGAGAATACTGAATATATATACCATAGACAGCCAGAATAATGAACAAATCTATCTTGGAAGTAGTACAGCCAGAACGCTCCTTAGAAGCGAGTATGGTGAGACTTTGTCTCATATACTTTTGGCATGTTATCAGAAGGGACCAGTCCCTGAAGAAGGACATCATGCTTGGTAAAGTACAGGGTCAGCAAAACCTCAATGAAATGGATTGACACAGTGGCTGCAATAATGGGGTCAAACACAGCAATGATTGTGAGGATGATGCAGGACCAGGCAGTGTTCTGTTGTGTTGTACATACAACACCTAACAACAACAACATTGGAAATTAGATCTGAAAATAAAAAGGTAAGTAGTTGAAGGTTGTCATTCAGCTAGTCTCTAAACTCTAGTGTTTTAATTCCATTAAAAGTTACTCCTATAAGGGTATTTTTTTTTTTTTACCATTTTGCATTTTACATGAGTATATTTTGTGGTATATTGTGTGTTTTTCAAAACTTTTTTGAGCCTAAATTTTGGGTTATGCATTTTCAGTGGGGAAGGTTGCTGAAACAAGTTAGTAAAAATTTCCATGATTTTTTTTTTTTTTTCTGTACTAACATCAATTCCAAAGGATAAAAAAAATTAAAGCGCGAGGCTTAGTTTCTCTTCTGAGTCTGGTAGGTGATGTAACTAGTTATCAGTAACTTCTCAAACACCATTCTGAGTTCCTCTGATCTCGTTGACCTCCCTTTTTCTTTTCTGTAATTGCTGAATGTGGCGGGTAAAAACCCATGTAGGACCAAATGCAGACTCAAAGCCCTGTGATCTCATCACCACAAAAACAGTCTGTAGAGTTGGTACTTCTCACAGAAAGGTGCCTCCCCTTGGAACTCCGTCACTCTGTAATTTATGGTGGTGCCTTTGTTGTCTTAAACTCACACAGGACTTTTTTCTCCTGCCCTATAGAAGTGGTGAAACAAATGCTTTAGGTGGGGAAGGGGCCATAGAAAATGTGTGTGTGCACATAACCTATATATAAAAAAAATACATAACCTATAGCAGATCTAATTTTAAGGGTACAGACATGTCCGAGTGTGCTCTGGGCACACTGCCTGACAGCTGGCATGTTGTGGGCTGGGATGGATATTCTTTTATACCTGCCTGTTGGTTGTGGCTGGGAGAAATGAGAACCATGCCCTTTCTAGTGAGGTGCACTTTATGAAACGGGGATTGGCTGAAGTACTTGTAGCAGCTGGGAGGTGGATTCCCTCCCTGGCTACCAGAGCTCTCTGTAAGGAGGCAGGTGATCTCTTTTGTGAATGAATAATAGGAGGAAGGCTCAGATATTTGAGCTACTGTTCACCAGGTGGTGCTGTCCTGCAGTGGATGTAGGACTGGTGACCTCACACCAGTGAGGTCAGGAACCTAGTCAAGTAAAACAGGGCTTCGAACCTGTCCTGGTTTGAAGCCTCTGCTGAGAATTTGCATTTGTAACAAGGTACCAGGCGATGCTAACCTACCTTGTTAGGGATGCCAATTCTGAGAACTGCCAGTAGGGCAGCGGTTCTCAAAATTTTTTATACATATGAATCACTTGAGGATCAGATTGAAGCAGAATCTACAGTTTAACAAGATCCCCAGGTGATTCTTATGTGTAATAAATTTTGAGAACTGCTGCTCTACTGGTGGTTCTCAGAAATGGTCCCTACTCCCTAACCAGCAGTACTACCATCTCCTGGTACCTTGTTAGAAATGCCAATTCTCAGCAGAGGGGTGTGAACCTGACATTGGAAGCCCTGAAGAAACCTGGGGAGCTCAGAATTCTTGGCAGCATTTTCCGGCTGTGGCAGAACATGAGCTGGATCCCTTTTGAGGAAACATTCAACAGTTGACATGGGGCAACCACCTGGCCTATCTACATCTGTCCAACGCGTTCTGCATGAATGGAATCTCAGCCGTTTCTGAGGTGGGGGAAGACTGAACCTGTCCCAGGTATTTGTCTCTGCTTTTCTCTCAGAGAAAAACCTCCTGTTCTCATCTTTGAAGTCCTGGGTAAGGGGGGGCATGTCCTCATTAAACAGTCTTTAATGGGGAAGAAAGGCCTCCACCCAGCCTCTGCATGCACAAACGTGTTAGGACCCTGTGCCCTGCCAACGCACAAACCTGTTAGGACCCTGTGCCCTGCTAGCGTGGTTTTGTTGGCTGAAACGTGACTGCATACAATTCAATTCCTCTTTTTGGCAATGAAGCCTGGCAGCATTGCTTCGAGAGGGTTGGCTTGGGTGAGAGCCTGGTTTCTCGGTGTGTTTGAGCAAGGATAGCACCCTTGAGGAAGAGCATTTTCCAAGACGTGTAGCAGTAAAAATAATATTTCCCAGGGAAATACACTCTGAGTCAGTCATAGGAAGCTTCTTTTTGGGATCCTTCAGTCAATAAACACATTTAGTGGTGTGTCTGCCTCTGCTTGTGATGTGAGCCGGAGGGTGGCGGTGGGAATACCAGGTAAGACTAGCCCTTGAGAAATTTTGGTGGGTAGAGGAGGTCAGAGCAGGATGAAGTTAGTGCTGAAATGTAGGTTGGCAGCAAGGTGTCTGGAATGCTGACGAAGGGTGTAAATGGGGGGCCTGGGAGTTACATTTGAGCCGTGCCCGGAGGATGACTAATTTCCAGAGAGGGAGAGAGGTGTTTCAGGATGCGGGAACCTGCGAGCTAAGGTGTGAAAATAGGCAGTGTATTTGGAAATGGTGAGTAGTGTAGGGAGCTGGGTGCAGGAGTGAAGCAGGAGAGGTGGAAGGGAGGGGCTCTGGATAACTTAGGTGTCTTAAAGGTTTTAGAGAGGCTCTTGGTGCATAATCTTAAACCTTTAAAATCTTTTCATTCTGTGTTGAGCTGCAAATCCACTAGCATCACTTGAAGAGAAAGAAAACCTCAGTGGAAGCAAACCTGACACTTCATTACTTTGCTGAGGACAAGGGGCTGTCATTCCAAGTCCCCTGTCATTGTGGGCAGAGAGTATCAGAAGTAGAGGAATGACCTACCCTGGGTTTGCAGATGGGTCACCTGTTTTTTGCCACTGTTAAGAGCATGTGTATGCCTATGTTTCTTTTCTCTCCATCGCTGTGCCTTCGGGGCTTCATGGTTTTACAGAATTCCCTGTGCTTCTTGTCTGGCAGGATGAGTGTACTCACAGGCTCTCTGTTTTCCAGTTTTCACTCCAGCTTTCTGTGGTTGACTTGTCCGGAGGACGTTTCCAGGTGCGTTCTGAGTGGAACGGCTGCTCTGTGTTGCAAGCAAGTGGAATCTGGGTTGAGCTGAAGTAAGCAAGACTGAGGAGTATTCTGACAGACCAAGTTTTTAAGACATTTTATTTTCTGATAGTTCTGAGGTTTTTGAAAGTAAATTGGATTTTCAAAGAAATTTAAGAATTATTTTTAAGTCGCCGTCTCAGTTACTATGTTAAAATACTCTTATAAATTGTATCATTAATAATGTGGACACATTACTATAGCTTTTTAAAAACTTTTCAAATTTTGTTAGCATATGCCTATTTCAGGGTTTTAATTTTTTTTGGCTCAGAGTGTCTAGCACAATACTTTTCCCCAGAAAACATTTAATAGTGACTGGTGGCTTTATATCTTAGTTTACGATTTGCATAGAAATATAGCTGATACAGAGCCCTGGTGGCACAGTGGTTGAGAGCTTAGCTGTTAACAAAAAGATTGGCAGTTCACACCCAGCAGTCTCTCCTTGGAAATCCTATGGGACAGTTCTACTCCGTCCCATAGGGTCGCTATGAGTTGGAATCCACTTGATGGCAATGGGTTTTTTTTTATAACTGATACAAAATTTTTAGAAAGCTAGCCTTTTAAATAAAGCCAGACTGGCATTCTATTCTTTATCGTTGTCATTCTCCTACCCCCGATCCCCGGCAGAAAAACTCTGTAAACTTGAATTTCAAACAACCTTCTGGCTACCAAAAGACAAACACATAAGGGAACGTTCACAGCCTGCTTCACTCTGATTGCTCTTTGTAGATTGGCTTATTGGGATTATGTCAGTTAAAGCTGGTTTAAGAGTCTCCTCCTACATGTTCTAGACAGTATTGTTAACTTGTTCTCAGTTATCTCTGCCCCATCTCCCAAGCCTGAGATGTTTCAAAGAGGATTTTCTACCTGTGCGTATGACTTTAGGAACTTGAAGAAAGTTGCTAAACTCCTCTGTGTGTGATTTCCATCCTATGGTCTTTTAACTATAAACTACAAAACAAAAATACCTACTTCAAGGGGTTTGGTGAGGCTTGATGCTCCTAACGGGTAAGGTTTTTGTTCTGTTCAGCTTATTTGCATTTCGTGTCTCTAATGTGTAGGAACCCTGGTGGCACAGTGGTTAAGCGCTTGGGTGCTAACCGAAAGGTCAGCGGTTCGAACACACCAACCATTGCATGGGAGAAAGATGTGGCAATCTAATTCTGTAAAGACTATATAGCCTTGCAAACCGTATGGGCAGTTCTTTTCTGTCCTGCAGGGTCGCCATGAGTTGAAATCAACTCAGTGGCAGTGGGGAACAGGGATATTTCTAATGTGTAGCATATAGTAGGACTCAAATGTTCCTTCTCTCCTTTAAGAAGGGAGCAAATCAGCTGTTTGAGAACTGAGTCTGCGACGTAGTAGTCTTTAGTGAGCACAGTTTGGAGGACTCTTGTTATTTACGCTCAGCTGCTTAAAGTTGAGGCACAGAGCAGGAATCACCAGTAGGTCTGAGACAGGGTGGTTGATTGGTGGCGCCAAAGATTCTGCCCTAGATGCTTTCTCTGTGGGTGTTGGAAATGCTTCTCCATAGTAGACGGGGGTCAAGGCTAAAGCTGCTTGCAAACCTTTGTGAGTTCTTGGATCTGGATGGGATGTGCCAGTGCACTCTGCCATCTGTCCTGTGTGATTTGTCAGCCACTTTTTTTTTTTTTTTAATATTGTGCAGTCATCTCTCCTGCCACCACTTGCTCATTCCTGAGGAACAGAGTGGCCACATTGCCCCCGGAATGTGAAGGGGTCCTCCAAAAGGCAAAGCTGCTCAATAGGGCCGTAACAGGGTGTGCACATCAGACTTTTCCTGTGAAGCTTTAAAAAGTTAGGATTCTGGGACTCACCCTGGGTCTGCTCAACTGGAATTTCAGGTGGGGGTGGACTGGGGGAGTCCCTCTTAGGTATATATTTTTTAAAAGCTCAAGAGGTGATGGTGCGATAGCCACACATGATAGTTTGAAGGAAACATAAAAGTAGTCGCCAGAAGATCAGGAGAAATCATCTGCTTAGATTCAGTAATGCTTACAAAGAGTAAGTAGTATTTTTATGGGAATTCAGAGTTCCAGAATTTTCAGATATTCAAATCTTTTGCTATATATGGGTGACTACACATGAAAAAAAAATTATTTTATTTTTACACATAGTTATGGAGCCCTGACGGAGCAGTGGCTAAGGACTCAGGGTGCTAATGAAAAGGTTGGCAGTTCGAATCCACCAGCCGGACCTTGGAAACCTTATGGGTCAGTTCTTCTCTGTCCTGTAGGGAACTATGAGTTGGAATGGACTCGATGGCAATGGGTTTGTTTTGTTTTGTTTTTAATTCTAGGTATGGAGTCCCTGGGTGGTGCAAATGGTTAAGGCACTTGGGCGCTAACTGTAAGTTTGGAGGTTCGAGTCCACCTAGAAGTGCTTTGGAAGAAAGGCCTGGTGATCCATTTCAAAAACCAGACACTGAAAACTCTGTGGAGCACAGTTTTACTCTGACACACACATGGGGTCTCTATGAGTTGGGTCAACTTGATGGCAACTGGTATATATATATATATTTTTTTATTCTAGTTAATATTTGAAAAGGAGCCCTCCCTGGTGGTACAGTGGCTGCTAACTGAAAAGTGAGCCGTTTGAACCCACCATCTGCTCCATGGACGAAAGATGTGGCAGTCTGCTTCTGTAAAGATTTACAACCTTGGAAACCCTGTGGGGCAGTTCCGCTCTGTCCTGTAAGCTCACTATGATTTGGAATTGACTTGACAGGCAATGGGTTTGGTTTTTTGGTAACTTCGTGAAAAATATTTGTACGTGGAACAGGCTGAAACAAAAACCAAAAAACTCTTTCTTATGCTGAACAGATATTTGGGGGAATATTTTTGAACTCTACTAACTAGTTTAACCAGTTTCTACTGCCAAGCCAAGCGTTCCTTTGTTGTGCCATAATATATACCACAGAGCCATTTTATAACTTTAGCTTAAAATTGCCTTAGACAGCATTTTCTACGATTGTAAGTATACAAAGAATGAGGAAAATGACAGTGCAGAACAATTTGCTAAATTAAACAAGAGTTGGGGCTTATTTAGAAATCCAAGTGGGAACCCGTACGCAGCGATTTGCATATTGAAATAAGAGCCTTTAACCTGCGGTAACTAACACATTTCTCAAGTAACATTGAAACAGCAATTTCTGTATATTGCTCATAGAGATTTATTTGACAGGAAATTTATTTAGTAAACTTTACGTTTTTCTCCATCCAGTTTTTGTGTGAAAGAGAATTAGCTAATTTTTCTTTTCTGTTTTCCTGGAACTAACTTTAGAAAGTGGATAGGAGCTTAATAGAAAAGATCTTGTTAAATGGGTTTTTCTCGTTTTTAACTATATCTCTCTTTTTGTGAATTCATTTTCTGTGCAAGAAAACCTTGATGTTTTATTAATTAGATGGGTTTTAATGGAGAATGGTGGGTTTCTTTTTTGAAATAGGATGTTAGAGTTTGGGAGGAAACTTAGAGGTGACCTATCACCTGGTTCCCTTCACTTCATGACACAGAAACAGCTCCTGGGATCACAGATAACATTTGATAGTTGGGGCCTGTAGTCAGTTTTTAGTCCTTGATGGGGCCTTGCTGTAGTATGTGATACTACTGACCACCCCTCATTTGAAACTTTCTTCTCCCAGTTCCTTTGTACCATTTTTGGCTTTTTCTTTTCATTTGTCTCCTAGATCCTGCTATGCCTGCCTCTTAAATGTTCAGGTTCCCTGGGGTTTTATCTTTGGTATTTTCCCTTACCTGCTCAGCCTCTTTGGGGTAGCTAAATACTTCAGTGGCTTCAGCCACCACCCACACAGTAATGACCCCCTAAATTTCTCTCTGAGTTCACACTCATTTCAAACTATCTTTTGGACATTTCTACTTGGATGACTCCCTGTTACTTTTAGTTTAAGGACACCCAAACTGAACTCTTTCCCCACCCTAGCAAGCTCCTCACCCTCATGCTTCTGGCTGCTTTTCCTGCTTGTTCATTGACACTACACTCAACCCTGTCACTGAAGCCAGAAGTTTGTGAGTCATCCATAACCCCTTCCTCAGTCCTCATATTTTAATTGGTCATTAAGTCCTGAGGTTTTAATATCCTAAATAAAAAAGGAAAGGCAGATTTAAAAGCCATCCCACTAACATTTAGTTATTGTGGGCTTTATAATTTATAGTTGGGCCTATGTACGCAGGTATGAGAGAATTACAACCATTTATGTGATACACATTTCATGCTAGGCATAACTCTAGGCATTTTTCCTATATTTCTGATTTTCACAACTATTTTGAGGCGTATCATCTGTTGTAAGTTTGAGGAATCCTCAGTTCAGAGAGATTAAATACATGGCCAGGGTCACACACAGGGCAAATAAAGCACACAGGATTTTGGGATTTAACCCTATGAGTTGGTCTCTCTGACACCAAAGCTTTTACCTTTGATGTCAATGCTACTTTATTCTAGTCCCATAATGCTGCAGTGTTGTTTTAGTCTTCTGTCAAGTAGGTTGACTTTGCTGAGGAAATGAACTGGGTCTTAATTCAAATTTGTATCTGCGATGATATATATATATATATATATTTTTCATGCACAGTAGACCCTAAAGAAGTGGTTCTTGGTGGAAAATCCATGATTTGTGTCTTCTGTGGCTTCATCTAGGTACAAGCCCTGGCCCTTCTGTGAGCTGTGTATTACTGTGTGGACTGAGATAAGGACAGTGGGATCATGCTGTTTATCCTCCTGGGGATTTTTGTGAAAATCAGATGGAATAGCACAAGTGAAAGTGCTTTAAATTTCAGGGGGCATTTTTGAGAAATTCTGTTTTGATTGTGGAACTTGATAATTGACCAGCTTAGATGAGCCTCTCTTTATAAATGACATTGTGTGAAAATATAAACTTTTAGATTTTGGATGTTTATTCTCACTGAGTCTTTCATCTGCAGGTAATAGTAAGGGCAGAGAAGGCTCAACCAAGTAAAGACCTTATTAATAACAATAGTATACACAGATTGAATTTTTGATATTAGTTCTAAGTATAACTATTTTAGAGCAGATAAGAAGGAAACGAAGTCTCAGAAGAAACTAGTCTATAGGGCTAGGAGCCATGGCCTTTCTGTCTTGAGACCAGAAGAACTAGATGATGCCTGGCTACCACTACTGACCGTTCTGATCGGGGCCACAATAGATGGACTCTGATAGAAAGGGAGAAAAATGTGGAACAGAACTTAAATTCTTAAAAAAGTCCAGACTTACTGGACCAGTTGAGACCAGAGGACTTCCTGAGACTATCACCCTGAGATACTCTTTAAACCCCAAAACTAAAACTGTCCCCTGAGATCACCTTTTAGTGAAATAACAGAATTGGCACACAAAGTAAGGGATATTACCCATAAGCATGGTGCTTTACTTAAAAAAAACAAAAAACAAAAAACCTACATGAGACCAAAAGGTCAATATTTACTCTAAAGCAAAGATGAGAAGATAAGTGGGCAGGGAAGCTAGAGTACTGGAAATGGAACAACCAGAACGCAATTAAAGAGAATGGTGACACACTGTGAAAAATGTAATGTCGTGAGCAATTATTGTATAGAAGTTGTCAAATGAGGATCTAATTTTCTGTGTAAACTTTCATCAAAAACACAGTAAAATTGAAGAGAACAGGATAAAAATATGATGTACAAAAAATCAGATGGTTCGTATTTAAGGTTCTACTTATTTTATATTGAAGGTTTCTTTATTCTGTTAAGTTGATCTTGGAAGGATGAATTTGGACATGTTCTGTGCCGACCAAAATGAACACTAAGTCATGACACAGACATAGTTCTGTGTTTTGTTTCCCTCTGTGTCTCTCCTTTTGCCCTGTTATGGGGAGGAAATGTTCCTTTTTTTTGTCTTCACAGCTCTTCCCTTTTCATCATATTTTGGTTATAAAGTTTGTCAAAGGAGAGGGTCTCTTTTAATAAATATATAAAACCAGTTTGTCATTGTGGATTTTAGAAATTGTTTACCCTTTCTGAGTCTTGGTTTTCTATAACTATAAATTTAGGGCAATGCCATGTATTTTTCAGAGCTGTTTTGATACTGATAGAGGTAATATACCTAAAGCACACAGTAAACCAATAGGTCCTGGGTAAATGGTGGCTGTTACTATTCAGACTTAACTTATTGGAGGCCTAAAATGGACTCAGGCATACCAGCAATAATGAAAATGATGCAGGACCGGGCAGTGTTTCCTTCTCTTAAACATAAGATTGCCATGAGTCAGAACCAACTCCATGGCAACTAACAAGTTTTCGTATTTAAAAAGGGTTAAGCTGGTCCATGATGAAAATTTTTAGGAAAAATTTTGGTATGTGCAAAGTGGAAAGGGAGGGAGGAGCGTCTTCTAGTGGCATCAGCATCGCTTGAGAATCGTTAGAAATGTAAATCCTCAGCCCCATCCTAAAAAAAAAAAAAATCCAAACCTATTGCTGTCCAGTCAGTTCTGGCTCATAGCAACCTTATAGGACAGTAGAACTGCCTCATATGGTTTCCAAGGAGCACCTGGTGGATTTGAACCTTTTGGTTACAAGCTGTAGCTCTTAACCACTATGCCACCAGGGTTTCCCTGCCCCATCCTAGACCTGCTGAATCAGAAACCTTGGGGGCAGGGCCCAGCACTGTTTTAACGAGCCCTCCAGGTGATTCTGTGTACTTTAACTGGCCTTTTGAAGTAGTCCAGCAGAGGGATAATGAGGACCTCTCCTGAGTGGCTAGAAGGAGTGGAGAGGGGATGGAATTGGTGAGACTTAGCAGTTTGATTGGCTGTTTCATACAGTGGAGGAGGCTATAAAGGTGTAGAGGCTTTGAGTATGGTGGACTGAGAGGGGGTGGTGCTTATCGGCAGAGACAGGGAACACAGGCTGGTGAGTGGGTTTTGGAGATGTGGGGAGAGGAAGATGAGTTCAATCTTGGACATGTTGAGTTTGTGTTGCCAAGATTGATGCCAGAAAGTTGGGAAAAAAAAAAAAAAGTATTGTAACTGTAAAAAACCAGGTAAAACAACAAAACAGATTTGTGAGTCACCTGCGTGGAGGTGTAGGAGTGGGTTTCAGATCATTTTTCCAAGGAAGGCGGTGCAGAAAAAAGACAGCCAAGGATGGACTGGTGTGGGATTGTATGTTTGAGATTTGACTTTTTCAGTTTCTCTTTCAAAAGAATAAGTATGAATATTTAGAATACATGGTGGTATAGTTTTAAATAGAACCAAGTTAGCAGAACAACATTGGTGTCTCCCTGTAATGCCATCTTTAGACCCCTTGCTGTGTAATAGAGGCTTCTTCTAGGTCATTTCTTCTTGGAGTCCAAGGCTTGGCATGCCAAGGCAAGGTTCTAGTGTGTGTTTTTCTTATAAGGGGAAAACTGGAGTGAGCTAACAGCTGAGGTGTGACCTGGTGCAGGCTGCTGAGATTCTCCAAGTCTAACATTCTCTGTCAGAAGAGGATAATTATAGTTCCTACCTCAGGCTGTTGTGAGGCCTAAAGGAGGTGCTGTGTGTGAAATACTTCAGGGTGATCACTACATGTTCCCCCACCCCTGCTGCCATTTTATGGTTGTTTGGAGTAAAGACCTTCCGTTTGTAACAGCTTTACAGTATTGATAAGAGGAGATAATTATAAGAATTATAAGAAGTTATAAAATAAGTCTAAATGAGAGATTGGTGTTGTATTAAGTTTTCAGTGAATTATTAGTACATTGAAATGTGGGCTTTATTCAGTTTGTGAGAAGGCAGAAGGGAGTTGACTTGGGAAGCTGTACTGAATAAAAATAAGAACCAGATTTTTTAATAGCCAGATATTAAAAAAAAAATATTTTATGTCCAGCTTTGTTGCAGATGCACATATTTAGTTGTGCCAGAAAGATGTTTCCCCAAGACCACGAACGCTTTGTGCATCTATGCAACATCTTCATTATATCCACAACAGTTTCACATCCATGTCTCTAATTCAAAGTCATGCAGAAAACATGTGTTCGTGTTTTCCCCTGAGTTCTAACTGGGCTGTTTTTCCTTAAAGGAAGGCATTTGGACCACACACACTTGGGAAATGACTTTGTGCTGCGTGGAGTTCTCAGTTTGGAGACTGTAGCTTCTGAAACTTGCCCTCTCTTCCCTGCCTTTAAAGAAAAGTGATATGTGTGTATATATATGTAGGTCTTACTAAACGCAGGTGTCAGGGTTTCCTTGCTGCTTCACAATACTGATTTCGTTCCTTAGGGCTGCGTTACGTTTCATACTGTCTGTATGTGTTAAGGGAAGTGGTGACAGAAAGTGATCAAAGGGATCACAGCAGAATTACTCAGGATGTTAATTGAACCTTTCACTGGGTCTTAAATGGGGTAGGGGGGGACACCCTGATGTTCATACATGACGTGTGACATACCTTCAAGTATAAAGCTTCAACTTCATTGTTGTTGTTAGTTGCCAAGGAGTCCAGCTCAGACTCATGGTGACCTTTTGAATAACAATGCAAATTGGCCTGGTCCTGCTCCGTTTTCATGATTGCTGGTATGTTTGAGTTCATTGAGTGTCATAAGCTTGGTTAAAATTTTGTGGGATTTCTAAAAATAACACTTGTAATCGCTACACATAGCAAACATTCTCTAATTCAAAGCTTAGCTGAAGTTTTTTTTTTTTTGCTCTTGGGTTGGGTTGGGTTTGAATGCCTCAAATTTAGTTCAGAGCTACCATCCCAGCTCTTATATCTTTCTGGGAAGTTTGGCTGCTGCAACAGCTGAAACACAGAGCCAGACTTAGGTCATTTTATTAGTCTAGAAAAAGTAATGGACTCCTGCAGCTGTTGTTGTAGTTCTTAACCATAAAAACAAAAACCATCTCAGTTACCCGGGATCCATGAGAAATTGGCAGTGGCCCAATGTAAATCCGTGTATTTTGGACTCAGTTACATTTATCTTCATATGGGCATCCCCTGAATTAAGGGCATGCAGCTGGGGAAGGACCTTACTGTAAAAGGCAGGGTGGGTGGCAAGGCCAACTGTTGTGTACCACCCTGACTAGGAAGTCTAATCCAATTAATTGGAAGACTTTAATTGCTAGAACTAAAGTGCTTTTAGAAACGGTTAGGAGAGCAACAGTGTATATTAAATACACTTACTTATCCCAGATATTAAACCTGGCTTTCCCCTTTTTTGTCCATTGTCACACTGTAAATTTCCAGAGGTATTTCTCCTGCTGTGCCATGCATTGTTATTGTCAGGGCTTCGAATTGGTTCTTCCCAGTTCAGTCCTGGCTGAGGAAGCAAAACCGGAACAGTCTCAAATTTTAAAAAATTGGGTGAACCAGAATGATAACTGGAACAGGAAAAACTATATGTCGAAGCCTTGTTGGAAACCTAATCTCCCTCTTAGAAAACAAGGACAGTGTACACGTTGCATAGCAACCAAATCTCTTGTCTGTTGGATTTTGAGCAGAGTTGGAACAATGGTGCTCCACTCAAAGATGGTGGCCAACAGTGCTGCTTTGAATGTGTGTCACTCTCCACAGTCCTGCCAGTAATCCAGTCTCACCCATCAGGCTCCTCAGTACCTCTTCTGAGTCTCCCAGTACTTCAACCCATAAATTTCCTGGTCTGGTTATTGTTCCAGATCACCCAAATGGTAAAAATTTGGGCCTATTCTGGTTTTGCTTTGTTGGCCATGACTGAACCAGTTTGAACTGGTTTGAAGCCCTGGTTATTGTAGGTGAATTAATAATTTGATGGTGACAGACTTTGTTGTTTGAACTTTTATAGACTAGCCTGAGAACTAATCGTAGGACTTGGCATTTAATTGCCAAGTTCATATGTGGAATACCTGATCCTGCTAATGTGTGCCAATCAGTAAATTGCTGTTTAATTTTCTGAATTTGACTGGTGCTGTGAATTATGTAAAACTCTGTTCTGCTGTTTCTCTGGAATTACCTGAGCTATAAAAAAACTATAGCTTTTGGTAATTCTGAGTGATTGTTCTATTAAGTCTGACTCTAATCCTCTGAATCAAGGATGCTTAACCCTTGGGAGTCATTGTATGAAATTGGGGGAAGGGAATCTCTGAACTTGGATGGATGGGAAAAAAATGATGGCTTTATTTTCAGTAATCTCTAACCAGAAGTTAGTCTTTCCTTCATTCATGAATGTAGGCAACAAACCATGCAATATTAGCATTGCCTGTGGCTTTGTCACAAAAACATTACAGGTATTTTAGAATTGCATTGTTGCAGACAGCTAAAATATTACATGCATCATTGTTTAACTACAGTAGTTATTAGACATGCTGTTATCTTGCTGTTTATGTGTTGAGTACATTACTATATCAGATTTACCTTTTGAATATTTGATATTTGTGTTTAAGTATAGCTTCCTTTGTAATTATATTTCCTACTTAAAATCATTAAAAAACATTCTGAAAAGAGGGTACAGTTTGCTGAGGCAGTCCATGGTGCCAAAAAGGTTAAGTCCTTGTTTTGAGTGTGGCACCTTTGTATCTTTCTTATCTTGTTTTGAAACTGGATTTGTTAACACAGGAAAAAAAAATCTTAATATATTTGGATTTTGTTTCCTAGCCTGATTTGTCTTTAAATTTTATCACCTAGATTGGGTCTCCAATGATAAAACAGCCCTCCATTTTGGGGCTGTTGGAGTCAATTAAAAAATAAAGCCATCGTGCATTTTCGTGTGACCATTATACAGGCCTCTTGGCAGTTCCCTTGAAGATTGTTACTGCAACAAATGTTTATGGCCAAGAAAGGTTTTCTCAACAGGTTTCAGATAGGAGGACAGTGACCCATATGTTGGTTTTATTTGCTTTAGCTATGGGAAGAGATGATGCTGTGTGGCTCTCCACTTCATCTTCACTGGAGACATACCCTAGTGTATTTTAGAACTCAATGTCCAAAGTTAAAAGTGTACTGAGTTTACTGGACTATGAAAAACTGCCCAGCAAAAGAAATTGAGAGTGTTAGGCATTTCCTTGCCCCATCTCATGTAACGAACATAACAAAATTCATTCAGTAAGAAACGGGGTGGTTTTTGAGCTCCTTTAAATGGGATAGTTCCTAACAGCTGTGTGTTAGGGGAGGCATTGCCCATGTGACACAAAGGTCTCTGCCCCAAATAATCTTCCCATTGGCAAGATGGCCCAACCTCCAGCATTCTCCCTCTTGAGCTGATGAATCGAAGAGTTTGCTAATTTTAGTATGTTTTCTGTTCCCTGGTGCCTCTGGGTCACACACATTGGAAACACAGAGTTTGAAATAACTCTGACAAGTTGGATGCTCAGCAGAACAAGGGAGTGCACAGTAGGTATCTTTCATTAGGGGTAGGTTTTTTCCCAGGACAGATTTGGGCCATGGGACACTGCTCTGGGGGTGAATGGAGTGTGTGTGTTATATGTGTATGTTACCAAAGAAGATTTTTCTTTCCCATTTGTCAGTTTTGCCTGAGTTTGACCTCCTCAGCAGTCACCTGGGAGCAAATCTCTTCTATTTGCTTCTTAAAAACACCACATAACATAGGGATTGTGAGCTCAGGCTCTGGATGGGCATACTGGCTCTCTTCCTTATGAGCTATGTGACCCTGGGCAAGTCACTAGCCTCTCTGTGCCTCTGTAGACTGGGGCTGTTAGTACTTGCTTTAATAGAGGGCGGTGGTGAGGATAAAATGACATAAATACATACACCCACACACACACACATATATGCTGAGTCCTTAGAACATGGCCTTGGCATATGGTTAGTGATAAATCAGTGTTGCTGGCAAATACTAGAAATCACCTGGGGGAGCTTTTGAAAACTACATGGGTATTGAGAACTCCCATCTTAATGAAATTAGGGCCTGGGGAGGTTATAACCTTGTTCAGAGAGTCCTAGCAAGTCACTGACAGAAGTGCAGGAGGGATTTTCATGCCTTATATTCTGGGGCATTAAGTGAAAGATCCATCTGTCAGCTACATAAGCAAGAGATCTTTCTGTAATGAATAGCTGCCTTTCATGAGGCATCTTTGAAGTTGTCTGACCTTTTTCACTTAGAGGCCAGATGTAGTGCAATTAAAAAAAATTAATTTCCTTAGATTTATAATACCAGACTTCATTCAGCTGGCATTGATTGATCGAGCGCCTTTTAACGCTTTTGAAAAAATGGACTTCCTGAAGTGTCTTCAAAGTCTATTCTCCTTCATACTAAAGGCTTATCACTCATACCACAGTCCCTCTATAGGAGGGGTTCCTTTTTCATCATAATGATAGTTTATCAGCTACTGTGATTACAGTGGTCTTATAAAAAAGAAATTAAACTGTCCTCTTAAAATGATAGAGCCTAGAGGTGGAAAGACCTCTGAAATTGTCCAGTCCAGCAGAAAAGGTAGCAGTATTCCCATTAGACAGATGAGTTCCTGAAAGGTGAACCAACTTGCCCTAAGACATTTTGTAAATATAATGCTTCCTATGTTTATCCAGGGAGTTATGATTGCGACACGTCAAGATGTTGATCACTTTAAATTGGGGGTGATAACTGTTATAAGATGCAAGTGGGAAACTGAACAGGGAGGAGAAAGGAAAAGAGAAGAGAATGTAATCAGAGTGTGGTGGTTATGGAGCTAAAACCGTAACTGGAATTGAGCCTTGAGTCCTCAGTTGCTGTAAGCCTTAGACAGGAGAGTGGAACATCCCACGACCCTAGCGAAGTTCCCCATAGAGCTGTGTGAGAGGATGCGACCACATTCAAAGACTGTTTACCCCAGGTGATTCTTCAGAAACCTTCAGCGTCAGGGCCACTGGTGGCCAGGGTTGACCCTGGTGTTCTTTCACGTCTCGTTAGCTGCGTCGGTAACTGCTACACTTATACTCTCATAAAAGCCACCATTTCCTTCAGATTCGTGTTCTGTGCTCTCCTGGTCATTCCTGTTCATAAGCCTCCCTCCCCACCCCCCAATTCATTGAGGATTTTTGAGGCACCTGGGCTTTGAAGTCATACCTGGGTTCAGTCCCAGCTCCACATTTATTAACGTATGACCTGCTTATGTATAAAAAAGAAACAATAAACCATATCTCATAGATGACTTTAAAAAAATGTGCTGTAGGTGAAAGTTTACAGTGCAAATTAATTTCTCATTCAAAAATTTATATACAAATTGTTTTGTGACATTGGCTGCAATTCCTGCATTGTGTTAGCATTCTCTCCCTTTCCACCCTGGGTTTACCATGCCCATTCGTCTAGTTTTCCTGTCCCTTTCTGCCTTCTCATCTTTGCTTTTGGGCAGGTGTTTCCCCTTTGGTCTCATATACTTGATTGAACTAAGTAGCACATTCCTCACATGTGTTACTGTTTTATGGGCCTGTCTAACCTTTGGCTGAAAGGTGGACTTTGGGGGCGGCTTCAATTCTGAATAGCAAGGTGCCCGGGGGCCATAGTCTCAGTGGTTCCTCCAGTCTCAGACCAGTAAGTCTGGTCTTTTTTTTTGGTGGATCAGAATTTTGTTCTACATTTTTCTCCTGCTCTGTCCTTTCTGTTGTGATCCCTGTCAGAACGGTTGATGGTCATAGCCAGGCACTGTCTAGTTCTTCTGGGCCCAGCCTGTTAGAGGTTGTGGTTTATGTGGTCCATTAGCCCTTTGGACTAATATTTTCTTGTGTCTTTGGTGTTTTTTCATTCTACTTTGCTCCAGACAAGATGGGACCAATAAATGTATCTTAGATGTCCACACGCAAGCTTTTAAGACCCCCAGATGCTACTCACCAAAGTAGGATGTAGAACATTTTCTTTATGAACTGTGTTATGCTTGTTGACCTAGATGATCCCCAGCCCGAGCAACTTGGTCCCTCAACGTGTTTGGATGTGCCTAGGAAGCTTCTATGACTTTGCCTTAGTCAAGGTGTGCTGATTTCCCCTATGTTGTCTCTCCATCAAAGTTACCACCTGTCTACTATCTAGTTAGTGATTTCTCCTCCTCACCCATCCACTCCCTCATAATCATCAAAAATTGTTTTTATCTGTGTGAAAGAACTAACAAATCTGTCTTGGAAGAAGTACAGCCAAGAATGCTCCTTAGAAGCAAAGATTGTGAGACTACATCTCACGTACTTTGGACATGTTATCAGGAGAGACCAGCCCCTGGAGAAGGCCATCATGTTTGGTGAAGTAGAAGGTCAGCGAAAATGAGGAAGACCTTCAGCAAGATGGATTCACACAGTGGGTGCAACAATGGGCTCGCGCATAAAAGCGACCGTGAGGATGGTGCAGGGCTGGGCAGTGTTTCATTTTGTTGTGCATAAGGTTGCTCTGAGTCAGAAGCAACTTAATGGCACCTAACAGCAAGAAGCCTTTTCTTGGGTTTTCAAAATAGTAGTTTCATACAGTATTTGTCTCCTTGTGACTGACCTATTTAACTCAGCATTCATCCGTGTTGTGAAATGTCTCGTGGATTCGTCATTGTTCTTTATCACATTGTAGTATTCTATTGTGTGTATGTACCTCAGCTTGTTTGTCCATTCATCCATTGATGGGCACTTAGGTTGTTTCCGTCATTTTGCTATAGCGCATAATGGCTGCAGTGGATGTGGGTGTGCATTTATCTATTTGTGTGACGGCTCTTGTTTCTCAAGGATATATTCCTAGGAGTGGGATTGCTGAATCATACGGTATTTCCATTTCTAGCTTTTTAAGGAGGTGCTCTATTGTTTTCTATAGTGGGTTGTACCATTTTACATTCCGATCAGCAGTACGTAGGAGTCTTAGTCTCTCTGCAACTTTTCCAACATTTTTTTTTTTTTTTGACTAGTGCCAGTAATGTCAGGGTGAGATGGTATGTCACTGTAGTTTTGATTTGCATTTCTATAATTGCTAATGATTGCAAATATTTCCTCATGTGCCTGTTAGCCGCCTGAGTGTCTTCTTTGGTGAAGTGTCTGTTCATATTCTTAGCCTATTTTTTAATTGGATTATTTGTCTTTTTGTTGTTGAGATGAGATGTTGAAGTATTCTGTAGATTTTAGAGATTAGACCCTTGTCGGATATGCCGTAGCCCCAGTTTTTTTCCTAGTCTGTAGGTTCTCTTTTCACTCTTTTGGTGAAGTCTTTTAATGAGCATAAGTGTTTAATTATTAGGAGCATTCAGTTACCTAGTTTATCTTCTGATGTTTGTGCATTGTTAGTTATGGTTTGTATTGCATTTATGTCATGTATTAGGGCCCCTTTGTCTCTATTTTTTCTTCTGTGATCTTTATCATTTTGGGTTTTACATTTAGGTCTTTGATCCATTTTGAGCTAATTTTTGTGTGTGATATGAGGTATCGGTCTTGTTTCAAAACCTCAGTTTGCCAGCACCATTTGTTAAAAAGATTGTCTTTTCCCCATTTAATGGACTTTGGTCCTATATGAAGTATCAGCTGACCATAGGCAGATGGATTTACATCTGGGTTCTCGATTCTGTTCCATTGGTCTATGTGTCTGTCATTGTACCAGTACCAGGATGTTTTGACTACCATAGCTGTATAGTAGATTCTGAGATAGGTAGTGTGAGGCCTCCTACTTTGTTTTTTTTTTTTTTTTTCAATGATGCTTGATTATCTGGGGCCTCTTTCCTTTCCAAATAAAGTTGGTGGCTAGTTTTTCCATCTTGTTAAAAAATAGTGCTGGTTTTTGAATTGCGATCGCATTATATCTGTAGATTGCTTTGGGTAGAATTGACGTTTTCATAATGTTGAGTCTTCTTATCCATGAGCGTGATATGTTTTTTCCATTTATGTATGTCTCTTTTGATTTCTTACAATAGTGTTTTTTTGTTTTGTTTTGTAGGTCTTCTATGCCCCTCGTTAGATTTATTCCTAAGTATTTTATCCTTTCAGGGGCTATTATAAATGGTATTGTTTTCCTGATTTCCTTTTCAAAGTTCTCTTTGTTGGTATATAGGAGTCCAGCTGATTTTTGCATGTTATGTTGTATTCTGCTACTCTGCTGAATCTTTCTATTAGTTCCAGTAGTTTTCTTGTGGAATCTTTGGAATTCTTTATGTATAGTATTATATAAACTGTAAATACAGATAGTTCTTCCTTTCCAGTTTGGATGCCCTTTATTTTTCTTGTGTTATTTATTGCTCTGGCTAGGACTTCCAGCACAGTGGTAAATAGGAGTGGTGGTAAAGGGCATCCTTGTCTTGCTCCCATTCTCAGGGGGAATGCTCTCAGCCTCTTTCCATTGAGAATGATGTTGACTATTGGTTTGTATAGATGCTCTTTATTATGTTGAGGAATTTCCCATCTGTTTCTTTTTTATTGAGAGTTCTTCTCAGGAATGGGTGTTGGACTTTATCCAGTGCCTTTTCAGCATGTATTGAGGTGATCATTTGATTATTTTCTTTTGTTGCATTTATGTGGTAGATTATGTTGACTGTCTAATGTTGAGCCATCCTTGCACACCTGTTATGAGTCTCACTTGGTCATGGTATATTATTTTTTTGATATGATGCTGAATTCTATAGGCTAGAATTTGAGAATTTTTGCCTCTGTATTCATGAGAGATAATGGTCTGTGATATTGGTTTTTTTTTTGTGGTGTCTTTGCCTCAGTTTGGAATCGGGGTTATGCTGGCTTCATAGAAGGAATTTGGGAGTATTACTTCATTTACTGTGCTCTGAAATAGTTTGAGTAGTACTGGTATGAGCTCTTCTCTGAACGTTTGGTGGAATTCTCCAGTGAAGCCATCAGAGCCAGGGCTTTTTTTGTTGGAAGTTTTTTTTATTACCTCTTTGATCTCTTGTTATGAGCTGTTCAGATTTTTTATCTCAGCTTGTATTATTTTGAGTAGGTAGTGCATTTCTAGAAATTTGTCAATTTTCTCTAGGTTCTCAAATTTGGTGGAGTACAAATTTTCATAGTATTCTGTCCTTTTTATTTCAGTTGGGTCTATTGTAAAGTCCTCCATCTCATTTCTTATTTTAGTTATTTGCTTCTTCTCTCATTTTTCTTTTGTCAGTTTGGCCCATGGTTTGTTGATTTTGTTGATCTTTCAAAGAAGCAACTTTTGGCCTTGTTGATTTTTTTCTATTTTTCTGTTGTCTATTTCAGTTATTTATGTACTAATTTTTATTATTTCCTTTCTTCTGGTGCCTGTGGGCTTCTTTTGCTGCTCTTTTTAGTTGTTCGAGTTGTAGGGCTGAACATTTTGATTTTGCCCTGCTTTTTTTGTGTGTGTGTGTGTGTTTTTTGCTATAAATTGACCTTTGAGCACTGTTTTTACTGTTCCCCAAAGGCTTTGGTATGGTGTGTTTTCATTCTCATTTGATTCTAGGGATTTTTTGATTTCCTCTTTGATTTTAATTACCTTTTTTTTAAGCAAGGTGTTATTCTGTTTCCATTTATTTGTTTTTCCTTGTTCTTTGTGTTATTGATTTCTGCTTTTATGATGTTGTGATCAGAGGGAATGCTTTGTATTATTTTGATGTTTTGGATTTTATTCAGGGTTGCTTTGTGACCTAAAATGTGGTCTAATCTGGAGAATGTTCTGTGTGCATTGGAAAAGAATGTCTACTTTTTTGCTTTTGGGTGGAGTTTTCTATATGTATGTCTATGAGGCCAAGTTGGTTGATTGTGGTCTTCATATCTTCTGTATCTTTGATGAGTTTCTTTCTAGATATTCTGTCCTTTACTGAGAGTGGTGTGTTGAAGTCTCCTGCTGTTATTGTGGAACTGTATTTTTCTTTTCAGTGCTGTTAGAATTTGTTTTATCTGTTTTGGAGCCCTGTTGTTGGGTGTGTAGATATTTATTAGGGTTATATCTTCTTGGTAGATTGTCCCTTTAGTCATTATATAGTTGATTTTGCTTTAAAGTCTGTTTGCTATTTCTTCATCTGTGGCATGATAGTTCTCACTACCTTGTCTGGATGGGCAGGACAGCAGCAGGCAGTGTGAACCTACTTCTCTGTACACTGATTTAGCGAGGTGGCTGGGTGGGTGCTGTCTGCCTCCTTACATTGGTCCAGTGGTATGGGAGTGTTCATAGCCCCTCGCCAGGTGGGCGGGGATGTCATAGAGTGGTATGGGTTTCCTGCCATTCGGCAGCCAATCAAGTGGTGAGAGGGGAGGGGCAGTGTGGGCCCAGTGTGGTGGCAGGGCTGAGCGCCAGGGATGCTTTAGCCACAGTGGCACAGCAGGGCCTACTAGGAACGAGGAGGAGGTGTCATGTGGGCCTAGGTGGGAGCATAAGAGAAGAAAGAGAGAATGGAGGTGGGGCAGATCCAGGGACTGGCGGGAAGGGGAGGGAGGTGGTGGTATATGGGCCTGGTAGGAGGGAGAACAAAAGAAAGAAAGAGGAAAAGCAAATCAAAAATAAATGGCTGCGTGGTAGGAACTGTTGGTTGGGGTAGGGTAAACCTGGGACAGTGGTGGACCAATGTGCTGGTGGCAGTCTATCTGTGGCAGTGAAGTGGAGGCTGGTAGGAAGGAGGGGGCATACGGGGTTAGGTGGGAGGAAGAAATAAAGGTGAGAAAGGAAAAAAGGGAGAAGGCAGCATGGTGGAGGTGCGTGGTTGGAGGTGGTGTGGACCTGGGGGCTAGTGAGGAGGGAGGGAAAATGACATATGGTGCTAAGTGGGGTGGAGGAAGAAGAGATAGAAAAGAAGGAAAAGAAAAAGAAAGCAATGGCAGCTGTGCGGGGGGCTGGCAGACCCAGGACAGCAGAGGGACAGTGTGCCACAGGCTTTCTAGCGGTGGTGGCACAGCAGGGGCTGGCTGAAGAGGCGGAGGTGGCATATGGGGCTAGATGGGTTGGAGAAAGAAAAGGAAGAAAGAGAAAAAAAATGGCAGCATGGTAGGGGCTGGTGGGAAAGGAGAGGAGGCAACGTATGGAGCAGAAGGGTGAGGGATGGAAAAGTGTGTTTCTCTCCTTCGTGAGTACTCTTGTCTCTTGTTGGGAGCTCCATGAAATTGGCTGCTCGAGGTCATTGCTGGCTGTGTTCCAAGATGGTGATGCTGTGCAGTGATTGTTGACAGGGGACCTCTACTCTATATCTCTCTTCATTCTGTTTTCCATCAGTTTCTTTTTCCATTTGGTGTTTGATCTAGTTCTTTATCACTTCATTTGATGCTTAAGTTTCCAGGATTGATGTTTGTATCTGTTTTAGTTTTTTTTTCAGGTTTTTGCTGCAGAGGGAGGGCATGGTGTGGCTCTTGAGGGTGCCATATTGGCTCTGCCTCTATTTTTTTAAGGATAAAATAAGATTCAGCATATAAAATCTTCACCCTGCCTGATCTATACTAAATGCTCAGTAAATATTAGCTGCTGGGATCATTGTTGGTATCCTAAGTCCTGCCTTCATTATTGCAGGAATCATCTGAATGACCCATCCCTAGAGCAAGAATCAGAATTCCTTAACTTTGCTTCCAACCACCATTACGTGAGCACATTCCACTTTACCACACCATCCTTTTGGCCTTCCTATATGCTTTGTCATCTTCTGGGATTGCTCCACATCCAAAATCTGAAAATTCATTTAAAAGCACCTGGCTCTTTGCCAACCACCTCATTTGTTTATTCTGACTGTTTCTTCTATAATTTTTTTGAGACACCACCCCTTTCTCTCTGGCTATCGTAACTCTCAGTGCTTCAGTCCCTTCCTGTGTAGCCTTGACTCCATGGCATGCCACTCTGAACACTATTTAACTGGTAGTCTTATCAGTCTTTTAGCACCTGGGCTGAAAATGCAGAATCATTTGATCATGACCTCTGGATGGCTTTTCCTTGGGGCTGAGCCTCAGAGAAGGGAATTGCATAGTTTGATCATTTGGTGCCATGGCCTGGCCTGTAACCTGGGTTGGGCAATAAGAGCTGTTGAGCTGTAGTTTCAGTCTTGTACTTACTGCTTTTCTCTCATTCTCTGAGGGCTATTCTGACCCTTCACTGTCCTTCTCATACCTTATTTTTACTTGACAGAGAAAATGGAGACATGAGCTTTAACTCCCTGCCCATGTTTGTTGGCATTGTTGTGTGCCTCCTCTGCCATGTTGTTGACTCTGTATCCTCCCTGCTTGGCACAGAGTAGATACTTTGGAATATGCTTCAAATGAAAAAGCTGTGATTGCTGGCCTAGTGCTCATTCCTCAATTGGAAGACTAGGTTGCAAACCTGCCTCTGCCACTTCCTGGCTGGTAGAGCCATGGCAAGTCCCCCCATCGCTGAGGGCCTTGCATTTCAAATGAGGGGTTACACTTTTTCAATTGTGCTCATCTGATTGTGTGTTAAATTATTTTTCAGAGCAGTAAGCTCACTTACGCTTTGCCTTCTCCCAGGGATAGAGATATAAACCAACTTAAAAATGTTTACATTACACGCTAAGAGTTTGGGTTTGTCATTTACAAATATAGTAAAGGATGCTGGCGTTATGTTTTAAGGTGCAACCCCTTCCCTTTGATAATTATATAGATGGATGAAAATTATGTTCCTCCACAACCATCCATTGATACTAAAGTGAGGAAAAAATACTGTGTGTAGGGAGGCCAGGCTCTAACCATCCAGAGAGGCTCACAGCCTAGTGGAGGAGGCAGGTGTGTAAGCAATTAAAATTTGAAGTGCGGTTATGAAATTCCTTTGTTCTTCCTAGTAGTTCTAAATATTTAATGTATGGTGGTGGTAATATAACAGTTATTTTGTCTTCTAGTTAGGAGTGTTTTGCTACTGCAGTAGAGAGATAAATGCTTGGCTGGGGAGGGTCCAGGTGAGAGGGAACTGAAGACAGACTCTGGGTAAGCAGGGGTTTTTCTGCAGGCTGGTACTCAACCTTGAAAAATAGCCTTCGCCTGGGAGGCATAATGATTGTTGCTAGAATGCTGCCCTTGGCTATTTCACTATCTGAGTTCTTCCTGGTTTGAGGGAGAATGTACTTATTTGGGGTTTTCATTTTTCTGTCATTGTGCTTTTTCTTCTTGTGTGCATATTTGGAATACCAAAATGAAACCTTCCTGCAGCCAGTGCTTCAGAATGCCCGGTATTAGAGTAGCTCCTACTATGTAAATGTGCTGTTCATAGTGTATAAATCAGATTATATTGACCATAAATGTGGTAATTAGTACTTGGTACTGGAAGAATTCTTAAATTATTAGTCTATGTTGTTTTGCTTGGGTGCTGTTAAGTGGATTTTGACTCATAGTGACTCCATGTAACAGAGTAGAAGTGCTCCAGAGTGTTGTTTTTTTAATCTTATTTTATTTTTGTGATTTCCCTATCTGAATTGATATCAGGATGCTCTGTTCTGTGTCCTAGTGTTGTGTTGATATCTGATGTTATTTTCTAACCAGAAAACTCCCTTTGTTTTTTCTTGTAGTTTTGGTTTGTTTTTTGCAAATTTGCTAAGGTTGTGTTTATCTGTAAATGACTTAATTTCGCCTTCATATTTGAGAGGGGGTTTTGTTGGATATATTATTCTTGGTTGGCAATTTTTCTCCTTCAGTGCTCTGTATATGTCATTCCATTGCCTTCTTGCCTGCTAGGTTTCTGCCGGGTAGTCCGAACTTATTCTTATTGCTCTCCTTTGTCTGTGACTTTTTGCTTATCCCTGGCTGCTCTTAAAATTTTCTCTTTATCTTTGGTTTTGGCAAAATTGATAATAATATGTCTTGGTGACTTTTTTTTGCGATCTACCTTGTATGGGGTTCGATGTGCATCTTGGATAGATAACCTTTCATCTTTCATGGTGTCAGGGAAGTTTTCTGTCAACAAATCTTCAACAATTCTCTCTGTATTTTCTGTTGTTCTTCCCTGTTCTGGGATTCAATCACTCGCAATTTATTCTTCTTGATAGAGTTCTACATGATTCTTTTTATTTTTTTAAATTCTTGTATCTGATTTTTCTTCAAATATATTGGTGCCAAGTGCCTTATCCTCCATCTCCCCAATTCTGCATTCCAATTCCTCAATTCTGCTCCTCTGACTTCCTACTGAGTTGTCTAATTCTGTAATTTTGTTAATCTTTTGAATTTCTGAATGCTGTCTGTGGATTCTTGCAGCTTATTAAATTTTTCATTACATTTTGAATAATCTTTTTAATTTCTTCAGCTGCTTTATCTGTGTGTTCCTTGGCCTTTTCTGTTTGTTGCCTGATCTCATTCATGATGTCATCCCTGATGTCTTGAAGCATTCTGTATATTAATCTTTTATATTCTACATCTGGCAATTCCAGGAATACATCTTCATCTGGGAGAGACCTTGATTCTCTGTTTTGGGAGTTTGTAGAAGCAATCATGGTCTGCTTCTTTATGTGATTTGATATGGACTGCTGTCTCTGAGCCATCTATAAGTTACTGTAATAATTTATTTTATGTTTGCTCACTGTGTCCTATTTTCTTGCTTTGTTTTGTTTCAACATACCCAGATAGGCTACTAGAGTGCGCTACCTTGATTACTGGAGCCTTTGAAGCACTAATGTCCTGTTACCAGATGGTTAGAGCTGTTACCACGTATATGAGCCTATGAGTCCTTTTACTCTTCTTGAATAGATTCAGCTCAGGTGTCCTGATAGTCGGCCACCTAGTGTGTGGTATAGGCTCTCACCTACTATCTTAGAGGAGTAGTGGTGATGGTTGTATGCACTGGTTTCTGGTAGTGGCAGAGGGTCACACTCTGAGGAGGGCAAGGTGCTGACAGCCTTCCCCCAAGTGTCATTGGGGAAGGAGCCCCTCTGTTCTCTATAGCGCCCTGGTGCATGGACTCTGCAGCTGTACCTTAGGCATGCAATGCTTATACCTGTAAAGACTGGCGGGCACCACTATCCTCAGACCCTTTCGTGGGTGGCTAGGTGGCGTGGATGGAGCCTCAGGACCTCAGGTCCCTGCTGTGGGTAGGTGAGGGCTCTGTTTAATAGGTAGAGTGGTGTCAGACCTCCAAAACCTGCCTCTCCACTGCACAGCTGAAACAATTACAGGCAGACCTCTAACAGATTTGCCTTGGCATTATAATAGCCACCTGGTTCTATGCAGGGGTGAAAGCCAAAGTCTGTGGATCGCTTCTGCCTGGACTGGAGCTGCTTCTGCTCTGAGCTTCCAGTTTAGGGGGTTCAGGAAAGTATTTTTCCCCTGTTTGTTAGTTTGCTTCTTTTCACAGGCCAGGAGAATGGGTTAGAAAAAGCGCTGCTAGTTCTGTCTCAGGCCCAGGGAATCCAAATGTTAATGAAGCCGGCTGGGACAGAGGGGAGGCATCAGGTACATAGGAGGGAGTACTTTCGGAAGGAGCTATTAGATCAGCATGGTAAATTAGACAAAATCACTTATCTTGTGTCAAGAGCACTGTTTTATCTCAGATTCCAGAGGCGTGTGTAGCCTGTGTGTGCTGGCTAGGTCCTCTCCGAGATTGCCCCAGGGGTTTAGGGCTGCGTCCTGTTCTTGCCATGTCTCAGTGAACTGCCATCAGCCCTGCTGCATTCGCGCCAAAGAACGGCACCAAGGAATCAGAGCTGAGGCACGGGCTCGGCAACTCATCGCTGCTTCTGCACAGTCACTCGCTCCCCCGTCACGCAGATCGATTCTTTAGTTCTGTGTTTGATGCTCAGGGTTCGTACATTGTCATATATGTAATCGATTCACCTGTTTTTTCAGGTCTTGGGTTACAGGAGGGTTCAGCGGAAGCTTCTGACTAGTTAGCCATCTCAGCCCCGCCTCCCATAGTGTTTTCTAGGCTGTAATCTTTATGGAAGCAGATCAACAGGTCTTTCTCCCATGGAGCCGCCGAGTGGGTTCAACCTGCCAACCTTTTGGTTAGTAGCTGAGCTCTTAACGATTGTGCCACCAGGGCTCTTTATACCCCTAGTTTTATAAGATAAGGGGAGAATTGCCATTGATATCTATTCAAGCCCCCTTCTCCCCACCCCGACAATCTTCCTTATATAGGATTTTACTCATTCCTTTCGAGAGATTTATTTGGTGTTTGCAGTGTATAGGTATATTGCTAGCTGCCACATAGGGTTTGTAGAGTACAAAATTATGGTGAAAAATGTAGATTGATGTATCAGTGCAAGGTAAGATGTAGATTTAGGGAAAAGATACACATTTTGTGACCAGCATGGGAAGGCTTTGTGGGGGAGGTAGTGTTGAAAGAAGGAGCCTGGTGGCACAGGGGTTAAGTGCTTGGCTACTAACCAAATGGCTAGTGGTTTGAGCCCACCAACCACTCTATGGGAGAAAAATGTGGCCGTCTGCTTCAACAAAGATTACATCTTGGAAACCCCGTGAGGCCATTCTGCCTTGTCCTGTAGGGTCGCTATGAGTTGGAAATGACTCAACGGCGACGGGTTTGGTTTGGTTTTTGGTTAGTGTTGAAAATTAGACTGAATAAACCCCTCAGTGTGGAAAAATGGCTCCTGTAACCAGAAGGAAGTAGCTATTCATATTGTATTCCCAAAGTAAAAATTTCTGTCTGCCAAACAGTTATCAGAGAGATAACTTGCATACAAAAATTCTCAATCAACCTGAATACTGGCTTAAAAGAGTGAGATTTCTTTAAAAACTTTTCCTGAAAGACGTTGTGTATTTTCCTACAGAATATTTCAAAAATAGGTTGAAAGTGATTTCATCATAATAGGGAGTTTCCATTTAATTTTATGCGTCAGAACTTAAGCATTTTGAGTTGATACTTCATGCCTAGAACACTTTTAAATTCATGTTACTTGTGACTGTAAATTTACTGTTTTAAATAAATTATACTCAAATTTTTGAAGTCTTTTTGCCTAAGCATGGGCCTACCTAACTACAGAAAATAATGCTCAGGGCATTTAATGTTAAATTGCTGAACAATCTCTCACAGCTGATGATGGAAACTGTGAGGACCAACAGAATCTGCTAACTGGTGCCTCCGGGGGCCCGGGGCACAGTTAGACCTCTGTGCCTAAGACAGACCTAACGGAAGAACAGTAGAATTAAAAGTATAATTTGTAGAATGGGTTTTGAGTAAAGATGACCAAATGGTTGGGCCCATGTGTTATAGGGAATGAATTATAGCTTAAGGATGCATATTACCCAGATGCGCATGTTAAGCAAAATCAAAGGCCAATTTGTTACTTCTTATCACAATTGCTTTCTTGTTTGCTTGATAAATGGCCCACCTCCTCCCTACCAGCTTTTCTGGGTGAAGCATCTGAATCCTAGAGCAGTTCAGTAACTTGTTCCCAGTCATATTGTTAGGACCAGGGTTAGGACTAGGTCTCTTCCTAGACCATTTTTTTCTTATAGAGGGGAAAAAAAAAAAAAAAAAAGTGAGAGAGACATCCTGGAATTTCAAGTATTCGTCAAGAGTTGGTTTTTCCCAGCCCTGTGGAATCGCTCAAAGAATGCTAAGACATGGCTCTTGCTCTCAGAAAACTTCGATAATGCAGGGTTTTCTGTGAATTTCCAGCCAACCCGCTGGTGCCCCCTCCTAGCAGACCTCTTTGTTTCCTTTTGAGGTCTCCATTCTGCTCTGTTTTCTTTTACTTTATTCTGTTATTTATCTTGTAGGCTGCTTCAGACCCCCTGCTGCCACCACCCATTTCCTTTCTTTGGATAAGCAGTAAATGTTGCTGATGCAAAGAAATGCCCTAAAAGTGGGCATGCAGAAAATATGGCTATTATTTAGATGTGTCAGAACTTACTACGTTTAAAAAAATTTACAAGGCCCTAAAACGGAGGATGTTTTTGATGTCTCCTCGGAAATAAACAGTATTTCTTAATTGCCCCCCAGATTCCAGCACTTGATGATGTGTGCTTTATTTTCCATTTGTTCTACTTGCAAACCCTGCTATTCGGACACCCCCTCCACCCCCAACAAAAGAAAAGAGGCAAATTCACCTTCAACAATTTTGCTTTGAGGTCAGATGGCTAGTTTGTTGGGAGATGATGTTCCTTCAGAGGGGGTACACACAAAGCTTATGAGCTGAGATATTTGGGATAACTGGTCTGAGGCCTGAGATTTTAAGGATAATTGAGGTGTGGACATGAAGTAATACTACGAAATACAGCATTTCCCTACCTAGTGTCTCACTGCCTGATCTCAAATGGATTTAACTGAGATTTGTCATATTCCTTGTGAATGAGAATATATGGGAATGTTCTTTGTAAATGATAAAGTGCTATACAAATGTTGGTTCATTGCTTGATTTGGAGGAAATAGCTCATCTGTGTTCACTGCAGCTGTGTTAAACCTGTCAACGAATCCTGAGAACAGAGTGGGTGCAAAGCCTGTGTTCTAGGTTCTGTTTTGTCTGTTGAAGAATCAACATAGTCCCTGCCTTCAGCTCACAGATTCAACTTGAAGTTGTATAAACAGGCAGGATGGTATTCCACAAGAGGAAATATTTTTTAATAATTTAATTTTTTTTGTTGAAACTGTATGCAGCAAACATACACCAATTTAACAGTTTCTACATGTAGAATTCAGTGACATTGGTTATATATTTCAAGTTGTGCAACCATTCTCACCCTCCATTTCTAAATTGTTCCTCCCCCATTAACATAAATTCGCTGCCTCCTAAGGTTCCTATCTAATATTTCAAGTTGCTGTTGTCCATTTGATCCCATTTGGTAGTTCTTTAAAAACAGCACAATGCTCAAGGCAGACATTCTTCACTAGTTATGCTAAACTATTGTTCGGTTTTAAGAATAGGGGATATTTTTGGTTTTAGGTTTAAAGATTATCTCAGCGCAGTAGTTTCAGGGGTTCGTCCAGCCTAACTGGTTCCAGAAAGTCTAGATTCCATGAGAATTTGACATTCTGTTCTGCATTTTCCCTCTTTTCATTAGGATTTTTCGGTAGAATCTTTGATCAAAATATTTAGCAATGACAGCTGAGCACCATCCAGTTCTTCCGGTGTCATGGCAAAGGAGGCAGATGTCCTTGGAGATAATTAGCCATGCATTTCCGTTTTCTATTCCCGACTCTTTCTTCCTCTGTTGTTCCAGGTGATTAGAGATCAATTGTTGTACCTTGAATGGCCACTTGCAAGCTTTTAAGACCCCAGGTACTACACAGTGAACTAAGAGGTAGAACAGAAGCATTAAACACATTATTAAGCCAGTTAACTGGGGTTTCCCATGAAACCATGACCCTAAACCTCCAAACCAAGAAACCAAATCTGTGAGGTATTTGGTTGTACATAAGCAGCCTCAACAACTGCTCTCTTGCTCTTTTTTTTTTTTTTTTGTAAAAATATATATCATACAATATTTCCAATTCAACTTTTTACAGGTGTATAACTTAGTGACATCTGGAACCATTACCCTTAATGTGAATCTTCCATTATTATAAACAAACTCAGTGCTCCATAAGCAATACCTCTGCTGAGAAGAGGAAAAGTTTTTTTTATTTTTATTGTGCTTTAAGTGAAAGTTTACAAATCAAATCAGTCTCTCATACAAAATCTTATACATACCTTGCTGGGTACTCCTAGTTGCTCTCCCCGTAATGAGACAGCACACTCCTTCTGTCCACCGTGTATTGTCCATGCAGCCAGCTTCTGTCCCCCTCTGCCTTCTCATCTCCCCTCCAGACAGGAGATGCCCATATAGTCTCATGTGTCTACTTGAGCCAAGAAGCTCACTCCTCACTATCGCATAATCCTGTCCAATCCCTGTCTGAAGAGCTGGCTTTGGGAATGGTTCCTGTCTTGGGTTAACAGAAGGTCTGGGGACCATGACCTCCAGGGTACTTATAGTCTCAGCCAGACCATTAAGTCTGGTCTTTTTAGGAGAATTTGAAGTCTGTATCCCACTGTTCTCCTGCTCCCTCAGGGGTTCTTTGTTGTGTTCCCTGTCAGGGCAGTCATCAGTTGTAGCCGGGCACTATCTAGTTCTTCTGGTGTCAGGATGATGTAGTCTCTGGTTTGTGTGGTCGTTTCTGTCTCTTGGGCTCGTAATTACCTTGTATCTTTGGTGTTCTTCATTCTGCTTTGCTCCAGGTGGGTTGAGACCCATTGATGCATCTCAGATGGCTGCTTGCTAGCGTTTAAGACCCTAGATGCCTCTCACCAAAGTGGGATGCAGAATGTTTTCTTAATAGATTTTTATGATGCCAATTGACCTAGATGTCCCCTGAAACCATGGTCCCCAAACCCCGCCCCTGCTACTCTGGCCTTTGAAGCGTTCAATTTATTCAGGAAACTGCTTTTGGTTTAGTCCAGCTGTGCTGACCTCTCCTGTATTTATTGCGTGTTGTCTTTCCCTTCACCTAAAATAGTTCTTGTCTACTATCTAATTAGTGAATAACCCTCTCCCTCCGTCCCTCCCTCCCCACCCTCATAACCATCAAAGAATATTTTCTTTTCTGTTTAAACTATTTCTTGAGTTCTTATAATAGTGGTCTCATACAATATCTGTCCTTTTGCAACTAATTTCACTCAGCACAATGCCTTCCAGGTTCCTCCATGTTATGAAGTGTATCACGGATTCATCACTGTTCTTTATCGATGCATAGTATTCCATTGTGTGAATATACCGTAACTTATTTAGCCATTCATCCGTTGATGGGCACCTTGGTTGCTTCCATCTTTTTGCTGTTGTAAACAGTGCTGCAGTGAACATGGGTGTGCATATATCTGTGTATATAAAGGAGAATAGGAAAATTTTAATGCTAGTGTCATTCTGCGATTTCAGGCAAGGTAGTCCTGGTTACAGTGTTGCTGTTGTGATTGCAAGCTGAAATAGATTTATTTTGAAATCATGTCACTTTTTTATCTGTGGTGATTTTATTATCATTTATATGCCATGAAATATACTGTGGTCGTTTTCTTCTACAGTGGTGACTTGCGTGTTGCTATGATGCTGGAGCTCCTGGCGGATCCGAACTGCCGACCCTTTGGTTAGCTCCGTGGAAACTCTATGGGCCAGTTCTTTATGATGCTGGAAGGAGCCCTGGTGGTGGAGTGGTTCAGACCTTGGCTGCTAACCAAAAAAAAAAAAAAAAGATCTGGCAGTTTGAATCTACCAGTTGCTCCTTCAAAACCCTATGGGGCAGTTCTAGTCTGTCTTTTGGGGTAACTATGAGTCAGAATTGACTTGATGGCAATGGGTTATGATGCTGGAAGCTATGCCACTGATATTTCAAATACCAGTAGGGTTAGCCATGGTGACAGGTTTCAGCGGACCTTCTAGACTAAGTTAGACTGGGAAGAAAGGCCTGGTGATCTACTTCTGAAAATTAGCCAATGAAAACCTTATGGATCACAAAGAATATTGTCTGATACAGTTCTAGGAGAGGAGCGCCTAGGTTGGTCAGCAGGATACAATAGCTGCTACAGTAGACTCAAACACACTAATGCTAGTGAAGATGACGCAAGACTGTGCAAGTCTTCATTCTGTTATACGTAAGGTCTTCGTGAGTTGGAACCAACTCGATGGCAACCACCACCACCACCACCACCACTACACTGGGGAGAATCCTAACACAGAAGACATTGTGCCTGTCCCTAAAGACTTTATATGCTAACGGAGAAATACCAGAAGTGAAAGTAAGCTTGATGGCTGATTTAACTCCTGGGAATTTAAAAAACAAAAATCTATGGGATCTGTGTTTGTGAGGGTCTTTGATGTTGAGTGGAAAATAAAGAAACTTAGATGACTTCAGATCATTGGTCTTCTATGGGTAATGTCACATATTCATCTTTTATTTCTTTTAAATAAACATGACAGGAATTTTTCTCCCATTAATCTTGTCTCACTGGTAGTAACCTGAAGGCTAGCCTTTCTTTCTCCCTCAAAAGTATATAATTTAAGGAAATGACAGTTAATTCAAGCTGTCTATATTTTCAAAGATTTATTCTTACATGTTTGAATCCAATTATATTATGTACTACTTGCTGTCACGAGGCTAAGTATTTATGAGGCAGAAATTGAGGAATTATGTTGGGCTAGTATTACTTTTGAGATATGCCAGTACGTTTTGGTCTATACTATGATATTTAAAGTGAAAAAGCACAGCATTTCTTGTTTTAGTCTGTAATATTTGTAAATACTACCTCATACGTATGGTCTGCCACTAGCAACTTGATGGCTTCTGGCAGGTTCTTTACAGTTGTTGGGCTTGTCATTAAATCAGTTGGATCTGAATTACTGTGTCTGGAAGGCTGGTTTACATCATTTCTGTTTGGTTCTCATCAGTGGCTGGTCAATGTTCACCCTATTTAGAGGAAAAGTGACAGTAGTTGAAGTTACTATGGGAATGGATGTGTGTCTGATGGTGGTGAGGGTGTCATTTAAGGAGAGCCTGCTGGCTATCCTCAGGTCAGCTTCATGGACAATTTACCACTGTCTTCCCTTTGGTCCTCACACTGGGGTCAGGAAGTCAGTATTCTCATGTCATAAATGGATGGGACTTGGCAGAGCGACTTCCTCTAACAAAGCTCATGAGAGCCTTTGTTTAAAGCCAGAACATCAGTTTATTAATTTAACCTTAGAATCCTATCTGTGAACAGGCCAGACAGTTGTGTTGACTGGACCACATACCCTTTGCCCGCTGTTGGCAGGCTAAGAAAGGAGCCAACTCATGAGGCACGACTCAGAACAGAATCAGAACAAAGGGAAGTAGGTACATGATGCCAGTGTTTAACAGCACAAGGCTCTGATAGCCCTTTTCCAGAATCCGACATGGGTGTGTGTGTTTGTAAGTACAGACACTGTCAGGTGTACCAGATACTCTTCCCTGGAATATACTGCCAATGTTGGCTCCTCCGTCCTATTTCTATAGCTGCCATTTCTGACCACCCCCCTTCAGATGGATGCAATCTTAAGGTCTGTTGATTTAACACTGTTTCACTTAAGTCATTTAGACCATGTATGACTGGGACTCCTAGGTAACTTTGCATAGCTTCACTCCGACCTATGTTAATTTCAGAATCAAACAGTCTGGAGGATGTCTTTTTTTTTTCCTCCCCCAGTTTGTGTGTGTGTGTTTTTGAGGTCCTTTACTGCTACACTCAGGTATAATCAGTTGAAGTTTCACCAGCCCATAATTGAATTGCTTTTGAGTACAAATTTAAACCTTTTCCCTTGAGTTGCTATTTAGGGAAGAAAGCAGAAACTGAAAAACAATTTTACAGCAGATATTTGATAGCCTCTTTCATTTAACCCAAGACCACTGATGCAGAAGATGTGACTGTCCTGAAAACAGCTGAGCTCCCCAAAATAGGCATAAAAGGAGTCTGGGCTGAGAGGTGCAGTGTCACCTAGTCCTTGGCCGTGGGACACGTAATCTGAGTGGCACTGTGGGTCCACTGCTGATTGGTGATGACTGGGGTGATTAATCAGGGGCTGCTTCACCAACACAGTGGGGCATAAGCTGGTCAATAATCCAGGGAGATAGAGGGCTCACAAAGAATTCACCAAGGCTTTTGCAAGGGTCCTTAAACAAGCATTGTTGGCATGGATCCATTAATATTTTTCTGTTTTATTTTTTCAGTATGTAGTCTTTGCTAAATTAGAAACCCTGGAGGTGGACATACTTGGAGATGAGAATGTCTGTGCTTATTGGTCCTCATAACTGGACCCATAACCAACATCATGGTAAATGGCAAAAATATTGAAGTTGTCAAGGATTTCATTTTCCTTGGATCCACAATAATGCCCACGGAAGCAGCAGTCAGGAAATGAAATGATACATTGCATTGGGCAAATTTGCTGCAAAAGGCCTCTTTAAAGTGTTAAAAAGTAAAGATGTCACTTTGAAGACTAAGGTGTGCCTGACCCAAGCCATGGTATTTTCAATTGCCTTATATGAATGCGAAAGCTGGACAGTGAAAAAGGAAGACTGAAGTAGAATTGACACATTTGAAATTTTTTTTTTTTTTTAATTGTGCTTTAAGTGAAAGTTTACAAATCAGGTCAGTCTCTCATATAAAAATTTACATACACCCTGCTATACACTCCTAATTGCTCTCCCTCTGATGAGATAGCACAGTACTTCTCTCCACACTCTCGTGTCTATTTGGGTAGCTTCTGGCCCCCTCTGCCCTCTCATCTCTCCTCCAGACAGGAGATGCCAACATAGTCTTACGTGATCACTTGATCCAAGAAACTCACTCTTCACCAGTATCATTTTCCATCCCCTATTCCAGTCCAATCCCTGTCTGAAGAGTTGCCTTTGGAAATGGTTCCTGCCCTGGGCTAACAGAAGATCTGGGGTCTGTGGCCTCCGGGCTCCCTCCAGTCCCAGTCTGACCATTAAGTCTGGTATTTTTATGAGAATTTGAGGCCTGCATCCCACTGCTCTTCTGCTCCCTCGGGTTCTCTGTTGAGTTCCCTGTCAGGGCAGTCATCAGTTGTGGCTGGGCACCATCTAGCTCTTCTGGTCTCAGGCTGATGTAGTCTCTGGTTTATGTGGTCCTTTCTGTCTTAGGCTCATAATTATTTTGTGCCTGTGGTGTTTTTCATTCTTTCTTGTTCCAGGTGGGTTGAGACCAATTGATGCATCTTAGATGGCCGCGTGCTAGCATTTAAGACCCCAGATGCCACTCTCCAAAGTGGGATACAGATGTTTTCTTAATAGATTTTATTATGCCAATTGACTTAGATGTCCCCTGAAACCATGGTCCCCAAACCCCTGCCTCTGCTATGCTGGCCTTTGAAATGTTCAGTTTATTAAGAAAACTTCTTTGTTTTTGGTTTAGTCCATTTGTGTTGACCTCTCCTGTATTGTGTATTGTCTTTCCCTTCACCTAAAGTGAAACTTATCTACTATCTGATTAGTGAATACCCCGTCCCTTCCACCCGCCCTCCCCTCTCTTATAACCATCAAAGAGTATTTCGTTCTGTGCTTAAACTGTTTCTCCATTTCTTATAATAGTGGTCTTATACAATATTTGTCCTTTTGCAATTGACTGATTTCACTGAGCATAATGTCTTTCAGATTTCTCCATGTTATGAAATGTTTCATGGATTCAGCATTGTTCTTTATCAATGCATAGTACTCCATTCTGTGAATATACCATAGTTTGTTTATCCATTCATCTGTTGATGGGCACCTTGGTTGCTTCCAACTTTTTGCTATTGTAAACAATGCTGCAGTGAACATGGGTGTGCATATATCTGTTTGTGTAAAGGCTCTTATTTCTCTAGGATATATTCCAGGGAGTGGGATTGCTGGATCATATGGTAGTTCTATTTCTGGCTTTTTAAGGAAGCGCCAAATAGATTTCCAAAGTGGTTGTACCATTTTACATTCCCACCAGCAGTGTATAAGTGTTCCAGTCTCTCCACAACCTCTCCAACATTTATTATTTTGTGTCTTTTGGATTAATGCCAGCCTTTCTGGAGTGAGAGGGAATCTCATAGTAGTTTTGATTTGCATTTCTCTAATGGCTAATGATCAAGAGCATTTCCTCATGTATCTGTTAGCCTCCTGAATGTCTTCTTTAGTGAAGTGCCTGTTCATATCCTTTGCCCGATTTTTAGTTGGGTTATTTGTCTTTTTGTGGTTGAGTTTTAGTAAAATCATGTAGATTTTAGAGATCAGGTGCTCGTTGGAAATGTCACAGCTGAAAACTTTTTCCCAGTCTGTAGGTAATCTTTTTACTCTTTTGGTGAAGTCTTTGGATGAGCATAGGTGTTTGATTTTTAGGAGCTCCCAGTTATCTGGTTTCTCTTCGGCATTTTTAGTAATGTTTTCTGTTTATGCCATGTATTCGGGCTCCTAACGTTGTCTCTATTTTTTCTTCCATGATCTTTATCGTTTTAGACTTTATGTTTAGGTCTTTGATCCATTTTGAGTTACTTTTTGTGCATGGTGTGAGGTATGGGTCTTGTTTAATTTTTTTTTGCACATGGATATCCAGTTATGCCAGCACCATTTATTAAAAAGACCATCTTTTCCCCAATTAACTGACAGTGGGCCTTTGTCAAATATCAGCTGCTCATATGTGGATGGATTTATATCTGGATTCTGAATTCTGTTTCATTGGTCAATGTGTCTGTTGTTGTACCAGTACCAGGCTGTTTTGACTACTGTGGCAGTATTATAGGTTCTAAAATCAGGTAGAGTGAGGCCTCCCACTTTCTTCTTCTTTTTCAGTAATGCTTTACTTATCCGAGGCTTCTTCCCCTTCCATATGAAGTGGTGATTTGTTTCTCCATCACATTAAAAAATGTCATTGGAATTTGGATTGGAATTGCATTGTATATACAGATGGCTTTTGGTAGAATAGACATTTTTACAATGTTAAGTCTTCCTATCCATGAGCAAGGTATGTTTTTCCACTTATGTAGGTCTCTTTTGGTTTCTTGCAGTAGTGCCTTCTAGTTTTCTTTGAATAGGTCTTTTATGCCTCTGGTTAGATTTATTCCTAAGTGTTTTATCTTCTTGGGGGCTACTGTAAATGTATTGATATGGTGATTTCCTCTTTGATGTTCTTTTTGTTTGTATAGAGGAATCCAACTGATTTTTGTATGTTTATCTTGTATCCTGATCTATGCTGAACTCTTCTATTAGTTTCAGTAGTTTTTTTTGAGGATTTCTTAGGGTTTTCTGTGTATAAGATCATGTCATCTGTAAGTAGAGATACTTCTTACCAATCTGGATGCTCTTTATTTCTTTACCTAGCCTAATTGCTCTGGCAAGGACCTCCAGCCCGGTGTTGAATAAGAGTGGTGATAAGGGGCATCCTTGTCTGGTTCCCATTCTCAAGGGGAATGCTTTCAGCATCTCTGCATTAAGGATGATGTTAGCTGTTGGCTTTGTATAAATGCCCTTTATTATGTTGAGAAATTTTCCTTCTGTTCCTATTTTGCTGAGAGTTTTTATCATGAATGGGTGTTGGAGTTTGTTACATGCCTTTTCTTCATCAATTGATAAAATCATGAGGATCTTGTCTTTTTTCTTATTTATGTGGTGGATTACATTAATTGTTTTCCTAATGTCGAAACATCCCTGCGTGGGTGGTGGTACTACCTGGTTTAAATCCCACTTGGTCATGGTGAATTATTTTTTTTATATGTTGTTGAATTCTATTGATTAGAATTTTGTTGAGGATTTGAGGGATATAGGTCTGTAATTTTTTTTTTTTTGTTTGTGGTGTCTTTACTGGTTTTGGTATCAGGGATATGCTGGCTTCATGGAATGAGTTAGGGAGTATTCCATCCTTTTCTATGCTTTGAAATACCTTTAGTAGTAGTGGTGTTACCTTTTCTCTGAAAGTTTGGTAGAACTCTGCAGTGAAGCCGTCTGGGCCAGGGCTTTTTTTTGTTGGGAGTTTTGTGATTACCTTTTCAACGTCTTTTTTTTGTTAGGGGTGTATTTAGTTCTTCTACTTCTGTTTGTGTTAGTTTAGGCAGCTAGTGTGTTTCTAGGAATTCATCCATTTCTTCTAGGTTTTCAAATTTGTTACAGTATAATTTTTCATAGTAATCCAATATGACTCTTTTAATTTCAGTTGGGTCTGTTGTGATATGGCCCATCTCATTTCTTATTGGGGTTATTTGTTTCCTTTCCTGTATTTCTTTAGCCAGTCTGGCCAATGATTTATCAATTTTTTAATTTTTTCCAAAGAACCAGCTTTTGGTCTTGTTAACACTTTCAATTGTTATTCTGTTCTCTAATTCATTTAATTCTGGTCTAATTTTTATTTGTTTTCTTCTGGTGTGTGATGGTTTCTTTTGTTGCTCTCTTTCTATTCAAGTTGTAAGGAGAATTCTTTGATTTTGGCCCTTTCTTCTTTTTGTATGTGTTCATTTATTGATATAAATTGACCTCTGAGCACTGTTTTCACTGTTTCCCAAAGGTTCTGATAGGAAGTGTTTTCATTCTCATTGGATACTACGAATTTCTTTATTCCCTCCTTAGTGTCTTCTATAACCCGGTCTTTTTTGAGCAGAGTATTTTTCAGTTTCCATGTATTTGATTTCTTTTCCCTGGTTTTTCTGTTATTGATTCCTACTTTTATGGCCTTATGGTCTGAGGAGATGCTTTGTAATATTTCAATGTTTTGGATTCTGCTAAGGCTTCCTTTATGACCTAATATGTGGTCTGTTCTAGAGAATGTTCCATGTGCACTAGAAAAGAAAGTATATTTTGCAGCTGTTGGTTGGGGTGTTCTGTATAAGTCCATGAGGTCAAGTTGGTTGATTGTGGCAATTAGATCTTCCATGTCTTTATTGAGCTTCTTACTGGATGTCCTGTCCTTCACTGAAAGTGGTGTGTTGACATCTCCTACTATAAATGTGAAGGTGTCTATCTCACTTTTCAATGCTGTTAGACTTTGTTTTATGTATCTTGGAGCCTTGTCGCTGGGTGTATAAATATTTAATATGGTTGTATCTTCCTGGTAAATTGTCCTTTAATCATTATATAGTGTCCTTCTTTATCCTTTGTGGTGGATTTAACTTTAAAGTTTATTTTGTCAGAAATTAATATTGCTACTCCTGCACTTTTTGATTGTTGTTTACTTGATATATTTTTTTCCATCCTTTGAGTTTTAGTTTGTGTGTCTGATTCTAAGGTGTGTCTCTCATAGGCAGCATATAGCTGTATTATATATTTTTTATTGAATCTGCAACTCTCTGTCTTTATTGGTGCATTTAGTCCATTTATATTCAGTGTAATTATAGATGAGTTTAGTGCTGCCACTTTGATGCCTTTTTTTGTGTATTGTTGACAATTTCATTTTTCGACCTACTTTTTTGTGGTAAGCTTTTCTTTGCAAATTGTGTGTTCCTCATTTTCATCGTAGCTGAATTTATTTTTGCTGAGTTCTTATGTTTATCTTGGTTTTTATTTTGACATATGGAATTGTTAGTCCTCTTTGTGGTTACCTTAATATTTTTTTTTAGTATTTACGCCTATTTTTTTAAGTAAAAACCTAACTTGTATCACCCTGTATTGCCTTGATTTCCTCTCCATATGGAAGATCTGTGCCTCCTGTATTTAGTCACTTTATTGATTATTGTCATCTTTTATATAATGACATCGATTCACTGTTTTGAGCATTTTTTAAAATTAATCTAATTTTGTTTTTGTGATTTCCCTATCTGAGTTGATATCAGGATGTTCTGTGTCCTTGTGTTGTGTTGATATCTGATATTATTGATTTTCTGACCAAAGACTTTCCTTTAGTAATTGTTGTAGCTTTGGTTTAGTTTTTGCAAATTCTCTAAGCTTATGTTTATCTGTAAATGACTTAATTTCACCTTCATATTTGAGACAGGGTTTTGTTGGATATATGATTCTTGGCTGTCAGTTTTTCTCCTTCAGTGCTGTATATATATGTCCTCCTGTTGCCTTCTTGCCTGCATGGTTTCTGCCGAGTAGTCTGAACTTATTGATTCTCCTTTGTAGGTGACTTTTCTTTTAACCCTGGCTGCTTTTAAAATTTTCTCTTTATCTTTGGTTTTGGCAAGTTTGATGATAATATGACTTGGTGATTTTCTTTTGGGATCTATCTTGTATGGGGTTTGATGAGCATCTTGGATAGATATCCTTTCATCTTTTACGATGCCAGGGAGGTTTTCTGGCAACAGATCTTCAACAATTCTCTCTATTTTCTGTTATTCCTCCCTGTTCTGGAATTCCAGTCACTCGCAAGTTATTCTTGATAGAGTCCCACGTGATTCTTAGGGTTTCTTCATTTTTTTAAATTCTTTTATCTGATTTTTCTTCAAATATTTTGGTGCCAATTGCCTTATCCTCCATCTCTCCAATTTTGCATTCCAATTTTTCAGTTCCGGTCCTCTGACTTCCTATTGAGTTGTCTAATTCTGTAATTTTACTGTTAATCTTTTGAATTTCTGAATGCTGTCTCTCTATGGATTCTTGCAGCTTATTAAATTTCTCACTATGTTCTTGAATAATCTTTTTGATTTCTGCAACTGCTTTATCTGTGTGTTCTTTGGCTCTTTCTGTACATTGCCTAATTTCATTTCTGAGGTCATCCCTGATGTCTTGAAGCATTCTGTATATTAGTCTTTTATATTCTACATGTGGCAATTCCAGGAATATATCTTCATCTGGGAAAGGTTTTGGTTCTCTGATTTGGGGGTTTGTAGAAGTAATCATGGTCTGCTTCTTTACGTGATTTGATATTGACTGCTGTCTCTGAGCCATCTGTAAGTTATTGTAATGATTTATTTTATATTTGCTCACTGAGTCTTATCTTCTTGTTTTGTTTCAGTACACCCAGATGGGCTAGTAGAGTGTGCTACCTTGATTGTTGGAGCCTTTGAATCACTTATGTCCTGTTGCTAGCTTGTTTGAGCTGTTACCAGGTATATGAGCCTATGAGTCCATTCACTGTTCTTGAATAGAATCAGCTCAGGTGTCCTGATAGTGGATTACCTAGTGTGTGGTGTAGGCTCTCACCTACTATCTTAGAGGAGTAGTGGTAATGGTTGTATGCACCAGTTTCTAGTAGCGGCAGGGGGTCACACTCTCAGGAGGGCAGGGTGCTGATAGCCTTCCCCCAAGTGCCAGTGAGGACGGAACATCTCTGTTCTCTGTAGCGCTCTGGTGCATGGGCTCTGCAGCTGTAACTTAGGCACCCAATGCTTGTACCTCTAAAGACTGGTAGGCACCACTATCCTCAGACCCCATTAGCAGATGGCTAGGTGGTTTGGATGAAGCCTCAGCCCTCAGTTCCCTCCTGTGGGGACACATTTGAATTTTGATGTTGGTAAAGAATCTTGACTACACCATGGACTGCCAGAAGAAGAAACAAATCTGTCTTGGAGAGGAAGTACAGCCAGAATGCTCCTTAGAAGCAAGGGTGGCAATACTTTGTCTCACTTATATTGGACATGTTATCCGGAGGGACCAGTCCCTGGAGAAGGATATCACGCTTGCTAAAGTAGAGGGTCAATGAAGAAAAGACTCTCAATGAGATGGATTGACACAGTGGCTGCAATAGTGGACTCAAACATAGCAACTATTGTGAGGATGGCACGGGACCAGGCAACATTTCGCTCTGTTATATATAAGGTTGGTATGAGTTGGAGCTGACTCCAACCTAACAGCAACCAGGCTTTTATTTATATATTTCTAAAGATTTTGCCTACCTTTTTTTTTTTTAATCCCACAGCATTTTTTTCTTTAAGCATGACTGTGGAGAGAAATTTGTGCTTCCATAGCTCCTGTTGTGGAAGCAACAACCATGGCTGTCTTCTAAATTGAGTGTTCACCCTTTAGGTGAAACCTGGGTCTTTCCACAAGGTTCATTCAAGTAGCAGTTTTTGAAGAATTTGCTCTAAGCTGCACCCCTTTTGTGTGTAAAGGCTTGTTTGTAAGATGATTTAACCCTAATAACTTCACTATGCCCTTCTCCAAATTCTGACTAAGATAATTATCTTCCTAATATGTCTCAGGCTTTCTTGTTTTTTGTTGTATTTCTGATTGTTATTGCCAAAAACTTTCACTGATCTAAGTGGAGAGGCTGGTGGAGTGGAGGGAGGAAGGCCCTTGCTGGGGATCAACAGACTTGGATTTGGATGTTGGCTCTGTTAATTAGCTTCATGACCCCTGTGCAAATCAGCTTCCCAGGGTCTCTGTTTCTTCATCAGTAAAACAAAGGGCTTGGAAAAATAAATATAGCCTGAACCAAATGATAAGAGAGGTCACCCTGTGTGCTTATGTTGTGTCCTTCTGTGAATGGTATGTAGCACTTTGGGACTCATTCCTCTCATTGGTCCCCACACAATACCTCTGCTTTACCCTGGGAGGTTAGAACATAGTGTGGGTGTATATGGAGGCCATTTTAAGCATTTAAGCTAACTAGGCAGGTTTGTTGGTCCTCGTCTGTTTAGGAGTTTCTCTCTTCTTTGTCTCTCTCTTCTCTCTTCCCCCTTACTTTTTTTTTTTTTTTTCAACAAAGGGAGTTTTTTTTGTGTATGTGTACTTCAGGTGAAAGTTTACAGAGCAAATCAGTTTCCCATTCAATAGTTTATACACAGATTGTTCTGTGACATTGGTTGCAGTCTTTGCAATTTGTCAGCACTCTCTCCATTACCACTCTGAGTTCCTCATTTCCACCCGGCCAGATTTCCTGCCTTCTCATCTTTGCTTTTGGGCAGATGTTGCCCTTTTGGTCTTGTATAGATGATTGTTCTAAGGAGCACTTTCATCATGGATGTTACTGTTTATTTTACAGGACTGTTTGTAATTTGGCTAAAAAGTGACCTCAGGGAGTAGCTTCAGATCCAAGTTAGAAGGGTGTTTAAAGGCCATAGTCTTAGGGGTTCCTCTGGTCCCCCTTGTGCCAGTAAATCTAGTCTGTTTTTTATGAATTTGAGTTTTTTCTACGTTTTTTTCCCTGTCTAACCAGGGTCTTCTACTGTGATCCTGGTCAGAGCAGTTGGTAATGGTATCTGGATACCAGCTAGTTCTTCGGGTTCCGGGCTAGTAGAGGCTGTGGTTTCTGTGATCCATTAGTCCTTGCAGACTAATTGTTTCCTTGAGCCTTTAGTTTTTTTTTTTTTTTTTTCACTCTCCTTTGCTCCTGATGGAAAGAGACTGTGTTAGTCATCTAGTGCTGCTGTAACAGAAATACCACAAGTGGACAGCTTTAACAAAGAGAAACTTATTCTCTCACAGTCTGGTAGGTTACATGTCCAAATTCAGGGCACTGGCTCCAGGGGAAGGCTTTCTGTCTCTGTCAGCTCTGGAGGAAAGTCCTTGTCGTTAGTCTTCCCTTGGCCTCAGAGCATCTCAATGCAGGAACCTCAGGTCCAAAGGACATGCTCTGCTCCCTGCACTGCTTTCTTGGTGGTATGAGGTTCCAAATTCTCTGCTTGCTTCCCTTTCATTTTATCTTGTAAAAGGTAGTGCAGGCTATACCCCAGGGAAACTCCCTTTTTATTAGATCAGGGATGTGGCCTTAGTAAGGGTGTTAGAATCCCACCCTAATCCTCTTTAACGTAAAATCATAATGACAAAATAGAGGACAACCACACAATATAGGGAATCATGGCCCACCCAAATTGATACACACATTTTTGGGGGGACATAATTCAGTCCATGACAGAGATCAGTAGTTGTATCTTAGATGGCTGCTCTCAAGCTTTTAAGACCCCATACGCTTGCTACTCACCAAAGTAGGATGTAGAATGTTGTCTTTGGGTTATATTATGCCCATTGACCTAGATGTTCCCTGAGGCTATGATCCTTAGTCTTCAAGCCCAGTAACAGTTCCACAAGGTATTTGGTTATGTCTGGGATGTTTCCATGACTGTGCCCCATGTGCTTTATTATATATATAAATATACATGTAGCACATACAAATATGTATGTGGAAATGTCCACAGCCAAACCTATGTATGCATATGAGTGTACTCCCATACGCCCTTCCACACCTATTCAGCATACATATCTACCTATGTATCTACTCATAAATTGTTATCACTGTTGTTGCAGTATTGTATATGTTACAGTACTTACTGTCAATTGCTTTTTATTCTTGGGTAAATCTCAGTGTCTTCGCTTGTTGGCCATGTTGTGCTGACTTGCCCTGTACTACGTACTGCCTTTCCCTTCTCCAGAGTTAACGTGTTTACTCTCCAGTTTGTGATTTCCCTCCCTCCCCCTCCCATCCCTGGTAACCGTCAAAAAATGTTTCTTTCTGCATGTAATCTTTTTCTTGACTATTTATAATAGTGATCTTATACGATATTTGTCCTTTTGTGATTGACTATTTCACTCGTCTTAATGTCCTCCAAATTCATCCATGTTGTGAGATGTTTTGAAGATTCCTTGTTATTTTTTTTGTGTAGTATTCCATTGTGTGTACCACAGTTTATCCATTTGTCTGTTGTTGGGCACTTAGGTAGTTTGCATATTTTTGCTATTGTGAGTAATGCTGCAATGAATATGGGCATATATCTCTATTCTTGTCACGGCTCTTAGTTCTGTAGGATGTATACCTAGGAGTGGGATTGCTGGATCATGTATTTTTCTTTCTAGCTTTTCAAGGAAGCACCATACCATTTTCCATGGTAATTGTACCATTTTACATTGCCAACAACAATGTATGAGCGTTCCATTCTCCCTATAACCCATGAATTAGTGGAGGGAAGAGAGGAACTAAAGGAGACTAACTTCATGATGAAATAATGGCCCTTTTGTCTGTTCCCCTTGCCGTAGAGATAGTTTCATGTTTTGTTTTAGACCTGGACAGTTGTGTTGTTTTACAAGCTCAGTACAATCCTGCTTAAAAATACAGCACGGTATTAAAAGGATTCAGGTATAAGGCCACAGACCCATTCTACCCACTTCTCCAACCCCCTGCCTTGCATCCTCAGTCATAACTATATATGGTAAAAGCCTACTGGAGTGGGTACTGTTTAAGTGGGGCCCCTGACATCAGGGTTCAAATGTGTTCCCACTATGTTTATTTTGCAGATGCTTATAAGGTATGCTTCATTCTGATAACTTCTCAGAATGTTTTCCTTGTGGTTATATAATTAATAAAAAAAAAACTGTAAAACATGCCTTTAACCATATAGCTTCCTTCCTAACCCCACTATCTTTTAGATTCCATGGTTTAATGTTTTCTTCTCTTGGTGAACTGGGGTTGGGAGACTTGAAAGACTGTGCCAGACGTTTTACAGTAATGTGCCCACATTTAGCCTCATAACCTTAATTAGATGTGGAATGTTGAGAATGCACTGTTGTGTGTGTGTTTAACTTTTATAAGAAGACTGAACTCTGATCACTTCATTAAACATTATAAAACATTTCATGTGTCTTCAGCATTCAGTTTCCTTTCTTAGTTTAGTAATAGAAAATTAATGTAAAACTCAAGTTACTTTTCTATTATCCTAAGCAGTCTGTTTGTTTGAACACAAGTTACCTCTGTGTAAGTATTCAAGTTACATTCCAACTTACAACCTTTATTTCTCCCTCCTCCTTTTTTCTCTTTAGAAGCAAAAAAAATCATCGAAAATGTTAAAGGCTGTTCTGAAGAAGAGCCGAGAGGGAGGAAAGGGAAGCAAGAAGGAAACAGGTATGTATACAAGAAAGAGTTGAGCAAGTTTGGTAGACATTGGGCAGCAAGATTCCACTCCAAGCAGGGCAGCTTTCATTGCTTTGGTTTGGGTCAGAGAGATTGATCTAGGTTAGAACAAACAGCATACTAGATGCTGTGAGAAACTGGTGGGATGGAAGTATGTGTATGTGTATACATAGATATATGTATATGTATACACACACATATGTGCACAAATTTTTTTTACCTTTTTGTAAAAAATATATATAACACAACATTTGCCAGTTCGACATTTTTCATGTGTAGTTTAGTGATATCAGTTACATATATATGTATTTTAAGCTAAGGTCTAAATATATTTCTGAGCTTTCACATGAGAAGTGACTTTGATAATTGAGTTTGGGTTCTGAACCAAATCTTTCCCCCAGGAGACCTTTAAGGTTCATAATTTTAACAAGTAGTTCAGATCACAAGGCAATCAAAATTACAAACATTGAGGGATAGCAGGTGTGTTCAGGAATTCGGTTTCTAGAAAGCTCTTTCCCTTTTCCCACATGAGATTGCATTTTATATGTTTGACCAACTGCTGGCTGACTGGTCTTCATCTTTTTGAGTATCAAATTTTACCCATAACAGGTGTAGCTGTGCTTAATGCCAGACTGCTAGTTTTCATTATGATGAGAGCTACTTTTAATTTGGCTAGGATTTCATTCCTGCTTGTGGAGTTCTGGTGCGTATGTGGTCATTGTGACTCTAATAACATTGAATTCCATGCAGTAAACTCTGTCTTGGTTACTGCTGAGTATTATATCCTATTTCTCATGCAAGAAACTATGTATTCTCTCCTTATTGCACAATTAAAATCTGTTAACATGACTTAATTTCCCCGAAATATGACCTTTCATTCTATGGAAACTCATGTTAATCCAGATTGGTTGAGGAATGGCTAAATACTCTGATTTTCTGAGTTACTGTATATGTCCCATATTAAATAACATTTCAGTTTTAATTTTATTAAAATAAGCATATTGCCAAAACATCATCATTAAGTTACAGTTAACTCTTCAATTCAGTAGCTCTACAGGAGAATAAATGGACTGCTGAATGTTTTGGTTATATGGAACCTAGGTAAAATTTCTGTTTATTACCACTTATCCCATAATCTAAGTCTGCAGAATGGCGAACTCACCTTAAAATAGAACCTATTTCCTAGTGTTGCTGTGAAGATTTCACTATAAGCCTGAGTAAGCACGTACAAAGAAGATCCAGTTTTTAATGATATAAACAGGAGGACCACAGTTAGCTCTTAACCTTAGAGAAACAACCCCTTGCTTTGAATAATTAGAATTGTTACTATGGAGAAGTTTTTCTTTAGTTCACTTGATTTCTTTCCAGGGGGACATTGACCCTCTGCTGGGTCACGGCCAAAACGTTCTTCTCATTAGTTCTCCGAAAGCTGTTAAAAAAAAATAAATAACCCGCCTGCCCCCCGCCCCCCCCCGCCCCACTTTTGGCTCATCTGACATTTATCCTAGGAACCTTATTTGCTTCTTTAGAAGCCCTTGTAGTTTCCAGCATAAAGTTAGATTCTAAGCTGTCTGTCAGGGTTGGGGCTGCCACCTCCCCAGGGTCGCCCAGCCAAAATTTCCTTGTCAGTCAGTCTTCCACAATAGATCTGCCATCCTCTTTAACCAGAGCCGGACTCATGCGAAACAACAGTTATTAATGATCTTGGAAACCCGTGCCTTTCAGACAGTCCAGACAGTGAATGTAGTTTGCGTTTGAAACTTTTCCAGTTTCAAAGCACATGATTTTGGGGGTTTATTTCTCCCTTTGGTCTTTAAGAGCAACTACTGCTTTTTCTGAATTTTTTCTTCGTAATTCCCACATTATGGCTGTTCAGTAATACATACCAACTTGAAAAAAGAACGGGAACATTTTTTATAAAACATCTGTATGGTATGTGCCTTTTCTCTCAACTAGAACCTGGTTAATTAGTTTGGGAACAAAGCAGACGGAATTTTAAATGTTGGTGAAGTTATATCACAAGATGATTGGGGGAAATACTTAGAGTTTAACCATTCATATGTTGAGTTCTGTGCCAGCTATCATTATGTAAGTCAAGTAAATCATATCTAAGTTTCTCTATAAATTGAAGCTGGTTAATCTCGTGAGACTGCTCTGAAACTTGGGTAATAGTATCTCCTGCAATATGGAAAAATTTTGTTCTACTGTTTCTAATTAAAGCCACGCTTTGTTGCAAAGACAAAGGAAACTTCATTTTTATGTTCTTGAACTTGCAGTCATAGAAATTTAGGAAATATTTGTTTAAAAAATTGATTTCAGCTTTTCATATACTTGGTAAATCACTATTACGAACAATCTGGAACTCTCCTTTTATGTTGAACCTATTTTGAGAATTTGGAAAATACAATTGTAGTTAAATTTTGTATCTTCCAAAATAAAGATGGAATTTTTCAGAAGTATTAAAAAGTTGCCTTCCCTCAATCCCTATCCCTAAAAGTAACTGCACTTGTATCTACTTTAAACTATTGGTTAAATTCTAACAGGTATTGAAATTCAAGTTATATGTATATAAGAATATTTGCAATATTCACAGTGAGATATTATTTAAAGTCATTGAGTGAATTCTAAAGAATTAGCAAAACTTTCTTTAAAAAAAGGTTATGCTTTTTTCCCCTAGGAAATACTTACAGCTGGGCAAAAAGTATTTTCTGGAGGTTATAGAAGCATGTTGGAGAATACAGTGTTAAGAACTTTAAAAATAATTTTTGGGCGTGTACATTCACATTGTCCCCACTATTCCATCAGTGCAAATGAGCATTGTATTTCTCTTGACCTTGAGTTGGGACTGAAGGAGCAAAAATCAATATTGGACTATAGTAGGGGGAAGGTCCAGGCAAGGGCATCTATTCTTTCTCTCCCTGGTCTTGTGTTAAGGCCTTGATCTAAAATAAACAAATGAAGCGCTATCTTTATTTTGAAGCTCTTCATAGAGGTTTACAACTGTCTACCACATGTTTAGTTTAAATGACCTTTACTGTCAAAAAACTTTCTCGTTACTACTGTTAAACTATTCCTTACTTTAAAATTAAATAATCACTGCACTTTAGCATTGGAAATATCCTGATATCAAGTCTGTAACTAATAAGACTTTAAGGTGGATAGAATAGCGACATATAAAATTAGTATTTTTCTATACAGCAGCACAGTTTAAAAAATGAAATTGGGAGTCCCATTTATAATAGCAACAGAAACTTTAAATATCAACCTAAAAAAATGCACAAGTCTCATATTGAATAAAATGATAAGCGTTTACTGAAGGCCGTAAAAGAGGACCTGAATAAATGGAAAGAAATACCATTTTCCTGAATGGGCAGATGTATTATTTTAAAGTGACTAATTCTTCCAGAATTATCTATGTATTCAATTCAGTCCCTAATGGAATTCCAACTATTTTGAAATACAATATAACAAATTAATTTTAAAATTCATCTGGAAGAGAAAGTACATAATTTTATTTTGAAATAACTTTAGACTTATAAAAAAGTTTCTAAAATAGTAGAGTTCCCAGTATCCTTCATGTGATTTCTGTTAATAGTGTAAACCAGGAAATTAACATTAATACCCTGAACTGATTTACAGACCTTTTTTGAATTTTGCCAATTGTCCCACTAGCGTCCATTTTCTACTGTAGGATCCAGTGTAGGATCCCATATTGCACTGAATTTTCATGTCTTCTTTAATCTGGAACAATTCTGTAGACTCCATTCGTCTTTTATGATCTTGATACTTTTCAGAGTCCTGGCCAGTTTTGTAGAATATTCCCTCAGTTTGGGTTTGCTGATGATTTCTCATGGTTATATCGAGGCTCTGCATTATTGACACAAGTAGTGTATCCTCAGAATATCATATGAGGGGGTACCTGCTGTTGATACGTGGTGGTGGTTGTATTGTGTGCTGTTGACTCCGACTCATGGTGTCCCTATATGACCTAGTAGAAATTCCCTATAGGGTTTCCTAGGCTTGTAACCTTTACGGGAGCAGATCACCAGGTCTTTTGGATTTGAACTTCTGACTTTCGTTAGCAGTCCAACACTTAAACCATTACTCTGCCAGGGTTCCTTTGTTGGTACGCGTTACTTCTGGTGATGTTAACTTCGATCCTTTCATTAAGAAGGTGTCTGCCAGGCTTTTCAATTGTAATTCTTGTCATTTTTGCCTGTGATAACCCTCTAATGGAGGGATACTTTGAGACTACACAAATACTTTATTTCTCATTGTACTTTCATCCATTAATTTTAGCACCCATCAATGTTTTCTTGCCTGAAACTTATTTCTATAGTGTTTGTCAAATGGTGGTTTTCTATTTTCATCATTTATTCTACCTTTATTGGTAGTAATTCTACTAGAAGAGCTGTCCCTTTTCTCCCATTTATACTTATTTAATTCTATGGAGATTTATTTTATTCTATCAATTCTAATTTCTTACTGTTATTCTTTTTTTTTTTTTTTGCTCAAATTGTCCCATTTTTGGCCATTGTGAGCTCCTTTAAATTTGTTCCTGTGTCCTTTTCACGTGCCCTCATAATTTTTTGAGCACTTTCTTACTCTGTAGCACTACAAGTTGTTTTAGGCTCATCTTTGTACTTTCCCTGCCTCACCTCTGGAATCAACTCCTGGCTCCTTTCACTGGGAAATGGTACTTAAGAAACTAAGCTCTGGTTGCTAGTTGTGTTTATTGCTACTGGGGTGCCATTGTTTCTAGGCCTTCTCAGCAGACAAGCTAGGAAATATATGCAAGTATACACATTTTTTTTTTTTTACACACGCCTTTATTTATCCATCTGTATCTGTATATATAACTAAAAACCATGAATTCACAATGATGCTTCTGACTGCAATTCAATACTGTAGAATTTATTCTACCATTTGTATAATTCCTTTCTCTTACAGTGTTAGAAATGCATTTCATTATCCACTTTATCCACGTTATGTTTTCTTAACTGCTGAATCCTAGTATGCATGAAAAGTAGAGAAACAAATGTCGTTCTTAAAATTTATCTTTCTCTAGCTTTAGCTTCTTTCTTTGCTATAGCTCCTAGGAAGCTTAGAGGCAAATGTTTGTTCATTTGTAGCAAACGGAGCTCTAAGTTGTGGCAAGTTTATTCATTTTAATTATCAAGTTTATTTTAAAAAACTGTTCATAGGTTGATAATTTGGAGCTAGGTTCAGGCAGAAGGCCTAATTTTAGTTGCTGTAGTTTGGAGGTTCCTTGGTAGTCATTCCACGAATATTCATCATTTATTGCATGTCAGACATAGTGCTCAACTCTGGAGCCAGTGGTGAACTAGGCCAGGGTTTCTCAACCTATTGACATTTTGGGGCTGGATAATGAGTTCTTCGTAGGGGGAGCTGTCTTGTGCATTGTAGGTTGTTTAGCAGCTTCCCTGGTCTCTACCTATTTATATACCTGTAGTAAACCCCCCACCCCCCAAGTCACAACAACTGGAAGTGTCAGATGTCCCCCTTGGGGGCAAAAACCACTCTCCCCACAGTTGAGAACTACTGAGTTAAACCACATAGTTCTGAGTGTGATGAGCGTGACAGAAAACATCAAAGGATGCTGGGGATGTGTGTAGTTAAGCCTCTCTCTAACTTGGCGGGAGGAGAGGTATCAAGGAAGGCATCCCTGAAAAGAACTAATTCCGGAACCTAGAGTGTGAGTAAGAATGAGCTGGGTGAGAAAGACAGTGGTGGTGGATATGTGAAGAGGACCTAGAGAGGTAGGCAAGGGCCCATCTCAGGCTGCCTGGTTTTCAACATCTCCATTGAGCCAGCAGCCTCAGCTGTCTTTTCATTCCATCCTCTCTCATCGCACCTCTCCCTTTCTTAATATTATTTGACCACTGAATGAAAAGTATTGATTCTACTTTTACTTCTTCTTGGAATCCTTGTGGTACACTCTGTCCTTTGGAACTAGAATGTTTATTGGTTCTGGTTCGTACTTTTTGGATCATAGTCCTGGTGCAGCCCTGACCTCAATGTGTTAGATGTTATGTGTTAGTAGATGTGTTAGTAGATGATTCATTCCCACTCTGGACGGCAAGCCCTTCAGATATGCTGACAAGGCCTTGTTTATCTTGGCATCCTGGTGCCCAGTGCTCAGCCCTCTCCAGACTGTCCTCGTTGCTTGGTATTGGTCTGGAAGTAGCTCCAAGTTGGGGCAGAAGAGCAAAGTTCGGTAAATTTTTAATTGTGGCACTACCTGAATTAAAGTATAGACTGGTTAAGGAACAGTTGCTTAATATGCCAATATAATAACACTTTACTAGTCTTTTCCTTTTGGTTTAATTTCTTTTTTTTCAGCAGGGGGACTTAGTTTGAAGGAGTTTATTAAACGTTAGAAGCAATTTATTAAACACTGACCTTTACCTTTCCATCATTAAAACACAGTATCTGGTACTTAGGATTGACAGGCGTTTGTTGCATTGAGCCAGATTACTTGTGCAGAAGGATATGCTTATCCTTGGGTATCAGATAGCATTCTTATGTTGTTGTTGTGCTTAGGAACCATTGAGTTGGCTCATTAGGGACCTTACATATAACAAAACGTTGGCAGGTCCTGTGCCATCCTTAAAGTTGTTGCTATGTTTGAGCCCATTGTTGCAGCAACTGTGTCAGTCCATTTCATTGAGGGTCTCCCACTTTTCCCCGACCCTTAGTTATAAGCACCAGAAACCGACCTTTTCCAAAAAAAAAAAAAAGGATTGAGGGAGTTTACTGAAAGAGATTAGGCCTAGTTTGGGGCAGGATCAAAGGGAGGCAACTCAGTCAGAGCCATTACCCCAAATCACTCCAAAGAGGTCATGAGGGCAAGACTGCCAACCTCTACCAAGTGCTAAATGGTCCTATTTGCACTGCTGATGTCAGCAATGTGGCCACTGCTGCCATTGCTGCCTCTGGAAGCCATTTATTACCACCAACAGTCGACTGGAGAGAATAAGACGCAGTGGATCATTCTTTACATGTGGTGTTAGGTGAACCTGAATGGCTGAGCCTGGTTCACATGCCTGGGTTCTAGCTGCAAGAGAGGCTGGAAAAATGAGTCTCTGAATTTTTTTTTTTAGCTTCTGTAGGGCGAGGTAGACTATACCTTCCACCAAGACATGTGTTGTGGAGAAGTCTTCAATCTTGGACATGGGGCAAATACTCCCGCCTTCAAAAACTTACAAAGCTCAGATACCTAGTGCCACTTGTTAAAATAGCTGACTGTGTCCATACAGCTAGTAAATGGCTCAGCTAGTTTTTTGGACTTTTTTAAATCTGTTGGTCTCTAAGCCAAAAACTAAAACCAAACCTGTTGCTGTTGAGTTGACTCCGACTCATAGCGACCCTGTAGGACAGAGTAGAACTGCCTCATAGAATTTCCAAGGAGAGCCTGGCGGATTTGAACTGCCGGTCTTGTAGGTTAGCAGCCGTAGGTAGCACTATACCACCAGGATTCCCGGTCTCTAGACAGTGACATACAATTCTATCTAAACTGTATGATCTAATAAAATTTGACAGTTGGTAGTGTGTTTTTTTTCTTTTAACCCTGGAGATAATGATCTCATTCTAAAAGAATTAGCTGGATGAGGCCTCTTGGCTTCCCTAGAGGGAAGTTGTCCCTCTCTCTCTGTGAGTCCCTTCTCCTGCCTTCCCTAGACTCTCTAGTTGCTTAGTGTTGGTCTAGAAGTAGCTCCAAATTGGGGTAGGAGAGCAAAGTTCAGTGACCTTTTAATTGTGGCACTGCCTCAATTAAAATGTAGACTGATTAAGGAACAGTTGCTTAATATGCCAAAATAATAACTGTTTATTAGTCTTTTCCTTTCAGCTTAATTATTTGTGTTCTTTTTTTTTTTCGCCCTAGCAGAAAGGCTTTGTTTGAAGCAGTTTATTAAAATAACATTTGACCTTCACCTTTCCTTCGTTAAAACCCAGGTGGTTGGCTCAGTGTACTTGTAATGGTGTTAATTAAGGCATTGAATAGTCTTTAAGCTTGTATGTGTGTTGAATTAATCTGTTAGTTTTGCATCTAATCCTTCACTTTGAATTTGAAGTGAAAGGAAGCTGTTTGCTTCTAAAGTTTAAAAGCCATTGATGTATTGTTTAAACTTTGGATTTTAAGCCATTCCAGGCTGCAGTCTGGCTTTCAGTAGTACCTTCTAAAAATGTTTCAATACAAACGATGCTTTGTTTTATCCAGAAAATACGAAGCTGCTTTTGATTATTCTGTGCTGCATTGCCCATTTTCTGTGGTTGTGGACTATTATTTAGGAATTTAGTGGAGTGGCTGTCTTGCTGAGCTATGGATATTTGGTAGCTTGTTGTTAACTGACTCTGAAAATATTTCCCAAGCAACAAAACAAGTAGAAATACTTCAGTCTAAAGGTATTGCATTTCTCTTTTACCAGGGCATTTAAACAAGATCTGCAAAATATTAGGACGTGATTTAAACATAGACTAGAACCAGGCTGGTTTTTAGTAGGATCGGGGATGCCCTCCTTGTGGTTTGATCTGTTCCTTCATCAGTTTTTCTCTTTGTTGTCCACACACATGTTGCAGAGTCTGGAAAAGCAGACTTTAGAGTTAGAAGACGCAAATTCACATCCTAGCTTGACCACCTCCCAGTTAACTTGACTTTGGGCAAATTTCTTAAGTTCTCTAAGCTACCCTACAAGGATGTTGGCAGAGTTAAAAAGAAGAGAACTTTCGCAAAAACGTCTAGCTTGACATCTGGCTTATGCGAAATATTCAGTAAATCTTTTCTTTCTTGAGATAACTGTGCAGTGCCTTAATAAACAAACAAAACCCTTTAAAACTTCTTGTTCTTTCCCTGTTGAAAAGAAAGCAGGATTGCTTTCAGACAAAAAAAAAAAAAAGTAACATTTTAGAAGCTGCTGTTTTCCATAATTTACTATCTCCAGTTAACTGACTGTGCCATCAGCTTTTGTTACTAAAGGTCCTTTTACCGGCCTTATTTTTTCCCTGAAACAAAACTGGGAAAATTCTGAGTCATTTATCTGCTGTATGGTGGTTTATACTTTGGAATTAATTTTTCACCTTTTAGCTTATATCACTCAATTGCGTTTTGTCTTTATTTGTGAAGTTAACTGAATGGCTTTTTTCCTTGCTATAAGGATTTCAGAGAAGCCCTGGTGATGCAGTGGTTAAGTGCTCAGCTGCTAGCCAAACAGTCACTGGTTTGAACTCACCAGCCGCTCTGTGGGAGAAAGATGTGACAGTCTACATCTGTAAAGATTTCAGCCTAGGAAACGCTATGGGGCAGTTCTGCTCTGCATTATAGGATCACTGTGAGTTAGAATCAACTTGATGGCAATGGGTTTGATTTAGGTTTTAGTTATAGGGATTTCAGAAATTGGTAAGCACTTTGGGAGTAGGTTTTGAACTTTATAAAGTTTCTGAGATGTTTCATCTCAATCTATTCTTCATTAACAAAAGTCTTTATATGAAAGGCCCCTGTTCCTTATCCTCTTTGTAGCTTTCCCATATGTTTTAGGGAAATATGAAGGATGAAAGAGCAAGAGAATGAAGGGAGCAAATGCTTGCTGAGATTTTATCATGTGTGCCTTCCCATCATAAACCAAGCAGGTCTATCTGGAACTCCCTCATTCCTGCAAGGGGCATAATTAGAGAAAGCTCTGAACTGAGAGGAAGATGAAGTTAAGACTCGTTCTGGATCTTCCACTTTTATGGCCGTTAAAACTTTCAGTTAAAAAACCCAAAGCCGTTGCTGTCGAGTCAATTCTGACTCATAGCACCCTGTAGGAGAGAGTAGAACTGCCCCATAGGGTTTCCAAGGATCAGCTGGTAGATTCGAACTGCTGACCTCTTGGTTAGCAGCTGTAGCTCTTAACAATTGTACCACCAGGGCTCCAGAAGTCACCCTAGAAGATATGGCAAAATTCTCAAACACTAACATGTATTTATTTGAACCTCTTTTTGTGTGTGTATATGTGTGTGTGTAAATGCAAAAGAAAACTTAATTTGCAATAGAACGATTGATAGCTGCCATGGAGTAAACTCCAGCTCACGGAGACCTTATGTACAACAGAACAAAAGGGCTGCCCCATCCTGCGTCATCCTCATAATCACCTGATGATGACATGTCCAAAGCAAACAAGCTGGACAATGTTTTGTTGTGATTTATAAAGTTTTCACTGGCTAATTTTCAGAAGTACATCGCCAGGCCTTTTATAGTTTGTATGTAATGTCTTACCTCTTTGTAAGGGATTGTTTATTCGCCTATGTAAGCAAATTTTCTAGATAATTTTAAGGTTATCTAGCAAACTTCTTTCCAATACCAAATGTTAAAAAATTTAGATTTTGATATTGAATTAGTACATTTTTATTGTTCTTATTGTAAGTGATACTGTATTTCAGTGATTATAAAACCTGCCATTATCTTATGTACTACTAAGAAAAAACATGTCAATTAAACTGACACAATACTTTATCACTTGGAATGTTTATGCTATATGTAACGAAGATTTCTTTTAGACTTATATAAGATTTATTTTTTAATCACCTCTTTTCCAGGGAAGGAGCTCTGGTGGCATAGTGGTTAAGAGCTTGGCTGTGAACCAAAAGTTGGCAGTTTCAATCCACCAGCTGCTCCTTGGAAACCCTATAGGACAGTTCTGCTCTGTCCTATAAGGTCACTGTGAGCCAGAATCGACTTGATGGCAATGAGTTTTTTCCATATAAAGCTGTCGAAGATATTTAAAATGCATTGTATACGAAGTCTGATTCTTCTGAATTATTTTTTTTACTTAGTTGTCAGTACCCTTGTTCTTCCACACTACATCATCTTATGTGCCATTAAGAACATCAGTGACCAGTGTTTCTTGGGTCCTTGTCTGTTTTCTCCGGTACTTCCTTCCAAGCTGCAGGCATCCATTCTGCAGGGATTGATGCCATCCCCTCCAAAATCTCAAAAGGAGGTTTTAATGGAAAGCTTTCAGAGAAAATCTAGAGTTCTCATTCCTTCCACAGTGGACTTTAAGTGGTTTGCTGACTGAAACCGTGTAGGGGTTACTATCATCTAGTCTCTCCAGCAGATGTAATGACCCAGGTTTGCAGATGCACAGACATGACCTCCATGTCACAGCCACTGCCTGGTGATAGCAATTTTGAGATACCATTAACTGTAGTATACGTTTTGGTTTTGGAAAATATAAAAAGGTGAAAAAATACTGGCCTTTGAATCAGTGTCCAATATGCTTGTTGTAGAAAACTTGAAAAATATTGGTAAGAATGAGAAAACAAACAGAATGTTCAGTATCTTTTGCTTAATCCTTTTTACTTAATATCTATATCTTTGAAAAATGTATAATGTTTCACTGTATCAGCATACCATAATTTTTGTGTGTGTAAAAAATGGCATGGGAGCAGTGTCTGACCTCCTCTAACTTCACGGGAAAGGAGAATCAAGGTCAACAGTCCGAGCCTGATTCCTGTGAGGCAGAGGTCAGATATGCCTTCTGTCTCCACCGTCTTTACCAACTCTGACACCATCTGTCCCTTCCATTGTGCTCTCTACTATGTTCGATAATTCATTGCAATGGCCACGCAGAACTCACAGACCGTACTCACAATTATGGGGTTTATTAGGGAAGGAACAGGTTACAATTCAGGCTCAGGAACACTCAAAAGATATGCTGCTTCCATCAGGACAGCCTCTTCCCAGCCGTGCTTGCAGGCACGCCCTTCCCTGGCCCGCAGTGTCTGCCCAAAGGCACTTGCTCCATGGGTCAGGAGGCCCACCCTGCCATCTCCTTCTGGTCTTTCCTTCCTTGGTGGTGGGCTCTTCTCCTCTCTGCTCTGGAATTGGCTCTCTTTTAAGGCAGATCTGAGCAATCCCCTTGGTGGAGCACAATTATCACACCGTCCCGCCTGATCACTTGGGTGGGAGTTAGAAGACCATGGCTAAAAAAAGGCCACACAAAAGAGAGCTGGAACATTGCTGCATGTGTGTATGTTTTGTTTCCATGTTTTCTTATTCATTAAAAGAAAAACAGCTGGGAAATACAAATGTTTGTGTGAATCTTTGATTATTTTAGTAGAATAACCATGACACGGAGTAGAATTCCATGGCATGGAATTAATAATGAAAAAGATGTACTTATTAGAAGCTCTTGGCACCTCTTGCCAAATTGTTTTCCAGAAAGGTCATCTTGGTTGATACCTGTGTAAGCAGTGTGTGAGCATGCCTGCTTGTGTGTCCTTTATTAGTGTTGGATACATTGTGGATTTTTATAATCTTTACGAATTTAATAGGTTTTAACTTGTGTTTCATTTTTAGGTAGCGTTTCTTTGATGTTGGTAGACCTCTTTAAGTATTTAGTGCCCATTTATATTTCCTCTTCTATGATTGCCTCTTCATGTCCTTGTACATTCTTCTGTTGAGAATCCTTTTTTTTCTTTTAGTTTTTTATTGTACTTTAGATGAAGGTTTACAGAACAAACTAGTTTCTCATTAAACAGTTAGTACACATATTGTTTTATGACATTGGTTAATAACCCCACAACATGTCAACAATTCTGTTTAGGATCTTTTAAGAGGCTCACCAGCCTGGTCCTTCTCTTTTCCTAGTGTGGCCTCTGATACATAGTAGTGGGGTTTTCTTATAGTCACTCATGGGGGAATTTTTAATGAAATTACTCATAGTGAAACTGACTTTGTTAGATCACTAAAAATGTTTCTCTGCATTGTTAAAATTTCATACTCATGCTGAGGCTAGAGTTCTGCTAGTCTGGCTTATAGTCAAGAAATTTATTTTTTATATAGAAATCAGAATAAAAGCATAAAACTGACTAAAATGAGTCATCAGGCTGTCCACAGTACTTGACAGCATTTTGCCTCTGTGTGCAGCCAAAAAAAGTCTTCATTGCCTCCTCCTGCTTCCTCGTGGGGCAGATGTGCCAGAAGCCCGACTCCTGGTGAGTTCCTGAACAGCAGACAGGGATTGTTCTAGCAATATCTTCTTAAAAAATTGTTGCATGCATAAGTATAAACCTTTGTCCATAGCTGCATCTTCTAAGATTATTATATATAGACATTCTTTTTTAAAAAATATGGTAAAATAGTGAAATTGAAAATTTTAGATGTAGAAGGGATTGTAAAAATTGAGTTCTACTTCTTCCTTTTTTGAGGACTGTGTGGCAAAGGGAGTCCCTGAGTGATACAAATGGTTAACCACTCAGCTGCTAACCAAAAGGCTGGAGGTTCAAGTCCACCTAGCAGTGCCTTGGAAGACAGGCCTGGAGATCTGCTTCTGAAAAAAACAGCCGTTATAAATCCTGTGGGGTGCAGTTCTGCTCTGACATATATAGGTTTGCCATAAGTCAGAGTTGACTCAATGGCAGCTGGTTTACTGGTAGGTGGAAAGGAGACATTGAACGACTGCCCGAGATGATATAGCTAGTTAAAGCAAAGATGGTATCGCAGTGTTCTTTTTTGACTCTACAGTAGTGGTTCACTTTCTGTGTCTCTGACTTGCCCTCTTATGTTTATCCATAGCACCGAGTTAAAATAAAAAGGATAACATATCCCTAAGATATAAGCTAATAGATCTCCTTCATATTTATTTTTCCAGGAATGGGCATTTTGAGTTTGTTTTTTTTTTTCCTGAAAATATTATTTCTGAGATTATGTGGTCTTAATCTAGACTCGAGTTACTGTGAGTAATACCCCTATTTTTCTTTCTATATTTTAAAAGCAAGTTCTGCTTGGTGTCTTTGAGTCTGTTATAAATCTGACCTATTTTGATATCATTTGTTTTTGTAAAGCCATCTGAACTGCCTAAGCGTAATAGTTAAATATAATTAAGAAAAAAAGTCGCTGTTGAGGCGATTCTGACCTGTAGCAACCCTGTAGGACAGAGTAGAACTGCCCCATAGAGTTTCCAAGGAGCAGCTGGTGGATTTGAACTGCTGACCTTTTGGTTAGCAGCCATAGCTCTTAACCACAGCACTAGGAGGATTCCAGTTAAATATAATACACAAGTTTTAAAACACTAGAATGGTATTGAGAGAAAAATAAAGGTAATGTCTCCATTTCTTTTCTGTTTCCTTTTTCAGCTCCCAGAGGCGACTAATATCAACAGTTTTCTTATGTGATCTGTCTAGGTATTTTCTGTGCATATGCATGTACTCACACACACATGCACACATACACATATATATATCGTTAAGTAAACCCACATGGAATTTAAGATACATTTTATTCTATAAATTGCTCAGTTGATTGAATGGATTGTTAGACCTTTTTTTAAATATTAGCACATACTAGTATGTCTTTTTAAAGTTTCTCAGTATTAAATTTGGATGACTATATTTGCTTCATTATTCCCCAGTTGATGGACATTAAGCTGTATCCTTTTGATGTCCTCATTACAAGCAGTAGTATGGTGAACCTCTTTATATAACTTTTCATGCGTTCATGAGAATAATTGTAAGAAAAACTGTTAAGTTTGTGCATTTATAATTTTCCTAGATTTTGACAAGTTGCCCTTAAAAAAGGGAGCATTAAATTTTCAGTTTCACCAGCAATGTATAAGAGTGCTTATTTATTCCATCCTTACCAATATAGATTATAATCATAGTATCTCATCTTTGCCAGTACGACAGGCAAAGATCACATTTCATTGTTTTAATTATGTAAGTCTTCAGAATGAATAGATTTTTATGTGTTTATTGACCATTTGAAGGCATACAAGCCATACTTTCTGGGTGTGTATTCTGGCTCTACAATTTACCATCGTGTGAATTTGGGCAAATTACTTAACCTTTCTGTGTATTGTAAGCCTTTTATGAGGGTTAAATGAGCTTGTATTTGTAAAGTGCTTAAACTGTGCACATAGTATATATTATATAATTATTTGTAAAAAGTAAATAAAAACATAAATTTCTTTTTATAACCTGCATGTTCCTTTACCTAAAGGTTCAGTAAAGCTGTTTTAATCTTTTGTTAAATGGTTAACCATCAATAGTTTACTAACCCAGTTCTAAGCAAGTCAAACATATGTGTCATGTTTAAATTTGAAATTATAAAGCTGAAAAAGCCATTTAAGTCATCTTTCAGTCTTGATAGGATTAGGTTGAAGGATTTTGTATTGATTCTGTAAGTTTAATGTTAAAACCATACCAAGAGGTTACAAATCATTATTTCAGGCAGGTCAGCTCTCTTTCTTTCTCTGCTTTGTGTGAATTTTGATGCTGCTAATCTGATTAAAACCTCTTAATGCTACATCCTTAGCTCTAAGATTCTGAAGATTAGAGATTCTGGAGTGCTCCCCCCATTGATTAAGTTGTTACCATGGTCATTAGGCTCCCCAAACAGTACCTCAAATCTCGCCTGGTTTATGGAAGCAGTATTGTAAAGATAAATAAGAATTCTGCTGGTTTGGCTTCCAGGAACTTAGGTACGAGTCCCATCTTGGATGTACGTACCCACTGGTTCTCTTTGAGCAAATTATTTCATTTTTCTGAATTTCAGTTGTCTGTAAAATGAAGGGGATAATTTCTATGTCATATAGTAATTATGGGAAACCCTGGTTGCATAGTGATTAAGTGCTACGGCGGCTAACCAAAGGGTTGGCAGTTTGAATCTGCCAGGCGCTCCTTGGAAACTCTGTGAGGCAGTTCTACTCTGTCCTATAGGGTTGCTATGAGTTGGAATTGACTCAACGGCTCTGGGTTTGTATAGTAATTATGAGGGGCAAATGAAATGGTGTTGTTTTGGTTTTTTGTTTTTGTTTTAGCTTCAGGCATAATGTTGAAGATGTGGGGAATTTTTTTTTTTTTTTAACCACGTTATACTTGGTTTTGGAAAATGCGCGTTAAGCAAGGAAATAAAATACACTCATGTTGTTGTTGTTGTGTGCCATCAAGTCGCTTCCAGCTCATAGTGACCCTGTACGGCAGAGTAGAACTGCCTCATAGGGTTTGCTAGGCTGTAATCTTCATAGGAGCAGATCACCAGGTCTTTTCTCCCACCTGGCAGGTGGTGAGTTCGAATGGCTGACCTTTCAGTTAGCAGATAAGCACTTAACCATTGTGCCACCAGGGCTCCCTACACATATAAACATTTAAATTTGTGTCAAGAGTTTCTGATACTCATTGTTTTGAGGGGGAGGGGTAAGAGATCTCTCTTACTCTTACTCAGAGTATTAAAGAAATTGGCAAGTAGACCACAGTTCACCAGGAAATAAATCTTTCTGGGAGAAAAAAATGCAGGACTAATAAGAGTTGCTCTTTAGTGGTTAAGTGCTACAGCTGCTAACCAAGAGTTCGGCAGTTCGAATCCGCCAGGTGCTCCTTGGAAACCCTATGGGGCAGCGCTACTCTGTCCTATAGGGTCGCTATGAGTCAGAATTGACTCGATGGCAGTAGGTTTGGGGTAATGTATATAAAGCAATGTGCTAAATGCTTACATAATAGCTTATTTGTGAGTATCTTGCTCATTGTATAGCAAAGGAAATTGAAGCTTAAAGAGGCTAAAGATGTAGCTTAAGACCACCCAGTTTTACTAAGTGACAGAGCTAGAATTTGAACCCGGTTTGTCTCTGTCTCCAAAGCCTACTGCTTTGTGATTAAGAACATGGATTCCAAAGCCAGGCTGATTGAGTTCAATTCCCAGCTCCAGTTGGTTAACCTTACTGTGTTTCCATTTCTGCACCTGTGAAATGAGGATAGTCATAGCATCAGTCTACCTCCTTGGTTGTTGGTTATCACAAGGATTAAATGAGTTAAAGTGCTTAGAACAATGCCTGGACCATACTGAGCATTATATACATCTTTGCTCTTAATTATAATGTGTGGTAATTTCTATATTCTGGCTTTTTGCTTTTCTGCTCCTTGACACTCTCCTTTAAGGTTTAGTAAAGGGTGGTGTCTCAGATATTTCTGTTTCCTTAGCTCACTTGTCTGTATGGCAGACATGACCCTTGCCAGCCCACTGCAGATGGAGGGGAAGAGCCATGGTGAGAGGCATGTCCTTAGAGAAGTGCTGTAGGGACAGGTGCTGTAAACAGTCTGGGAGGGCATGTGTTTGCTTCAAGGGGGAAGGGATGTGAGGACTGAATGCAAGGATTCAAAGCCAGAAGCCTCTGTATCTGCAAAGAGAAAGTGTGTGAGTGTTTATTTGCATGTATGTGCAAGCACGTGCATGCACATGTACAGTCAAAGGTGTTGTATGCATGTAATTCAGTATTCACTGTGGCTTTACAAGAATGGGCCTTAGTGTAGTGGTTTAATGCAGTGATTCCTAAACCTGGTGGTTTACCTGGGGGCATTTGTGACAAATTCAAATTCCCACCAGACCTACTGAATCCCTCACCAGAGGTAGGATCCAAGCATCTGTATTTTTTTTTAATGCTAGCCAGTTACTACGGATAGCTGGCCAGGTTTGGGAGCCCATGGTGATGTTTGTGGAGCCCTGGTGGTGCAGTGGTTAAGAGGTATGGCTGCTAACCAAAAGGTTGGCGGTTAGAATCTACCGGCAGCTCCTTGGAAACCCCATGGGGCAGTTCTACTCTGTCCCAAAGGGTCACTCTGAGTCAGAATCGACTGGACGGCAACGGGTTTGGTTTTTTATGGGTTGGCGCTGATTGTTTCTGTGTGTGTGTGTGTGAGGCCACTCCTGACTAGCTATGGCAGACACATGTATGTAACATTGAAAATTCTTAGAAGAAGGTGATACCCCATTTTCACTAAACCCTGTTCTTGGCAGCCCTGTAAAGATAAATTTGAATGTAGGTATAAAAGCAGATGAGTGAAAGGATTGCGTTACAGAAATAACAAAAGGGATGGGATTGGATCGAAATAATTGGTGAATATATTTTATCAAATTCTTGTGTTTCTGCTGGTTCCTCATCAACATTTGCTTATTCTCATGCTAATACTGGCAAGTTGGATGCACAAAAAGTAGTAATTATTGAGTATAATGTTAATGTTTAATGTATATACAACTTCATAGAAATTGTTGGAGGGCTCTTTTCCCAAAGTAATTCTCAGAGAATGAATGAAGGTGTAACTCACATTCCTTATTTGTGTCTGAGAAATCATGATTAAGTAGAATGTTAATACGGTTAACTGTGTAGTGATACTATATCGACTTTGTTGCTAAGACATTTTACCAGGCATGTCTTTGAGGCTGCTGTTTTGGGAACCGAGCAATGATTTTTTTTTTTTTTTTTGGTGGTATTCATGGTGGAATAGAAATGTATCAAAAAAAACCAAAAAACCAAAAAAACCAAACACATACACACAAACTGTAAAGTCATCTTCCCCTCTTCCCCTCATTTTGTGTCGCCCAATACAGGCCTGAAGACCTAGTAATATAGCCACATGTATACGATTGATTTAGTTTGTAACTTTCTGGAATGTGAACTGAGTTGATTGTATTGCATTTTGAATGTGTTTTTGTGGGGAAGAAACTTTAAATGCTGCCTAGAAACTTTGAGGCATTTCTTCCAACGTGTTTATAGATCACATTTCTCTTGTGAGGAATTGAAATAAGATAAATGGTAGCAGTCTCTTTTACTTTCTCCCTTTCTCTTATAATGAAGCCTGTTGGCAGACAGCTTTGCTGACGGGACTGCCAGAGTTTGGATTTGAGTAGTTAGTGAGGAGGTGGTGTACTGGTTACGGTATTGTTCTAAAAATCTTTTTCCCTCTACTTATTTTTCCACCCCCAAAATGTCAGCATGTCCAGTATGACAGAATGTTCCTGATGATTCTCGTTCACAGAAACGTGACTTGCTAAACTATTTGGGGATGACAGTCAGAATTTATTAAGCGCCTAATAGTGCCCCATGTTTATTACGCACCTTAGGTAACGATCCCTGGTCTGGGGATACAGTACAGTGTAATGCCATGATTAGGAGTTCTGACCCTGGAAGTCAGGACCACCTGGGTTCAAATCCCAGATTGGCACTTAAGGCTGTGGAACCCTAGGCAAATAACCTAGTCTTCCTAAGCTTCAGTTTCCTCATCTGTAACAGGGGGACAAAGACAGCATCCACTGTAAATGGAATAGGATGAATAAATAAGATGATGTATATAGTGTTTAGCAAGGTGTCTCACACACAAAGAAAGGGCTTAATGATGATAGCTTAGTCACCACCATTATTAAGGCAGATAGAGTCAATGGACTTACAAATACAGAGAAAACAAACAGCTGAATAAAAATCTAAAGTGTTAGTTGGGCACTTAGTCTGATGTGAGCTTCATGTAGTAATGAAGAGGGAAGGCATGCAATTGAGGTGGACAATGGCTTTAAAAGTTGGATATCCTGTGGGTGGTCACAGTCCCTAGGGCTGCCTCATTGCGTAATTCCAGAGGCCCATCCACATTAGATGGGAGATGTGCAACATGGTAGCCCTGCTATCATCATCTCTCTTGTCACCCCCGAGAAAGTTCTGTGGAAAAAGTGTAGTATTCTGTGTTGTTAAAAATTAAATTTGGGTGGTTAAGGTTCCTAGGTGGTGCATATGGTTTCCTCTTAACTGTTAACCTAAATATTGATGGTTTGAACCCACCCAGCAGTACTGTGGAAGAAAAGCCTGGTGACCTGCTTCCTTGAAGATTACCTCCAAGAAAACCCTGTGAGGCAGTTCTACTGTGTAATGCATGCAGTCGCCATGAGTTGGAATTGACTCAACAGCAATGGGTTTGGGTTTTGGTTTAGTTGTTTTGCTTTTCTTGAGGAAGCTTATTGTTAAGAAGAGGGTGGTTGTTGTTGGATTTCATCGAGTCAATTCAGACTCATAGAGACCCCATATGACAGAGTAGAACTGCCCCATAGCGTTTTCTTGAGTATAATCATTACAGAATCAGTTCATCAGGTCTTTCTTCATGAAGCCACTGGGTGTATTCAAATTGCCAACCTTTTGGTAAGCAGCCAAGCACTTAACTGTTGTGCCACCAAGACTCTTTAAGAAAAGGATTAATTGATTTGAAAATTGAAGTTGAGAGCAGAGAGGTCAAAGTATATAGACATAGCTAGGGCAGTGGCATTCCTTCTAAGTACTCTGAGGTATCCAGGGTAAGGAACTTGTCCAGTGGTGAGAAGCCAGTACAGAACTTCACAGTGAGAACAATTGACATGGAAGACCATTTGACATCAGTAAAAAAAAAATGACTATGGGCAGTTTGGGCCAGGTAGACAAGGGCAAGTCTGAGCCAAGTGGATTGGGTAAAAACAGTGGGCATAAAAGAAAACTGAGCCCTGAATAAAGGAAAACTGAGCCCTCCTTCCTGGGGAAGGGGATTGTAGTGGGTTGAATGATAGATATTCCCGCATCCTAATTCCCATAATCTGTGAATGTTACCTTATTTAAAAAAAGAGTCATTGTAGGTGTGATTGAGTTAAGGATTTTGAGATGAGGTTATCATCCTGGGTTATCTGGGTGGGCCCTAAATCCAATGACAGGTGTTCTTATAAGAGACACAGAGGACAAAAATCATCTGAAGATGGAGGCAGAGATTGGAGTGAAATGGCTGCAAGCCAAGGAATGCCAGGAATGCCAGGCAGCTACCAGGAATGGATTCTGCCTGTTGACACCTTGATTTCAGTCTGGCCTCCAGAACTGAGAAAATAAATTTCTGTTGTTTTAAGCTTCCAGGTTTGTGGTGATTTGCTTATAGCAGCCACAGGAAACCCATGTAGGCACTAATGAGAGCAAGAACCTCAGGAATTTCACCAGCATCCATGGGGGGTGGGAGTGGGGGTGCTTACAGGGCAGCCTCTGGAAGTAATAGGAGATGGATACAAATTTATGTTTGAAATAAATGTTTAATGGAAAATAAAGTATATCTTATAAAACATTCTCATTAGAAAAATGTCAGAAAATGTCAAACTGAAAATGTAAAAGGTTGGGAGAACAACCCACTGACACTCCCACCCTCCTAAGAATAACCACCATTTTAGTAAACTTCTGTCTAGCTTTTGGTCGTGTATATTATTTTCCCCTTATAATCTTATGGCATGTAAAAGGTTGTGTATACTGGCTTAACTATGTTTTTTTTAATATTTCTTTTTTGTAATTTAAGGTCTTTGGCAATGAAAATGATCATTGTGGTGTGATTGTTTAGAGGGAGGTGGGAAGGAGTGAAGAGAATTTACCCTGCGGAGTGTCTCAACCATGTAAAAAATGTTAGCCATTGTTAGCAAGTTCTGGCACAGAACAGCACCAGTTATTGTTTTAAGCACCATATAAAGAAGAATGCGGCATTGCGATTCGAGGATGACTCATTAACAATTTGCGATATGCAGATGACACAACCTTGCTTGCTGAAAGTGAAGAGGGCTTAAAGCACTTACTGATGAAAATAAAGACTACAGCCTTTAGTATGGATTTATATCGCAACATAAAAAAATTCTCACAGTTGGACCAATAAGCAACATCATGATAAACAGAGAAGATATTGAAGTTGTCAAGGATTTCATTTTACTTGAATCCACAATCAGTGCCCATGGAGGCCCAAAACCTGTTGATGTTGAGTTGATTCTGACTCATTGCGACTGTGTGGGACAGGGTAGAACTGCCCCATAGGGTTTCCAAGGCTGTAATCATCTTTCTCCCTTGGAGCCGTTGGTGGATTCAAAACTGCCAACCTTTCGGTTAGCAGCCAATTGCTTTAACCACTGCACCACCAGAGCTCCTTAATCTTAGCCCGTGGTATAGATTAAATAATCAGAAAAACACTGTATGAAGTAGACAGAGGCCATTTTGGCCTGTATTTTATTGAGAATGCTTAGCAGTTCACTGAATTTTTTTTTTTTTTTCCCTGAATCTTCTTTCTTTGAGTCTTCAAAGAAGATATTTCTTTTCCTTTTCATAATGAGGTATATGCTTTCCTCAGTCCTCCACCATTTATGTTTATTTTGGGGGCATGTTTGGGGGAGGTTTATCATTGAAAGAGAAAAGAACTAATTAGCCTCATTTTACCTATTGGAATCTGTTGGTTCTTGTTGGTAGGTTTGGGCAGAAATATAGGCATAGACTCTAGGGTAAGGGTCCCTTGTCTCCTCTCAACCACCCACCACCTGGATAAATTTATAGGTAACGTATGCACATAGAGAAAATGTAAACGGTATAAAAGTGTATAGGCTGTTTTATAGGCTGAAGCACGGTTAGGCCACCAAATCGTATGTTACACAACAACAAAGGATATTCTTTGGTGATTCTCATCATTGTGGAATCAGTTTCAACTCATGGCGACCCCATGTGTGTCAGAGAAGAACTGCACTCCATAGGCTTTTCAATGGCTGTAATCTTACAGACAGGCGCAAATAGTTAAGCACTCAGCTGTTAACTGAAAGTTTGGGAGTTCAAGCCCACCCAGAGGTGCCTCGGAAGAAAGGCATGGCAGTCCGCTCCTACAAGTTCAGAGATGGAAACCCAGTTCTACTCTGAAACACTTAGGCTTGCCATGAGTCTGAATCAATTCAAAGACAACTGGTTTGGTTTTTAACCGTGTAGAAGTAGATTACCAGTCATTCCTCCACAGCGCCACCGAGTGGATTTGAACCGCCAACCTTTCAGTTAGTAGTTGAATGCAAATTGTTAATTTCTGGGAATTCTTTCCTTTTCTGACAATCCTTTATCTTTTGGTACAGTTTTTGCATTTGTGAATTTTTATCTTTTACTTTGTAGTTAAACAGATATTTTAATAAGGTGTTAAAAGAGCTTTTGTCAGGGCTGCTAACCAGATGTAGTTTTAAACAGAAACAGAAATTCATGTTTTTACCACCTGTGCTTCCTCTGCTCCTCAATGCCAGCTGTTCTCCGTCTTTTTGTTACTTCTTTATTCCTTGGTCCTGACCTGCCTTATTCCTTTCTTTTTTAGCGTCTTTTTTTCCCCCTCTTTTTCTCTTCCCCTTCTCATCCTCCCATGTGTATCGTTCCCCCTTATTTTCCTCTCCCTGGCTGACCAGACATTTCCCTAGGTCTGCGGATGTTCAGTGTCTGTGTATGAACATGCACTCACAAGTGCGCCCATGTTCCACCAGCATAGATGACCAGGACCTGGACAAGAGACAGATGCGAAAGAACGGGAGAGAAGCAACGTGTGCAGACACAGAGCCCATCTCTGATGAAAACTCAGCTCTCTCAGCTGGGAATCTGCACTGCTTCAGACCATGGCAGTACCGTTCTTCTTAACCCCATGTCCATTTCAGTAACTGGAAACAAGCTCACCTCCAAGCAGTAAGCACCACACATGGAACTTTGAACACATACTTTGTAAAACTAAACCTTGGTTCACCCCTTTGCCAATAATGGTGGCCCATTAGCCTTAAGATCTGCAAATCCTGGTTTAATCCTAAGGAATACCAATTTAAAATATTTAAAGGTAAAATATCCACATAAAAAAAAATAGGAAAAAAAAAAAACCCATATATAAGTGTAAACTCCCACTCGTGTTCCCAGTGGCCAGTTCCCTTTCCCAGAGGCAGCTACAACTACTGGCTCTGTGTGTCCTTCCAGAGGGACTCCATGCATGTACAGGCTTGTGTGTGCATTGCACATACTCACATGTACATTCACACGTGTGTAGTTGATTCTCCTTATTTGCTGTAGTTATGTTCTAAAAAGTCAGTGTGAACACTGAATACTGAACCATTGCTCCTAGGGGAAATACAGGGTTAGGTTCCTGTGAGCTTCTGGCCACGGTATTTTGTCAGTCGATCAACACATAACCTTGTTCTATGTGTGTTTCTGTTTAAAGATATTTTATTGATACATGTTGCTGATTCGTTAACATTGAGCTCATGGCCAACAGCACTATAACTGTTGCCTGAATGAAGCTTATCCAACACAGGTATTTATGATGTTTATCACAGCCCCCTGTGCTTAAGAGCACTAGACAGCCTTTCAGCAGTGTGCTTGAGGGCCATTGTAAACAGCGAAATCACCAACAAAAAGCACAAAAATGCAGAAAGCATGGCACTAAAAAATCACGAAAAGGATGCTTGTTTACAGTATGAGAGCTGAAACAAGAAGGTAGAGCGTCACCTTGTTCTACCTCAGCTGAGAATGGTTACATCAGGCGACTAAATCTTTTGCCATTGTGTACATGTCAATGAATGACCACAAAAGCATTGATTTTGGGGTAACAGATTTTAGTGAGTAGGAAAATTTGAAAATACAGAATCCACGAATAATGAGGATCAACTGTATATACATATACTCACACACTCAAAGAATGTAAAATTTGCATAACGCAACCTTATTTTGATCAGCTGTAAATGATTGAGTGGTCCCTCAAGTGCCGCCTTTCATCTGTCCCATCTCTTTGTCTTATGGCAGAAACAAACGTTTTATATCATTCTTACCGCCTTTTTCCCTCAGTGGTTCTCAATCCTGGTTGCACATTAGAATTACCTGTGAGCTTTACATACCAATGCCTGAACCATACCCTAGACCAATTAAAATAGACTCCCCTGGCACAGGGCTCAGTTACTCTTCTGTGTGGACAGGGTTGGGAAACACTGGTCTAATGGCACGTAGCAGTGGTAGACCTCGGAGATCTACAGTCTGCAGAGTTGTGGTGTGTTTGGCAGGGTCTGTGGACCTGAGTAATGAGTATATCCTGATGACAAAATGTAGACTGGTGAATTCCACGTAGATTTAAGATGAGCCCTGCCAGGTTGCTTTTGACCACAGCCGACCTGCTAGTTCCTTCATTTGTGCCAGGCCAAGTGGCTGAACTCAGACTTTGCACTGTGTTGTGGGCAGAAATGACACTCAGTACAGAAGTGCAGTGCACAAACAGCAAGCCCAAAGACTGTGAGAGTGAAACAAAGAGAAGGAACTATTTAGGGTACTTGATGACTAAACATCTCTCTTGGATCTACTTCGCCTATCTGATGACAGCATAAGGTGTGACTGAAAGAAAATTAATGATCGCTGAGCCTGGGCGCCTCCCAAATGGAGTGTTCCAGGAGTGCTGTGGAGCTAATTAACCAGCCGGCACGAAAAATGAAAATAGATGAGGGAACAGGTTTCTTTTCACAGTGGCCCGGTACTGTGTGTAGACCTACATATACTATTTTTGGTTTCCCCTATTAAGTATGCAGAACTACATAATTTTGAAAAGCATATCTCAGTAGACTTTTTTAAGGGGTGCAGTACTGAGAGAAAGGAACCCTGGTGGCACAGTGTTTAAGTGCTTAGCTGCTAACTGAACGGTCGTTGTTTTGAACTCGACAGTGGCTCCGCAGGAAAAAGATATGCCCATCTGCTTCTGTAAAGATTACAGCCTTGGAAACCCTATGGGGTGGTTCTACTATGTCCTACGGGGTTGCTGTGAGTTGGAATTGACTCGATGGCAATGGATTTTTGGAGTACTGAGAAAGTGGACTCTAGGTCTGGACTGCCTAGGTTCAAATCTCAGCTCTGCCACTTGTTAGCTGTGTGTCCTTGGGCAGGATACCTGATTCTGTGCCTCAGTTTCATCATCTGAGAAGGGGGATGATAATAGCACCTACTTCCTCAGGTTACTGTGAGGATTAAATGAGTATACATGTATGTGGGGAAACCCTGGTGGTGTATGTGTGCATATGGAGTCCCTGGGTGATGGCAACCAGTTAAGGGCTTGACTACTAACCAAAAGGTTGATGGTTTGAAGCTACCCGGAGGTTCCTCAGAAGAAAGGCCTAGGGATCTGCTTCAAAAAGGCCGTGGCCATGAAAATCCTAGGGAACAGTTCTACTGTGAAACACAAGGGGGTTGCCATGAGTCAGAATCAACTGCATGGCTGTTTGTGCTTTACATATATGTATGTAAGTATACCCCCACATGTCTGTCAGTTTGTGGTAGTGTGGGGGCTTGCATGTTGCTGTGATGCTGGAAGCTATGCCACCGGTAATCAGATAACAGCAGGGTCACCCATGGAGGATAGGTTTCAGCTGAGCTCCCAGACTAAGACAGACTAGGAAAAAGGACAAGCAGTCTACTTCTAAAAAGCATTAGCCAGTGAAAACCTTATGAATAGCAGCAGAACATTGTCTGATATAGTGCTGGAAGATGAGCCCCCCAGGTAGGAAGGCACTCAAAAGAAGACTGGGGAAGAGCTGCTTCCTCAAAGCAGAGTCGACCGTAATGATGTGGATGGAGTAAAGCTTTTGGGACCTTCATTTGCTGATATGGCACGACTCAAAATGAGAAGAAACAGCTGCGAACAGCCATTAATAATCGGAACCTGGAATGTACGAACTATGAATCTAGAAAATGGAAGTCGTCAAAAATGAAATGGAACACACAAATATTGATATCCTAGGCGTTAGTGAGCTGAAATGGACTGGTATTGGCCATTTTGAATCAGACAATCTTATAGTCTACTATGCTGGGAATGACAACTTGAAGAGGAATGGTGTTGTATTCATTGTCAAGAAGAACATTTCAAGATCTATCCTGAAGTACAACGCTGTCGGTAATAGGGTAATATCCATACACCTACAAGGAAGACCAGTTAATACGACTGTTATTCAAATTTATTCACCAACCACTAGGGCCAAAGATGAAGAAATAGGAGATTTTTATCAGCTGCTGCAGTCTGAAATTGATCGAACATGCAATGAAGATGCACTGATAATTACCGGCGATTGGAATACTAAAGTTAGAAACAAAGAAGAAGGATCTCAGTAGTTGGAAAATATGGCCTTGGCAATAGAACAATGCCAGAGATGGAATGATAGAATTTTGCAAGAGCAATGACTTCTTCATTTCAAATACCTTCTTTCACCAACATAAACGGTGACTATACACATGAATCTCGCCAGATGGAACACATAGAAATCAAATTGACTACATCTGTGGAAAGAGACAATGGAAAAGCTCAATATCATCAGCCAGAACAAGGCCAGGAACAGACCATCAATTGCTCATATGCAACTTCAGGCTGAAACTGAAGAAAATCAGAGGAAGTGCACAAGAGCCAAAATATGATCTTGAGTATATCTCACCTGAGTTTAGAGACCATCTCAAGAATAGATTTGATGCATTGAACACTAGTGACCGAAGACCAGATGAGTTGTGGAATGACATCAGGGAGATCATACATTAAGAAAGCAAGAAGTCATTGAAAAGACAGGAAAGAAAGAAAAGACCAAGATGGATGTCAGAGGAGACTCTGAAACTTGCTGTTGAGCATCGAGCAGCTAAAGCAAAAGGAAAAATTGATGAAGTAAAAGAACTGAACAGAAGATTTCAAAGGGCATCTCTAGAGGACAAAGTAAAGTATTATAATGACATGTGCAAAGAGCTGGAGATGGAAAACCAAAAGGGAAGAACACGCTTGGCGTTTCTCAAGCTGAAAGAACTGAAGAAAAAATTCAAGCCTCGAGTTGCAATAGTTAAGGATTCCATGGAGAAAATATTAAACGAGGCAGGAAGCATCAAAAGAAGATGGAAGGAATACACAGAGTCATTATACCAAAAAAAATTAGATGATATTCAACCATTTCAAGAGGTGGCATATGATCAGGAACTGATGGTACTGAAGGAAGAAGTCCAAGCTGCTCTGAAGGCATTGGCAAAATACAAGGCTCCAGGAATTGATGGAATATCAATTGAGGTGTTTCAACAAACAGATGGAGCGCTGGAGGTGCTCACTCATCTATGCCAAGAAATATGAAGGACAGCTTCCTGGCCAACTGACTGGAAGAGATCCATATTTATACCTATCCCCAAGAAAGGTGATCCAACCGAATGTGGAAGTTATAGAACAATATCCTTAATATCACATGCAAGCAAAATTTTGCTGAAGATCATTCAAAAACCACTGTGGCAGTACATCAACAGGGAACTGCCAGAAATTCAGGCTGGTTTCAGAAGAGGACGTGGCCCCAGGGATATTATTGCTGATGTCAAGTGGATCCTGGCTGAAAGCAGAGACTACCAGAAGGATGTTTGCCTATATTTTATTGACTACGTAAAGGCATTCGATTGTGCAAATCATAACAAAGTATAGATAACATTGCAAAGAATGGGAATTCGAGAACACTTAATTGTGCTCATGAGGAACATTTACATAGATCAAGAGGCGGTTGTTCGAACGGAACAAGGGATACTGCATGGTTTAAAGTCAGGAAAGGTGTGCGTCAGGGTTGTATTCTTTCACCATACCTATTTAATCTGTATGCCGAACACATAATCTGAGAAGCTGGACTATATGAAGAAGAACAGGGCATCAGGATTGGGGGAAGACTCATTAACAACCTGCGTTATGCAGATGACACAACCTTGCTTGCTGAAAGTGAAGAGGACTTGAAGCACTTACTAATGAAGATCAAAGACCACAGCCTTCAGTATGGACTGCACCTGAACATAAAGAAAACAGAAATCCTCACAACTGGACCAATGAGCAACATCATGATAAATGGAGAAAAGATTGAAGTTGTCAAGGATTTCATTTTACTTGGATCCACAATCAACAGCCATGGAAGCAGCAGTCAAGAAATCAAAAGACGCATCGCATTGGGTAAATCTGCTGCAAAGGACCTCTTCAAAGTGTTGAAGGTCAAAGATGTCACCCTGAAGACTAGGGTGCGCCTGGCCCAAGCCATGGTGTTTTCAATCGCATCATATGCATGTGAAAGCTAGACAGTGAATAAGGAAGACCAAAGAAGAGTTGACACCTTTGAATTGTGGTGTTAGCGAAGAATATTGACTATACCATGGAGTGCCAAAAGAATGAACAAATCCGTCTTGGAAGAAGTGCAGCCAGAATGTTCCTTAGAGGCAAGGATAGCAAGACTGCATCTTACATACTTTGGACATGTTGTCAGGAGGGATCAGTCCCTGGGGAAGGACATCATGCTTGGCAGAGTACAGGGTCAGTGGAAAAGAGGAAAATCCTCAATGAGGTGGATTGACGCAGTGGCTGCAACAATGAGCTCAAGCATAACAAGAATTGTAAGGATGACGCAGGACCGGGCAGTGTTTTTGTTCTGTTGTACATAGGGTCACTATGAGTCGAAGCTGACTCGATGGCACCTAACAACAACAACATGTAAGTATGGGGAAACCCTGGTGGTGTAGTGATTAAGTGCTATGGCTGCTAACCAGAAGGTTGGCAGTTTGAATCCACCAGGTACTCCATGGAAACTTTGAGGCAGTTCCACTCTGTCCAATAGGGTCACTATGATTCAGAATCGATGGCAATGGGTTTTTTTTTTTTTTTGGTATGTATGTGTATAACTTAAAACTCTGCCTAGCACATAGTACATCTAAAAAAAGCTTATTATTTCAGATGCTCCCCTTTTGGGACTTGGGGTTGGGGAGTTTTTCTGATGTTATGTAGTTTCAAAGCACAGAAACTCCTGCATGCCAACAGGTCTTAAAGGAAAGACTGACAGTTTGAATGGAAATGCCGGTTTGTTTACTGATCATGTTTCAGGATAAAGTACATTTGTACGTTTGGTTCTATAACCGTTGCATATTAAGGATAAAACTGAGGATAGTAATTACTGATCTCTACTTAGAGACCGCTTGGAGCATTTTTGAAGGCAAAAATGTGTCCTATTGATGAGGTTTTTTTTACCTTGGGGTTACCTGTTTTCTTGCCTATTAGTGGTATTATTATTTGAAAATTGTTTTTTTGGATACGTTTATCTTAAATTTGTTTTTGACAATGCATGTTAACACTCAGTAGCAATGGCTAGATCCTAGGGGAGGTCCTATGAGATGTGGTTTACAGGCTTCAGAAATGATACTGAACCTTGTGGGAGGAAATCTTTTCCAATTTTGCCAGGTATCTCTCTCTCTATATATATGTATATGAGCTATGTGGTTGTAAAACCTTATAATGGAAAATATGTTTAAGACCCATAAATGCTCTCCCAAGGCAGGGACTATACAAAAGATGCCCAGCACATTTAATGTCTAGCACAGCCCTGTTTTGTGGGAACCATATAAACAGAACATCCTTCTATTTGAAGCTTCTATTTCCCCCCTCCTCCGCCTCGCCGCTTCAATGGCACAATAAAGAGAAATCTTATTTCCTGCCTCTGCAGCCCTATTTGCCTTAATGGCTAGGCTTCACCCTTGCCTTTCTTGGGTCTATCTTTTCTGAAATACACTTTTACTTTCATCTCCCTGGCTCCATCGCCCTCGTTTTTTTTAAAGCCCTCTGTAATCTTGCACTTCATGTATTTTAATCTGTGATGTTGAACATTGTCATTCTGCATAGCCTTCCATTCATCATCTTTTAGATTCATGTTTTCTTTCATTACGAATTTAAATCCCTTTTCACAGTCTGTAATGGTGAAAAACTTTTAAAATAAAGAACTGTTGTCAAAAGCTATTTCCACCAATTTAAAATGCCTTACTTAGCTGGCTTTATCCCCTTTGATAATTCCATTTATCTTTGAAAACTTTGATTTACAGTTCTTTTTTGTGTGTGCGTGTGTGCACGCATGAATATGCATTTATTTAGTTTACATAAGGTACATCTTGTAAATGCCCTCTTTGCATTTTCCAATCTTATTTTTGTAATTGAGGAAATTTTGTAACTGGGAAAAGAAACATGTGCACCTACGTATGTGTATATATAGATACACACACATATATACGAATATACTTGTACATACACACGCACAGATACGGATGATAGAGACCATATGTGGCCTACAAAGCCTAAAGTATTTATTACCAGGCCCTGTACAACAAAAGATTATTGATTCCCTATGTAGGTTTAAAAAAAAAAATTTTTTTTTTTTTTTTTTTATGTAGGTTTAGCTCATTTAAAAACTTGCCTGTTTTGGGGACTTCCATTTTTTTCCAAAGTAAAGTTCTTAAACGTGTAGAGTAGCGAGTATGGTAGCACCTGGTCTGCCTTGCTCAGGGAGGTTAAGCCCTGTGTCCAGCTTCTTGTCTGTGAAGCAGTAAGTTTGGATCAGATGCTCTCTGAGATGAAATGTATGTTGGGATAAGAATGCTTCATGGGAAACAGCTGCCACTGAAACAAGAGGAGGCCCCATAAATTGTGGGTCGTTTGATAACAGGGTTTTCATACCCTGGAGAGAAGTTATAGTCCTTGCCAGCCTGGGCATTTCTGCCACAGCAACAAGAGTGATGATTGAAGTATGTTTTCCATCATTTAATTGAGGTGAGGAACAAAAAATAGGTCACGGTTAAAAGAAAAACATTTATTCAGAGCTAACTAAAAAATGTGCCAGTGGTGCTGATCGTTGCAGTAAAACGTCTTTAATTCCTCTTAAACCTCTTTAAGCATCTGCTGGGGAATGTTAAATCAACTGGAGAATTTCTGGTGTCATGTTGCCGAGAACCAATGTTGTATTGCTTGTACGGATGCCTCTCAGAGATTTTTGCCTTCTGCTACTGGCGTTGTTGCGATGCTTTTGGACTTACGTTGACCTTAACCCCCCTGCCCTCCTGCTTTTGAAGCACCAGGCTGCAGAATGCTGTCTCTAGCTTCTAAGCCCCAAGATCACCCGACTTGCTTTGTGCCTGCCTATCGACTCAACTGTAGGGGTTTGGTTTTTGATTATTCATACACTAAACTTCTCTATCCGCTTTGTATTTTTTTTTAATCAATGGAAGCTGAAATTAGCTGTCTGTAATTTCCTCTGCAAAACAAGACAAAACAAAAAAGGAACAAAACAGTATGTCTGGGACTGATACAGTGAGGATGTCAAAGCAAACTTGACATAGAAATCTCTCCTTTGCAAACTCCCTCGTTACTGCAGACCGCATAAAATCAAAGTGCCAGAGCCCAGCTGCTCCGAAGGCTGAAGGTCCTCATGGTTATAGCATGCTTTGGAAATTCATCCCCACCAGCTTTGCAGTTAATGAAAATATTTGCTTTACTTGATATAAACAAAGTTTATGGGCAGACTTCGTAAATAGGAAACTCCTTAATTCTCTATTTTACCCTTCACTGCCCAATTTCTCTTCTGTTGCATTGGAGAATTCTAAGTATTTAAGAAAATAAACCCTTTCTTAGGAATGATCTTCATTCTTTAATTCTGACGATATCACAATAGATCCATTTCCCCCTTCTTCTCTGTCCCCATCTGGATTAGGGACTTGAAGTCGGGGGTTTTTCTATATAGCTCAGAAACAGTCCTGTGTGAGTAGGGGGGTGAGTGCCTTGTTACAGTGCCCTTGTGGTATAGTAGGACATCCTATAGCTATTTGACAGCCCCACGTCAGTGATTTAGGCAGTATAAGGACACCCACAGGGCATGGTAGCTCTCTTCAGACCACATGGAACAACCAGCATCACTTCTTTCAAGTTCCCCCACACCTCATGAGTATAACCCGCCAGAGTTGTGGGCTGTGACAGCAGCTCTCTCCAAGTTCATATCCCCTAGTATTTCTTGTCTAAACATCCACAGAGGGTGATCTGGCACCATTCTTGTAGTCACAGCACCTGTTTGTGTTCCTGGGATGAGACATGGATGTGGTTGGAACTGGGTATGAGAACCAGGTATTGGACCAGAGAAAACATCTGTCCCTTCTACGTGCACAAGTTTTCTCAGAGCGATGGGCACACAGCCCCAACGGGAGTTGACATTACACTGCACCCCCAGCTCTTCCTTAAGATCTATTTCATTGCGAGACAGTCAAAGGGGAGGCAGCTGGGAAACTTCATACTCTTCTAAAGGACTCAAGGAGTTGGGCCCTGGAAGATTCCAGGGTATTTCATGGTAGCGTAATACTAGTCCTTAGGGCCCTAGGATTTAGGGACAGTAGTGTGTTTAAGTGCAGACTTGGGAAACAGTGTGTGCGAGGCTGTTGGGGAATCAGGGTGTGGGGGCTGTTGCCGTTCCTGTGAACTCTAGAGGGCAACAGCTTTTTACTAATTCCTCTTTGCTTCCCTCCCTCAGGGATGGGAGTATTTGTCTTGGGCAATTTTCATGAATATTCTTGTTGAAAATTCTGTTGAGTTTCCTGGGGATTCTTTTTCTTTTTCCTTCAAATGCCAGTCTTTTGGGCATTTAGTAATACGACTTTAGTTTCTCAAGTATATTAAAACCTCTTCAAGCATAGCTGACCCAGGTGAGACTGAATTTGCCTTTCTGACAGGCCAACTCCTCTGTTGTGGAACGCAGGGCTTTCTGTTCACAGCTCTGTTGCTTTTGAGTTGGCTTTTAAAGTAAGGCATGAACCTGTTTGTGGGTGAGGCTCGTTTTGTGTGGTCCATGGCCTTCCTTTTCTACCCAAACCCTTATCCACTGTGATGCCCATTTTTGCATTGTCCACACTTCTTTGTTTTGTTTTTCCCTGTGTTGTCAACTCTCAGTCGCCCCCCACTGTGTTTGCATTTTTGTTCAAAAGTTCTTTCATGGCAGGAGTGACTACTTCACTGCCCCCCTACCATGAAAGACAAGAATAACAATGCAACTTGGAATTTGATGGTTTGAGTCATGTCCCTTTTCAGCCCAAAGGGACACAAAGATCTGCAAAAACTGAGTTCCCATCTGGCTAGACAGCTTTCATTTGTCTTTTTTTCAAATCTCGTCTTTGATTTTTTTGGAGTCAGTAAGGCATGGTACAGAGCAGTTGGGTAGCTTTTGTCAGAGACTGATTTGCTTGTGGAAAACTATCTTTCTAATTTTGCTATATGTAATTTAGAGCTTGAAAATGCTATGATTTACCTTCTCTCCCTGTATACCCTCAGTTGCTTCTTGCTATACCCTAAGGGGAAAAGGTGATTAGTGGAGGAGGAAAAATAGGAGGAGAGCCTGTATTGTCTGCATACTTAAGGACTGGCTTTTTTTCCAGAGTGGCTGGCCCTCAGTATCCCCTTCCTTGCATACTCAACAATGTGATTGCATCCTCTGTCTTTTTGAGGGCTCTATTTTTTTTTTATCTGTCCTAGGCAGCCCTGATGGTAAAGTGGTTAAGAGCTTGGCTGCTAACCAAAAGGTCGGCAGTTCAAACCCACCAGCTGCTACTTGGAAACTCTATGGGGCAGCTCTACTTTGTCCTGTATGGTGGCTATGAGTCAGAATAAATCAGTGGCAACAAGTTAGGTTTTTTTGTCTGTCCTAGACTGTTTAATTTCATAATAGTAACCTTGTTTGTCTCCAAGTTCCGATAGGGATTGAATGCCAAGGAGAAACTGCCTTGTAAGTGAGCCATGGTTCCAGTCTGGTGATTGGTTTGGGGCTGGTTAAATTGTAGAAATGTGAATTCTATACTGTGGGGAGTATGGAGTAGACAGGATGAGAGAATTAGTATTGGGGAGGAATGTTCAGGTAGGCTAGACTGTCCCTTGAACATTCTTTTTGGAGAGGGGCGGTGAGGCAGACATGGAGTTCTGGAACAGGTGGTGGCATTTGGCTCCATTCTACTAATATCCATATAAGACTAATGATCTTCCTCTCTTACTGTTCTCAAATCAAAGTTTCTTGTGGATCATCCATACTTGGACCTCGATCCATCTCAGATCAGTGGCTTTCTGAACACATTCTTAGGAATGAAACCAGACCAGTTGACGTGGTATGGAAAGGGATATGGAGCAGAGTTCATTAAGGCTTAAGAAGTGATGCTTGAGATTTACCTTGTAGAGTAGAAAAGTCAGAAGAATGGTAGAAAAATAATTTTAAAAATATGGGAATTCTAAGAAGGTAGTTCTTAGTAATGAAATTTGGATCTACTTGTAATGGATGTCTAACTTAAGGTATCATCTCTCCACTCCAGGAGGTGACTTTGATCCAGAGACTTCTCCGGTCCTTCCCCCTGGCCATGGTGTGGACTTCCCTGTTGGCAGCCTCTCTGTAGCAGAGGACACCTATAGGGTGAGCTTGGCCAAAGGTGTCTCTATGTCTCTGCCTTCATCACCGCTGCTGCCTCGACAGTCTCAATTGGTACAATCAAGATCAAACAAGAAATCTCCAGGTAAACAAGGAACAAAACATACTAAAAACTAGCTGTCTTAGTTTTATAAGTAATACTACATATATTGAAATTAAGCAAAATTCAGAAGAAATCTTTTGGGGGGAATGCTTTTTCTTTGCTACAGTAACTTCTAGAAGTAAATCTTAAGAAAAATGTTACGGTTTGAACAGATTCAACCCTTTAACTCGACCTATAATCTGGCTTGAGTGCCCAGGCTAGATTTAAGATCTTGTTGTGAATACTAACGTTAATCATCAGTTTTGTTTTCTTCTTGCTCATGAGCTAGGGAGCTATAATCTAAACTCATCGTGGTGCTTCTAAAGGTTATGAATTTAGGTAAGTGTAATCTGAAGACAGTCAATTTATTTACTACTAAGTTTTATACTAATCTATTTTACTTGATTACATCATTCAACATTTGAGCTGCTATAAAATTTAATTGTTTGTGAAAACTCAACCTTGGAGAGGGGTGGAGGCAAGGGACTTATAAATTACTTGCAATGAAGTATTTTGGCCTCCTTTCTTCCACCAAAAACCCTATAGGGCATTTCTAATCTGTCCTATAGGGTCGCTATGAGTCAGAATTGACTCAACATCAGCGGGTTTTTTTGGTTTTGGTTCATCCACCGTTATCAGCTTTTTGCACTTAACGTTACCAAAAAAGAAAAAGAAAGAACAGTGCTTAACTTTGAGAGGTTATGAATCAGATGTGAGGAGAACCTTACCCAAGATGCAGATACCTGGAATTGTAGTTCTTCCATCTTCTTTTAAGCTTGCTGAATATTTATTTACTTTTTTTTAAAGGCAGGATAATATGGGGCCTTACTGATCATTTGGCAGTGCAGGGATTCCTCTCAATTAATGAAAACATATTCACTTCCTAATTGCTCTAAAATGTGCCCTGAGGCTATGAAACTGGTCTCTTCTAGTTTTTAAAATACTTGTCTTACTTGAGATGCCATAGAACTTACTTGTGAACTATTTAATGCATATTTAGAGTTTTATGTAGGGGTAAAATTAAGAGGAAAACCTTAAAGCTTTGATGTTAGAAATGGTACTGTGAGCTGGTTAGTGTCTAAAACCTTTTAATGTGCTAGAATTTTCTTATTTTGGACAATACTATTTACAGTCATTAGCTAGAACTTGGAAACTTGGTATGAAGTGATTTCCTGTGCCAAGGAATCTGACCTGTTTATCAGTATTTGGGGAAATTCCTGGAATGCTCTTTATTCCCCTTTGCCCGTCCCCCACTCCTATATTTCTTTGTCAGATTTCTTTCCTTCCTGCAAATCACAGTTCCCACACTGCCACATTACCCCATTGGAATTACTCTCATATTTAAAAAAAAATACCCACATCATTTTACTTTTTATCATCAGCCATGTCATTTTCCATTTTCCTTGAATTAGTGTGTATATGAGCTTCCTATGTCTGATGCTTGAGGCAGGGAAGATGTCTTAAGGAGGTACACCTTATTGATATAAGACAGAGAATATAGATAATTCCAAACTTATCAGGATCCTTAAGGGACCTTAGTTGAGGGTCATGCCAAGTGCAGAGATTTTACTTGTTAGACAGTTTTTCTTGCTATAGTATGTACTAAGGAGCCCTGGTGGTGCAGTGGTTAAATGCTCTGCTGCTAACCAAAAGGTTGACAGTTGGAACCCACTAGCAGCTCTGCCGGAGAAGACTACTGTAAATGGATTGATGTTTGAACTTTAGGATTGGGAGCATCTAAGAGACCCCAGGGAATATTGCAGTTCAGACACGGTTTTATTATTAATAGTAAATGGGATGTTCTAGTGGAGTTTATATGGCAAAGAATGACGTAGCAAGGATGGGAAATGTGGTTATCAGAGGAGTCTCATAGAGGCTATGTAGTAATACAGGCATGCACGCACAGTAGCCATAACTGGACCTTGTCTCTTGATGCATTCTGGCCAAATTAGGTATTTTTCGTTTTGAGAAAATAGTTTATTTTTCTCCATAGAAATAAAATCTTTTTCTTTTAAATTCTTTGCAAGGCCTCATGAATAGAAAAAGGTAATAGTTCTGTAGGAGTCCCTGGGTGGTACAGAGAGTAAAATCTTTTTCTTTTAAATTCTTTGCAAGGCCTTAAGAATAGAAAGAGGTAATAGTTCTGTAGGAGTCCCTGGGTGGTACAGAGAGTTAATGTGCTCCACTGCCACTTGAAAGGTTGGAGGTTCAAGTCCACCCCGAGATGCCTCAGAAGGAGGGCCTGGTGATCTACTTCTGAAAAATCAGACATTGAAAACCCTATGGAGCACACACTACCACATGTAGTCGGAATTGCCTTGACAGCAACTGGTTTTTAGTAGTTCTGCAACATTTGACCTTTTAATGGATTGGAGAAAATATCTTTCATAGGAGATGTTTTTTGTGTAAATGGTAATTAAATAAATTAAGCAGGTACTTTTAAATGGAGAAGTGCTTGTGTGCTGTCCAAATTTGTGCAGCAAATTCATGTCTCACAGTGGTAACTTGACTTCATTATCTTGGTATTTTTAATTAAAAAAAAAAAGTCAAGGGCAGAGATGCTTGCTTGAAAGTGGCAGTAGTCACTATACGCAATAGTTTTTCTACAGTGTCTAACACACACAGATTTCTATTTAAACCACGATTGTTGGAAAAGTATCCAGAACCTTATTGTTCTACCTCCCTGTAAAAATAGTTGACATATGGTTGTGAATGTGCACTGGATTTAAAAATGTCTATCTGTTTAAAAAGCTAGCACTGTTGCTGGCAACAATACAGTACATACACGGTGTGTCTGCAGGGCCTACAAAGGTATTGAGCCACTCCAGCAGGCTGTATCTTTAGGATTAAGTCAACATACCTTGATGATTTTTGTTCTAATTTTTAAAATAAGATCCCTTTCTCTCTCTTTTGTTTAAGATAAAAAAAAAAAAAAATGAATAGGGCTTAAAAAACAACCAAGCCTGTTTTACTTGTTTGGGTAGAAATTCTTCACTAATTGATCAAGAAACTTTCAGGCACTGAAACTGTTATTCCATATGCATAATATAAAATTTGTATATTAATACAATTGGTGATTAGTTCCTGGACCTTTGGAACTCTGAGCCAGAGATAATTTCAGGTCTGTGACCTTACATTTTACATGATTGAAGTTCTTATGTTTCATTTACGTTGATCGTTACTATTTTTATTTACTGACATCTTGCTCCATTTATTTATTTATTTTTCACTGCTTCGTGGAAGATTGTTTTTTGGATTATTGTTTCAAATTTTTGTTTTTCCTAATGTAAAATACTGTATATTGTGGGAAAGAAAACAAGGACTAATATTCATTAAAGTAGCTCTGTAGCTGCTGTAGGTCATCTTGGATTATGAAGTCATTAGCATTTGTAATACATCCTTTTGTCTTCCACTGAAGAAAAAAACCCATTTCCTGTGGTTTATTTTTATTTTATTTTATTTATTTAGTTATTTATTTATTGTTTTTTTTTTTTAATAACTTTTATTAAGCTTCAAGTGAACGTTTACAAATCCAATCAGTCTGTCACATATAAGTTTACATACATCTCACTCCCTACTCCCACTTGCTCTCCCCCTCTTGAGTCAGCCCTTCCAGTCTCTCCTTTCTTGACAATTTTTCCGGCTTCCCTCTCTCTCTATCCTCCCATCCCCCCTCCAGACATGAGTTGCCAACACAGTCTCAAGTGTCCACCTGATATAATTAGCTCACTCTTCATCAGCGTCTCTCTCCCACCTGCTGACCAGTCCCTTTCATGTCTGATGAGTTGTCTTCGGGGATGGTTCCTGTCCTGTGTCAACTGAAGGTCTGGGGAGCATGGCCGCCGGGATTCCTCCAGTCTCAGTCAGACCATTAAGTTTGGTCTTTTTATGAGAATTTGGGGTCTGTATCCCACTGATCTCCTGCTCCCTCAGGGGTCCTCTGCTGTGCTCCCTGTCAGGGCAGTCATCGATTGTGGCCGGGCACCAACTAGTTCTTCTGGTCTCAGGATGATGTAGGTCTCTGGTTCATGTGGCCCTTTCTGTCTCTTGGGCTCTTAGTTGTCGTGTGGCCTTGGTGTTCTTCATTTTCCTTTGCTCCAGGTGGGTTGAGACCAATTGCTGCATCTTAGATGGCCGCTTGTTAGCATTTAAGACCCCAGACGCCACATTTCAAAGTGGGATGCAGAATGATTCCATAATAGAATTATTTTGCCAATTGACTTAGAAGTGCCGCAAACCATGTTCCCCAGACCCCCGCACTTGCTCCACTGAGCTTTGAAGCATTCATTTTATCCCGGAAACTTCTTTGCTTTTGGTCCAGTCCAATTGAGCTGACCTTCCATGTATTGAGTGTTGTCTTTCCCTTCACCTAAAGCAGTTCTTATCTACTGATTAATCAATAAAAAACCCTCTCCCACCCTCCCTCCCTCCCCCCCTCGTAACCACAAAAGTATGTGTTCTTCTCAGGTTTACTATTTCTCAAGATCTTATAATAGTGGTCTTACACAATATTTGTCCTTTTGCCTCTGACTCATTTCGCTCAGCATAATGCCTTCCAGGTTCCTCCATGTTATGAAATGTTTCAGAGATTCGTCACTGTTCTTTATCGATGCGTAGTATTCAATTGTGTGAATATACCACAATTTATTTACCCATTCATCCGTTGATGGACACCTTGGTTGCTTCCAGCTTTTTGCTATTGTAAACAGAGCTGCAATAAACATGGGTGTGCATATATCTGTTTGTATGAAGGCTCTTGTATCTCTAGGGTATATTCCTAGGAGTGGGATTTCTGGGTTGTATGGTAGTTCTATTTCTAACTGTTTAAGATAACGCCAGATAGATTTCCAAAGTGGTTGTACCATTTTACATTCCCACCAGCAGTGTATGAGAGTTCCAATCTCTCCGCAGCCTCTCCAACATTTATTATTTTGTGTTTTTTGGATTAATGCCAGCCTTGCTGGTGTGAGATGGAATCTCATCGTAGTTTTAATTTGCATTTCTCTAATGGCTAATGATCGAGAGCATTTTCTCATGTATCTGTTGGCTGCCTGAATATCTTCTTTAGTGAAATGTGTGTTCATATCCTTTGCCCACTTCTTGATTGGGTTGTTTGTCTTTTTGTGGTTGAGTTTTGACAGAATCATGTAGATTTTAGAGATCAGGCGCTGGTCGGAGATGTCATAGCTGAAAATTCTTTCCCAGTCTGTAGGTGGTCTTTTTACTCTTTTGGAGAAGTCTTTAGATGAGCATAGGTGTTTGATTTTTAGGAGCTCCCAGTTATCTGGTTTCTCTTCATCATTTTTGGTAATGTTTTGTATTCTGTTTCTACCTTGTATTAGGGCTCCTAGGGTTGTCCCAATTTTTTCTTCCATGATTTTTATCGTTTTAGTCTTTATGTTTAGGTCTTTGATCCACTTGGAGTTAGTTTTTGTGCATGGTGTGAGGTATGGGTCCTGTTTCATTTTTTTGCACATGGATATCCAGTTATGCCAGCACCATTTGTTAAAAAAGCTATCTTTTCCCCAGTTAATTGACACTGGTCCTTTGTCAAATATCAGCTGCTCATACGTGGATGGATCTATGTCTGGGTTCTCAATTCTGTTCCATTGGTCTATGTGTCTGTTGTTGTACCAATACCAGGCTGTTTTGACTACTGTGGCTGTATAATAGGTTCTGAAGTCAGGTAAGGTGAGGCCTCTCACTTTTTTCTTCTTTTTCAGTAGTGCTTTGCTTATCCGGGGCTTCTTTCCCTTCCATATGAAATTGGTGATTTGTTTCTCTATCCCCTTAAAATATGACACTGGAATTTGGATTGGAAGTATGTTAAATGTATAGATGGCTTTTGGTAGAATAGACATTTTTACTCTGTTAAGTCTTCCTATCCATGAGCAGGGTATGTTTTTCCACTTAAGTATGTCCTTTTGAATTTCTTGTAGTAGAGCTTTGTAGTTTTCTTTGTATAGGTCTTTTACATCCTTGGTAAGATTTATTCCTAAGTATCTTGTCTTCTTGGGGGCTACTGTGAATGGTATTGATTTGGTTATTTCCTCTTCGGTGTTCTTTTTGTTGATGTAGAGGAATCCAAGTGATTTTTGTATGTTTATTTTATAACCTGAGACTCTGCCAAACTCTTCTATTAGTTTCAGTAGTTTTCTGGAGGATTCCTTGGGGTTTTCTGTGTGTATAATCATGTCATCTGCAAATAGTGATAACTTTACTTCTTCCTTGCCGATCCGGATACCTTTTATTTCTTTGTCTAGCCTAATTGCCCTGGCTAGGACTTCCAACACAATGTTGAATAAGAGCGGTGATAAAGGGCATCCTTGTCTGGTTCCCGTTCTCAAGGGAAATGCTTTCAGGTTCTCTCCATTTAGAGTGATATTGGCTGTTGGCTTTGCATAGATGCCCTTTATTATGTTGAGGAATTTTCCTTCAATTCCTATTTTGGTGAGAGTTTTTATCATAAATGGGTGTTGGCCTTTGTCAAATGCCTTTTCTGCATCAATTGATAAGATCATGTGGTTTTTGTCTTTTGTTTTATTTATGTGATGGATTACATTAATGGTTTTTCTGATATTAAACCAGCCTTGCATACCTGGTATAAATCCCACTTGATCATGGTGAATTATTTTTTTGATGTGTTGTTGGATTCTATTGGCTAGAATTTTGTTGAGGATTTTTGCATCAGTGTTCATGAGGGATATAGGTCTATAATTTTCTTTTTTTGTAATGTCTTTACCTGGTTTTGGTATCAGGGAGATGGTGGCTTCATAGAATGAGTTGGGTAGTATTCCGTCATTTTCTATGCTTTGGAATACCTTTAGTAGTAGTGGTGTTAACTCTTCTCTGAAAGTTTGGTAGAACTCTGCAGTGAAGCCGTCCGGGCCAGGGCTTTTTTTTGTTGGGAGTTTTTTGATTACCGGTTCAATCTCTTTTTTTGTTATGGGTCTATTTAGTTGTTCTACTTCTGAATGTGTTAGTTTAGGTAGGTAGTGTTTTTCCAGGAATTCATCCATTTCTTCTAGGTTTGCAAATTTGTTAGAGTACAATTTTTCATAATAATCTGAAATGATTCTTTTAATTTCATTTGGTTCTGTTGTTATGTGGTCCTTCTCGTTTCTTATTCGGGTTATTTGTTTCCTTTCTGTATTTCTTTAGTCAGTCTAGCCAATGGTTTATCAATTTTGTTAATTTTTTCAAAGAACCAGCTTTTGGCTTTGTTAATTCTTTCAATTGTTTTTCTGTTCTCTAATTCATTTAGTTCAGCTCTAATTTTTATTATTTGTTTTCTTCTGGCGCCTGATGGATTCTTTTGTTGCTCACTTTCTATTTGTTCAAGTTGTAGGGACAGTTCTCTGATTTTGGCTCTTTCTTCTTTTTGTATGTGTACATTTATTGATATAAATTGGCCTCTGAGCACTGCTTTTGCTGTGTCCCAGAGGTTTTGATAGGAAGTATTTTCATTCTCGTTGCATTCTATGAATTTCCTTATTCCCTCCTTGATGTCTTCTATAACCCAGTCTTTTTTCAGGAGGGTATTGTTCATTTTCCAAGTATTTGATTTCTTTTCCCTAGTTTTTCTGTTATTGATCTCTAGTTTTATTGCCTTGTGGTCTGAGAAGATGCTTTGTAATATTTCGATGTTTTGGACTCTGCAAAGGTTTGTTTTATGACCTAATATGTGGTCTATTCTAGAGAATGTTCCATGTGCGCTAGAAAAAAAAGTATATTTTGCAGCAGTTGGGTGGAGAGTTCTGTATAAGTCAATGAGGTCAAGTTGGTTGATTGTTGTAATTAGATCTTCCATGTCTCTGTTGAGCTTCTCACTGGATGTCCTGTCCTTCTCCGAAAGTGGTGTGTTGAAGTCTCCTACTATAATTGTGGAGGTATCTATCTCGCTTTTCAATTCTGTTAAAATTTGATTTATGTATCTTGCAGCCCTGTCATTGGGTGCGTAAATATTTACTATGGTTATGTCTTCCTGATCAATTGTCCCTTTTATCATTATGTAGTGTCCTTCTTTACCCTTTGTGGTGGATTTAAGTCTAAAGTCTATTTTGTCAGAAATTAATATTGCTACTCCTCTTCTTTTTTGCTTATTGTTTGCTTGATATACTTTTTTCCATCCTTTGAGTTTTAGTTTGTTTGTGTCTCTAAGTCTAAGGTGTGTCTCTTGTAGGCAGCATATAGATGGATCGTGTTTCTTTATCCAGTCTGTGACTCTCTGTCTCTTTATTGGTGCATTTAGTCCATTTACATTCAGGGTAATTATAGATAAATAAGTTTTTAGTGCTGTCATTTTGATGCCTTTTTATGTGTGTTGTTGACAATTTCATTTTTCCACATACTTTTTTGTGCTGAGGCGTTTTTCTTGGTAAATTGTGAGATCCTCATTTTCATAGTGCTTGACTTTATGTTAGTTGAGTCGCTACGTTTTTCTTGGTTTTTATCTTGAGTTATAGAGTTGTTATACCTTTTTGTGGTTACCTTATTATTTACCCCTATTTTTCTAAGTAAAAGCCTAACTTGTATTGTTCTATATCACCTTGTATCACTCTCCATATGGCAGTTCAATGCCTCCTGTATTTAGTCCCTCTTTTTGATTATTGTGATCTTTTACCTGTTGACTTCCATGATTCCCTGTTATGTGTATTTTTTTTTTTAATTAATCTTAATTTGTTTGTTTTTGTGATTTCCCTATTTGAGTTGATATCAGGACGATCTCTTTTGTGACCTTGTGTTGTGCTGATATCTGATATTATTGGTTCTCTGACCAAACAATATCCTTTAGTATTTCTTGTAGCTTTGGTTTGGTTTTTGCAAATTCTCTAAACTTGTGTTTGTCTGTAAATATCTTAATTTTGCCTTCATATTTCAGAGAGAGTTTTGCTGGATATATGATCCTTGGCTGGCAGTTTTTCTCGTTCAGTGTTCTGTATATGTCGTCCCATTCCCTTCTTGCCTGCATGGTTTCTGCTGAGTAGTCTGAACTTATTCTTATTGATTCTGCCTTGAAGGAAACCTTTCTTTGCTCCCTGGCTGCTTTTAAAATTTTCTGTTTATCTTTGGTTTTGGTGAGTTTGATGATAATATGTCTTGGTGTTTTTCTTTCTGTATCAATCTTAAATGGGGTTCGATGAGCATCTTGGATAGCTATCCTTTCGTGTTTCATGATGTCAGGGAAGTTTTCTGTCAGGAGTTCTTCAACTATTTTCTCTGTGTTTTCTGTCCCCCCTCCCTGTTCTGGGACTCCAATCACCCGCAGGTTATCCTTCTTGATAGAGTCCCACATAATTCTTAGGGTTTCTTCATTTTTTTTTAATTCTTTTATCTGATTTTTTTTCAGCTATGTTGGTGTTGATTCCCTGGTCCTCCAGATGTCCCAGTCTGCATTCTAATTGCTCGAGTCTGCTCCTCTGACTTCCTAGTGCGTTGTCTAATTCTGTTATTTTATTGTTAATCTTTTGGATTTCTACATGTTGTCTCTCTATGGATTCTTGCAACTTATTAATTTTTCAGTATGTTCTTGAATAATCTTTTTGAGTTCTTCAACAGTTTTATCGGTGTGTTCCTTGGCTTTTTCTGCAGTTATCCTAATTTCATTTGTGATATCATTAAGCATTCTGTAAATTAGTTTTTTATATTCTGTATCCGATAATTCCAAGATTGTATCTTCATTTGGGAAAGATTTTGATTCTTTTGTTTGGGGGGTTGGAGAAGCTGTCACGGTCTGCTTCTTTAAGTGGTTTGATATGGATTGTTGTCTCCGAGCCATCACTGGGAAACTAGTTTTTCCAGAAAATCCGCTAAAAAAAAACTGCAGTCAGATCCCTATCAGAGTTCTCCCTCTGGCTCAGGCTATTCAGATGTTAATGAAGCCGCCTGGGGAGGGTGGGGGAGGGAACAGAGAGATAGGAGAGTAGCACCTCAGAATATAGCCAGAGTTGCTTGTCTTGCTTGAAATGACTATTATATCTGAGATTCCCGCGGGCGCGTCGCCTATGTGTGCTGGCTGTGTGGAGATTGCCCCTGGGGGGTCTGGCCCGCTGGAGTCACGGTCAGATCCTCCGCTTCCAGCCCCACGCCCAGCGTCAAGGCTCCCCTACTGGGACGGTGCACTCTCGACTCCAAAATCAGTCGCTGCCTCCCGGGGACTTCTCGTCCCTCCAGCCGCGTGGCCGTGCCGCCTCCGAGAACCAGTTGGGCCTCCTCCCGGGGTTAGGTCAGATGGGTGGAGCAGCTCCCCGTGCTTGTGCCGTGACCGAGTGTCCCGGCTGGGATGGTGTTCTCCCCGCTCCAATAGCTGTCGCTGCCTCCCGGGGACTTCTCCTACTGGCTGCGTCCCATGCTGCCCACGTGACCCGGCTGGTCCCCTTCCTGGGGTTAGTTCAGGGGGGTGGAGTAACTCTCCGTGTTTATGGCGTACCTGCGTCCAGTCCAAATCCCTGCGGGACGGTTCCCCGGCTCGGATGCTGCTCTTTCTGCTCCAAGACCAGTCACTGCCTCCCGGGGACTTCTCCTACCAGCTGCGTCCCACGCCGCCCGTGGAACTGGCTGGTCCCCCTCCCGGGGTTAGTTCAGGGGGGTGGAGCAGGTCTCTGTGCATGTGCGGTACCTGACTGGTACGCTGGCTCCAGGCTCTGGAAACAATCGCTGCTTCCTCGTATTAGTTCGTTCTCCGTCTCTAAATCTGTGTTTGTTGTTCAGGGTTCGTAGATTGTTATGTATGTGATCGATTCACTTGTTTTTCCGTGTCTTTGTTGTAAGAGGGATCCGAGGTAGCGTCTGCCTAGTCCGCCATCTTGGCTCCGCCCCTCATTTTTTTTTTAAATATTTTTGTTGTGCTTTTAAGTGAAAGTTTATAAATCAAGTCAGTCTCTCATACAAAACCTTATTATACACCTTGCTGTATACTCCTAGTTGCTCTCCCCCTAATGAGACAGCACATTCTTTCTCTTCACCCTGTGTTTTCACGTCCATTCAGCCTGCCTCTATCCCCCTCAGCCTTCACATCTCCTCTCCAGACAGGAGCTGCCCACATAGTCTCATGTGTCTACTTGATCCAAGAAGCCCATTCCTCACCAGTTTCATTTTCTGTCTTATAGTCCAATCCCTGTCTGAAAAGATGGCTTTGGGAATGGTTCCTTGTCTTGGGCTAACAGAAGGTCTGGGGACCATGACCTGCAGGGTCCCTCTAGTCTCAGTGAGACCGTTAAGTCTGGTCTTTTTACTAGAATTTGGGGTCTGCATCCCACTGCTCTCCTGCTCCTTCAGGGATTCTCTGTTGTGCTCCCTGTCATGGCAGTCATTGGTTGTGGCCAGGCACCATCTTGTTCTTCTGCTCTCAGGCTGATGTAGTCCTTGATTTACTGTGGCCCGTTCTGACTCTTGGGCTTGACTCATCTTGTGTCTTTGATGTTCTTCATTCTTCTTTGCTCCAGGTAGGTTGAGACCAGTTGTTGCATCTTAGATGTCTGCTTGCTAGCATTTAAGACCCCAGACACCACTCTCCAAAATGGGATGCAGACTATTTTCTTAATAGTTTTTATTATGCCAATTGACCTAGATATCCCCTGAAACCATTGTCCCCAAACCCCCGCCCCATGCTATGCTGGCCATTGAAGTGTTCAGTTTATTCAGGAAACTTCTTCGCTTTTGGTATAGTCCAGTTGTGCTGATCTCTGCTCTATGGTGTGTTGTCTTTCCCTTCAGCTAAATTAGTTCTTGTCTACTATCTAATTACCACCAATTTTTTTTAAGGTCTCAATCATTTTATTTCATCTCATGTGAGAAACTTCCTGTAAGGCTGACATCATAGAAACATGGAAAAAATGATGTAAATTGTTTTATTAGGCCCAGACCAGAATTTAGTGGCAGGATTTTGGTAACACCCTGCCTTTTCCCATGTCTCTACTTCATCTGCCTGGGCTAATTGTTGGCTTTTAAAAAGCTTTTCTAAAGTTCAGTCATGGAGATTGGAGTAATCAATGAGCAAATTGGAGGATTCTCCTTTATTTAACATAGATGTGAGAATTACTTGAGAAGCATCTTGATTGGCTGCTGCATGAGCGAGATTATTTCCTCCAATTTCTTGTTTGGAGTACCCCTTTTGGTTGATGACCCTGTATTTTCATCACACCAATTTCAGAAGGGAATAACAGAGCATCTAGAAGATCTGCTACTAAAGCTCTTTTTTTTTTTTTTAATAGTATTCCTTGATGAGGTCAAAAATCCTCTTTGTTTTCAAAGCATACCAAAGTCACGTATGACCTCAAAAACAATATCTACTGTTGGTGTAAATATTAACAGACTTTCCTTTAGCAATTTCACAAGCTCTGGTAAGAGCAAGCAATTCAGTTTGTTGGGCTGAAGTGGCTTTTGGAAGTGCTTGGCTTTCAAGTACTTCTGTAGAAGTTGTAACAGGATATTCTGCCTGATGATGAGATTACTCAGATTAGGTTTTAAATAGGAACCATCTAGAAACAGAACCAAATCAGAATTAATTAAAAGGGTTTCCTTCAAATCCTTGCAGGGAGTAAGAAGCTGTTCAGTGAGGTCTAAACAGTCATGTGGAGGACAGCTGTTTTTATTCACTGCAAGGAGAAGGGTGGGTGAATTTAAACAAACCACAGAGTGCAACCTAATGTTCAATGCAGCTGCTAGGAGGACTTCATAGGAGGGGAGTCTGCTGGCAGAAAGTTGTTGTGTTAAGACAGAATTAAGTAAGGGAGACACAGCATGGGAAACATAAACATCCAAAATTTTTTCCAGTCTTACATCTGCCATGATTTCTACCTACTTAGCAGTAGCAGTTGCAGCATGAAGGCAAGGAGGGTAACCTCTGGCCACTAGGTTAAACTGCAGGCTATAATAACTTATGGATGTTTGTAGTGCTCCATATTTCTGAGTTAATATACCTAAAGCATTTCCAGATACTTCATGTACAAATAAGGAAAAATCCAAATGCTATTTAGGAATCCTAGAGTGGGTATATTTCTTAAAGCCTCTTTTAATTTAGTTATCACTGCTTGATTTTCTGGTGTTGTTTGGAATTAATCTGATTCAGAACCCTCTAAATACTTGTACAGAGGTTGATCCATCAAAGAAAAACTGGATGTCCAGGTTTGGCAATAACCACAGAGTCCGAAGAAACTTAGTAGTTGTTTCTTTGTTTCAGGTATAGGAAAAAAAAGAATGGTTTGTTTTCATATAGGGTCAATAGAGAGGTCTTCTGCAGAGAATAGATGGCCTAAACATTTAATAGAAGGCTGGGCCAATTGCGATTTTTCATTAGAAGGTTATGTCTACCAGCAGGCAGATAGTTTAATAAGACTATACTGTCTTCAGGGCAAGCTTGCTGGGAGACTGAGGAGACTAACAGATCATCACTATTGGTGTAGTAATGTGGACTGGTTTATAAATAGCAAAGTCTGCAAATCCTTGGGGCGTTACAAAAAAAATAAAATTTTTTTTTTTTTGTTACAGTCCAGGTAAATTGTTGATTTCTCAGGTAAAAGCAAACAAATACTGACTTTGTATGCATGAAAAGAGGATGCTGAAAAAGGCACTACAGAGACCCACAAGCATGAAGTGAATTGTATTTAGAGGGACATTGAAAAGTAATAAATGTGGTTTAGGGAGTGCTGGGAATCTAGAAATGACAATGTGGTTGATTGCTCACAAATCTTGGACAAATCTCCAATTTCTATTATTTGGCTTTTTAACTGGAAGAACAGGAGTGTTGTAGGGCTAGTATAAGGGACAATTAAACCTTTAGAAAGGGAATCCTGTATGATAGGAGCAAATTCTTTTTTAGCCTCTCGTTTGAGAGGGTACGGGGGACTTTTTGGCAGAGGTTTAGATAAATCTATTTGAATCTTAATTGGATCAGGTGACAACACTCTTTTTACATCTGTAGATGTATTGGCCCACAAGGTTTCAGAGACTGAGAAAAGATAATCAGACAGGGAGAGGGCTAGGCTGTGTTGAACTTTGGAGAGGTATAACAAGTGCTTGCATTTGGCAAATGGCTTCTTTTCCTGAATGTCATTTAATTCAGAGCTCTTCTCTGTTGACTAGAGAATATCTGGAAAACTTCATAATTTTTCTCTCTTTTCATCAAATTGTAAATGACAGTTCCATTTGAATAAAAGACCTCTTCCTAGTAAATTAACAGGGGTGTCAGAGCTAAGCGAAAAGGGATGTAAATCTTCATTGGGACCAAAGGATATTAGAAGGGGCTGGGAATGAATCAGTGTCTGTTCCTGGTCAATAACCCCCACTACTTTACAGGTTTTTATACTCCAGGGCAGGGGATTTTGTAAACAAGTAGGGTTAACACCAGACAGGATTGCTCCAGTATCAGTTAAAAACTGTGCAGGTTCTCCATTAATGTACATTATAGTTTCCCCTTGTAAGTTGAGTGCTACCTTGGTAAATGTCCCTGTGTTGTTCCTGGAGCCCTTTCATTCCAGGTCAGATTGAAGGGTGTCCCATTGAAGAGTTTTTTTTTTTAATTTGTAGCACTAATTTTTCCAGTGGCCAGGTTTTTTGCAATGATAGATACCAGCCTTAGTGCCTTTGGAAGGTTTGGTGTTTTGACTGGGTGACTATAATTGTTGCAACTGGAAGATCATAGACTTATTAGCCTTAGAAATCTTTTTGGCTTCTAAAGTCTGAGAAAGCTTGTAGGTCAGATTAGTTAGCTCGACAATAGGAGCTGTAGCCTGGTCCAGTTGGTGTCTTTTTACTAAGGCTGAACTTTCAGGCTTAAGGCCAGATATAAAAACAGCATTAAAATTCCAGTAGCACCTGGGCTGACTAAGTAAGCCCAGCGTATTCAGAAAATTTTTGGAGTAACCGGGCCTGGTAATAAACACTCTCATCTTTATTCTGTTTGCAAGAGTGGGTTTTTGTCCAATTAGTGGGATAAAGGCTCTGGGTATTGTCTCATCTTTTTACTCATGGCCTGAGAGCCTTCAAACAGTTTGGTCACTGTTTTATCTGTATTTCAAGCCAAACTGTCTTTAGGGCCTTTCCACTTAGCTTGCTGCAGCTATAATTGGGTTTTTCTGGGCCTGGTTATCATGTACACTAACTGATACACATCCAGAAGCCCAGGCTGGTAAGGCTCAACAAGAATCTTAAATTGTTCTGCAAATCTATGAGAATCTTCATGCAATTTTGGAAAACCCTTCACAATACTATGCAGTTCTGACCATGTCCAAGGGACAGAAGTTATACCAGGAAGGTTCTGAGCCTCCATACTAGGATGGATTGTAAAGGGCATCTCAGGCAAAGGTTTATTGTTGCTGTTTTAGGAAAGAAGGAGAGTTCAGACAGGGTGTTATCAGAGGAATAAGAGGGCAGAGAAGAATACAGAGGAGCAGCAGCTGGCAATGGAATAGGAGGGGTAGACACAAGATTTTGGCCCTGCAGTTCTTTGTTTTGTTTAGTCAGTTAAGAAACAGTGTCCTGCAGGGAGGCAACTTTACTATGCTGATGTCTTTTAGAGGCCTGTAAATACCAGTCAAAGTAGGCATCCTGTCAAGGTTGTTTGATTCATGAGCCTCAGTTTTCTAATTTGCTGTACAAAAAAAAAAAAATTTAGAAAGTTTGAACAAACCCCAAAGTGGCCACTGATTATCCAAACTTTCTGGTAAGGCTATGCCAAGCAGACAAGAACAGGTATATTAAGGGACCAAAATGGTTGTTCATATAATAAGCAGAGGTTCCAGAGGGTGATTTTGATATATCCTTGGACTTTGCATTTCCCATTCTTCAAAGAGATAGTACAAACTACTTAGTTGCAAGGATGAAAACAAATCCAGCAATAAAACTTGAAGAGCTACGAATGCAAAGGATCGAAGCTTGGATTCGAGAGGTTTTTCACCTTAAGATGACTCTCAAGAATCTGCGGAGGTGGAGAGCCCAAATGGCTCAGCTGGTACCAGAGCCTGAGTCCTCAGAGTCCCGGGGGTCACAGAAGATAATGCACCTTTGAAATCCCTGCTTCTGATGCCAGAAATGTCAAAAGTGTCAACACTGCATATGGAGAGAAATGATAAGAGTTTTATTGAGGAATACAGTTCGAGGTGAGTAAAATTACAGAGTGCTCTCATGTTCACAAAGGAATGCAGGGTTTTTATACAAGAAGGTGGGCATGGCTGCAACCACAAACAGACCTATCTTTGTATCAGTTAATCTGTTTTCAAACACATTCTTCCTGAGGGCAAGCATTTTTTTCCCAAGAACAATCTGTACACACTTCTGGAATCATATTCAAGCAAGCATAACCACATTCATTTGCAAAATAAGATTGTTTACCAGAAAGTGGTGCTCACACTTTATAAGCAGCAGCAGGGCTTTAAAACAAAAAGGAGTCCAATCCAGGCTTGTGTCAGTCATTTTAGTTATGCCAAGTTCCTCAGTTTTAGAGTGCTCTTTCACACTATGAAATGGAAGTCACATTGCCTCTTTGGTTCTTGGATCATTAATTAATGATGTCTTCCCAGTCTCTCCCTTTCCCCATTCAGAAAGAATATTTTTATTATTATTATTGTTGTTGTTAGGAAAGAGATTTCTTGTAGAAATTGTGGAAATCCCATCACTGAAAGAATACTACTGCTAACATTTTAACATATTTTCTAGGTTCATGTCTCCTTTTCCTCTGCCCTATGCATCTGTTAAAAATCATACTAAGTCAACAACATAAGTTGAAGTTTAAGATCTAATTAGAAAATTGGGCAACACTTCTGACTAGAGAGTCGGTGTTCCAAAGATGAGAGAACTTCAGAGATTCTTATGCCCCATCTTATTGACATTTCCATGGAGATGGGGTTAGAACAGTGTTTTCGTAATAACAATTTACCCTAAAACACAGCTTGCAGTCTAATTCTGGAGTTTCTGTTTCTCAAAACTGACTGCATATAGATAATTCTTCAAAAGAGCACAATGCCCAAAACAAAAAACGGTCTTTACTAATTAGTTTGATTTAAAAGTGACTTTTAGGAGACCAGTGTGCTCAAGGTTCATAAGATCTCAGGGCAGTTGTCAGGTGGGTCACCCCAACTCCATGGACCCTAGAAATCTGGATTCCAGGAAAATTAAAACTCTGTTTTTCACACCTAAGCCTGAGACCAGCTTTCCACTAAATAAAAAACAGTATAATGAATATCCTTTCATGGTCATATTTAAGGGTATCTCTGATATTTTCATCAGAGAGATTCTAAAACTGAGATTATTGGGTCAACATTTAATTAACATTGAAGATGAGTTATATACTTATTGGTCATCTGTAATTTATTTCCTTTATGAATTTTTTGTGACATTTGTCCCTTTTTTTTTTCACTAGACTAACGTGTTTCTTACTGAATTAGATCAGTTTTGTCTTTTACACAGTCTTATTGAGATTCACATACTATATAATTCACCTGTTTAAGGTGTACAATTCATTGTTCTTCAGTATTTTTAGGGGATCATGTGACCATCGCCACGATCTAATTTCAGAGCATTTTTGTCTCCCATAAAAGAAAACTCCAGACCCGTTAGCAGCCTTTCTACATGTCCCTTACTTTCACCTGACAGCCTCTAACCCTAAGCAACCACTAATCTACTCTCAGTTTCTGCCTTTTCTGGATATTTCATATAAATGGAATCGTACACTATATGGTCTCTTGTGACTCGCCCTTTATACTTAGCATGATGTTTTTAAGGTTTATCCATCTTGTAGCATGTATTAGTACTTTATTCCTTTTTATGGCTGAATAATATTCCACTGTATTGATATAGCACATTTATGCATCTGTTTATCAGTTGATGGACGCTTAGGCTGTTTTCACTTTTTGACTGTAATGAATAATGCTGTTTTGAGCTTTTATGCCCAAGTTTTTGTGTGGACATGTTTTTATTTCTCTTGGGTAAACACCTAGAGTGAAATTACTGCCCACATGACATAACTTTTTGAGGGACTGCCAAATTGTTTTCCAAAGTGGCCATACCAATTTATATTTCCATCAGCAATGTATGAGAGCTCCAGTTTCTCTACACCCTCACCAACACTGGCTATTTTCTCTCTTTTTTGATTATAGCCATCTTATAGTGCACGTAAAGTGGTTTTGTTATTGAGTTTTAAGAATTCTTTTCATATTCTGGATACAGGCCACTTACCAGATTTGTGATTTGTAAATACGTCCTCCCATTCTATAGGTTATCTTTTCAATTTCTTGATATTGTTTAAAGCTCAAAAGTTTCTAATTTGGATGTGGTGGTGGTGGTGTTGTTAGGTGCTGTTGAGTCAGTTCTGACACGCATAGTGACCCTACAGGACAGAGTAGAACTGCCCCATAGGGTTTCCAAGGAAAGGCTGGTGGATTTGAACTGCCAACCTTTTTGTTAGCAGCCAGGCTCTTAACCACTACACCACCAGGGCTCCAACTTAGATGTAGTCCAGTTTATTTATTATTATTATTGTCGATATTATTTTTTGGCTGTGTTTTGATGATATATCTAAGAAACTACTGCCTAATCAAAATAATAAAAATTTATGCCTATGTTTTCTCCTAAGTTTTGTAGTTTTAACTTTTACATTTAGGTCTATGATCCATTTTGAGTTAACTTTTTTCTGTATCATGCAACATATGGGTCCAAATTCATTGTTCTAGCACCATTTGTTTGAAAAGGCTATTCTTTCACCCACTGAATTGCCTTTTATCGTCCAAATCATTGCTGTGCCCTAAAGGAGCCGCTGTTGTTCTACCCTAGGTCACACGTTTGTCCTTCAGAGTTGACCTGTCCTGCTTCACCCCTCCTTCCTTTATGGCTCTCCTTTTCCTTAGTTGAGAAGGAATCTCTTCCTGCTCCAAGCACTTGTAGCACTGTTTTCCCCTCCCTCTACCTGGTTACGTCTCCCTCTTGCAGTTTTCTCTGCTGACATTCCAAGAGCTTCTTAAGTACAGAACCAGTTGGGTCTTGTCTTTGTTTCTCTTTGAGAGCCTTGAAAACGGGACCCAATCACTTCCTTCAGGCAGTTATCCTTTGATGATGGGACATCTGTGTGCAACTGTTAAAATGAATGGGATTTTAGTATTACATAGTCATCAGCTTTGTGTGATTGGTTGGCAGTACTACTGGTCACATAAGCAATTTAAATGCAGTGGTACTTTACACTTATAAAGCTTTTCCCCATATCTGAAGAGAAGTGGTACTTTAGTTAAAAGTCCAAATCTCTCCCTGGGCTTTGCTTTCATCAGGCAGTGAGGGAAGGGAAATATGTTTAAAACTGGGCTTGTCAGCAGCCTTCTCCTTCCTGCTTTTCGCTGTGCCTGCTGTGCTCCCATTTTCTTATGCTTTTGGTGTTTTTTTTTTTTTTCCTGCATATTTCCCACCACCTCCGGTTAATTATGGCTGGAGGTTTTATCTGGCCACACTTTACAGCAGTGTCAGCTGCACCCCATGGTGGTGTCATATGGCGGCTGGAACTAACCCAGTGCCATGTTCAGAAAAGAATGTTTTCACCTCAAAAGAATAGGTGAGGGTCAGGGGGAGTAGTGGTGGGAATCTCTTGTTTTGGATCATTTCTGATTCATAGAGAAACGCAGAAGTCACAGAAGCTGATGGAGGCAGCTATATACCTATGTCTTAACACTGATGAGCATTAGTGCAAAGTAGAAATAGGAAGGAAAGACTGATGTTCTAGTTTGGATCCTCACATTTGTCGTGAAATGAGTGTGTGTGTGTGTTTGGCAAGGGTGGCTGACTGTTCCAGGTAAAGGGTCAAGCATATACAAAGGTCCTGCAGGGGCAACTAAAGTGAACATAAACCCATTCCCATTGCCACTGAGTCAATTCTGACTCATAGAAATCCTATAGGACAGGGTAGAACTGCCCTCATAGGGTTTCCATGACTGTAACCTTATGAAAAACAGACTGCAGCATCTTTTTCCCATGACTGGTGGGTTCAAACTGTTGACTATTCATTCAGTTAGCAGCCAAGCACTTAACCACTGTTCCGCCAGGTCTCCAAGATGAACATAGAATGGTGATTTCTAGAAGAAAGAGATCAGTAAGAACTAGACAACCTTACAAAAGAAAAACTAGTGCTATCAGGGAAGCCTTCATTTATTAGGGCCTCAAACAGTGAAACAAGTAAACCTTGCTTTGAAGGTTATCTAGAATACCTGTGAGTGTTGCATATTGAACGCTTTCTCTGTTCAAAGGTTCTGAGAAACATAAGTTAGGAAACACTCTTCTGAGGAGATCTGTTTTTCTTGTCGCTTCCATTGCCAGAAAAGTCTTCCTTCTTGGTCACAAGTTCTGAGAGGCATTTAATATGCTCATTTCTTGAAGCCCTTGGAGAATAAATTATCTGCAATCAATCAGGAACTTGTAAGACTCTGGCTTTAGCTAACTGAGATGTCAGTGATCCTGATACATGGCAGAAGTCCCTCTCTAGCCCCACCTTGGGCAGGTCAGAACTGGATTTACCTCCCAGTTTTGGGTACCTGGTCAGGTACCCAAAACAGGTATTTGCTAGTTTGTGAGATGAGTTTGGTAATAATGGTGCTTCATCTTCTGTTGTTGCTGTTGATGTGTGCCGTCAAGTTGATTCTGACTCCTAGTGACCTTATAGGACAGAGAACTATCCATGAGGTTTCCAACGAGTGGCTGGTGGATTCAAACTACTGACCTTTTGGTTAGCAGCTGAGTTTTTAACCGTTGTGCCACCAGGGCTCTTGTAGGGTAATGGAAATTTAAATGAAATGTTGACTATAAAGTGTAGGGCCAGATACCCAAGCCCTCTGATCGTGGTTCCTAGTTCTTTTTAACCATCTGCCTTGGAACCTGTCTTCCACTTTCTTCCTCAGACTCAGTGAGTCAATTCTGACTCATGGTGAGCCCACATGTGTCAGAACAGAACTGTGTTCCACAGGGTTTCAGTGGCCGATTTTTTGGAAGTAGATAACCAGGCCTTTCTCCTGAGGCACCTCTGGGCAGACTCAAGCCTCCAGCCTTATGGTTAGCAGTGAGCATGTTAACTCTTTGCATTGCCTAGAGACTCCATCATTTGATGAGGTGGCCGTAAGTGGATTCCCACAGGATTGGTCCCCTTGGTTCTTTATCCTCATCCAGATGCTCTGCAGCATGATTCTACCTTCAGATCTGTATATCTGTTTATTTTCTGGAAAGCATATATCTTCTTGATGTGTACTATGAGGCTTTGTTTCATGTGAATAGGATGTAATGTAAAAGCAGAGAAGCTTAGTGGTTTCTTGAGTGTCGGGGCTCCAGTGCCAGCTCTGCCACCAATTATACTTGTGTTATTCATCTTCTCTTGGTTTGCTTATGATTCATGTGATATGATTAAAATTTTATGCATGTAAAACTGCTTCTCCTGAAAATGAAGCTGTCTCTTAGAACCGATACGATGCAAATGGAAGAGTCTAAGAAAGCAATGTGTCTTAGCAGAAAAGAGAACGTAGGTAAACCAAAAAGGCAAGATGCCTCTGGTGGTACCCTGCCTCTGTGATTTGTGAAGGTCCATGTACTCTGTTTGGAGATAAAAACACTGATTCATGAAGCTGATGGAGTTCCAGGTTTGCTCACCAAGCAGTGAGAACAAAACTGTAGTGGAAGTTGAGGAGACACTTAACTTATGATACAAAGTTGTGCACAAAGTGACAGAGTTGCTCCAGGTGCAGGTGAGGTATAAAGTCAGCGCTTAGGGCAAAAAGCTTCATGACAGGTTACCCTTGGACATCCCTTAAATTGCTCATAAATGCCACATGCAGACATACTGTCTCAATTTCACAGCCGTTTTGCTTCCACCATTGGAACATATCGTTGCTTATTCCCCATGAGCACCAGATGAAGTAGATTGGTTGTATGTAGGGCTACATGCTACCAGAAATACATATTTTCTAGTCCACGATCATATCCTGTGATGGGCGTGTGGGGCCGAGACGAGCTGGGGGCACAGTAGATGCCTGTGCCTCCAGTGAGTGCCCTCTCGGTCATGTTTTCTCCCCCTTTCTTGCAGAGCTCATGTAACTGGGTGCCAGTGAGGTAATTGTGCCCAAGTTGCAACTCCACTGTAACACTGCAGGGAAGTGTCATTGAGAGAATGCCAGGAAGTATTATGGACACGTCTGTCTCCGAGAGTTTAACGTTTCACAAGGACTCTGGATATAACACTTGGATGTTGACACGCTTCAGTCATCAAAAGAAAATGTATGCCTGTCATATGCATCAGAGAGACTAGTGTTAATATTTGATATGGAAATTAGAGATCTTGGAGTGAGGTTTACAGGCTAGGAATCTCCTGTTGTGTTAGTTGGAAGATGATTGTGGACTTTGAGCTATGATATTTCATCTTTGGTAAAAATCCAGTAGGACTTACAAAATAGTTTATATTTTTTCAGTTATACAGTTCCTGTTTGAGCTAGATGTGTGTACTGCAACATTTGAATAAATATATACACATTAAAATTTGAATATATGCGAGTGAAGAATACTCAGAATAAGTGATTTTTTTTTTTTTTTTAGAAGTTGTGAGATTTAAGCAGATCTTATCTGCAGTAGGTAAATTTGAACTTCTATATACTATCTTTCTTCCCTTGCTGCTGTCTAAATGGAAAAAACCTATCTAGGCTGTATGGTGTTGTGGGATGTTTCTGGTCTTAGAACCCAGACAGACCTGGGTTCAAATGTGAAGTCCTTGTTCTTAGAAACTGAGTGACCTTGGAAGTTCTTGACTAACCCCTATGACACTTGGTTTCCTCACCTGAAAATGAGAATAAATTATCTACCATATAGGTGTTTGTGAGGATTAGAGGGAATGTTTGTAAAAAGTATGTGGAACCAAGAATGTACTAAAAAAAAAAAAAAAACAAAAAACCCTGCTGTTGCTGCCATGTTACCTCAGATGAGTCCAGAATTCTGAGATCAGGTAAATGTTCCCTTCTCCCCTTTGCTGGCCTCTCTCATCCTTCTTCCTCTTTTGACTTTAGTCTATTTCTGTGACTTGGAGGAAGGGGAAGCCACCACTGCTTAAAAAAAAAAAAAAAAAATTTTTTTTTTTTTTTTTTAAAAACTGCTTAGATGTAAAAAAAAAAAATGTAGGAACCTTTAAAATCTAAATGTTGTTATTTAGATTTGGGTTAGTAAATGTTAAAGAAACCATTAAAAACCAAATTGTTAATATTTGGGTTTTGGGTTTATAAATTCTGGGCATGGCTCTGTAGATGAGTTGACTTAGCCACAACTTCTGTGGAAGGGTCTCTTCAGATATTTAATTGGTTTTCACTAGTATGTGTTGCTTCCAGCCAATGCCTTATGCTTATTTATTGTTGGCCCTTTTGTAGCTTTTATTGAAAGTGATGAAGATTTATCAGTGAGAACAGAAATAATCGAGTTTTGGAGGAACGTGAGAAGTAATTTGCAAGAAAACAAGCTGATACCAAGAATTTGGGGGGAGGAGATGTGGAAACACCATCTAGCATCTAAGTGTTGGCTTGAGATGAGGGCTGGGTAAAAAAAAAAAAAAAGGTAAAGATGCCTTAAAATGGTCACCTGAGCCCTATAATATTCTCAGGGAGAAAGGATATCAGTAGGCCAGATCCAGGAAGTACACAGTTTGAACAGCTCCAGGGGACATAATATTTGCCTGGGGAGTCCCTGGGTGTGCAAACAGTTAACATACTTGGCTGATAATGAAAAGGTTGAAGGTTTCAGTCCACTCAGAGGTGACTTGGAAAAACAGCCTGGTGTTCTACTTCTGAATGAAAACTGTATGGAGCAACAATTCTGCATTTGACATTCATTGGAATTGACTCGATGGCAACTGGTAATATTTATCTGATTTTAGGTTTTATTGTACACTTTATGTTCCTTATAGTTCGTGATGTTTCAGCAAGCAATTGAGGAATAACAGATCCTTTGACAGCAGGAAAAAAATCTTACCTGAAGCCTGAGATCTGTGAGTGATCCTGACTTACTGACACTGCTGCTTGTAGACTTCTGTGGTGCTACACAGAAGGCAGAAAATTAAAAAAAGGCATGTTGATTTCAACATGTTTTCCCTGAAATGAGACATTTCCTAGCAGATTGCTTAAGAGAATCACATTTTTGTTTGCATTTTGACACCATCTGATTATTTTTGTGGTTCCCCCCCTCCTGCTTTTTTTTTTAATGAAAGCTGAAAATTCTTAGGTTGTATACCCTTTGGTTGTTAAAAAATAAAGCCTCTTTTTATGCATTGGTGCTTTTATGAGTCCCTTCTTCTTCTAGCTGGCCTGGACTACTTGGCAGCCAAGTTGATGAGAGGGTTTTCCAGGATTCCATTTATCTTAAGAGAACGCTGTGTAGGTGGATGTGGCGGTGATCTGTATTTTTCCAAATCACCTTAGAGGCACTGTAAATTACCTAAACCCCTCTTTCACTCAGGTTTCATGAGGCACCGTAAACATTTGTTTTATACAGATAATGAGCATCACTGTGTTTGGGCTAGAGGTGAGGTAGATATAAGCATAAATAAACACTTTTCCCTAAGCTTTGGGGAGCTCTCAGTTTAGTGGGAGAGATGACTAAGGCTAAAACATTGAAGTATGTGCAAATTGTTGTGATATGAAGAACGAGAATCTTCTTGGGGAAGCTGGATAAGGTTCCTTGTGGGTGTGACATTGGAGGGGGGTTTTAAAGGATACATGCAAGAGCTTTGAGGGGTCTGAGTAGGCAGGAAGATGGTTCCATAGTGTCTTAGTTATCTAGTGCTGCTATGACAGAAATACCACAAGTGGATGGTTTTAACAAACAGAAATTTATTCTTTCATAGTTTAGGAACCTAGAAGTCCGAATTCAGGGTGCAGGCTCCAGGGGAGGGCTTCTCTCTCTGTCAGTTCTTGAGGGAAGGTCCTTGTCATCAATCTTCTCTTGGGTCTAGGATTTCCTCACCACAGGGACCTGGGTCCAAAGGACGTGCTCCATTCCTGGCTATTCTTTCTTGGTGATAGGAAGTTCCTCTTCTCTCTACTTGCCTCTCTCTTTTATATCTCAAAAGAGATTGACTCAGGATACTGTAAATTTTGTCCTGCCTCTTTAACATAACTGTCTCTAACCCTGCCGCATTGACAACATCATAGAGGTTAGGATTTACAACACAGGATAATTACATCAGATCACAAGATGGTGGACAGCCACACAATAGTGGGAATCATGATCTTGCCAAGTTGACACATATTCTGGGGGGACACAATTCAATCCATGATACATAGGGAAAGAACGGGGCGGGGGGGGAGTAGTTCTCAAGTCCCGACTCATGATGACCCCATGTGTGTCAAAGTAGAACTGTGCTTCGTAGGGTTTTCAGTGGGTGATTTTCAGAAGTAAATCGCCAGGCTGTTCTTCCAAGCTGCCTCTGGGTAGACTCAAACTTCAACCTCCTGGTTAGCAGCTGAGGGTGTTAACCGTTTGCACTACCCAGGGACTCCAGGGAAAAACAGCTCCACACAAAGTAAGCAGGGCATAAAAGGATGAGTTAGTCAGGGCTTCAAACTCTTCCCGGTAATTTGCATTTCCACCCCAGATATACTGAATCAGAATCTACATTTTAACAAAATCCTCATGTGATTCTTATGTATAGTAAACTTTGAGAACCACTGGTCTACTAGTGGAGTCCTGTTGGCACAATGGTTAAGTGCTATGGCTGTTAACCAAAAGGTCTATAGTTCAAATCCACCAGCCATTCCTAGGAAACCCTATGGGGCAGTTTTACTCTGTCCTATAGGGTCACTATGAGTCAAAATCGACTGCAAGGGTTTGGCTTTGGTTTAGCTGTACTAGTGGTTCTCAGAATTGGTCCCTAACCAGCAGCCATTAGCATGGGGGTTCAAACTGGAAGGAACTGGTTCGAAGCCCTGGAGTTAGTGGACCATGGTATTAAATAGGATTAGAGAGAGCATAGAAATACCTCTGGAGCCAGGTCATGGAACCAGGAAGGGTTTTTTTCTTTTGGTAGTGGATTTGACCATTTTAAGCAGAGTGAAGAAAAAACTAGATTTGGGTTTTAGGATGGTAACTGTTTATTCCATTCAGGCCATCTTGGAGCTGAGGAGACTGGTTGGATATCTTCTGTAATGGTTTAAACCTTTGAGTGCCTAAGGAGAATGTAGTGAATGGAGGTTGATGTGATAAAGAATCTATAGGTTGTGGTGACCTGTTTGTACATGAGAATCAGGGAAGAAGGAATAGTAGAAAATGTCTCTGGGGCTGTGCCTCCCAACCCTTTTCACATCATAGCACATACAGGAATTATTTCTACAGCAATTGCGATCAATATTTTGTTCCTTAGGACACTTCCTCAGATTGCCCAATACTCCAGAGAGCTGAGGGGGTTCATATCTTGGTGTACCTTTAACTCATTCCTGCACACCAATTGGGAAGCTTTGGTAAGGTCTCCGGCTTGGTTTTCTAAATGATTCTAAATTTAACAACTTTTGTTGTGCTAGCGGTTTTAAATTTTTCCCATATTTAGTTTTATGGTATGTCCAAAGTGAACAGTATTTCTGTATTTCAGGTACTAAGGCTCTGAAAGCTGGAATTTCAACCCAGGCCCTTGGATTCCAAGTAATGTTCTTGCTGTCCTATCACAGTGCTGGTGTGCTTTACTACAGCATGGAGCATAGAAGCAGGTTGGTTAGGCAAAGTGGCAAGTTTGACTTTGAATATGTTGAACTTTGGATGTTTTGTGGAGCATCCCTTTTTAAGAGCACCACCCATTGCCATCTCCGTAAGGTTTCCAAGGCTATAAATCTCTACGGAAGCAGACTGCCACATTTTTCTCCCAGAGAGCCACTGGTGGTTTCGAACTGCTGACCTTTCAGTTAGCGGTAGAGTGCTTTAACCATTGTACCACCAGGTCTCCTTGTTGATAGCACCAGGGAGCTACCAATGCAAGACCTGAGCTCACATTAAAGGAGAAAGGATTTTAAGATGTGGTATCTGCGGCAGATGGCTTGGAGGTCAGATAAAGAATGAAGTGTCTTTTAGCTTTTGGAAACATGGTAATTGACCTTAGATCTGGGTCAACAAACTCTACATAAAGTTCAAATCCACCAGCTGGTTCCTTAGAAACTCATGGGGCAGCTGTACTCTGTCCTGTCAGGTTGCTATGAGTTGGAATCAACTCGAGGGCAATGGGTTTGGGTTTTTTTTTTTTTTGGTGGAGAAGGGCTGTACAATCTTTGCAACTGTTCAACTCCATTGTTCCAACGCAGAAGTAGCCATAGACAATGCATAAATGAATGGACATGGCTATGTTCCAACAAAACTTTATTTATGATCAGTCAGATTTGGCCCACAGACCATAGTTTGTCAACCTTTGCCTTAGAGGAAAGGAAAGGCAGAATGGAGACTTTCTGTTTATTGCTTACCATGTGCTAGATACTTTACAAACATTTATAATCCTGAGGTATAGGTACCAACCCCATTTACAATTGGTGGAACTGGAGGTGTTTTTTAGAGAACTTGTCTGAAAGTCACACAGCTACTTAATGCCTGGCTGGGATTTGAATGGAAACCCTGGTGCATAGTGGTTAAGTGCTACAGCTGCTAACTGAAAGGTCAGCAGTTTGAATCCACCAGGCGCTCCTTGGAAACTCTATGGGGGCAGTTCTGCTCTGTCCTATAGGGTCGCTATGAGTTGGAATTGACTTGACGGCAGTGGGTTTGGTTTGGTTTTGGTTTTGGTATTTCAACCTCCAGCTTGTTGATTCCAAAGCCCTAGTCATGTTTCCACCTCACTTTACTACTGCCCAAAACAGCAGCCTTGGGTCAGATCACTTTCAAAAGGTACAGATGCATAAAAAGGAAAGAAGTTCTAACACATGATGCACTATGGGTAAACCTTGAAGACATTATGCTAAGTAAGTCAGACACAAAAAGACAAATAGGGAATCATTTATATGGCATATCTAAACAACAAAAACCAGTTGCCATGGAGTCAGTGGCAATCCATGAGTGTTAAAGTAGAACTGTGCTCCATAGGGTTTTCAATGGCTGACTTTTGGAAGTAGATCGCCAAACCTTTCTTCTGAGGTACCTTTGGGTAGACTCAAACCACTAACCTTTTGGTTAGCAGCAAGCACATTAACTTTTTGCATTGCCCAGGTACTCTGTATGATGTATGTAGAATAGGCAAATGTATAGAGACAGAAAGTAGCGTAGGGGGGTTAGGGGCTGAGGAAGGAAGTAATGGGAGTTGCTGTGTAATGGGTATAGAGTTTCGGTTGGAGATGATGAAAAAGTTCTGGATATAGATAGTAGTGATGTTTGCACAACTTCATGAATGTCTCTAAAGCCATTGAATTTTTTAGTCAAAGTTGGTTATAATGGTAACTTTTATGTTTTGTATACTTTACCACAATATAAAAAATACTAAAAAAAGAGCTACAGGTGGCACAGGAGCCATCAGGCTCTGTATTTCCATCATTGTCCTTCACATGACTTTTAGTGAAGCAGCATTTTTCTTGCTTAGGTCGTTTCCTTGATGACAGATGTCAAGTGACTGCCAGGAACCCAACCTGAATTCCTCAACGTTGTGTGACATTGAGTCAATTCTGACTCATAACGATCCTGTAGGACAGCGTGGAACTGCCCTGTAGTATTTCCTAGACTGTAATGTTTATGAGAGCAGATCTCCAGGTCTTTTCTGGAGCTGCTGGATGGGTTCAAACCGCCGACCTTTCAGTTAGCAGCCAAGATTTAACCAATGCGCCACCATGGCTCCTTGAATTCCTCAACAGAGAAGGTAAAGAGATTCTCCTGTATATGAAGACATCTCTTAGTTACCAAGCCTTGGATGAACTTTTTTTTTTTTTTAAGAAACTTTTAATTTTAGAATAATTTTATGTTTGTAGAAAGTTGCTAATGTAGTAGTTTCCAAGTTTCACTTGGCTGGGGTAATGTCTGTCAGGTTTTTCCACTGTAAAGCTACTTTTTTTTCCTGCCCACTTTTTCATACTATACTTTCTGGAAGGAAGTAACCATGTGCAACTCACATAAGGAGTCAGGAATTATGCTCCACCTCCTTGATGGAGGAGTATCTACATAAATTATTTGGATTTTTTCTGCAAGGGAGATTTGTTTATTTTCTCCCCATTTATTTATATCAGTACAGACTCATGGATAGATGAACTTTTGATATTGCACTTTGACGTAACTCAGGGTTTACTCTGGTCCTTCTGCACCATTTGTTGCCTTACTGACCCTAAGTAAGGCCTGATAAGTTTTGTAGGTACCAGTTAAGTGTAGGTGCCAGTTAAGTCCAGTCAAAAATGGGGCAAGGAATTGCTGCCTTAGCAGTTTAATTCCTCAATATAGACTGTTAACCATATGTGTGTTACCTAAAACCTAAAAAAAAGGTTTTTCTGGACTTTATGCTGGTGGGGGGGAGGTGTATATTGTTATGTCGATGGTGAAGAAACTTCTAGCAGGGCTAGCTGATGGATTTAGTTTGAAATTAACATTGAAGCAGCCCCACCTCGTGGTAAATGTGGAATGAGCAGTGTATTCTGAGAACAATTCCTGCCCAGTTCCAATTCTAACCGGAGCATGCGTTCTCATAGCTACAGTACTTTAAGAGAAGAAAAAAACATTTTTAAGTTCTTAGAGGAAAAGAGAGGTTGGCTTCAGACTTTGCCTTTGTACATAAACAGGTCAAAAAGTAAACACTGTAAAGTTAAAAATTCTCAATAGTTATTTCTTTTGGCATATTAACTATTAGCTTTTAGTATGTATATCTTAAGGTAAGCTTTTTTGTTTTCTTTCCTGTTTATTCAAAATTATTTAATAGCTGAAGTGTAAGAGTGAAACAGGTTGGAACTCTGAACTTCTTGAGATATTTTTCTTTAGTCATAGACAAATTGGAAACCCTGGTAACATAGTGGTTAAGAGCTACGGCTACTAAACAAAAGGTTGGCAGTTTGAATCCACCAGGTGCTCTTTGGAGACCCTGTGGGGTAGTTTTACTCTGTCCTTTAGGGTCGCTATGAGTTGGAATTGGCTTGACAGCAGCCAGTTTGGTTTTTTGGTTTTATGGGCAAGTTGGAGAGTTTTTTAAAATAGTTTCCTTCTTTGCATGGGGGTTTTAAGATATTTTTGCACTCGTGTCTAAGATGTTTAAGCACACGTGGAAAGTAGCCAGAGAGTCTGCTAATGCCCACCGCGATGTGTGGGAATGTGGGGTGGGTTAGGATTAGCAGCTCTCTGCCTCCTGGAGTGTTTTTACATCCACGGAAGGAGTCTTCTAGCGAATGGAGGTGGGGGATTTGGTGGAATAATTTAATCTGATCTTATGGTTGACCTGGTTGATTATTAGCAGTTGATAAGCAGATTAGTGTGACAACATGTTATAGGTGGTTTAAAAAAATTGATACGCAATCACTTTTTTTGTTGTAATAAATCAGTGTGTAAACAGGAATTCTAAATTTTGTGTAATCAGGAATTCTAAACTTAATGTTTGCCTTGATCAGCTTTTCAGAATGAGGTAAGGTAAAATTTGTTGTTTTGACCAATAAAAATTCTGTAAGAGCCTGGTCTGTAGCACATTCAATGTGGAAACCATTCCATCTGTTGTATCCTGAACCTGGGACACCGAGGGCATAGATGGATAGTTAAATGCTGCTGAGGGGATAACAATGATCTAGGTCCCTGCAGGGGACAGCATAAGTTGTGTCCAGAGGAAATAGGCTATGCTGTGACTCTTCATCTGCCTCCTGTCAGTGATGTCATGGGTCACCTATGTCATCTGTGAATGCAATTTGTCCTGTTTTAACTCTACAGAGATAATGGTAAGCCCAAAATATCATTTCACTACTGCTCTCTCCAGGTTCCTGATGTTTCTCTTATCTGAAATACCAAGTGGTATTTCAGATAATGGAAATCACATGCTTTACAAGTGTGAGCTCATCAACAGAGAGGTCAGAGAAGGACATTTGCCTCAAGCTCACAAGCCCAATCCTCACTCTGTCCTTAGCTTTCAGACTTGGATGTGTCCTATCATGTTACTCTCTGGATTGTTAGAGGCCACTTGTATGTGGCTTGACAAACCAACTCCCTGACTGTGTATAGCAAGATGGTGGCTGCTCGTAACCTCAAAGGTAATGTTTAAGACCACGGTGTTGCTTCTGTGCAGACACCAGGAACATAGAGGTGCGAGTTTGCTCAAGTACATGGCAATCACAATATGCAGGCTTTAGAAGCACATGGAAGGCTCTAGAATTCAGATGAGAGACCCAAAATACATGAGAGTTAGCCTTGTTGGGATTGAGCCCTGGTGGCACAGTGGTTAAGTGCTCGGCTGCTAACCAAAAAGGTCTGCAGTTTGAACCCACCCAGTGGCTCCATGAGAGAAGACTGGCAATCTGCTCCTGTAAAGATTACAGCCTAGGAAACCTTATGGGGTGGGGCAGTTCTACTCTGTCCTATAGGGTCACTGTGAGTCAGAATTGACTGAATGGCACACTACAGTAGCCTTGTTGGAGGATTTTATGGGTGGTGCAGATGGTTAAATTTGTGCCTACTAACTAAAAGATTGGTGATTTAAACCCACCCAGAGGCTCCCCAGAAGACAGACCTGATGATCTGCTTCTGAAAGGTCACCACCATGAAAACTTAGTGGAAGCACAGTTCTACCCTGACACACGTGGGGTCTCCATGAGTCAGAATAGCCTTGTAGGCCAGCTAGGGGCTATAGGGAAAGGGAGGGATAGTGAGGTAGATCCTTGTAGTCAAGGGATTTCTTTTTATTATTATTTTAAGGTGAGAGAATCTTGAGCTCCTTCCAATGAGAATTTTGAAAGGGAGAGATTGACTTTATACGTTGGAGAGACAGGAGACTCTTGGGGACAGGGAACAGACCTTTGTTAAGATGGGCCTTATAATACTGAACACAGCATTTTGTGCACAGAAGACGATAGGAGTTTCAAATTACCGTTCAATGTTTGGTAGTTTAAAAATGTCTTCCATAAGCCTTTAAATTCAATTTACAAATTTTGTGTTTCTAACTCTAACTTAAAGTCATACATTTAAAATAAATTGCACTAAAAACAAAAAAATTGCATATTCCAAATAGGAATCACAAGGCTAATCAGTCAGATATTCCAATATGCCACATTTTAAAAACATTAAAAATTCTCTAGCAGATAATCGATACTTGACCATACCAATGATAGAAAACTTATCCCTAAGTTTGGAGCCCTGGTAATGAAATGATTAAGAGCTCAGGCTGCTCATGAAAAGGTCGGCAGTTCAAATCCACCAGTCCTTTCTTGGAAACCCTATTGGTCAGTTCTACTCAGTCCTATAAGGTTCCTATAAGTTGGAATTGACTTGACAGCGCACAACAACAACAACATCCCTAAATTTAACACAGTTGTAGCACTGCTTTGGGTTTTACTTAATTCATCAACTCTACATTTAATTCTGAACCTTGCTGAGGCTGAAAGACAACCAAAGTGATAGATCAACTCAGGCAAGTTGAGGTTAGGGCCAGTAATTCATGATCACTATATTTTTTATATGTTACTGAATTAGTATTCAATTTGATTTCAGATAAAAATGATTGATCAAATACACAATTGCTTACACAAGATAAAAAATTTGTTTCTCATAAGTAGTCTAGACGTAGGTGGTCCAGGGCCTTGGTGACTTCAAGGTGATATCAGGGAACCAGATTCCTAATTTGGTGCTCACCATTTTAACAGATAGTCACCTCCTGGTCCAACATGATTGCTAGAGTACCAGTCAGCATGTCCATATTCCCTATATGAAGAGGAAAGAGAGAAATGCCAAAAGGGGTCTCTCTTAGCTGAGTCAGCTCCCTTTAAGCAATTTTCTTCAAGATCTTACCCAACACTTGCTTACCTCTCACTGGTTCCCATTACCTAGCTACCAAGGAGGCTGAGAAATTCAGTCTTTTATTCATTTACTGTGCTGCTAAAGTGTAGTTTTCAGAGGCAAAAAGATGATTCATGCAAATATAAAACGATTTTATTCAACTCATTAAAGAGGGAACTGGTAATATGTTAAGACTAATGAGAATTTGGGTTACAGAGATTGATATTCTCTGCCAGACAAAATGTATTTGCACTGCTGTGGGCAGGAATCATTTGCGTTGCTATCTGCTGTTTACAGAGTCGAACCCTGGTGGCACTACAGTTAAGAGCTTAGCTGCTAACTGAAAGGTGGCTGGTTCAAACATGCCATGAGAGATAGATGTGTTGCTTCTGTAAACCAAACCAAACTCAAACCCACTGCTGTCCAGCCGATTCCGACTCATGGTGACACTATAGGACAGAGTAGAACTGCCTCATTGGGTTTCCAAGGCTGTAACCTTTATGGAAGCACAATTTTCCAAATCTTTAAGTTCTGTTTTCATTTTACACATTTTATTTTTAAGTCCATCTCTTGCCTCTTGCATTTTACTGTAAGTGGCAAGGGGAAATGACCTGGTCCCTTTAAGATCGTGCTTAGAAATCTCATCATTTAGAAATCCAAGTTCATCACTTAAAAGTTCAACCTTCCACCAAACATTTGAACATAATTCAGACAAGTCTTTTACATTGCATAAAAAATGTTGCCCTTCCTCCATTGTCCAGTCAGATGTTCATCATTTTCTTTTAAAGCCTCACCAGCACATTTAACGTTTACATTCCTAGCACCATTCTGTTGCTGGTGCCATAATGTAGTCTCTAAGACGATACTTTCTCTATAGCTCTCTTCACTTCCTTCCGAGCCTTCACCAGAATTGCTTTTGACGTCCGTAATTCTGCCAACAGTCTCTTCAAGGCAATCTAGGCTTTTACACTTAGGCAGCTTAAGGCTCTTCCAGCATCTACCCGTTACCCAATTCCAAAACCGCTTCTACATATTAGGTATCTGTTAGAGCAGCACCTCATTCTTTTGGCACCAAATTCTTAGTTATCTAGTAGCACGGTAACAAATACCACAGTTGGATGGCTTTAACAAACAGAAATGTATTTTCTCACAGTTTAGGAGGCTAGAAGTCTGAATTCAGGGTGCCAGCTCTAGGGGAAGGCTTTCTCTGTTGGCTCTGGATGAAGGTTCTTGTCTCTTTTGAGCTTCTGCTTCTGGGTGATCTTCATGTGGCTTGGCATGTATCTTCCCTCATCTCTGCCCTGTTTACTTGTTTAATATCTGTTATATCTCAAAATTCACCCTACATTGATCCTGCCTCATTAACGTAACAAAGACAACCCATTCCCAAATGGAATTATAACCACAGGCATAAAAGTTAGGATTTACAACACATATTTTGGGGGAACATAATTCAGTCCATAACGTATGGTACATAGTCTTTTGAGTTTGTTTTTTTTTTTTACTTAGCCCAGTGCATTTGTGATTAATTCATGGGTATCAATATTCATCAAAATGTCAGTAATTCATTACATTTTATTGCTGAGTGGTAGTCCATTACATATTTATCTACTCACCAGTTGAAGGACATTTGAATAGTTTCTGCTTTTTGGTGATTATGAGTAAAGTTGCTATAAATACACATGTAAAGGTTTCTTGGGTCAATACCAAAGAGTGGAATCGCTGGGTCATATAGTAAGTGTGTTTAACTTTATATGAAAATGTTAGCTATTCCCTGAAGTGGTTGTACCATTTTGCATTCCCACCTGCAGTGTATGACGGTTCCAGTTGCTGTCATACATTGCCAGTTTTCTTGGTGGTTTTCTTAAAATTACTTTTTAGTCATTTTAGTGGTGTGTAGCGGTAGCTAATTGTCCAGGCCAGACCTTTTCCTGGTCTCTGTAACAACCTGATAAGGTTGTAGGTAACATCCCTGACTTTTTTTTTAAAGTATTGATATATTTTTGTTCTCTGAAGACTCCTTTTCCAAAGATCCCTTTTCTTAAAAATTTTTTTATTGTGCTTTAAGTGAAAGTTTACAAATCAAGTCAGCCTCTCATACAAAAATTTATATACCCCTTGCTATATACTCCTAGTTGCTCTTCCCCTAGTGAGATAGCACACTCCTTCTCTCCACCCTGTATTTCCGTGTCCATTCAGCCAACTTCTGTCCCCCTCTGCCTTCTCATCTCTCCTCCAGATGGGAGCCGCCCTCATAGTCTCATGTGTCTACTTGATCCAAGAAGCTCACTCCTCACCAGTATCATTTTCTATCTTATAGACCAGTCCAATCCCTGTCTGAAGAGTTGGGTTCGGAAATGGTTCCTGTCTTGGGCTAACAGAAGGTCTGGGGACCGTGACCTCCGGGGTCCTTCTAGTCTCAGTCAGACTATTAAGTCTGGTCTTGTTATGAAACTTTGAGGTCTGCATCCCATTGCTCTTTTGCTCCTTCAGAGATTCTCTGTTGTATTCCCTGTCAGGGCAGTCATCAGTTGTAGCCAGGCACCATCTAGTTCTTCTAGTCTCAGGCTAATGTAGTCTCTGATTTATGTGGCCCTTTCTGTCTTTTGGGCTCATAATTACCTTGTGTCTTTGGTGTTCTTCATTCTCCTTTACTCCAGGTGGGTTGAGACCCATTGATGCATCTTAGATGGCCAATTGCTAGCATTTAAGACCCCAGATACCACTCTCCAAAGTGGGGTGCAGAATGTTTTCTTAACAGATTTTATTATGCCAATTGGCCTAGATGTCCCCTGAAACCATGGTCCCCAGACCCCGCCCCTGCTACTCTAGGCTTCGAAGCATTTGGTTTTTTCAGGAAACTTCTTTGCCTTTTGTTTAGTCCAGTTATGCTGACCTCTCCCGTATTGTGTGTTGTCTTTCCTTTCACCTAAAATAGTTCTTGTCTATCTAATTAGTGAATAGCCCTCTCCCTCCCTCCCCACTCTCGTAAACATCAAAGAATATTTTGTATGTTTAAACTTTTTCTTGAGTTCTTATAATAGTGCCTGACTAGCCTTTTGACTGCCTGATTTAATTCATAAATCTTGCCAGGTGCCCTGACCCCAGGTAGAAGGATTAGCTTTCTGTGGATGTGACAGCATCAGTACTATTGCAGGTGAGTGTGAGGACGAGGCTGAGGAAAGTTTAAGGTGCTTCCTTCTGATGGCCATTTTTCCTGTGATACAAGACATGAGGGTTCTTGCATAGGTGATGGATAAGGGTGTGTATGTATGTATGTCAGAGATTTCTTTGAGGAGGATGGAGACATTTTGAACTGACTTCTTTGGAGAATGGAAGAGAGATCGTGAACTGATGAGCGATACACAGCATTTCTCTTCTCCCACTCTCTCCTAGAAAGTTAGAGAGGTATCTTAGTCTGGTTCTGTACAGGAGCAAAACCAGTGAAGCATGTATATAAATACATATAAAGAGATTTACTTCAAGGAAATGGCTCATGCAGTTGTGGGGCTGAAAAGTACCAACTTGTGGGTCAGGTGGCAGGCTGAAGAAAACCTCTGCTGATTCATATGGTTGCAGGGTTGATGAACCCAAAATCTACAGGTCAGGTGGCAGGCTGGAGGCCTCTGCTGGCTCATGGGGCTGCGGGGATGGTAAATACAAAATCTGTAGGTCAGGCGGTAGGCTGAAGACTCATGCAGGCTTATGTCCCAAGAAACCAGAGGTCAGGTGAGAAGAGTGTAGGGTCGAGAGAGTGAGCTTTGCCAGAACATCCATTTATATACTGGAAGCAGGCCACATTCCCAAGGAAACTGCCCTTTCAACTGTTTGGCTGATCCCATCAGACCAGAAAATGGAAGAAGATTACATACCCGTTGCCGTCAAGTTGGTTCCGACTCAGTGTCTGCCAAATCACTGAGAGTTACAGCCCAGCCAAGTTGACACATAACATTAACCATCACAGGAAGGGGGTAGCGTCATGGAGCATTTTCCAAGAAGTGCAGACCCTTTGGAGGGACTGGGAAACATGCTCCTCTGTCCTTCCCCTTTTCCTTACTCCCAAATCTCCTGCCCTGACAGAAAGAATGAGTTAGAACAGGATTCCATAGTCAAGACTGTACTGAATGAATGAGAAAATATTCTTACATTAGAATTCCTACAAGCAAATACTTAATTTCTTTAAAATGTAGAAACTTTTTCTTGTTGAAATAAATAAATATGCACTTGACGAATACATAATATTGTGCTAAGCACTGCAAGGAACCCCAAGATAGGCAAGGTTTTCTTCCTAACACTGCTTTTATTCTGTTTAAGACTGGGAGAGTGAAGCACCCTATTTTCCACCTCTGTATATGCCTCTGTTCATGGTGTCCCTCAGGAGGTGATGACACCCCCACCTCATCCTCAGGTCCAGCTCATGTCCTGCCTCTTCCCCTTGCTGCTGCTATTCTCCCTCAGCCACTTAACATTATGTGAGGAACAGCTATTTCTTCCGTATCTTCATGCTTGACAGTAAGCTTCTTGAGGGCCAGGGCAAGGTCTTGTATAGTTCCTCCAGATGCAATAAAGCAGTGGTTTTCAAACTTGAGAATGCATCACAGCCACTCAGTGGTTTGGGATGGGGTTGAGAATTTGTGTTTCTAATAAGTTCCCAGGTGATTCTGTTGCTGTTGGCCTAAGGACTGCACTTTGAGCACCACTGATCTGAACCCATAGGGAAGGAGCTTTTCCAAGGTTTTCTTCCTCCCTCTTTTTGGAGGAAGTTACATCATCATGCAATGTAGGGTTCATTTCCTGTTTGCATGAATAACAGAAGAACCCCTTCTCCTTAATGGCTGCTTCCCTAGTTTCTTAGAGAAACTCTGACATTTCCATTCCAGGAAGGATTCAGATCTTTCTTCCAGAGACATCTTAAAGTCATAGTTTGAGGTTATTAATTTATTTGTAATTGTTTGGGAAATGACTGTTACAGAACTAAGCCAATTTCAGTTATTAGGAGTCTTTATGACAAATTCTAATTACTACCAATTTTTGAAAGGAGCCCTGGTAGCATAGTGGTTAAATGCTTGGCTGCTACTCAAAAGGTTGGTGGTTTGAGCCCACCAGTGGCTCCATGAGAGAAAAGATGTGGTGATTTGCTCCCATAAAGATTACAGCCTTGGAACCCCTATGGGGTAGTTCTGCTCTGTCCTACAGGGTCGCTTTAAGATGAGATCAACTCGATGGCTTACAACAACAATCACTATTAGAGGTGAGGGCTAGAGATTTCTTCACTATGAACTTGCTATCAGGTATGAATGAAAACAAGTGAGACTGAGTTCTGCACATGCACAGATCTGTTAGCATGCAGGTACAATGCAGCCATACGACCTGTGTTACATGTCCAGTGAAGTTCCAGCTCTGTCCTTTTAGAGTCTGTGTTCCAACAACCCTGTATTAATTTTCTACTGCTGTCCTGATAAGTCACTACAAACATAACAGCTTTAAAACAATACAAATTTGTGATCTCACAGCCAGTAAATCAGAAGTTAGGCCCAGTGTTGTGTCAGCTGGCTTTCTGCTCTGGATTTCACAAGGCCAAAATCAGTGGGTGGCAGGGCAGTGTTTTTTTCAGAAGGCTCAGGGGATGAAACAGTTCCAAACTCATTTAAATTGGTAGAATTCAATTCCATGTAGCTGTAGGGCTGGGTACCCGTTTCCTTGCTGGCCGTCAACTGGAGATTGAGTACAGCTTCTGGAAGTCTGCCTTTCTTTGTTAGTGACCCCGTCCTCCATCTTCAAAGCCAGCCAAAGATCTAGTCCAGACAGAAGTGGTGAATCCTTCTCATGCTTTGAATTTTCTGACCTCCCCTTATGCCTCACCTCTCCTCTGCCCAGCTCTCTGTTTTCCTGTTTTGCTTTTAAGAGTGCAAGTGATTGATTACATTGGACCCATCCAGATAATCCAAAACAATCTCCCTGTTTTATGGTCAGTTGATTGGTAATTTTAATTCCATCTGCAAAGTCTTCAGAGGAGCACCCAGATTAGTATTTGATTGAATAAACGGGCTAAGAATCAGCAGCTAGTCATGGAACCATTTACTTGTCAAGCCTAGGGTACCATTCTGAGGGCCCTAGATTTCTGAGGAAATTGTGTTCGTGAGGAACCTTACATACATCAAGAGGCAGTTGTTCGGACAGACCAAGGGGATGCCGATTGGCTTAAAGTCAGGAAAGGTGTATGTCAGGGCTGTATCCTTCCACCATACCTATTCAATCTGTGTGCTGAGCAAATAATCCAAGAAGCTGGACTATATGAAGAAGAACGGGGCATCAGGATTGGAGGAAGACTCATTAACAACCCGTGTTATGCAGATGACACAACATTGATTGCTGAAAGTGAAAAGGACTTGAAGTACTTACTCATGAAAATCAAAGACCACAGCCTTCAGTATGGCTTGCACCTCAACATAAAGAAAACAAAGATCCTCACGACTGAACTAATGAGCCAACATCATGATAAACAGAAAAGATTGAAGTGGTCAAGAATTTCATTTTACTTGGATCCACAATCAACAGCCATGGAAGCAGCAGTCAAGAAATCAAATGATGCATTGCATTGGGTAAATCTGCTACAAAGGACCTCTTTAAAGTGTTCAAAAGGAGGGATGTCACCTTGAAGACTCAGGTGCGTGTGACCCAAGCCATGGTATTTTCATTCGCATCATATGCACGTGAAAGCTGGACAACGAATAAGGAAGACCGAAGAAGAATTGACGCTTTTGAATTGTGGTGTTGGCAAAGAATGTTGAATATACTGTGGACTGCCAAAAGAACAAACAAACCTGTCTTGGAAGAAGTACAACCAGAACGCTCCTTAGAAATAAGAATGGCAAGACTGTATCTTACATATGTTGGACATGTTGTCAGGAGGGATCAGTCCCTGGGGAAGGACATCATGCTTGGCGAAGTACAGAGTGAGTGGAAAAGAGGAAGAAAGACCCTCAGTGAGGTGGATTGACACAGTGCCTGCAACAATGAGCTCAAGCATAGCAATAATTATAAGGATGGCGCAGAGCCAGGCAGTGTTTCATTCTGTTGTGCGTAGAGTCGCTATGAACTGGAACCAACTCGACGGCACCTAACAAGAGCAGCAACGATAGATTTGTATACCTGGGTCAGACAAGGACCGGGGTGCCTCTGCAAGAGTTCTCGTCAGTCTCCTTGTCTCAAATGTCATAAATTTCCAACCGCCATTATATTGATTAACAATCAGTTATTTAACCAATGAAAGACCATTTCTAACATCCAATATGCTAATTAACAAAACCTCGGTGCTGATTGTTAATAAGAATAGCTCGCTGACTGGCTTGCAGTAGCAGTCTCTTGAGTGTGGTCTTTTGATTAAAAGCTAGCTAACTACTCCTGGCGTGTGTATTCCAGATTGACAACTAATTGCTTCTACTGAGAGACTAAAGCCAGTTGACACATTTATACCACAGTGTTTATGCTGAAATGCCTTGAAATGAAATTCAGACAATGTAATAAAGATTCTTGCCCTCTCAGCTGTGAGCTTCCAGAGAGCTGTTTGTTGTTCTCACTCTCGTGCCTGATGCACAGTGGCCGTGCAATAGATACTTGTTGGCTAAATAAAAAAAGTGAATTAATATATTCCTGTGCTTTAACAGGAAACCCTGGTGGCAAAATGGTTAAGTGCTACAGCTGCTAACCAAAAGGTCAGCAGTTTGAATCTACCAGGTGTTCCTTGGAAACTATGGACAGTTCTACTCTGTGCTGTAGGATTGCTATGAGTCAGAATTGACTCCATGGCGATCGGTTTGTTTATTTGTTTTCAGTACTTTAACATATAAAAACAATTACATACTGTCATGGATTGCGTCCCCCAAAAATATGTCAACTTGGTTAGGCCATGATTTCCAGTATTGTGCGGTTGTCCTTTTTTTAAAAAAAAAAAAAATGTGCTTTATGTGAAAGTTTACAAATTGAGTCAGTCTCTCATACAAAAATTTATATATACCTTGCTATATACTCCTAATTGCACTCACTCTGAGACAGCACACTCCTTCCCTCCACTCTCTATTTTTGTGTCCATTCAGCTAGCTTCTGACCCCCACTGCCCTCCCCTCTCCCCTCCAGACAGGAGATGCCAAGATAGTCTCATGTGTCTACTTGATCCAAGAAGCTCAATCTTCGCTAGTATCATTTTCTATCCCATAGTCCAGTCCAATCCCTGTCTGAAGAGTTGGCTTTGGGAATGGTTCCTGTCTTGGGCCAACAGAAGGTCTGAGCACCATGATCTCCGGGGTCCTTCTAGTGTCAGTCAGACCATTAAGTCTGGTCTTTTAATGAGAATTTGGGGTCTGTATCCCACTGCTCTCCTGCTCCCTCAGGGGTTCTCTGTTGTGTTCCCTGTCAGGGCAGTCATCCATTGTAGCCAGGCACCGTCTGGTTCTTGTGGTCTCAGGCTGTTGTAGCCTCTGGTTTATGTGGTCCTTTCTGTCTCTTGGGCTCATAATTACCTTGTGTCTTTGGTGTTCTTCATGCTCCAGGTAGGCTGAGACCCATTGACGCATCTTAGATGGCCGCTTGCTAGCGTTTAAGACCCCAGGCACCACTCTCCAAAATGGGATGCAGAATGTTTTCTTAATAGATTTTATTATGCCAGTTGACCTAGATGTCCCCTGAAACCATGGTCCCCAAACCCCCGCTCCTGCTACGCCGGCCTTTGAAGCGTTCAATTTATTCAGGAAACTGCTTTTAGTTTAGTCCAGTTGTGCTGACCTGTTGTCTTCCATTTTGTGATTGATGTAATTTTCCTATGTATTGTAAATCCTAATCTCTGCCTGTGGTTAATAAGGCAAGATTCAATTATGTTAAGGAGGATTAGGGTGGGATGCAATACCCTTGCTTAGGTCAAATCCCTGATCCAGTGTAAGGGGAGTTTTCCTGGGGCATGGCCTGCACCACCTTTTATCTTACAAGAGATACGGAAAGGAGCAGAGAGTAGGGAACCTCATACCACCAAGAAAGCTGTACTGGAACAGAGTGAGTCTTTTGGACCTCGGGTCCCTGTGCCTGAGAAACTCCTTGATCAGGGAAAGATTGATGACAAGGACTTTTCCCCAGAGCTGACAGAGAGAGAAAGCCTTCCCCTGGAGCTGGTGTCCTGAATATAGACTTCTAGCCTACCAGACTGTGAGAGAATAAATTTCTCTTTGTTAAAACGGTCCACTTGTGGTATTTCTGTTATAGCAGCAATAGATGACTAAGACAGGTACAGGGTATGAACATCAACATAGATTAAAGAACACTGGAAAAAAGGGGGAACAGTACCAGGGTGTATTGTGTGCTATGATTTTATTATACTCATACTACTGTAAACCTGCAGGCTACAAACTAAGACTTGAAAATTTCTGTCAATATTTATTTTAATGATGCTTTATTGAAAGGAGCATGGCTCCATTTGGATATACTGTTTTCCTCCTAGATCTAAGCACCTTAATATCAATGTCCATTTATGTCTTCATAGTGTCTTATGATGGAAACCCTGGTGGTGTAATGGTTAAGTGCTACAGCTGCTAACCAAAAAGTCCGGAGTTTAAATCCACCAGGCACTCCTTGGAGACTCTATGGGGCAGTTCTACTCTGTCCTATAGGGTCACTGTGAGTTGGAATTGACTCGAGGGCAACAGGTTCGGTTCGGTTAGTGCTTTATGAGTGACTGGATAATGCATGAATAAAGGCTGTCCACCCTTCCCAGAGTACTTTTTTTTAAAGCATTTTAAAGAAGTTAAAGGGGGCTTATTAAGAGTGGTGTCAGGTAACTTTCATACTTCATTCATTTTCTCTCTACTTTGTATCTTCCACAGAGTTGCAGTCTGAATTTCCCCAGACCTCACCTTCCTTTAGGTGTGGAGGTCACATTAGTAGTGATAACTCAGATTGCACTGGCTTGGTGCCCTCATCTTTTTACACAAGGCCCCACACTCCTGCAAAAGTGTTTCTGGAAGTTTCTGGAAGTCCCCAGGAATATCTCACACGTGCTCAGGGAAACCTCTGCTGCCGAGGCAGCTGGTACACTTCTCTCCTGATGCCTTGCTCTGCATCACCACTCAGCACCCAAGGCCAGAGCTACCGTTCATCATTACCTGGATTAGAGCCATTTCAAGCAGCATTTTAGGTTTTTGTTTATAGCCCTCCTTCTCATAAGAGAAATGCAAGTGATGGACACCACGCTGTGCTTGAAATTGCCCTCTTCTTCTTTTTTTTTTTTTTTTGGCCAGTGCTTTCTAACAGGGCCAGTTCATTGTCTGGCTCCTTCTATCCTCAGAATGAACCCTCCAAGAGGCCTTTGGTCCTTATAGATTGGGTTTGTGGGCAGCCCTGCCAGCTCACCAGCCCAGCCTCAACTCTAGGAAGGGACAAAACTGCAGAGTCAAGCCCAGGTACCTGCTACAGAGCTCTCCCTTTAGGCCTTGAATTTCGTCCATGTCTTTCTCTTCCCCATTTCCAAATTAGGTCTCCTCCTTTCTCCTCCGGCACTTTCATTTTTGGGTTACATAAAGGAAGACGGGGTCACACTTTGAATGCTCTATCCAGGTGTCTTGCTCTTTAAAATTCAAACCTGCGATCTGATAGTTCACCAAAGTTTACCATTTGGAATTGGCTATTCAATGACATTTGTTTTAGTGATAAAGGTATCCCCACCCCACAAAAGAATCCTCATACCTATTTTCTTTTTATTTTTCTCATCTTGTTGTGAACACTTCCCAGTGTGAACTGAAAACCTAGACCAGATAAAACTGACAGGATCCTGTACTAGGAAAGTTCATGATGCTAAAAATTTCTAAAATGATTGGTAACAGAAGGTGTCACTTTTCATAGTCTCCAGATGTCGTGAAAACGGTCAGATCTGCTTTAAATGCAATCAGTAGCCTCAGGTGTTCTGCGTCCCAAATATTGCTTTCATCTATATCTGATTATTTTTAACTGAAACAGTCAGAAATGGAAAGTAACCCCTGCCCTTCTCTCTTTCACTGCCTGGAGATAAAGCCCCATTTGGTTTATTTCTAATGTCATTAAAAAAAAAGTATTCCTTATTTGGCAATTTCTTAAGGAGCAAAATAGCTGTGTGATTAAAATGTCAAAAAAGGAGTAGAAAACTGGCCACGGGGAAAAGCGTATTTAGGAATTTACATAAAGGCGGAATACTGAGTGGGGAGGAGGTTGTAGCCTAGAGCGATTAAGGGGGGATTGCCTCTTCTCCCCAGACTGACACAGGCCCCTTATATACATTAACGGAGCTGGCAGGAGTTATTCATTTGCAAGCTGTGTATTTAGCACCTGAAAGCTGATGGCTGTTTACCTTCTGTTTGGCACCTTTTGTGTATCTGTTAACCTTAAGAGCCCATTGTCTTTAACTTTGAGAGCCCCCTTCCCCTATAACACATGGTCGAGAGTAAGAGAGATTGGAATGAGGAAAGGAAGAAATGAGTTTAATTTGTAATCAAGAACAGTCCCTGTATATCTTAAATCTTGTAAACCAGGCAAGAAGACACTCAACCAAGGCCACCAGACCCCACTTAGACAGGAGGGTGCCGTCTTCCTTAGAGGCCCTGCATGTGGCCTCTGCTCTGCATACTTGATACCCTTGCCACCAGAGTATGGTCTGTGGTCCCACCCAGACCTAGTACATCAGAACCTGTATTTCACAAAGACCCCTAGTGATGGTTGAAGAACATGATGAATGTAATTAATACCACCAAACTGTACATGTGAAGGTTGTTGAAATGTCAGATGTATTGTTACATATATATTTACCATTAAAAAATAAATGTCGCCCGGGTAACCCTTAAAACATGAAAAACTGCTTTAATACCAACGCCTGGATCAGCTGACCAGAAGTAACTGGGAGGTGGGGCGGCCATGACAGAGAAACACATCAGCTTGTAGATGAGTTGATTTTCAAGTTAATACTAGAAAGTTTTGTCTTTTTTTTTTTTAATAGCCTCTTGCCTTGAAACATAACTAGTGCTATGCTTTCTGGGTAATTGTTATGTAGTATTACATTTTCAGGAGCCTTAGTGACACAGCGGTTAAGAGTTTGTCTGCTAACCAAAAGTTCGGCAATGAGAATTCACCAGGTGCTCCTTGGAAACCCTACGGGCAGTTCTGCTCTACCCTATAGGGTTGCTGTGAGTTGGAGTTGACTCGACAGCAACTGGTTTGGTTTTCTTTTGGTTTATTACATTTTTGTTAATTTGGGGAAATTAACTCTGTAGCACTTGTTTTATGTGATGGGAGAAATTATTTTACTTGAAAGTAGCTTGTGCCTGGGAATGTTCTTCAGAGAGAGAGAGAGAAACTGTAACTGTAGAAAGATGCTGGACAGCTAAGCCTTAGAGGTTGTAGCATCAATAGATGCTTGTAACTGGTCTGGCCACCTTTTGTCCTCTCTGCAGCCAGAGTCCGCTGAACAGAACATAGCATGGACTCTGAACTGAAGGCCCTGGTCATAGCATTCTTTTCCTGTGTAATGGATGAGATACCCCTGTTACTGATTGAATTGTGTCCACCCAAAATGTGTGTTAACTTGGTTAGGCGGTGATCCCCAGTATTATGTGATTGTCTCCCATTTTGTCATCTGATATGGTGTTCCTATGTGTTGTAAATCCTGCTTCTATGATGTTAATGAGTCAGGATTAGAGGCAGTTATGCTAATGAGGCAATACTCAATCTACAAGATTAGATTGTATCTTCAGTCAATCTTTTTTGAGACGTAAAAGAGAGAAGCAAGCAGAGAGACATGGGACCTCGTACCACTAAGAAACAAGAACGAGGAGAATGGCATGTCCTTTGGACCCAGGATCCTTGTGCTGAAAAGCTCCTTGACCTGCGAAGATTGATAACACAACCTTCCACCAGAGCAGACAGAGAGAGAAAGCCTTCCCCTGAAGCTGGCACTGTGAATTTGGACTTCTACCATCCTAGACTGTGACAGAATAAATTTCTGTTTGTTAAAGCCATCTACTTGTGGTATTTCTGTTATAGCAGCGCTAGATAACTAAGACAACCTTACTTTTCTGGAAGGTATTCCTTCATTTTCTGAGATTTCTTTTTAACCTGTTTTGGTCACAGCCTTTTAGGTAAGGTTAGAGTCTTTCCTCCACTGCCTGGTGATCCTAGTTTGTGTATAAGCATGAGGTGCTGAAGAGATGGTTGAGAGGTATGTGTATGCGTGTGTTTTGAGGGCAGGTTTTGCTGTAGCATGATTGGTCAGGGATCCCACCATTTCTTTGGGTCTCCTAACAGTGATTACTTATAGATCTTTATTTCTTGGTGAGCTTCTACAGAGAGAAATCATCTAGTCTCTTCCTGCCACAGTGTACGGCTTGGCTGTCAGTGTTCTCACAGCTGACTGGGGGGTGGGGCATTCACCTTGGGACTCAGTAGGCTGCATATAGAATTTTTTTCTTAATTCTAGTCTTTTAGTTTAGTACTTAAGAGTTTAGCTTGCAAATATCTATGGTCTTGGAATTCAAGCTTTTCCCAGAATACACCCAACCTCCAGGATGAGGAGGGAGGGGATGTTTCCTAGCTTGGGAAGGGACTTTGGGGGCAGAGGGTTCTAACTCGTCTTCCTTAAATAGATTTTCATCTGGTCATTCTGTGTTTGGCCCCACTTGTACCTCTGCTTACAGTGGTATCTGAGACTTTCCGAGGCTCTGTTGTTGTTAGCTGCAGTTGAGTTGGCTCCCGACTCATGGTGGTTCAGTGCGCAATAGAACAAGACACTGGCCAGTCCTGTGCCATCCCCATGATTGGTTGTGGCTTGGGTGGTTGTAACCCTTAAGAGTTTTTTTTGGCTGGTTTCCTGAAGCAGATCGATAGGCCTTTCTTCCTAGTCCATCTTAGTCTGGAAGTGCTGCTGAGACCTGTTCAGCATCATAGCAACATGCAAGCCTTCACTGACACACGGGTGGTGCCTGTGCATGAGGTGCATTGGCTGGGAATTGAACCCTGGTTTCCCTGCATGGAAGGTGAAGAATCTACCACTGAACCACCAGTGCCTCATAGAGGCTTTTTCCAGAACCCTCAGCACTAACCTTTTCTGCTTTGCTCAGGCCACTGCTCCTCGGCCATCTGTTTCCCATCTTGAGAAGTTTGGTTCCTTGCCTGTTGTCTTCCTATTCCATTGGTCCCTCTTTAATCCCTTTACTACAATTTTAATGGTGTTTTGAAAGGAAGTGGAGGCAGGCGGGTTTGTGTTTGTGTGCTATGCCTAATGGAAAATGCTCACAAATTCTCTAATGAGTGATTGAGGAGAGAAAAGAATAAAACCTTAATGATTATAAATTTATCTTGTTTAGTTTTTTTTATAGTGTATGACGGTCAGCTGTGAAAAGCAATTTAAATAAAAGGATCACACTGGAGAGCAGTTGTTTATGTTCCCTTTATAATATTTCAACTCCTAATAAAAGTTAGAGTAAATCAGAGACAAATGAATATGAACAAAAGATTTGCTGACTGTACAACCAAGATGATTGGATGGTAGAAGGTTCCAGCCCTTACTATTTCTAGAATTGTATGTTTAATCCATATTTCATGGTTTTATAAGTGCTGAGTGGTGGTTTAGTGCATGGACTTTGAAACTGCACAAACAAGGGTTTAGATGCCTGCTTCCCCATGTGTGTGACCAAGAGCAAATTGCATAGTCTCAGTTTCCTGACTTAAAAAATGAGGGAAATAGTGCTTTTCTCCCAAAGTTATTAGAATCAAATGAATTGATGTATATAAAACCAGCATATGGAGCCCTGGTGGTACAGTGGTTAAGAGCACAGCTGCTAACCACAAAGTTGGGGGTTCAAACCTACCCGATAGCTCCATGGGAGAAAAGACCTGGCAATCTGCTCCTATAAGGATTAAAAGCCTAGGAAACCCCATACAGCAGCTCTCCTCTGTCATATAGGGTCGCTGTGACTCAGAATCAACTCAACAGCTTATAGCAACAACAACAAGACTATTATGTCCTTTGAGTACATGTTTGTTTTTTTACTTTGGTGTGTGTGTGTGTATATATATATGTTTTATCATACTTTAGGTAAAGGTTTACAGAGCAAACAAGTTTCTCATTAAATAATTAATACACATGTTATTTCGTGACACTGGTTGCCAACTCCACTGTCAGTACTCCCCCCTTCTTGTCCTTGCATTTGGGCTGGTGTGCCGCTTAGCCTCGTTTTGTTTTATGGGCCTATCTAATCTTTGGCTGAAGGATGAGCCTCAGGAGTGTCTTCATTACTGAGCTATAAGGGTGTCCAGGGGCCATACTCTTGGGGTTTCTCCAGTCTTTGTCAGACCTGTAAGTCTGGTCTTTGTGTGTGTGTGTGTGTGTATGTGGTGTGTGTGAGAGAGAGAGTGTTAGAATTTTGTCCTATATTTTTCTGCAGCTCTGTACGGAACCCTCTATTGTGATGCCTATCAGAGCAGTTGGTGATGGTAGCTGGGCACTGTCTGGTTGTGCTGGACTCAGTCTGGTGGAGGCTGTGGTAGTTGTGTTCCATTAGTCCTTTGGACTAGTCTTTCCCTTGTGTCTTTGGTTTTCTTCATTCTCCCTTGCTCCAGACAGAATGAGACCAGTGGAGTATCTTAGGTGGCTGCTCACAAGCTTTTAAGACCACAGACGCTACTCACCAAAGTAGAATGTAGCACACTTCTTTATAAACTGTGTTACACCAGTTGAGCTAGATGTTCTCCGAGACCATGGTCCCCACAACCCAGTAATTCAGTTCATCAGGGACTTTGTGTCTGTGGGGTTTCCATGACCTTGTCTTGCCATGACCAAGTTGTGCTGGCTTCCCCAATATTGTATACTGTTTTTACCCTTCACCAAAGTTACCACTTATCTATTGTCTATTTTGTGTTTTTCCATCCCTATGCCTCCCCTCCCTCGTAACTATCAAAGATTGTTTCTTTTTTTATCCTTAAACCTTTTCATGAGTTTTTATAATAGTGGTCTCATACATTTGTCCTTTTGTGATTTACTTATTTCACTTAGCATAATGCCCTCCAGATTCACCCATGTTGTGAGATGCTTCACTGACTCATCTTAGTTCTTTATAGTTGCGTAGTACTCCATTGTGTGTATGTACCATAGTTTACTTATCCATTCATCTGTTGATGGGCATCTAGGTTGTTTCCATCTCTTTGCTATTGTGAATATAGTTACAATGAACTTGGGCGTGCATTTGTCTATTCATGTGATGGCTCTTATTTTTCTAGGATATCTTCCTAGGAGTAGGATTGCTGATTCATATGATATTTCTATTTCCAGCTTTCAAAGGAAGTACCATATTATTTTACAAAATGGTTGTACCATTTTGCATTCCCACCAGCAGTGCGTAAGAGTTCCAGTCTCCCCGTAGCCTCTCCAACATTGGTTATTTCCTGTTTTTTTGTTTTTTTTTTTTTGGATTGTGCCAGTAATGCTGGCATGAGATGGTATCTCACTGTGGTTTTTGATTTGCATTTCTCTAATGGCTAGTGATCGCCAGCATTTCCTCATGTGCCTGTTAGCCACTTGAATGTCGTCTTTCCCTTTTTTTTTTATTTCCTTTGCCCATTTTTTAATTGGATTATTTGTCTTTTTCTTGTAGAGGTATTGGATTTTCCTGTAGATTTTAGAGATTAGACAATTGTCGGATGTGCCATAGCCAAAAATTTTTTTCCAATCTGTAGGTCCTCTTTTTACTCTTTTTGGTGAAGTCTTTTGATGAGCATAAATGTTTGATTTTTTGAAGCTACCAGTTAGCTAGCTTATCTTCTGGAGTTTTTGTTTTGTTAGTTATGGTTTATATCTGGTTAATGCCATGTGTCAAGGCCTCTAGCACTGATCCTATTTTTCCTCCTATGATCTTTATAGTTTTTGGTTTTATATTTAGGTCTTTGATCCATTTTGAGTTAGTATTTGTGTATGGTGTGAAGTATGGGTCTTGTTTCTTTTTTTGTAGATGGGCATCCAGTTTTGCCAGCACTATTTGTTAAAAAGAGAGTCTTTCCCCATTTGATGGACTTTGGGCCCTTCTCAAAGATCAGGTGACCGTAGATGCTTGGATTTACACCTGGGTTCTCAATTCTGTCCCATTGATCAGTGTATCTGTCGTTGCACCAGTACCCCTAGGCTGTTTTGACTACTGTAGCTGTATAGTAGGTTCTGAGGTCTGGTAGTGTGAGTCCTCCTACTTTATTCTTCTTCAGTGGTGTTTTACTTATCTGGGGCCTCTTCCCTTTCCACGTGAAGTTAATGATTACTTTTCCCGTATCTTTAAAGAATGGCGTTGGTATTTGGATCAAGATTGCATTGTATTTGTAGATTGCTTTGGGTAGAATTGACATCTTCACAATGTTGAGTCTACCTATCCATGAGCATGGTATGTTTTTCCATTCATGTAGATCTCTTTTGATTTCTTGCAACAGCGTTTTGTAGTTTTCTTTGTATAGATCTTTTACATCCCTGGTTAGATTTATTCCTAAGTATTTTTATTTTTTAGGGACTATTGTAAATGGTATTGTTTTCCTGATTTCCTTTTCTTCATTTTCTTTGTTGGTGTTTAGGAATCCAATTGATTTTTGTATGTTTTGTCTTACGTTCTGCTACTCTGCTGAATCTATTAATTTTAGTACTGTTCTCATGGAGTCTTTTGGGTTTTCTATAGTATATTATCCACAAATAGGGGCAGTTTTACTTCTTCATCACCAATCTGGATGCCCTTTATTTATTTTCTTGCCTTTTTGCTCTAGCTGGGACTTCCAACACAATGTTAAATAGGAGTGGTGATAAAGGGCGTCCTTCTCTTGTTCCTGTTCTCAAGGGGAATGTTTTCAGCCTCTCTCCATTAAGACTGATGTTGGCTGTTGCTTTTTGTAGATGTCCGTTATTATGTTGAGGAATTTCCCTTCCATATCTATTTTATTGAGAGCTTTTATCAGGAATAAGTATTGGACTTTGTTGAATGCCTTTTCTGCATCTATTGAGGTGATCATGTGATTCTTTTATTTATGTGGTGGATTATGTTGATTGACTTTCTAATGTTGAACCATCCTTGCATACCTGGTATCAATCCAACTTGGTCATTTTTTTGATATGATGCTGAATTCTATTGGCTAGAATTTTGTTGAGAATTTTTGCATGTATATTCATGAGAGATATTGGTCTGTAATTTTCTTTTTTGTGTGGCGTCTTTGCCTGGTTTTGGTATTAAGGTTGTACTGGCTTTATAGAATGAATTCAGAAGTATCCCTTTTCTATGTTGTGAAATAGCTTGAGTAGTACTGGTATAAGCTCTTCTCTGAACATTTGGTAGAATTCTCTAGTGAAGCCATCTGGGCCAGGGTTTTTACTTTGGTACATTCTTAGGCTCGTTTCATATCTAACATTACTGTTTGCTGTGATAGGCACCATACTAAGCCTAGGAATCAGATTGTCCTGTTCTCAGTGCTCTCATGGTTTTCCCCTTATAGCAGGAGCTCACTTACTCATTATTTAGCTCTGGGGCATACTTAGGCCCACGGGTTCTATTCTGGTTGAGATCATCCAACTGTGTGCGGAACTAAAGCCACCTCTAGCCGAGACCACTGCTGTAGTCTGCAGGCTGCTCTGCCTCCAGGCTCTCCCTTATGTGCCCCACCCTGCACACTGTGGACAAATTGGCCTTTCCAAAATGTGTATTCATTCCTACTGCTCCATATAGAAATCTTTAGTGGCTTCCCTTTGCCAACTGTGAGTCTGAAATTCTCAGGAATTTTTGCCACCATTTTAGAGCTGCTTAATGATAATAATGATTCGCTGAATGTTTATTATACTAGCAGGCAGGATCCGAGGTAACCATTTTGGTTGCACTATCTTAGTTACTCCTCGTGCATAACCCATGGGATAGGTACTCTGGTCATTATCACTAATTTAAATATGGAAACTTAGGCTGGGGTAGGTTGAATAACTTGTCCATGGTTTCCCAGCTAAAGTGGGGAAGAAGAGTAGTATTTAACCTAGATTTGCCCAGCTCCAGAGACCCTGCTCTTAACAGCGTCACTCCTCAGTGTCTAGTATTTCTTATAGTTAGTAATTGACCTCTGAATAGAATATAAGTGCAGATGATTAAATACAGACTGTTATTAATTAATTTAGTTTTATTGTCCTTTAGATGAAGGTTTACAGAGCAAACTAGCTTCTCATTAAACAATTAGTACACATATTATTTTGCAACATTGGTAACCAACTCCACAACATGTCAATACTCTCCCCTTCTCGACCTTGGGTTCCTTGTTACCAGCTTTCCTGTCCATTCCTGCCTTCTAGTCTTTGCCCTTGGGCTGGTGTGCCCTTTTAGTCCTGTTTTGCTTTATGGGCCTGCCTAATCTTTGGATGAAGGGTCATTCTCAGGTGTGACTTCATTACAGAGCTAACAGAGTGTCCCGGGGCCTTACACTTGGGGTTAAATACAGACTTTTAAACAGATGGGCATTGGTGCTTTCCAAAGCCCTGGGTGATGATACTCCAGTGATTCATAATAACCATTGTACTTTCATGTGAAATAGCCCACACTTTAAGAAACTACTTACCATTAGAGAATATTTTTGGAGGGTGTTGTATGTATGGAATTGGGTGGTTTGGAACTTAGATCTGAAGAGATTTGCTGTTACTGTACCCTGAAAAAGTATGGTGAGCAGAAACTTATAGGTATCTCTAGGGCAGTGATATGGCTGCCGGTTATTGTCATTGGACGATAATAATAAAGGATTTTTCCTCCCCTGAGTCTTTTGAGTGGAAGAGAGCAGATGAAAGGGACAAGGATGCTAGTGATCCACTTTCCCATAAGGAGTACCGTATTTTTCGCAGATAGTATACTCACAGAAATAACGTGACACACATATAACTTGCCAAAATGTCAAAATTATGTTAAAAAAAAAAAAGTTCCGGCATAGCGTGCCCATGCATATAGCATACGTGTCTTGTAACATTTTCAGAGGTGAATTTCAGCCTCATTCACCCTCATTCAATAATCCAAAAATGTTACTTTTGATCATATTTATATAATAAAACTCTAAGCCATGGTCAAGAAGTCATGAATCAAGTTTGGTAGTACCTCAGTAATTAGAAAATAAACAATTGAAACTGTGTGCTTGTTTCTATTAATTTAAGTTGATAATTAATTTAAGTTGATAATTATATCCTCATTGCTTTTGAGTCATCAATTAGAACCTTGAATCTATTGAAGCCTGTCCATAAATCATGGCTATCAATCGAAAGTGTAAATAAACAAAGCAAAGCCTGCACTGGCATAAATGGCCTCAAGTAGCTCGTACCTATCAATAAGAATCTCGATTCACCTATGTTGACATAATTATCACAGTCATCTTCTGGCTTTTAATTGGAGGCGTAAACAAAGCAAAACCGATACTTAATACCTCTTGGCTCGGCAGTTGAATGTGAAAACCTTATTAGATCATCTTAAGAGAAACTATTAAGCTATGTTAAAACCAAGCCAAACCCACTGCTATCTAGTCAATTCCGACTCATAGTGACCCTATAAGGCAGAGTAGAACCGCCCCATAGGATTTCCAAGCCTGTAAATCTTCATGGAACCAGACTGCTACATCTTTCTCTTGTGGAGTGGCTGGCAGATTCAAACTGATGACCCTTTGGTTGGCAGCAGAGCACTTTAACCACTGTGTCACAAGGGCTCCTCTAAGCTGTGTTAGGTCTGCTTATCTCACAGCCTAATTATGTCTTATTAGTGCCAATGTCTTGTGTTTGTTTCGGAAAATATTTACCTTAAATGAAGTTTCCATGAGATCAGTTTTATCCTGGTAACATTAAATCCATTGGACAGAAAAAAATGGAAACTGAAGCCAGTAACATGTTAAAAAAAAAAAAAAAATTGGTATAGTGTGCTTATGAAAATATGTGGTGGTGTTGCACAGTTTGCAAAAAATGTATAACACGCGTTAATTGCGTAAAAATACGATCAGTAGGTGGGAAACCAGAAGTGTAGACAGGTTCTTATATTTGTCTTGGTTCCATTTCTGTCTGCCCTATTCAGGTCCTTCTGTCTCCTCCACAGCAAATATTTTAGTCTCTCCCCCTCCCCCCATCTTTTCCCATTATGCATATTCCTATGTAGGTACATGTATGTTTCAAATAATGTCTGAATCATTCTTTATATATTGTTTTTATAGCCTACATTTTCCACTTACATTATGGACATATCCTCCCTTTATCCTTGTAATCATTCTATTTTCACTTAAAAAAAAATCCCTTTCTGGCAGGGTTAAATAAATTATGCAGACAGCCATATGATTAAATACTGCATTAAAAAACCCCATTGCCATTGAGCTGATTCCAACTTGTAGTGACAGAGTAGATCTGCCGCATGGGATTTCCAAGGAGTGGCTGGTGGATTTGAACTGCCAACCTTTTGGTTAGCAGCCTGAGCTCTACCAGGACTCCAATACTACATTAATCACTTAAAACTCATGGCTTCTAGAGTTTGAAATAATGTCCTTATTTGTAAAGTACTATAAGCCTCTTTGATAATGTGGCTTATTTTAAGATGTAGTACATTATAGCTGCCTGGGAACTGGATTATTTTTATAGTAGTTGTAGATACTTTTGTGGCAAACCTTTAGATGGCAGCATCACTCACCATAAACTATAGTTTGAACAGAATTTCTCAGACGCATGAGGTGCTTGAGACAGAAGGTTGCTCGAAGTCCACCAGAATCACCTCTTCGTTGTGCGACATATGGAGCTGAGGCTCTGAGAGGTTAGGACTGTAGCTCCGGGGCGAGGTGGGGAGAACTGTTGACCGCTGCCTGGCACTCTTTCTACTACTTGTTCTTTTACTAATGTAGGATGTTTACTGTCTCTACCGCCTTATTAAAAAACACACTTTAAGTATAAGAAAACCAAGCAGGTGATTTTGGACCACAATATAATGTAATGAAACATTCGAAAGAAATAGGCAGAATCTTTTTTAAAAGTTTTTTTGAGATATAATTCACATACCATACAGTTCACCCATTTCACCAGTGTAAATTCTGTGGATCTTAGTATATTCAAAGGCTGTATGACTGTCACCATAGTCTAATTCTAGAACATTTTGATCACCCCAAAACCCTATACCCCTTAGCCATCACCTCCAACTCTCTATCGTGCCCCCCCCATCCCCCCAACCCCTGGCAACCATTGATCTACTTTGTGTCTCTCTAGATTTGCCTATTCCAGACCTTTCATACGAATGGAGTCATACAATATATGGTCTTTTATGACTAGGTTGTTTTACTTAGCATGATGTTTTCAAGGTTTATCCATGTTATAGCATGATTCAGTCCTTCATTTCTTTTTGTTGCCCAATATATTCCATTGTATGGAAACAACATGTTTTGTTGTCAAGAGAACATTTAAATATTATGAATAATGCCGCTATGAACATTTGTATACAAGTTTTTACATGAATATATGTTCACATAGGAGTGGAATTGCTGGGTCACATGGTAACTATATATTTAAACTTGTTTTCCAAAGTGGCTGCACAATTTTATATTTGTGTCAGCAATGTGTGAGAGTTCCATACAGTCTTACTAAGAATTTCAGATTTTCTAATGATAAGTGGGTGGAGGTTAGGGGGAGGTGGAAGATAAGACTCTCAGTCTGTTGTGTCCCTGAGTCCCTTGCTGGACTAGCTGCTGTGCCTTTTTGAAGGCAATTGTATGAGCTGCCAAGAAAGCAGTCATCTTCTCAGCCCCACACAATTACTGTGCGTCACCAGTCTGATAAAATGCCTGTGTTATATGGCTGCTCAGAGCATGTTGATATTACAGGCTGGCTGTTTGTAATCCTTGCCTCCTGACTTTGGAGATACCAAGCAACCAAATAGTCTTTGTCCCAGTTAGAGAAAAATTCTGAATAAAGAGCTCTCAACCACATGCTGCCCAGGTTTGAACATGTCAAAATCACCTACTTGACATACACCGAAGACAGCTGCAGAGACTTCACAGCAAAAGAGCAGCTTTTGTTTTTGTCAGAGTTGACATTCTCAAAACTGAGCTGACCCTTCTTATTTGGCAGCCCAGACTGGACATTATCGTGTCTGTACTGAAACGGGTGTGTGTGTGTGTGTGTGTGTGTGTGTGTGTGTGTGTGTAAGGGAGGAGAAGGGGCTGGCTCTTCCTTTAGGCATATTTGGGTTCTGGTAAGGATACACACTGTACATTCTGAAGCTTTGTTTGCATCTGGAAAAAATTAGACACACGAAATCTTTCCCACTGCAGGTCCCGTCAGAAAGCCTAAGTATGTGGAAAGCCCCAGAGTGCCTGGAGATGCAGTTATAATCCCGTTCAGAGAAGTATCCAAGCCACCAGAGCCCAGTGAGAATGGTAAGAGTATGTTTTCTGTAATTTTTTTTTTCTCTAAAGATTTTACATAATGGCACTCTTCATTTGAGAGGGAAACTTGAGTGCCTCTTACAGGAATGCTTTGCTGAACTGAATGTATTTGGGAGGCTTTTTCTTTGGGCAGTTACAGAGATTTGTTTAGCTAATGTAAATTTTTGGAATTAGATACCCAATGTAGGAATAGTTGAGTGGGCACATATGCAATGTTTAAAGGTTGAATCTTATTTCCTCTGAATTTTGACCCACCCGGGTTTGGGGACGTGAAATGCCAGGAAGTATACTGTTTCTAAGAATTTTTGTTTTGTTTTTAACTATTGCACTGTTTCAGAATATTCAATAACAAGTTTTGCCTGTAAAGCTGAAACTGGATAAAGCTTATAATAACTAGCTTTCTTAAAAGCATTTGATAACTTAAAAAAAATTTTTTTTTTTTTTAAATATGTAACTTTTTCCTTTAGGGGACATTAAAGTAGGCCCCCCCCCAAAAAAAAAATCCAAATTGATAAAACCTTTTAATGAAGATATTTTGTATTCAGTATCTGGAAATGTGTATAACAGACATTATGAACTTTGTACCATTTCATAGATGTATTAATAACTCTTTTATTGTTTTCAGTCTATTCAAGAATTCACCTGTTTGTTCCTTTCTAGGCAGTCTTCAACTCACAAATGCTATGGTCTTGTAATTTGAGTGTTTTGAACTTGCATCCTATTTTTCTATAGAGACGTGGTTAGGAACTCTGGCCTATGTAGAGAAACCTATTTTACCCTCAATGTAGAGAAAAATTTATATAGTCTTTCTGAAAGAGAATTTAGAAAAACTCGTTCTCATTTCCGCTTTGGAATACCTAGTATCTTCCTCTCCCCCTCTGCTGGTGGTTAGGGGAGGCGGTTCCCTTATGTTCTAGCCTCTGTGTTTGGATTTTATTTCTGGTAGTGAATAGTGGGGAGTAAGTATGAAGTAGGATATGGGAAGAAAATGGAGTAGGGTTGGTCATGAAAATAAGGCTAAAAATGAACTGAGAGGGAGGGATTGGCAGAAGCTGAAAACCAGGAAGAGAAGAGGAGTTAGGGATGGGTGGATCAAGAGATGGGGCCAGATGCTAGGAATTCTGGGCAGGGAAGAGGTGCTATTGCAGGCATCTTGTTATGAGAAATTCTACCCTTTACCTCTCTGGTTTAGGTAAAAGGTTCACATATAGAGGATTTCTGCTAAGATGGGAACAGGGTGCCAGGTGTGGGGTGGTGAAGAGAAGAGAATCCACGATGGTGTTTGCTTAGGACAACCATTCACTAATACACAAGGCCTCTGTTGTGAAACTTGTGTACCAGGTATCTGTCCATGGGCCTGTCCTCTCTCATTTTTATTCTTGATGTGGAAAGGAAAATAACCTTTTCCTCTGTAAGTAAATATCAATTACATAATTTACAGAGCTGTCTATCCATTTCAGAATAAGCCCACACCTATTATCCCTATCCCCACCCATTCCCCAAAGCCTTTAGAGTCCTGGTCAGTTATACCCTGGTGTTTGACTGACCTAGACTCCATCCCCCTGGCTGGGAGTATTGTTGAGGTTCTGTATAGGATTTAGACTCTCCCTGGGGTTGAGAAATTTAGGATTTTTATTGAGCAAAGAAAACAGATTATATGTGGTTTCCATTGTGGAAGACTTTTCTCTCCTTGCCCAAGGCAGAATTGGCCATTTTTCTTGGGGGTAGGTGGGTGGGGTGGGGTAGGATAGGGAGTGTGGGGCATCTCTATAATTTGGTGCCGAAAACAAACAAACCAGTTGTCATCGAGTCAGTTCTGACTCACGGCGACCCTTTGTGTGTCAGAGTCTAACTGTGCTCCATTAGGGTTTTCAGCGGTTATGATCTTTCAGAAGTAGATTGCCAGGCCTTTCTTTTGATGTGCCTTTGGGTAGCTTCAAACTACTAACCTTTCAGTTAGTAGCCAAATGCTCGAGTATTTGCACTACCCAGAGCTAAATTCAAGTGCAGTGATCAGTATTGCTGGAGTAGTCTGGGGTTTGTGTGTGCATTTACTCTTGAGACCAGAGACTTCTCATCAGTCTCTGGGATGGACTGAAATTATAACATCCCTGGACAGTGAATAAAGACCAGAAGTTTCCCTTTTGCCTAGAACTAAGAAATCAAGTGCATTTTCATTTTTTAGTTTTTTTTTTTTTTTTTTTCCTTCCTTTTAAAGGTTTCCAGGAAAGGAATGTAGTTTGTGTTTGTGGGCACATGGCCATGCCTGAAAATAACCAAGATGTTGGTAGAAGCCCCATGGAGTTATCTTTGTGTTGGTTGATGATGAGGCGATTTCCTAACGAAATTGAACTTGATAATTAGGAAAAGGGTGGTGTGTTTTGTAATCCCTGTGGAATCTTTTACATTTCAATGGGGTTAATTAAGTCTGCCATATTAAAAGTAAATTTTATGTCCAGGTCATTGAACCTAACGGGGAGGCTGGAGCTAACTAAAACAAATAATTGAGTTTGCAAGTACAAATACATGATTAAAACAAACCCTTATTTCTAGGGTTTACTATCAGCATCATTATATACGTTTTAATTTAAAATTTAGTCGTGTGCTTTCCTAAATGATGTGTGTCTTTAAGTTTCTAATTCTTTTTGGGGTCTGTTGATAATAGCATTTCAGAATTCACCAGACTAATAAAACTCTATAGAAAACAGTTTCTTGTGAAATGCTTTTGAAATTTCACATAGACTTACGAAATATCAAGTTTTTTCTAAATGTTTGAAAAATTCTTCCCAGACTAAGCTGCCTCACTTTCGCTTTGGTGACTGCGTAGCTCCATACATCTTGATTCTTAGCTCTATATTTAAAATTTAAATCAAAGTAAAACAAAATCAGTGAGTACTTTAAATTTATTAATTTATAAATAATTGTATTTATGTATAATCTGCATATTTTAGCCATGGGAAGTGAGTAAGAGGACATGGGGCAGATGAACATTTTCGTTGTAAGCAAAAAAGGTTTGTTAAAGTTTCAGTTTGCCTGGAAACATCTTTAGGAAAGGACATTCCACATTATTGAATATTTCTAAATATTTTTGAAAAACAACATTTTCTAATTTACTACTCTAGGAAAAAAAGTGATTTAATAATATTCTCAAACAATATACAAACCCCACCCCCCCTTTTTTTCCCCTTGAATAGTCATAACAAAAGCTGTATGTGCTGTAGAGTAGGCCCTTTACAAATGAGGTTCCTATTGCTTAACCAACATATTGTTTAGGTGGAAGAAAATCATTTACCCACAAAATAATATCTCTGCCTTAAGGAAAAAAAAAAAAAAAAACCCAGATAAATTGGAGAGGATTACTAAATTATAATAGGATTCACAGCTATACGTCTTTGAATCCATTTAGGTTTGCTTAATATATCATTAGCTACTTGAGCAAGAATTGATGGGGAGGGGTGAGAAAGCTTTAGTCTTGTGAGTCATTGCCTGATGAAGATCAATCTCAAAATATGATGAAACTTTTTTTCTGGCAGTCTGGTTAGCTAGCAAAACTAACATACACGAACCAAGAGAATAAATATAAAACTTTCTTATTGGGAAGGGAGGAGTATTATTTACTAGATATATTTGGAATTCTTTTTTTATGACAGACTGTTTCAGACACTCAAAAGATGTAGAGAATATAAAAGACGTAAAGATTGACACCTGTCTGCCCACCACCCAGTTTAAGAAATAAAACATAATGGTGTATTTCCCCCTGATCATACCTTCCCCAAGAGATAACCTCTATCCTGCTTTTGGGAATATCTTTTAACTTTCAGCTTCTTAGAGTGATGATGTACCATTTGATTTTTTTAAAGTGGAGAAAGGTTAGAAGTAGGGAAGGGGGAGCATGTGTTGTGGAAGACAGACTCTAGCTAAGGTATCCATTCATTGTGCATTTCCTTAAATAGATATTAATTACGTAAATTTCTATGCTACGAATGTCCCAATGCTGAATGCTATTGAGTTGGGTTATCAAACATAAATATTTTCTTCATGGAGCCTTAGAGACTAGTAGGGGACCTGTATATAGAGTGACTATAATATAAGGGAAAAGTAGTGTTAGCTAACCTAAGCTGTGTGATAAATCTGAGAGTTCCATAGATGGCAGTTCTGAGCCTGGGAAAGACTTAATTGGAGCTCTGCTGTAGATTTATCTGGCAACAGAGTGTAGGGTGGGATAGGGTAGGAAAGAGACTAAGATCAGAGAGACTGATTAGAAAATGATTTGATCAAAACTACAATGAGATTCCATCTCACTCCAGTAAAAAAAAAAAAAAAAGGGGGCATTAATCCAAAAAACACAAACTAATAAATGTTGGAGAGGCTGTGGAGAGATTGGAACGCTTATACAGTGCTGGTGGGAATGTAAAATGGTAAAACCACTTTGGAAATCGATTTGGTGCTTCCTTAAAAAGCTAGAAAGAGAACTACCATACGATCCAGCATTCCCACTCCTTGGAATATATCCTAGAGAAATAAGAGCCTTTACGCAAACGGATATATGCACACCCATGTTTATTGGAGCAGTGTTTACGATAGCAAAAAGATGGAAGCAACCAAAGTGCCCATCAACAGATGAATGGATAAGTAAATTACGGTATTCACACAATGGAATAGTACGCATCGATAAAGAACAGTGACGAATCTGTGAAACATTTCATAACATGGAGGAACCTGGAAGGCATTATGCTGAGTGAAATTAGTTGCAAAAGGACAAATATTGTATAAGACCACTATTTATAAGAAGTTGAGAAGTAGTTTAAACTGAGAAGAAAACATTCTTTTGTGGTTAGGAGAAGGGGGAGGGAGGGAGGGTGAGAGAGGGGTATTCACTAATTAGATAGTAGATAAGAACTACTTTAGGTGAAGGGAAAGACAACACACAATACAGGGAGGTCAGCACAACTGGGCTAAACCAAAAGCAGTTTCCTGAATAAACTGAATGCTTTGGAGGCCAGCATAGCAGGGCCAGGGGTTTGGAGACCATGGTTTCAGGGGACATCTAAGTCAATTGGCATAATAAAATCTATTAAGAAAACGTTCTGCATCCCACTTTGAAGAGTGGCATCTGGGGTCTTAACACTAGCAAGCAGCCATCTAAGATGCAACAATTGGTCTCAACCCATATGGAGTAAAGGAGAATGAAGAACACCAAGGACATAAGGTAATTATAAGCCCAAGAGACAGAAAGGGCCACATGAACCAGAGACTACATCATCCTGAGACCAGAAGAACTAGCTGGTGCCCGGCTACAATGGATGACTGCCCTGACAGGGAACACAAGAGAGAACCCCTGAGGGAGCAGGAGAGCAGTGGGATGCAGACCCCAAATTCTCATAAAAAGACCAGACTTAATGGTCTGACTGAGACTGGAAGGACCCCGGTAGTCATGGCCCCCAGACCTTCTGTTGGCCCAGGACAGGAACCATTCCCAAAGCCAACTCTTCAGACATGGATTGGACTGGAGAATGGGTTGGAGAGGGATGCTGGTGAGGAGTGAGCTTCTTGGGTCAGGTGGACACTTGAGACTATGTTGGCATCTCCTGCCTGGAGGGGAGATGAGAGGGTAGAGGGGCTTAGAAGCTGGAGAAATGGACGGAGGGAGCGAGCTGTCTCATTAGGAGGAGAGTAATTGGGAGTATGTAGCAAGTTTTTAGCAAGGTGTATATAAGTTTTTGTGTGAGAGACTGACTTGATTTGTAAACTTTCACTTAAAGCACAATAAAAATTATTTAAAAAAGAAAATGATTTGAGTAATTCAAGGGAAAGAAGGTCTCAAATTAGAACAGGGTCAGGAAGGAAGAGGTAGGGAATTGGAAGATTCTTGAGTTGTAAGGACCTGGGAGCCATAAAGAGACTAAGATGATGATCTCAGGGCTTTGAGAGACTGCATTACAAGGTCCCTGGGGGAGAAGGAACAGTTTAGTTTGAATTCAGCTTTACGCATGTTGAGTTTTAGGTACTGGTGGAAACCTTAGGCAACAGGTAGTGGGAAACTCAAACCAGGGCTCGAGAAAGAGCTCAGTATGTAAACCGGGGGAACATTTGCTTGGAGGTGACATGATGAAATTAGGTGAGTTAGTTTAGGGAAAAAAGGTCGTGAGAGAAGAGAACTGAGAAACTTTGGTGTTTTACTTAGGAGCTATGGATAAGAGGTGGAAGAAATACTGGTGATGGGGTAAAAGAAGAACCTATAAAACTGCAGCTTTCTGGGAACAGTGGATTTTCCCATTATGTCTCCTATGGCTGTTACACTTTTTCCCTTGTAGGACAGAGGGTTTGCAAGGTCAAAAATCAACAGAAAAATCACAGGGATGTGGGAGATATCGAAGGAGGTGGGATATAGATTTTCAAAATGACTGTTTAACAGGGCTGTAGAACTGCGAAGGCAACTTAATTGTAGGTAGGTGATAAGGAAATGTAGGTGAGGATAGACACTTTTTTTCCCCAAAAAAGTTGAGTGGGTAAGGGAAGATAAAAGATTAGGGTGAGAGGGGTGTGTGTGAGTGTGGTTGAATTTATTTTTAATAAAAGGTGGAATTTAACATAATGATATACTGAAAACAGAGGTTCTCAGAGTGTGGGCAGTGAATTTCTAGGCATTCCCAAGACCCTCTCAGGATTTCCTGAGGTCAGTTTTCTTTTTGTAATAATACTGAGAAGTTATTTCTATTTCTCCTGTGTTGACATTGCACTGATGGTACAAAAGTAATTGTGGGTAAAACTGCTGATGTCTAGTACACATCAAGGCAGGCCACCATCTCTACGTAGTGCTCACTGGATTCTTCACCATGTGCACTCATGGTCAGAAAGAAGAGCTTACCAAAGAATGCCCTTAATGAAGCATTAAAAATAATGAATATTAAATCTCGTATTCTGTGTGCTGAAATGGAAGTCTGCATACAGCACGTCTGCATGCTGAAATATGGTGGTTGTCTCAAGTAAAGCACTTGTGTGTGTGTTCGAGTTGCAAGCTGACCTAGCCATGGGACATCATTTTTCCTTGATAGAGTGACTGCCAGTGGTTACTCAGAATTAGGTATTTGGCTCACATTTTTTTGGAAAGGAGAAAAATGAGCCTGTCGCTTCAATTTAAAACAAACAACAACCTGACAGTATTTGTTGCCAGTGATAAAATCTGACCTTTTGAGAGTTTGGAGGAATTTGCATCTGTCACATTGAGCTTTTGATTATTTTACTAGACTTTTCAATTGAGATCTCTGGTGCTACTAATTAATATGAAATTTTGATATTATATAATAAAATGTGTCAACATTTGTAAGATTTATAAAATGAATGTTTTTCAAACGACCCAATGCATGATGTTACAAAATGTTGCATGGGTAAAAGATTAATTCAAAGTATAGACAGACTGTTGGATTTTACTATGACAATAAAAGTAGTTCATTGGTACGGTTTCAGATTCAACATTGGGACTAACCTTTTTGAAATTGCCACTTGTGAAGTCTTGGTGAGGTACCAAAGAAGAGTATCTGTAATTAAGTGAAAAGATTCCTCCTTTTCCCAACTACCTATTTGTCTGAGGCTGCATTTTTTTTTCACATGCTCCAAACAAAAGAATATATCACAACAGATTGAATACAGAAACAGATATGAGAATTTAGTTATCTTCTATTGTATCAGACATTAAAGATACTTACAAAAATGTAAAACAATATTATTCTTCTTATTAACTTGTGTAATTGAAAATATATTTTCATTAAAAAATGTTTAACATGTAGTATTTTATTACTGTTAAATGAAATATGTATTTTTTAAATTTAGTTTTAACTTCTAGCACAATAAAAATAGTGATAAATATATAACCCACATAAACCAAACATCTTTGAATTTCTCAATAATTTTTAGGAGTGGGTCTTGAGACAAAAGTTTGTGGACTGCTGGCTTAAAGGGAGCAAAAGAAGAGAGGGAGAAAATAACAATAGAAATGAGAAAATTGATCGAGAACTCTGATAGCTATCTAGAGCTGAGGAGATGAAGATCCAGAGCTAAGTGGTGCTAAGACTGAAGAGAAAAAAGGCTAATTCAGGAGACATTTTGAAGGAAAAAATGGCAAGGTTTGGTGATGATTTCAATATAGAGGTGAATGAGATGAACAGTTTAAAAATAACTTTAAGACGACTGTGTTTTAGTGTTGAAGACTAGGAACCAGTTACTGACAGAAGCAGAGCAGACTCATGGATAGATGCTCCTCTATAAATGCTATCTTTGAAGATTCAAGGAGGAGGGAATGATGATGGTGGAGGAGAAGGAACAGCCAGGAAGAAATGGAAAAATGCTTGTAAATAGAAGTCAAGGCAACAAGAAATTCAGCAAGAAGCAGGTCATGGAAGCAGAGGCAGGAGAAGGGCCTGTCTCATTTAACAGACTTGAGAAGTACTGTCATGGACACTGACATTAAGTCACTTGGTCAAGGTCTCATAGTTAGTGAATGGGCAAACACTGTCAGCAATGCCCAGTGCTCCTTAAAGTTTGAGGAGGATGAAGGTGGAGACGGGGCTTCAGTTTATGGAATGACCATTGGTAGTCTTCAGAGATCTCCAGTTTCCGTAGAGTCTGGCTTTAGGAGAGGGAGATGAAAGCAGTAAGTACCGACGAAATTGGAACATTTTTGTTTGGTGTTAGGGATTGAATTGTGTCTCCCAAAAATAACTGTCAACTTGGCTAGGCCATGATTCCCAGTATTGTGTGACTGTCTACCATTTTATTATCCAATGTGATTTTCCTATGTATTATAAATCCTATCTCTGTAATGCTAATGCAGTGGGATTAGCAGCAGTTATGTTAATGAGGCAGGACTCAATCTACAAGATTAGGTTGAGTCTTAAATCAATTTCTTTTAAGATATAAAAGAGAAAAGTGAGCAGAGACATTGGGGACCTGATACCATCAAAAAAAGCAGCGCCAGGAACAGAGCATGTCCTTTGGACCCGGAGTCCCTGCACCTGAGAAACTCCTAGACCAGGGGAAGATTGATAATAAGGACTTTCCTCCAGAGAGAGACGGAGAGAGAAAACCTTCCCCTGGAGATAGCACCCTGAATTTGGACGTCTAGTCTCCTAGACTGTGAGAGAATAAACTTCTCTTTGTTAAAGCCATTCACTTGTGGTTTCTCTGCTATAGCAGCACTAGATAACTAAGACATTTGGTAATCAGAAAAGGGAATTTTGTTGTCTTGAAATAGTTCAGAGAAAGTGATGAAAGACAGAAAAATTGTAAGCAGAAAGCTGTTTTTTAAGAGATATATAAGCATATTGAATGTAGGTATGAATCTCTGAGAACCAGAAAATGAAATACTAGTGAGGAAGTGTGGGCTCTTAGTGTTAAAGGTGATACAAATGACCACCTTGATACAACATTTGTGTATATAAGGTATTTCCCACACATTAATGTTTTTGAGCCTCGCAGCATCTGTGAGAAGTGGGTTATAACTACTTTATGATGAGGAAATTGAGGTTCAGAGAGGTCCAACAGTATAAGGGGTCCAGAATAGCTTTTGTGTGGAGAACATTCTTTCTTGGGAGACTGTAGGTAAGGTGAAAGGATATAAGGGCACTAATATGTTTGAAGTTAAGGTGGCGATAATTGGGAAGCTGGTCATTTTATGGACTGTAGCTCAGTGCTTGTTGTCCCAAACCTGGTCCAACAGGCTCTCAGTTGCTAAAAGGGGACAGGAAGGAAGTGAGCCAAGAAATTCCCTTTACCTTTCCCCACATGATTAACCTTCCACAATGGGGAGATAACCGGGGATTCCATGAAAATGTAGTATCACTCTCCACCTGCCTAATGGATCCCTGGGGACTGTGAGGCCAATTATTTTCTCAACTTCAAATAATTAAAAAAAAAAAAAAAAATTTATTTTTTTAAATAGCCATCATAAATTCTTGAGACTTTAAATCCACGAGAATATAAAGTGTTGGTAAGATATGAAGCCATTCTTCCCTCTAAACCCTATCCCCACTGAAAGTAGACCTTCTGTTCAGAGTAGCCCATTAGAATTTGATTTGGAGGTCAATTTGGAGTAATAATTAGCTTAGAGAAAATCATATCCAGCTGTTAAAATCTCAGTATTTGGCGAATAACTACAGAAATAGAAACATATTTCTGTTTCACAGTTGTGTGGATCAGAGTGAGTTCTCAGGCATCTCACCTCTCCCAAGATAGTGCTGTCACGCTTCACCCAGGGGTCCTTCTGCCAGAATGAGAAGTTCAGTGAGAGAAGGCTCTGTGCATTAGGGAAGGAAGGATGTGGATGACATGACATGGATTAAGGAATCAGACTGAAGGGGACATTCTAAGGGAGGGTAGCAAGAATGACATTTTAGAAGAGGGAATAACATGAAAAGACAGTTGGGAAACCTTAGAAAGAAATAGAATTGCAACAACTTAATGGATGCAAAAACTGAAATAATCTTTGCTACAGCACGTAGGGGACACTGAGTTTCTGTAAAGGGTGATGAAAAAATTCAGAAGTGGTGATGGTTGAATGACATGATGAACATATTTTATGTCTCTGAACCATAGATGGGAAGATAGTTGACATGGCAAATGTTCTGTTACTTATATATTTACCACCACCACCAAAAAAAAAAAAAGTTTGCTCATTAACCCAAGGTTGGGAAAGGGTTTGCAACTTTGGTAGCAGCAAGTCTAGGTTGAATAGTTAGGAGAACAGTTAATCCTGAATTTGGGTATCTTTTCAGGTTCAGCCATTAAACATGGAGTTTGCCACTGTTCTCCAGCCTCTCTGAAGGGGTCAAATTTGGATAACTAGTTGTTTTTGGATTTTTTGTTCGTTTATGGGAAAGCCCTGTAGAATCGGAGATGTCTACAGATGCTGTGCGGAGGCAGCAGCGACTTTGCTAGGGATGCCAACCAGCCATGTAGGACCTACCGGGGTGCCAGGCATCTGTGCGGCTTTGTTTGTTGTCAGGGCAAATTTTGTGGCAGCCAAGCTTGTGCAGCTGCTCTCTGCCTCCACAACAGCTGCCAACTGGGAGTAGTTTCTGGCTGTTTCCCCAGAGTATTTCAGGTTGAACCAGAAACTAGACTTTCTGGGGCATAGTCACAACTGGGTAGCAGTATGGAGATTGTTTCGAAAGGAAAGAGGGGTGTGGAGAAGAGAAACTGCTGTGTTCTGTCCCCTCACCCACTTCTTCCTCTTCCACCTGCATCCTGTTCCCTCCCTCTAGTTCAGCTGCCACCCAAGATAAAGCAGCTGCCCTGCCTGAGCCTGGGTAGGGCTTGGGGCAAGGGAGGGGAATTGGGTGGAAGGAGGGCGGGAACTGATCCTGTTCTGAAGTGGTTCAGCCCTTGGGTGTGCCTGGGCTATGCTGATTTGGTTTGGTTCCCACATTCCTTTCACAAATGCCCAGGTACCTTGATAATCAAAATGTGGTTTGCGGTCCCTGGTGGGAAAGGTCCTTCTGTAGAGTGGTTTTGGGGGTATGGTTGACTTGCCCTTGGGTGACTTCTTTCCCCCATGCTGGCTTGGGGCCACTGTCCCATCATGTTATGAGTTTAACTCAGATGATCCAGAAACATCAAGGCTCTCACCTTAGAACAATCAGGTCTTTCCCATGCAGTTCTCTAGAGCAACTAAAAACCATCCATGCCTGCAAACAGCTCTTCTCATTCCAAACATCAGGAGCTTCTGAGAGCGAGCAAGGCGTGGGGTGCTTTTCCTTCCTTGAAGATACTGCTGCCATCCTGGGAGCATGGCTTAGCAAAATTGAACTGTGAGTGAGGATAATGCAGATAGACTTCGCTTATTTTCATTTTCACAGTTCCTAACAAAAGGCAAAGTTAGCATTGAACTTAGTTGGTGATATTGTAGCTCAAAGGTGATGTCACTATTTCATTATTCTTTCCTCATTTTTTTTTTCTACAACTCTTATCTGCACATTTTCACATCTAGGGAAAATACATCCTTGTGTGTATTATGTATTTAGATACCTAGATGATTAACATAAAAGAAGAACCGTTAAAATGAGGATTGTTTTATTGGTTGCATGTTGTTAAGGTCTTAACTTTTGTAGCACAGTTTTCTTCATCCCCTAAATGATGCCGACTTGAAAAATGTAAGAGAGGTGTTAGAATTGTGTGGTTATCCTTTTACTTGTCAACCATAGTTAAGTACCCTTAGGCTTTTGGATAAAAGGTCAGTCTACAGCTCAACATTTGAATCAAATCCAGCAAAAAAAAAAAAATTCTCTTAAGGCAAAAATCCAGATGATCAAACTTAGGGAGAACCTGAGAAAGGAAAGGCTTCCAGGTGTGCCTGTAACCTTCCCATCAAATGTGCTTCATCACTACTGTGGGTCATACAGAGAACATAGCCCAATTTTTCTGCATCTCTGTGTGGAAAACAGTATATTACTGGGTCTTGTCTCTTGGGACAGGAATCCCTGGGTGGTGCAAACAGTTAATGCACTTGGCTCCTAACCAAAAAGTTCGAGGTTCAAGTTCACCCAGAGGCACCTTGAAAGAAAGACCTGGTGATTCACTTCCAAAAAATCAGCCATTAAAACCCTGTGGAGCACACTTACTAATCTGACACATATGGGGTCACCATCAGTTGGAATTGGCTCAACAGTAACTGTCTCTTGGGATACAATTCACTGGGATTTTAAATTTTTATTTCAGTGTAGATTCTCTGTGATTGACCCTTGAGTTGGAATCCTGGTTTTCACTTTCACAGCTCTGAGATAGGAACAAGAGGTTTTCTACCCCAACATCTAAATAATCTGGATTTCTGCCATCATGCCACTTGGGTTTTACTTTATTTCAGTCTCCTGTGGGTGTTGACCACAGAGTTCCTTAAGGGTAAGAATGAAGGATAGGTGTTTTTCTGCTCTTTGTGTCAGACATACGCATTTGTTACATGACATGGGAATAGGAATTGCCATCTGATACTGGCACTGTACTTTTCTGGTTCAGGTCAAATATTTCACCCTTTGCACTTGGAGTTTCTATTTTATTGTTTTCTTAACCCGATACAGCCTCTTAATTAGAACGTGCTGCTGGAGGACAGGCAGCATTGTCAAACTTTGTCCATTTTATAAAAATACACAAAAGCCCCAGATAAGCAGTTGTAGTGCTAACTCATCCAGGTGCAATATTGAGATCCCCCAGAGGGCCATCTTCATTGTTTTCTTTCTTTGTTCTAGAAGCAAAGGCTGATAATGAACCGAGCTGTTCACCGGCAGCTCAAGAACTGTTGACAAGGCTGGGATTTTTACTGGGAGAAGGGATCCCGAGTGCCACACACATAACCATTGAAGAAAAAAATGAAACCATGGTAATGTCTGAGGGAGAGACTGCATTGCATACCTGCCCAGAGGGTGATTGAAGTGCTAGCCCTCTTCTCCCCCCTCTTTCAGTGGGAAAGTCATTGCTGGGTCAGATAAGTTCTGGGCAGTTGTGTATTGAAATTCATTTCAACAATTTGTTTCTGGGTTTTTGCACTGGGGAGGTGGGGAGAAGCAGAAGGGAGCAGGATTGAAGAAAATGTCCAAGTTAACCTTGTCACTACCTGGAGAATAGTGGCTAAATGAATTAAAGCGGCTGGAAGAATTCCTTAGTGATGCTGCAGGTGCTTTTATTGCACCGTTCTTTTCATCTGGCTGCTTTTGGGATGTGCTCTCCTGTGCTTTTTTAGCTGTTAAGATTTTGGAGGGTCAGTGGGGTGAGGAAAAGATTTATAGATGAGGCAGAGTTGATCAGATGGCCCATCATTTGGGAGAGCACTCCCTTCCCCTAGAGCATAGCAGTGGGCCCACCCCTGCCTCCTCACAGGTGTGTGCCTTGGAATAGCAATGAGGGGCTGGCGCATCTGCCCCCGGAGGGTCTCTGCAAGGGTGCCCTGCACTGATTGAGATTGCAGTGGCCACCAGTCTCCTTCCCCTGACTGAAGAGCCCATAAATCTTCAGGAATTGAATCAAGTTGCAGAGCTCGTGATACATTGCCAAAACAGAGTTCCCAGGTTTTCCGTTCAGAGGTCAAATAACCCATTTGTCTTCTGCAGACTTTAAATGAAAGGAAGTCTGCCTGTTTGCCATTTTTGTTTTACAAATGTGCATTCCCACTAAATTATTCCTCAGACTACCCTTTCAGTAAAAAAGTAAATAACAAAGAGGGGAAAAGAACAAAGGTATTTCTCTTTTAAAATTTAGAAGACCATATGTCTATTTAAGCTCCATAGATTTTAGGAGCTGTCTTCAAGTTTCCTTTGTTTTAGGTTCATTGTTTTGATGTCAAAAGCAAAAGAATGTGTGGAAGCATCCTGTGTAAGCCGTGCTAACTCCTCATTCCGTTCGTCTTGCAGTGCACAGCTCCTAGCCAAGGCATCAGTCCTTGCTCCACACTAACAAGCAGCACCGCATCACCTAGCACCGATAGCCCCTGCTCAACCTTGAATAGCTGTGTCAGCAAGACGGCAGCCACCCAAAGTCCCTGTGAGACCATTAGCAGCCCTAGTTCCACCCTGGAAAGCAAGGACAGTGGAATTATAGGTAAGAAGCACACTGCTTGGTAATGGAATGGCTCAGCGCACGGCAGCCGGAGCGTTAACAGTCACTTCTCTAAGAGGGTTTGTAGAGTGATCTGTGAAGGTCGCCCTGCCAGTGCCTGCCGTTTTTTTTTTTTTTGGATACGACACTGGCTCTGTGTGCAGCATCGGCTTTTAAATTCCTTGATGCTTATTTTACAACTTTGTGCTTGTTGGGTAAAACCTTTCCAGATCACAGCTGCCCTGTGCAATTACAGAAATCTTGCCTATTTACCGACTAACTCCATTTGTTGGGGACAGGGTCTTACTGGGACATATGGTAGGACAATGAAATCCTGCCTATTTAGAAGTCTCCTAAACCCAATCTTAGGGTAATTTATTTTCCCCACAACAGTTTAGGGATTTGTTCTTTAGAGATTCTTATAATGGGATCTGACCACTGGGTTGAGGCCAGGGTTTCCCAAGGGTGCCCTCCCTGTGCCCCCACACACCCTTACCACACAGTAGGTGAGGTGGTAAAGAGACATGGGTTCTAGTCCTGACTCTTAGGCCAATTAGTCAGGTAGCGTGAGCAACATTAATGGGCATTTCTGCACACTGCTTTCCTTCTCTCTAAAGGTAAGGATTGTGACTAATCAGTGCTTACTGATCCCAAGTGTGCATTAGAACCATCCAGGGAACTGGTTAAGAACCCTTACTTTTAGGTCCCATTACCAGACAGATCGGGTCCATGTTTCTGGAGGTGGGCTTGGGCCTCTGGGTTTCTCAGGCCTCCAGCTTGGTGCCTGCTGGGCTTGTTCAGGTTCTCCCCTGCTCTACAGATACATTGTTGTTTGTGGAGCTGTGCCGACCCGTTTAACTCCATCCATTTTGCTGAGTTACCCACGTGTTTTTGAGGGATATTTTACATTTTATTATGAACTGAGGCCCCACTTAAATAAATATGTAATCACATGGAATGGGATTTGACCTCTTTATTTTCTTCAGTCACCTGCAGTGTCTTTCAAGTGTAATTTGAAAAACTAAGTTGCGGATTTGTTTGGTTTGTGCTTTGGAGATTGCCTCAGAAGGTCTGTGAGATTCCCGGGAATGGATTTTTGACTCTGGTATAGTCCTTAGCATGGCTCCATGGAGGGGCCCGTCAGCTTAAGGAAGGCAGACTCTTTTCTCAGTTTTCACTTTGATCAGGATCTTTAGTGGTTCTGAGTTTTTGTTTTGTTTCAGCTGCTTTATTGAGATATAATTTATATGTCACAAATTTTACCCATTTAAATCATCTGGATGATTTTTAGTTTATTTACAGAGCTGTGTAACCACAGTCTAATTTTAGAACATTTCATCATTCCAAAAAAGAAACCCTGTACCCATTAGAAGTCAGTCTCCCTTCTCCCTCCAAGTCCCCAGCCCTAGGTGACCACTGATCTACTCTATTTCTTTATAGACTAGCCGCTTCTAGATGTTGCATGTAAATGGTGGGCTGAATTTTTCGTAGCAAGTTTAAATTCTTTTCACCAAGCTTCAAGGCCTTCCAGTGAGCTTACTCTACTAATTCGCTGTTCTCATCTTACCCTGCTTTCCCACCTGCTATTTAGTGTAATTAATTTTTTTTTTCAGGTCGTACTTCTTTTCTCAGACTCTGGCTCTTCCTGAGTTATCCATGATTAATATTAGTGTTACTAATTCTGTACTGGCCAGATGACTTTCTTCACTGTGCTCTTAGCTCTTCTGAAATTTTGTCTCCTCCAGAGAGTTTATGTTCCTTCAAGGAGTTGGCTAGTGTTACACTTTTTTTTTTGACAGACTTTTTATTGTATGTTCTGGCATTGACGTTGTAAGCCTCTGACTATAACCAAGTCAGCTTCTTGTTTTGACAGTTACAAACTTTTTCAATAAAAGAGAACCACCGTATTCATTCATTCATGCCCGCCTCTCTCCCTGTCCCTCTCTCTAATTGAGATACAGTGCTATAAGTTAACAAGTACCCTTAACAGGAGAAAGCAAAGGTGGCAAGTTAGTTTTCTGTACTGTCAATGAACGTTTGAGAGGCAGGAATATTCAGGCTTGTAATTAGTACTTGATTTAAAGTTTGTTGTCATTAGCTGTCAAGGTGGCTCCGACTCATGGTAACCCCAGTATGAAGGACACACTGCCTAGTCCCATACCATTCACATGATGCAGACATGCTTGAGTCCATTGTTGTGGCCACTGTGTATTTTGAGTGCCTTCCAACCTAGGAGGTTCATCTCCAGCACTACATTGGACAGTGTTCTGTTGTGATCCATAGAGTTTTCACTGGCTAATTTTTGGAATTAGATAGCCAGGCCTTTCTTCCTAGTCTGTCTTAGTCTGGAAGTGCTGCTAAAACCTTTCTACCATGGGTGACCCTGCTGGTATTTGAAATACTGGTGTTATAGCTTCCAGCATCATAGCAACATGCAAGTCACCACAGTACAACAAAATGATAGATGGGTAGTGGTGATTTAAAATGACCCCAGCCAATATCAGACTGACTAAAAAAAAAAAAAAAACTACTGAGTCAATCCTGACTCAAAGTGACCCTATAGGATAGAATAGAACTGCCCCATGAGGTTTCCAAGGAGCAACTGGTGAATTCGAACTCTCGACCTTTTGGTTATCAGCCTGACATCGTGAGCTCTTAACCACTGTGCCACCAAGTCTCTGCAGACTGGTTAGTCCTGTTATTAATGTCTCCCATTGCACCTGATATTTTTCTTCAATGTATTTATTCTGATTTTATTATTTAGCATTGTCTTTATTCGGGCAGAGATCTCCCCTGTATTATTTCATCTATCTCCCTGGTCCCTAGCAGAGTGTTGGAAATGAGAAATTAAAGAGAATTGTTGGTACTCTCAAGTTGCATTGAAGGAGTTGGTTGTTAAAGAAGCTATGCAGGATTCCCATTCCAAGTTGGCTTTATCAAACCTTTTATTTGAATTACTACTCTATTTAAGCTCTGTCTTAAATACAGTGGCACATTTCATGTCATTGGGGCTGCTCTTCTGTCCTTGGCTCAAACCAGCGTGTTCCCTCAGCTGAGCATAAGAGTTGGCAACAATTGAGGTGCAAGAGAGAGGAGTTAGGAAATGGTAAGTCCCTGTTTTACAGAAGACCCCCAGCTTCTGGAGTTGATGTTAGCTGTTCTGCAGGGAGGAAGGGAACACTATAACTGTGACAATGTTCCTCTGGTCTTTCTCCTTCCATGACCTATAGAATTAGAACCTGTTGTCAAGGGATTCATGGAGGTGTGGTAGGGAGGAGAAGGAAAAGAAAAGTATTTCCTTTCCAGGCAGAGGTGATCATAGGTCTTTGAAGAGGCAGGAGTGGTGGGGTCAGAGAAGGGAAAGAGCTTCCTTTAAATCAACACACGGGGCACGTAGGTTCCCTTGTCTCACAGGGAGCGGGTAACTGTGACTCAGCTGTGGTTCTGTGATTACCAAGGGTTGGGAGGTGCTTTTTCTGCCTGAAGAACATGCTTGTTTTAATGAAGTATAGCCTGGGAATGGCAACCTTTGGGCATCTTACACGTTTAACAGAGTAAAATTTTCAAGAAAGGCTGGGAGCCTAGTGAGCAGAGATGAAAGTGAGATACTTTGGCTTCCTGCTGTGGAAGGCCTGACAGCTGGTTGTAGAAAGGCTGGTGAGAATCCATGTTCCAAATTACACAGGGCCTGGAAAGGGGAGGAAGAGGCTTTCCATTTAATTTTCCATTTTAAGAAGTTGACAATTTGTCAACCAATAGTTTGGGGGTTGGAATGGAAAAGGTTTGGGTCTGTGTAAGGTGCACCTAGCTGATGTGGCATTACAAGTTTCGGGGTACAATCAGCTCCCATATGGGGCTCAGATCAGTGTTCCATGTGCATTATTAGCAGGGTTTATTTAGGGCATTTAGGGGAAATTTCAAACAATGCTAGCCCACCCTTAAAAATTTCTGGGCCAGGACAGGAACCATTCCTGAAGACAACTCATCGGACATGGATTGGACTGGACAATGGGTTGGAGAGAGATGCTGATGAGGAGTGAGCTACTTGTATCAGGTGGACACTTGAGACTGTGTTGGCATCTCCTGTCTAGAGGGGAGATGGGAGGGTAGAAAGGGTTAGAAACTGGCAAAACGGTCACAAAAGGAAAGACTGGAAGGAGGGAGTGGGCTGACTCATTAGGGGGAGGGTAAATTGGAGTATGTAGTAAGGTGTATATAAGTTTATATGTAAGAGACTGACTTGATTTGTAAACTTTCACTTAAAGCACAATAAAAATTATTTAAAAAAAATTTCTGGGCCTCCTTTACTATTTAATCTGATTTCCATTGTGCTGATTATATTTAAATAGTGTTGGCCAGCAGACACAGGGAAGAGAAGCTGTGTTCCTGCATGCCCGGGCAGCCCTCTCGGGCTGTCATGGGTGCCCTGCCTGTGTTCTGCTTCCACTGATTTTGACGTATTCTAGTGAATGGAATTTTCTTTTTAGAATCTGCTTAGTGGGAGAAAGACAGGCTAGTGACCATTAGAAAAACTGACATTCAGGAGGAGGGATGAATAGGTGGAACACAGGGCATTTTTAGGGCAGTGAAACTATTCTGTATCGTACTATAATGGTGGACACATGGCATGCACTTGTCAAAACTCACAGGGCTGTTCATCACAGAGTGACCCCTAATGGTAACTGTGGGCTTTAGTTAGTAACAGTGTGTTGATATTGGTTCATTAATTGCAACAAATGTATGTCAGTAATGCAAGATGTTAATAGGAGAAATAATATATAGGGGGTTGAGTGTATATGGGTGCTGTGTGTTCTCTGCACAATTTCCTGTAAACCTTAAAACTATTCTACAAAATGAAGACTACTAAGAAAAAATTGATTAGCCCTCTTCCAGCCTTTCTCTGTGGAGGCCAGGGCTTTTTAGAACCTTCCCCTCCCTGGTCCAACTTTATTATGGAATCCAGAGGGGAGTCCCACTTCATCCTATTTCGGAAGGTTCAAGTTTTTCCAACAGAAATGTCTTCAGAAGTATAATAATTCTGTCATGTAGAAATATAGTCTAAGCTGGATGAGATTAACTGAATTTCCCATGAATATTCTTTTTTATTTTTTTTAAATAAAGTCCCTTACTCTTTAGATATTAAAATTGTTGGCATTACTTAGCAGTTAGAGTGTCTGATTTTCAAATTTGTGATGTGAAAACCTACATGTGAAATCCAGCCGTACCCAATCACCATAGAGTAGCTTTTCAATTATCTTGCTTGGGAAAGAAAAAACTTTATAAAGAAGTATGCTTCTAAAGGTGTTTCTACCATGCCTGAGAAAAAAACGTTTCTTCTTAATGACACTGCCTTGCATATAACTTGTTTCTAATGTTATAAATGGAATCTGTCACCTGTATTAATTACTGCCAGCTTAGGGGGAAAAAAAAGTATGTGTATTTGTTGGAATGTGAGTGAAAATCAGTCTGATCAAAAAATGGCATCATTGGAAATACGTTGTTTTTTTTTTTAAGACACTTTTTGAGTTAGGCATACTGTTTGATTTTTGTTTATATCCATATTATAAAAAATACATGTACGTATATATACGTATGCTGTTTCTAGGTGCTGTGAAGTCAATTCTGACTCATAACAACCGTATGGGACTGAGTAGAACTCTGCCCCATAGGGTTCCCGAGGCTATAATCTTTACAGAAGCAGATCACTACGTCTTTTCTTCCTCGTAGCACTGGGTGGATTTGAACCACTGACCTTTTCAGTTAGCAGCCAAGCACTTAACTATTGCACCACCAGGGCTCCTTATGTATACATAAAACTAAACCCCTTGCTGTTGAGTCAATTCTGACTGATAGTGACCCTATAGGACAGAGTAGAACTGCCTCATAGGGTCTCCAAGGCTGCAGTCTTTATGGAAGCAGATTCTCATATCTTTCCTTTGAGGAGTGGCTGTTGGGTCTGAACCTCCAAAGTTTTAGTTAGCAGCCAAGAGCTTAACCATTGTACCACCAGGGCTTCTTTATATATGCATGCATACAGATATACATACAGATATAAATAAATATATAAAACCCATTGCTGTTGAGTCTGTTCTGACTCATAGCAACCCTATAGGACAGAGTTGAACTGCTCCATAGGGTTCGAAGGCTGTAAATCTTTATGGAGGCAGACTGCCACATCGTTCTCCTGTGGAGTGGCTGGTGGGTTCAAACAGCAGACCTTTCAGTTAGCAGCCAAGTACTTAAGCACTGTGCCACAAGGGCTTCTTGTATGTATATTTATATATACATGTTTAAGGAATTGGGCCACTTCTCCGTTTAGAAGGAAGGAGGGTGAAGATTGAATGAGGAGAAACAAACCAAAACCGGATTTCTTATCAAGACTTTAAAAAAGAAGAAAAAAAAAAACCTTTCCTATCCATTAATGGTAGATGTGCCAAGGAGAAGGACTTTAAAGGTAGCAATTAGAAAAATTCTGGTTGAGGAGGGGCCCCCTTAAAAGTTAGTCATATTGTCCATTTCTTTCCTCTCATATCTCCTTTTACCTACTGAAATTTATAGTCCCCAAAGTATTTGCCTAGTGTCTCAAGTCTGTTTCCTTTTGAGAGTAGCTGATGGTGTGTGGCCAGCTCTATGAAGAGAGGACTCTGCTTAGCTGAGTGGGTGATGGCTGCCTTTCCTCCCCCTCTGCCATCTGCCTGCAGGCTTCCAAATAGCTGAGCTGGAACTCGGGAGCCACCACATTCCACCAGCCAGGTAGCTTTCAGGATGACTCAGTGCTCAGAATTTGAAAAGGGTAAACCATGAACTTCTAGGCTCTTCCTGCTGCTGCCTTTGGCTTGCATTTATTTTCCTCCTGCTTGGTTTTAAGCTGAGAGGTAGGTATAAATTTAGACAGTGGAGTACCTTCACAGAGACATTTTTCCTGCAGAAGTGGTTTGCAGTGAAATACCGGACATTTGGTTAGTACCCTGCTGGTGCTTGCTAGAGTTTGATAATATTCGTTTTTCTTCCCAGTTGCTTGGGACATTAAAAAAAACAAAAAACTTATTATGGACTGACTTTCATCTTCCCTTGGCTCTCTTCCCCCTCCGAGGGTTGTAAAACGAAAGTGATTTCAGAGGTAGCTTGAGATGTTTTATTTCCTGGACTTTGTGTTTCAGCTGAGATGATCAGATGCAGACGCTCGAAAAGATAAATCAATTGTATTTTCTTTTCTTTTTTGACTTGTAAATCCTACCATTTCTATGTTATGCTCATGCTGCTTTCTTGCACCTGTATGCCCTGCTTGCTCCCAAATTGAAATGCTTTTAAAATTGATTTGGTAATAACTATTTAGAGTGTTTCCAATCTGCATTAATATTCATCTTGCTACATTGCCTGCAATTTAAAAAAATCATTCTTAATTAGAGAAGCTCTGTTTGTCTCTTGGGTAAAGAAGGAAATTTTTTCTTTACATCTATAATTTGGTAATAGACAATGTGGGAAAAAAATCCTCATGATGATTTGAGACAGCAAAGCTCCTGCTGTACTTTGATTCTGACTGAGGTTGTATTCTTCAGGCTGGGCTCTTGGTTTAGCAAGTGTTTATTGGCACTTACAGTGTACCGGGCACACATTTGCTTGGTCCTGAGACAGTAACAATAAGGGACAGTGTCTGTTTTCAAAATCTATTCACCTGTGAGATCAAACAATGGTGTCCTGTCCCATGGAAGGTCTGAGCTAATTTTAAATTACCGAAAAGAGTTTAAAACATAGCTATGACTGACACCTTTGATGGAAGATGTATGTTTTAAGTGCATGGTAATAAAAAAAACCAACTACTAATTCTGCTGTAAGGAGCCCTGGTGCCGCAACAGTTAAGCAATCGAGTGCTAACCGAAAGGTTGGCAGTTTGAACCCACACAATGGCTCTGCAGGAAAAAGACCTGGTGATCTGCTTTTGTAAAGATTACAACCTAGGAAATCCATTCTGTCACCTTGGGTCGCTGTGAGTTGAATCACGTCGACAGCACCCAGCAACAACAAAATAGTGCCATGTGCTCTTTCCCACTTGGAAGATAGTCTGAGACTCCTTGGAGTCACTGGAGTATGTCAGAAGCTTCAGTGTCTGTGCACTCCGTGTATGGATTATGTCAAACTTTAACAAAACCCCATGCCATGTGCTATTGCTAGAAAACTTAAATGTTTCAATCCAGAGGTTTTCTCTGAATGGTGTCCCTGCTATGTCAGACCAAGTATGGGCAGTGTGGCCGAGTAAGGCAGGCTCTCCTGCCCCATCGGAAATCAAAGGGCCTGGTGAATCCTGTTATGAATGCATGGCTCGGTCCCCTGGCCTTGCTCCGTGCCTTACGCAACATGAGTGAGCACTGAGCTGGAGATTTGGTACAGAGATCTGTCTGTCACAATCCAAAGAACAGGACTCCCTGTGCAATGCCAGAAGGGGTATGGGGCCTGCAGCGCGTTAGACAGGGCTGACCAGAAATCCAAGCTGTTGTTCATGGGCAAGTTCCAGAAAAAGAAGCCAGCAAGTCCCCTGGAGCCGGAGGTAATTCAAGCTGCCCTCCCTGTGGCGTTCCCTTTGGCATTCTGGAAGAGGGCGAGTTAGCATGAGCACCTTCACAGGCACCCTCTCCTTGTTAGGCTGAGGGCGGTTAAAAGCTGTGACTGCAGGTGAGCCCCGGACTTTGTTCTTTTTCGAGTTTGTTGGTTTGGTGGGGGAAGGCACAGGGCTAGGAGTGGGGCGGAGGAAGAAGCCCAGCCTCGCCTTTCTGATGAGAAAGGTGTAACGCACGCTGGTTTCATGCATGCAGTCTTTCTCTTTGTTGCTCAGGGGAATCCAAAATATGGCATGTTGGCACAAACCACTGTTAGATATGAGGTGTGCCTGCAAAGGAGAGGAGCAGAACCTCCATCAGGTGAAGGGGTAGGGTATTTGTCACATCGCTGCCTCCTCTCTCCTCTTTGATCTTCTCCTTATCTCCTTTAGATTTTCTTTTCTGCAGTGAAACTTCCCTTTATAAGTTGGTGATCTTAGACAGGTCAGACAGGGCAGTAGCTACAGCAGTTGGATTTTCATTTTTAGTCACTTCTTCCTGTCTCCCATTTTTATAAGCAGCTGTATGCTCGTTTCTTTGTTTGACCTTTAATTTATTGGTCCAGTGCTTTAACTTTTAAACTCTTCCTATCCACCATTAAACTGAATATGGAGGTTTAAATGTGTTTATTTTTCTTGAGGTACGTGAGGAGAAAAACATTTTTGAGTTTCAGGATATATGAGGCATTTTACATGTGCCCTCGCAACTCATTCTCTCCACAGCCTGGAGAGGGACAGATTATTCTCTTCATAGAGTCCTGGCTTTGGAAATGGAGTATTGGAGACTATTTATGGGATGCTTGAAGAACATTTTAGTTTCTGTTTTTCTCATTCTTCAAAAGTGTATATTTTTGTGTATGTTTTATGTTATAATAATAGAGTAGTGCAGGTACATAATTTGTAAGTACATATATTTACGATGCATGCTCAGATTTTTCTAATAGTGTCACATGGTCAGAATAGTTGTAGAACATTGTTCTAGAGCACAGCTTGAGATGGCGTGGGGCTTTCCTGCCCATTGGGCTGATAAGGGGACTCAGTGAGTTGAGATACAATAAGGGCTTAGAACACAGCCCAGCACATAGTAGGCACTAGTATAATACTCATGTTACTGTTATCAGGTGCCGTTGAGTTGGCTACAACTCACAGTGACCCTATGTACAACGGAACGAAACACTGCACAGTCCTACACCATCTTCGCAATTGTTGTCTGTGTTTGAGCTCGTTGTTGCAGCCACAGTGTCAGTCCATCTTGTTGAAGGTCTTCCTCTTTTTTCACTGATCCTCTACTTTACCAAGCATGATGCCCTTCTTCAGTGACTGGTCCCTCTTGGTAACATGTCCAACGTGTGTGAGACAAAGTCTTGCCATCTTCCCTTCCGAGGAGCATTCTGGCTGTACTTCTTCCAATACACATTTGTTCATTCTTCTGGCAGTCTGTGGAATACTCAGTGTTCTTTGCCAACATCATAATTCAAAGGCATCAATTCTTCGGTCTTACTTATTCATTGTGTAGCTTTCACATGCCTATGAGGTGATTGAAAATACTATGGCTTGGGTCAGGTGCACCTTAGTCCTCAAGATGACATATTTGCTTTTTAAGTGAAAGAGGTATTTTGCAGCAGATTTGTGCAATGCAGTGCATTTTTTTATTTCTTGACTGCTGCTTCCATGGGCAGTGATTGTGGATCCAAGTAAAACGAAAACCTTGACAACTTCAGTCTTTCCTCTGTTTATCATGATGTTGCTTATTGGTCCATTTGTAAGGATTTTTGTTTGGTTTATGTTAAGGTGCAATTCATACTAAAGTCAGTAATCTTTGATCTTCATCAGTAAGTGTTTCAGGTTCTCTTCACTTTCAGCAAGCAAGGTTGTGTCATCTGCATATCGCAGGTTGTGAATGAGTCTTCCTCCAATCCTGATGCCCTGTGTCATGTAGTACAGCTTCTCGAATTATTTGCTCAGTGTACAGATTGAATAAGTATGGTGAAAGAATACAACCCTGACGCACACCTTTCCTGATTTTAAACCACCCAGTATTCCCTTTTTCTGTTTGAACGACTGCCTCTTGGTCTGTGTAAAGGTTCTACATGAGCACAATTAAGTGTTCTGGAATCCTCATTCTTTGCAATGTTAGCCATAATTTATTATGATCCACACAGTCCAATGTTTTTGCATAGTCAATAAAACAAAAGTAAACATCTTTCTGGTATTCCCTGCTTTCAGCTAAGATCCATTTGACATCAGTAATGATATCCCTGGTTCCACATCCTCTTCTGAATCTGGCTTGAATTTCTGGCAGTTTCCTATTGTACTGCTGCAACTGTTTTTGAATTATTGTCTGCATAATTTTACTTGTGTGTGATATTAATGATATTGTTTGATAATTTTCACGTTCTTTTGGGTCACTTTTCTTTGGAATGGGCACAAATACGGATCCCTTCCAGTCAGTTGGCCAGGTAGCCATCTTCCATAGTTCTTGGCTTAGATGACTGAGTGCTTCCAGTGTTGCATCCGTTTGTTGAAACATCTCAGTTGGTGTTCTGTCAATTCCTGGGGTCTGTTTTTCACCAGTGGCTTCGTGTTAGCCACTATTATTGTTGATGATCTTATCCTTAAATAAGGATGCTTATTTACACTCCCCACCAAAGATTTGAAATGCGCACAAATAGACATTTAATAAAACCAGATTTTTCTTTTCCAGTGTGAGTATGAGTTGGAGGAGGGGAATTAAGGAAATGATGTGCTGTACAAACTGTTCTGATCGTGTAACCCTATTAGAAAAATCTGTGCATGCATCTCAAATATCTGCATTTATAAATTATGTACTTGCACTACTCTATTATTATAAGATTGTATTAATTTTGCTTATAAGTGGGCAGAACATTTCGCTGTTATGTTTCTAATAGCCATTGTAAAGAGAGGAACGAATCATATACATAAAATGATACTCACAAAGTAAAGGCAAAATTGCGCCCATTCCTGGTACTTGGCCCTGAGAGACGGACCTCCTTATGGGTCCTTGAAAAGAGGGAACCCAGGGTTTAAACCCAAGTTCTTTGCAGTTTTTACCTCTTGTCTTTTCAGTAGCTCAAAGAGAGACATCTTTTCTAGGTGGCATATATTTGATGTTCTTTTAAACTTATCATTTGATTTAGATCCATTGTACCGTGGACCCGTACTGTATTGTCTGTCTGCCTGTCTGCCTATCTATTTCCTCACTGTTTCTTTGCCCCTCCCCCTCCCACATCAGAGCTTCTCACCCCTCACTGCACTTTTGAATCACCTGGGGAGCTTTTAAAAAATACCAGTGCCAGGGCCCCACCCTTAGAGGTGCCGATTCTGCTTTGTGTATGTTCCTTTCCGTGTAGAAAGAACCTTCAAAATACGAAAGAGAAAGTGAAGAAAAGCTGGGAAGGAGAAGAAATACAGTTTTATTACAACTGATACTTACAGAACTGCTTTTATGTGTTGAGCACTGTGCAAGGCAGAGGGAGTTTTAAAAGCATATTGCACGTGCAGTCAGAAGAACTGGTTGGACACAAACCATTAGCTCGTGTGTGTGTGTGTGCGCGTGCGTGTGCGCGCGCACGCGCATGTGAGAGAGAGAGAGCAAGCATGATAATCAGTTTCCCCTGAGTCTGTTTTGCTACCTGTAAAGTGAGGCCAGTGATTCTTGCCTGTCCACCTGTTCTCACAGGTGTGGTGGTCACGTGTATGTCTTAACACTGAGCAAGTGCTGTAGAAGTCTTACAGGTCTGGTCTGCTTTGCTGTTACTACAGAGGAAGATAAGACACTGTGTCTGGCTAAAAGGAATTTTGAAACTATACGGAGAGTCAGAAGCTACACACAAATCAATGGGCAGTACAAAACCTATCTTAATACTAAACTATGTGGCATGGCCTTACCTCCCCGCTTGATGAAAATTAAGGCCTGATAAATCCCTTGTTTTGCAGAATCCTGCATGTTGGAAGAGTGGCTGAGACCCAGTTACGGTGATGATGGCAAGCCTTAACTGACTTAAGCTGGCATCTGTACTGGTTGAAGGAGTAATGTTATGATTTCTGAGCTGTTAGGGAGCTTCAAAGATTATCCAGTCACCAGGAAATGCCACAAGTATAAGTAAAATAATCAGCTTTTATTTTTTAGAGCTTTTTTTTTTTTTTTATGTCATCATACTTAAGACTTTCTCCTAGTTTAGTGTATGCATGTATGTTAACTTAAAGGTGGCTGGGATAGTTTAACAAGGAGTTTGAATTTCTCTTAGCTTAGAAGAAAAATATTTTTGAGTAGCTTGTTGTTTAGTGTAAGAACTAGCTTTCTCTTTCTTGGAGACAGTGGAGCTGCCCTATTTGATGTGGTTCTTGGTTTGTGGGAAACCTGACTCTGGCCTTCTCTGCCCCGCTGGATCTGCCTCAGGCCTTGATCAGAGCTGAGCCGAGATGAAAGCACTCTGGCTGCGTTTCAAGTGGTGTGGGCTTGATCTGGTATTGGATCCCAGGGAGGGGTAGTTGTGAGTAGGGAAATCTCCGTGGGGCATCTTCTGCCAGCACGTGTGGCTTCAGAGCTGCTTCTGCCTACCTCTCAGAGCCCTGGTGGGTGGACGGTGGAGTGCCTCTCAGGTGAACTTCAGAAAGGCAGTCCGGAGGACTGGCTCTTCTTTCTTTATCACTAGAGTGTGTCCTGCGTACAGGTTTTGACCTTTTAAAATAGTACCCATCTGGGATTTCTCTTCCCAGCTACTGTTCTGTAGCTGGGGTCTTCCTCCCCCACCTATTTTCCTTTTTTCTCTGCCAGGACCTGAAAGTTTCCACTCATCAGGTCCTGGGCACCTGCTGTTACACAGTGAGAAGTGGGTTCCCTGCAATCCAGGAGCCCTTCCTAGGCTTTCCCTGCTCTCCTCAGCTGCTTCCTGGGACCTCAGGACCTACTTTGGGTGCCATTACTTGCAACAGGAAGCTAGGAGGTTCGAGTCCCCTGTTCCTGCTGCTTGCAGTCCAAGTTAGGACTCAGATCCTTGATGGTTTGATTCTCCTGTGTGTCTGTGACACTTGGTGCAGCTGTTCTTAGCTGCCATCGAGTTGGCCTCTGACTCAGACCTCATGACAACCCCATGCACAATGGAGTGAAACTCTGCCTGGTTCTGTGCCAACCCCATGACTGATTGTGGATGGGCCATTGTGATCCAGAGGATTTTCATTTCACTGACTGCTTTTTGGATGTAGATTGCCAGGCCTTTCTTCCTAGTCTATCTTAGCCTGGAAACTCCGCCAAAACCTGTTCAGCACCATAGCAACGTGTAAGCCTTCACAAACAAATGGAGACAGGCGGGTGGTGGCCACACATGAGGTGCATTGGCCAGGAATTGAACCTGGGTCTCCCATGTGGAAGGTGACAGTTCTATCACTGAATCCTGTGGTACTTTACCAGAGTAAATGAGGAAGAATGTCACTTTGACTTTATTTTTCAATTTAAGAATATGTGACCCTAAATAAAACAACCACAATGATAAAACCAATCAAATCACCCCCACCTCCTAGTTTAGAACTTTCCTCTTCTACATTGGAGTAGCTTGGGAACCTAACCAATTACAACATGTCTCCAGGAAAAGCATTGTGAGTTCCAAACAGTGGGCTCATAAATAAAGGTTTGTAATGCAGTCTGTTAAAGAACTGCCTGTATTTTATGCACATAACTTATTTACAAGGTTACCATTAATAATTTATTACTATTAATAACCAATAATCTCATGAATAAATCAGTATTTTTGTAAAGCACTTAGCATCAGAACTGGCGTATAGTAAACCTTCAATAAACATTAGCTGCTGCTGTTACCATCATCAGCGTTTTTAGGATAGAAAGAGTCACACTTGCTGTACTTATGCTCATACAAAAAAAATACATTAAAAAATATAAAGCTGTGGTTTAAGTCCAAGAAGATGGCAAGGAGGGTTGATACTGCTGATAGAATACTTGGAAGTCCTAGGAGCAGTGACAGACAGCAGAAGACGTGATGGGCCATGCCTCAGATCAGCTCACTCTTTGGCTGGAGACATAATACTGACAATCTTGAACCAATAACAATGAGGTTAACTATAGTGTCTCTGACCACAGTGGAATTGAAGTTTGTTCATTTGCTTGTTCATTCAATAAGCAAAGCATTTATTGAGCACCTACTAGGTGTACGGATACTGTTAACGTTCAGCTCACAGGTGGGACTTTTGAACGGGAGAACCAGGGGATAATAGGCTCAGGCTGAAGCATAGGGAGTAAAGACCATCTTAGAATTAATAATGAGGTGCCCTGTGGTCACAGTGAAGAAATTGTTTTGTCTTTTGATTACATGTGAACCTCAAAGATCATTGTAAAAAGAAACAAAACCAAACCCCTTCAGGCTTTTGGTCCTAAATAACTGACTCCATTTGAGCCAACTCACCAGCCTGTTGATAAAGCATTTGTGTCATAGCGTGTTGATAAAGAAGCTTAATTCAGGCAGCTGGAGTCTGAATGTGCTCAGCCAGGTGTATTCCCATTTAACACGCTTGCAGTAAAAGGCCTGGGCTACTGAGAACCAAATAGAGAGCATGAAGGGATCACTGGACTTGGCCTCTGTTCCCAAGGAAGCTGGCAGGATTCCAAGCCAGTGTCAGGTCAGTGGCGCAGTGTGAGTGGCCCAGTGACCTCTGGTTGCAAGGGCTCAGCATCTTCAAATTGGAGGTGGCTGTTTGTAGAAACTAGGTAGAGTTAGGAGTGCTTCTTTCTTCCATCATATTCCTCCAGCTCTTTTGCCGAGATGCCTAGAAAAGGGCGTTTTCATCCCTTTCTTTTTTTTCCATGCTGGTTTTCTTTCTTTGAGGTTAACGTTTCATTCCGCAGTATGCTGGTACTTTTGCTGCACTGATTACATAGAGGTATTGCATTCCGTGTCACCGAAGGAGTAAAATCAATTCAGTCACTCTGGATCATCTTGAACAGATGTTATACAATTTAAATCTGAGGGTCGAATTTTCTGCTTGACTCATGGTGGTGTTAGGTGATACCAAGTTGATTCTGACTCATAGTGACCCCATGTACGACAAAATGAAACACTGCCCAGTTCTGTGCAATCCTCACAATCGTTGCTGTGTTTGAGTCCACTATTGCAGCCTAGTCGATCCATCTCATTGAGGGTCTTTCTGTTTTTTGCTGACCCTCTACCAAGTAAGATGTCCTTCTCCAGGGACTGGTCCCTTCTGATAACATGTCCAAAGTATGTGAGACAAAGTCTCACCAGCCTCATTTCTAAGGAGCGTTCTGGCTGTATTTCTTTCAAGACAGATTCATTCTTCTGGCAGTTCATGTTGTATTCAATATACTTCACCAACATCATAATTTAAAAGCATCAATTCTTCTTCTGTTTTCCCTATATGTTGTCCAGCTTTCACATGCATATGAGGTGATTTAAAATACCATGGCTTGGGTCAGGTGCACCTTACTCCTCAAGGTGACATCTTTGCTTTTTAGCACTTGAAAGAGATCTTTTGCAGCATGCTGGCCCAACACAATATGTTATCTGATTTCATGAGTGCTGCTTCCATGGACATTGATTGTGGATCTAAGTAAAACAAAACCCTTGACAACTTCAGTTTTTTCTTCTTTTATCATGATGTTGCTTATTGGTCCAATTGTGAGGATTTTTATTTGCTTTATGTTAAGGTGTAATCCATACTGAAGGCTGTAGCCTTGGATCTTTTTCACTTAGTGCTTCTAGCCCCTTTCACTTTCAGCAAGCAAGGTTGTGTCATCTGCATATTGCAGGTTGTTAATGAGTCTTCCTCCAGTCTTGATGCTGCATTCTTCATATAGTACAGCTTCTCAGAGTATTTGCTCAATATACAGATGCAATATAATTGCATTTTTGCTATTAATAGATTTTTTCATTTTTTATGCATTAACCGTTGTTTCCTCACCTTCCCCCGCCCCATAAGCACGAGTTGTTAATTTGGAAAAGATATTTAAAGGTTGAAAGGAATTTAACAAGATATGAATTCTTTTGCAAGCAATTCATCTTTGTTAAAAAGGATAGATTATCTACGAATTACATAGATTTACCATTAATTATCAGATACTTTTAGACAGCTTTTTCATTATCAGGCTTTTTTTTTTTTTTTCCTTCCCCGTAGAGTGATTTAGCTGTTTATTTCCCCTGATAAGCAACATTCTTCTAAATTACCAAAATACATTGTATGAAACATACTTTGATAAAAATCTGTGTGGATCGGAAAACTTTCCGTTGGATTATGGGAGGGCAGTGTGTATGTTTTAAATCTCAGCAGCCCCAACTCTGCCTGGCCTCCTTCAAAGTATTTTGGTCTCTCATTTCAGCCACAATTACAAGTTCATCCGAAAACGATGACCGGAGTGGCTCCAGTTTGGAATGGAGTAAAGACGGAAGCCTAAGATTGGGGGTTCAGAAGGGAGTGCTTCAGGATCGCAGGGCAGATAATTGCTCCCCGGTGGCAGAAGAGGAGACCACTGGGTCAGCAGAGAGCTTGCTGCCCAAAGCTGAAACCTCAGTTGGAGATGGTCCAGTCCCTTATTCTCAGAGCTCCAGCTCGCTAATAATGCCACGGCCCAACTCAGTTGCAGGTAAGGCCTCACCTCTCCCTGAAAGGTTATCTCACTGGCCTTGAGGTGCCCTGTGTTCACTGTCTTCATGTGGTGTAGTATAACAAGCTGTCAAATGGGATGCTAATCCAGACACGAGCCAGCTTTGTGTGCTTAGGTCAGACACTTACCTTTGCTAGGCCTCAGTTTACCCATCTGTAAACATGCTAAGGCTGCACTTAAGGGTCTTTAAGTGACCCCTCTGTGCTACAATTCTGTAAATCTGTAATTTGGGCTATTTGGCTCTTGTTGTGTCAGGGAAGAAAGTACAAATACTCTCACCTCAGTTTTGGGGTTTTTTTAGGCTGAGTGAATTTATGCCTTTTTATTACAGCTAAGTAAATGCGGATTGTTGCTTAGAATGAATTGTTAATATTAACTCTAAGAGTTTCTTATCCAACCTTCAAAGTTATTTTTATATAATTGAGTCCTTTCATACAGAAGAAAAGTAGAATTTCTGTATAATTTAGTTAATGGAGCTCACAGTTGAGACCATAAACAGCTGAAAGTGAAAGCAAGCAAGACAGGCTTAGCAAGATGTAGCAGCTGGAGCTGAGAGAGGAAGACACAAATGGCCATGACTGTTGACTGGTCAGGGGGTGGTAGTGGGTGGTCCTCAAGCAAGGAGAGTGGTTTGGGGTGGTAGGGAAAGGAACACTCTACCTCTGAGCTGGTGCGTCTGGTGTAAGGTCTTGAGTTTCCAAACTCCATGCCCTTAGGTTGAATTTAGAAGGAGAAGTTTTATGGTCTTTCTTTGTTACCAGTGTAGTGCTTAAATTTTCTCCTCTGCAAAGGAAAAGGACCCAGATTCCTTTTTCTCACATCAAAGGATTTTTCTGTAATTTGTTCTTGCAGGATGTGTAGGTCACTCTGGTTGTTGTTGGATTTTTTTTTTTTTTTTTTTACAATGTAACTCTGAAAAAGAAGCAGCTGATAAATAGCCCTAATGGAAGAGTTCTGAGACACAAGTCTAATTCACTTTCAAAGGAATTAGATGGCTTTCTTCCAGGAGAGGGATTTGGAGTGCCTGCTAGAGAGAAGTACTGGAGAACATTATGAATATTGAGTGACGACACTTCCATAAAGCTGTGTCCTTCCACCACCATCTATCTCCTCTTTAAAATATGTTGCACGCCTGGCTCTTTAGGTCGTATTTACCTAGTTCCGATGAGTGCTTGTATTATCCCAGAACTTGATACCTTTATTGACTTCAACAAACGGCAAACTTGTATTCAACTTAATCAAGCTATTTTAAAATTAGGAAACGCTTTAATACATTAATTTTAAGGCCAGTAAAAGCACGCCATTCAGGGTTCTGTTTTCTGCGTGCTGTTCTTTTATGTGCTATCCTGCCATGTGCAGTGACAGTGGGTGTGAGCTGAGATTTTCCAGGAGACTTCAGTGATTATAGAGCAGGGCTTTCTGATTTCCGCTCTGCTCATTCATTAGCTTCTCTACACATGCTCTTGAGCTAGACCTCCTGTGGAATGGGAGGGTTTTACCGCTGGGTTTGAGCAGGGGCTGCCTGGCCTAATGAGTTTGTTCATTTCTTTGTTGCATATTTTAAAAACTAAAAGCATAATTTTGGAAGGAAAAAGAAAAGCCAGTGCCTTACAATATCTGTTAGCAAGCTAGGAGTCTGGTAGACTCTTCCTTGCTGATTCTGCTACCTCAAAGCTAAAAGGGAATGGCAAGATTTTTCAAGTATCATTAAAAGAAAAAATAAGATTCAGGTTGTATAGACAATAGGCTGCAGCCCTATTTGTCTAGTGATTAGAAGGCAAGTTGTTAACAAACAGGGCAGTAAGCAATGCTCAGTGATGGAAGGAAACCAACTGGATTAAAGTAATATGTAAGGGACCATGTGCTGAAATCTCTTAGAATTATTTGCATGTTAACACAAATTGCCGCTTAGTAGGAAGGGTGTTTTGGTGTGTGAGGACAGAGTAAGGAAGGGTAACACGAGGCTGCTGTTCACAGCCTCCCTATGGGACCTGGTCCGTGGGAGGGAGTTCACAATGAGTTCCGAAGGCTGCCAGCCTTTCCCGGAATTGAGCCTGTTGCAAAGAACCCTAGTTGCCTGTTAACTGTCTAGTACAGTGAAAATTTTTTCTCAAAGTAAGTTGGTTAGGTTTGGAGATTGTTTCACTCTTCAGAGATTTTCTTTGTAAAGGTGTTTGTTGGGGTGGGATTGATTTGGAATGCTACCGTTGGGTTATTACTGTATCTCACATCAAAAGGTATGACACAGGCACCTTTCTCCTTTTTTTAAAAAAAACAGGATGAGAATCCTTTAAAATGGTATCTTTGGTAATCTAGAAGCTGGGTAATTGGGCTCCACCAATGTTAACTTTTTTTCTTTTGAAATATTTTCTAATGGATCACAGAGCTGAGTTCAATTTTCTAGGAAAACTACAAACACAGTTATTATCCAATTTTCTTGAACTCTAACTGGTAATTGCTTTGGACTTACTGGCATTTACCTTCAGTAGAAGGGTCCATCCATGACTTATTTCAGCAGATGTTTCTTCTCTTTTTGCTCTGCTTAGAGAAGGCTGTCCCTACCCAAAAACCACTTTCCTGCGGCATCTTGATGTTAGACACAGTGTGTGCGCAGTAAGTGTACAATTAATTGTAGACATGTTCCCAGTAGGTTGATTGCAGCAAGAAATTATGGCTTTGCCTGTGATTTTTCTCAGCCCTGAATAGTGTTTAGGATTTGGAAAGCATTTATTGTTAAATATGAGAGTGAATCTGATTCTTCTCCTGGTGATGTCCGAGAATCTTCTATAGGCAGAATGTGGTCCTCGTCACCTGCTGTGGGTAGGTAGGGAACACCTGGGTGCATAGGTAAGCAGCTGAAGTTTCATTACTCTGATTCTAGTGTTTTTATCAGCAGCTCTGAAAATGCCTCCAAAGCAGAGGTAGCTGGCGGCTGGTGCCTTGCAGCTCTGCTGAGCAGGGTGCCATTTCAGCCCAGCTTACTCATGTTTGAAACAGAGCATCAGACAGAACTGTGAGTTGCTGAGGGGTCTCTGTTGCATACTTTGGAGCTGAAGCCATGGTAACTGGAAATCTGAAAAAAAGAGACATTTGGAGGCTCACCATCTCCTCTGTGTTTGTGTCCAACTGGGGCTTTTTTTTTTTTTTTTTTGGATTACTTTATTCAGATGCCCTTTATGGTCTCATATTTATAATCTTTTGAATTGTCACAAAGTTAATAACCTGAATGTTATACTCAAAGGGGTTATGAGAAGAGGGGAAATAGGAAATTCTTTTTGGAGGCTCTGTGTGTCTTTGTATTCTTCTGGCTGAAGCAGCAAGTCAAATTTCCATGGCAGTTCCAGCTTGGAAGTAAGAATTGGCTCATGGGTTATGGCTGTGGCTGACCGTTCTAACTCAGACCTTGACATGATGGCTGTATTTGCAGTGAGGCCAGGAAGAACCTAGAAATATGTTCCAAGCTGTGTTATTGTCAGGAGATTGAATTGATGGGTGTGGTCCAGGAGACCCTCTAGGAAGTTTCACATGCTCTTGTTGTGAAGGACCTGGAAAGGAGAGCCTGGGTGGCACAAGCTGTCTTCGATCAGCTGCTAACCTAAAGGTTGATGGTTCAAACCCCACCCCCCAAACTAGCAGCTCCGCCAAAGAAAGCCCTGGCGAACTGCTTCTTGTAAAGATTATAGCCAAGAAAACGCTATGAAGCAGTTCTACTCTGTAACACATGGGGCTGCCATGAGTTTATTTTAGTTTGCATAAGGAATTAGCTGAATCTTTTGAATGGGAAAGATTTGTGTGGTAGCTGACTATGTGCATGGAGTATTCACATAAATGTGTATGCAGCATATAGGCAGGCAGTGGGTAGACATCCGAAGGACACAGAAGCATAAAGGTTTGCTACTGTAAACTCAGGGTGCCAGTTTTCACCCCTGGCTGTGGGAAGGTGAGTGGGGCACATATCTGATGGCCCTTTGGAGAATGCAGCAAGGGGGGGGACATCCCTATCACAGAGTTAGGTCACAGAGCTACCCAGGTGGTTGTTGAATGAACCCACTACCCACTGGGCAGGTTTGAACTGCCAACCTTCTGCTTAGTAATCCAGCACAAGGGGTGGTGCCAACGGTGAGGAAGAAAAGGACTTCAGCCTCAGGAGAGGAAATGGGTGAAGATTGGACAGATGCACTGGGCAGCAGCTGGACACTATATTGGAGCCTGTAAGGTAGCCAGAGTGTGTCTACAAGACAGATGGCCCAACTTGACTTCTGTCCCTCACAGCTTGGCCCCACTGGTGATTCTTCCAGTCCTTAGAAGCCCTAGTCTTTGGAATGCAACTCCCTATAGCCTCCTCAGTTGTCCCCAAATTATGTGTATATTTTATTTTCCTGGAAGATAATCATACATCTAAGGTCAGTGGTATTTTAGGTTGGGCCATTAATCCATAAACCATATTAGGTTAATTTTATTTAGATTTCTCTCATCGTGACCTAGGATGTGTATATAAATAAGAAGGGGTTTTCTTAAAAGGCAAAAAAGCATGTACATGTTTGCTTCCAAGATTTGCTGAGAACGAGCACAATTCTTTTGCAGTGGTTATTTTTATAATGTGAATTGTATGTATGCTTGAACAGGCCCTTAATGTTTTTGTAAGGTAGCTGTGTGCTATGAATTTATTGATTTTGTCAAAGGTAAATGTGATTAGCTTATTTTTAAAACTTAAAGAAATACATATATTACATGTATATACAAAAAAAAAAAAAAAAACCATTGCCATTGAGTCGATATGGATTCATAGAGACCCCATGTGTTACAGAGTAGAACTGCTCCAGTGGGTTTTCTTGGCCATAATCTTCACTGAAGCAGATTGCCAGGCCTTTTTTTCTATGGCACCAGTGCATGGGTTTGAGCCACCAACTTCAGGTTAATAACCAAAAAATAAAAACCAAAGCCGTTGCCTTCGAGTCGATTCTGACTCATAGTGACCCTGTAGGACAGAGTAGAACTGCCCCATGGAGTTTCCGGGTAGTGGCTGGTGGATTTGAACTGCTAACCTTAACTGCAATGCCACCAGGGCTCCTTAGATTAATAGTCCAGGGCAAATTGTTTGTACCTCCCAGGAACCTATATACGTATATGCACAAATACGCATGCATAAGCATTTGAAACTTATGAATATGTTTATTTCTGATAAAGTCCATGCGGATACTTTTATTGCTGAGGCTGACTTTTAGCATGCTGGGAGCTGTGGGATGACACACGCAGAAACTGCTGGTTTAATTAACAAGGTTGGAATTCCCAGCAAGAGCGGAGGGCTCCCATGAGCAGCAGAGTGGAGTCTAGTACATGCCGTGTGTTTGCAGGTTAATTTGAAACTTTACTGAGTGACAGCTTGTCACGTTCCTCATAAAAACTCATGGTGAAGTCTGTCTCTTTCCAGGAATAATGGAGAATTATGGCAACATTATCAACATGACTTTGGCTGAGGACTGAGGAGCTCTTGTTTTTACCACTTTTTGGTGGCCAATACTACTGGGAAAATAAACTGGGGCAAACAAACAAACAAAACCAAAAACAGTTTTAAGTAAATTTTGTTGAAAGCCTGAACTGAATTGCTTATTCATTTATAATTTAAAGTAGTTTGGGTATGCAACTAAACTCAACTTTGAAGAACTAAACTTCAGTTTAATATTACAGCAACAAGCTCAACCAAATTGGAAGATCTGAGTTACTTAGACGGACAGCGAAACGCTCCACTGCGAACATCCATTAGGTTACCGTGGCACAATACAGCAGGAGGTAGGGCCCAGGAAGTTAAAGGTATTTATCCTTGCATCTGCTCTGATAATGGGTATGATTAGCTCATTCACCAACATCAAAAGTGTGTGATAACCAGCATTTAAACAAACTGGTTTTTAAAAAATGTGCATTGTGTATGTGCTAAACATTTTTCTGTAAGATGTGCTGGGGACATCTTTAATATCTTTGTGATTTTTTTCTTGAAAGCTGATTCACTTCTGGAGTTGAAAAATAGTTCTGTAATAAGTTAGGAGTGAGGAGTAGATTCATACTCACTACATTTTCTGTTACCAACAAAGAGTCACCTTTATTTCAGTTCCTTGGACTATTGGCCACCTCCTAAGTCTACCTGGAGTGCACACTTGTGTGGTCAGCTGCCTTACCAAACTGGGAAAGCATCATTATACCCCATGAGAGCTGTGGCCCTGTCTCTAGGAAAACGTGTTTCCATTTTACTCATACAGCAGTGGAAGAAACATGCCTTAAATATGGTTTCAGATAAACCAACAAGACACAGTGTGGCCTCTTGCTCCGCTTACTCTAACCCTCAGTGCATGTGTCTCTGAGTCATGAAGATAACTGAGACATGAAAGGACTGGAAAGTCGTTTTCATTGGACACCTTGTAAGACCAATGTGGTGAGAAATGAAATGAAGTACTACCAGAAGTACTGACAGAACCAGATTGGAAATACTTAGATTCCTTGTGGGGGAAAGCTAGAAGCTATACTAAGTGTAACACATAAAATAATATATTCTGAGTTTTTTTTGTATATAAAATTATGACATGCTTCTAAAATATTGATTTTTTTTTTTTTTTTTTTTTTAAAGCACGGTTTGCTCCCTACAAGCCACAAGACATTTTGTTGAAACCCTTGTTGTTTGAAGTACCGAGTATAACAACAGACTCTGTGTTTGTGGGAAGGGATTGGCTCTTTCACCAGATAGAAGAAAACTTGAGGAACACAGAACTGGCAGAAAATAGAGGAGCAGTTGTTGTTGGAAATGTGGGGTTTGGGAAGACGGCAATCATTTCTAAGTTGGTGGCACTTAGCTGCCATGGAGGCCGCATGAGGCAGATTGCATCCAACAGCCCCAGTTCATCACCTAAAAGTATGTCCATGTTTAATCACTTGTCTAGTTTATTACAGTAATACATGATGGATAGAGGAAATTGTTGTCTGGGTAGACATAAATTACCAATTTTTCTCCAGTTGTTCCAGCTGCTCTATCAGGTTTATGATCATATGTTAGAGAACTATTTGAATACTTCCATCTTTCATAGCATGTATATATATATATATTTTATAACCTGGGGGAGGCCAGCATTCCCTTGGTGTCCTCCAGGACTCTGACCCCTGTCCTCCTCTGTATACAGGCAGAGATGGGGCAGTGAGGCCTAATCAGGTGTCCTGGTGGACTTTTGTTTCAAAACACCCAAGTGTTGGGCTCCTGGTAGAGCAAGCCAGATGGAACCCAATGCAGAATTCTTTTGTACCCTGTTCTCTATATCTTCTGCACCTTCTGTGCTGGATTTATCAAAATTATAACGTCTAAATTAGAAATGGGATGGAGTAGCCAAATGTTTGACTATTCACTGCTTATTTTATGTGCAATGAAATAAAAATAAAGTGTCTTTAAACAAGGTGAGCAATTACAAGTGAACCAAGAAAGTTTTGCTTTTTTGTTTTTAATAAGAAAAAGTATTTATCCATACCTGGAACCATGGACTGACCCTACTCTTTCCACTCTCTCAGCCTGTTAGGTAAAATGATGGCACCGCAATAGGACAGGAATATTACACAGCCACTAATATGTTAAATATGAATACCATGCCACAACATGGAAACCTCTTATAATGCTAAGTAGAAAAAGCTGAAAACAAAATTCTGTTTGTGCCATGATGACACCTATGTGAATATAATGTGTAGAGATAATGGTCTGAAAGGAAACTTGGTCTACTGAAAATAGCTTGAATAGCTGGAGTGGTGTGTTGGTGGTAGATGAATTTTTCTTTCTATATAGATCTTTTAACATTGCTAAAATATTATTTTAATAATAAAAATAAAATTTCAGTTCTTAATCTGAAAGCAAGAACCTGGAATTCAGGGGATATAATCTTTCAGACATCCAGAAATACCAGCTACAGACAGTTGGTTTAAGATAGTATCCCATCCCTGTCAGATTCTGACTTTATTTAAAAAGTTGACATTTTTTCCTCATGGGTTTTTTTGCATTAATTTTTTTTTTAAATTGTGGTAAAAAAATATATAAAGCATTTGCCATTTCAAGCTTTTTTTCATGTAAGGTTCAGTGACATTGATGGTGCTTATTATTTTGGGCAAACATCACTATTATCCATTTCCAGATTTTTTCATCACCCTTAGCAGAGGCTAGTGTCCCTAAGCAATGACTCTGCCTTTCTCCCCTACCCTGACCCTGGTAACCACTGATATACTTTGGCCTTTGTGTCTTTACCTGTATTTCAGGTGGGCGGGATTATACAGTATTTGACCTTTTGCGTCTGACTGACTTCACTCGGCATGATGCTTTCAGGTTCAGGGTTCATCTGTGTTGTAGTATGTATCAAGATTTTGTTCTTTACGGCTGAGCGATGTTCTATTTTGTGTTCGTCCCTTTATCTTTTCATCTGTTGATGGACATTTGGGTTGTTTACACCTTTGGCCTATTGTGAATGGTGCTGCAGTGAACACTGATACACAAGTGTCTGCATCCTGCTTTCAAGTCTTTTGGGTATTTATCTAGGAGTGGAATTACTGGGTTATATGGTAATTCTGTGTTTAACTTTTTGAGGTATCATTTTGATTTTTCAGACAAACCCTGGTGGTGTAGTGGTTAAGAGCTATGGCTGCTAACCAAAAGATCAGCAGTTTGAATCCACCAGGTGCTCCTTGGAAACTCTGTGGGGCAGTTCTACCATCTTATAGGGTTGTTATAAGTTGGAATCTACTTGATGGCAACAGGTTTGGTTTTTTTGGTTACATGAAGATATTATTCATCTTGATTTCTGAGTTGTGTTTTCAACTCAGTATCTCCTTAAAATTTACCTCACTCCCCCTGACCCTAATTGCTGCCCTGGCCAGAGGCCAGATTTTACATGTCCTTCCCTTCTGCAAGGGTAGAAGAAAAAATAGTTCTTGACGAATGATCTGTATGGGATCAAATTGACAATAGTAACTTGAAAGGTTAGATAGGAAGTTGGATGGCAGTGAGTTTATGTTAATGGAGGAGGAACAACTCAGAAGAGCAGGGTGAGAATGGCTGCACAACTGGAAGAATGTACTCAATGTCACTGAATTGTACATGTAGAAATTGTTGAATTGCTGTACTGCTCTGTATATTTTCAATAACAAAAGAAAAAAATTTTTTTTTAAAAAGGAGTTAATAAAGTAAGCTGGAAACAGTGATTCTCTAGGGAGAGGAAGATGTGTGTTCTCATTTGGACCTTTTGAATTCTATACCATGTGTGCTAATTACCTATTGAAATACTCACTGGAACCAATCAAGACATGTATTCAGTACCCCACCCTGCCCCTTATTCTGCTGTTGTAAATAATGAAATTGGTCTCCTTTCCCTGCAGCTTCAGATCCCTCCCAGGATGTTCCTTTCACTCCATTGCTTTCACCTGGTTCTTCCACAAGTGGTAGCCATATGGCTAAAATGCCCCCTGGGTCTGGTACTCCTGAAAGCCAGAGACCAAAAGAGGATGCAGTGAAATACCTTGCTTCTAAGGTAATCTGCTTTTGTTTTCTGGGGAGTCTTCCAAGGAGAGACAGACAGACATTTGCTAGTGTGGCTTGTGAGAAATGTAAAAGATCTTAAAACAGGAATGATAGTTGCTTAATGCAGAAGTACAGCTTTTGGTAAAATTGTAATAGGCTACAACAAATAAAAGATGTTAGTGAAAATAAAGGTCTGTCTTAAGGCACTGAGCTTTCATCTGTCTCAAACAATGGATTAAAAGAGTTCCTCGGAGCAGCGGAAAATATCGTGTGCATTTGCCACAAATCCATCCTCATAAGCACATTTTCTCTTTAACTTGGTATGAGACCCAGAAGTTTGGGAGCTTTTCACTTGATCCAGACTTCTTCTCGAGTCCTTGGGCTCCCTGTGTCTTCTGTCAGAGGTTACTTGTGGTGATGTGAAAGAGACTTGGCTGACTTTCCCTCCCTAAATTCATGGCCATCAGGGTCCTTCTGAAATGTCCCTTCTGCTTAGCGTCTGACACTGGTTCTTAAGCTGCCCTTCCTGCATTAAGGCAGCTACACCTCTCACTTCTAGCGAGCTGCCTGGATCTCCATGGCAGCAGTGGTGGGAGGCAGTGGAGCTGGAGAACCACCAGAGATGGCCATGGTTGAGGGACATTTAGTGAGGAAAATCCTTGGGGGTGAGGTTGATGAAGGGGAACTGAATAAATGGCTCTCTGCCTCAGCTCCCGTCTCCTTTCTTCTGCTTCCCAGATCCCAGCTGTTCTTACTTTGCCTGATCAGCCCTGATGCTCTGACTGCTGATTTATAGCAGTCATCTCTTCAAGCGTAGGTGATCTGAAATGCGGGATATAGCACGAATTTCAGAGCCACCCTGGCTCCTTGATTGCTGAGTCCCTTTTTGTGACCCACAATAAGAAATGCATCCTACACTAAGGACCCATAATTGTACACATGCATAATCGTACCTATAACTGAAGCAAAGCAGAAATCCATACCTATTCTTATATTTTATAATAAACCCCTTGCTGTCGAGTTGACTCTGACTCATGGCAACCTTATGTGTGTCAGAGTAGAAATGTGCTCCATAAGGGTTTCCATGACTGGTTTTTTGGAAGAAGATTGCTAGGCCTTTCTTCCGAGGCTCTGCTGGGTGAACTGGAACCCTCAGCCTTTTGGTTAGCAGCTGAGTGCATTGACTATTTGTATCACTGAGAGACTGTACATTTTATGATACACTCTGGTGTTTTAAATTCTTTTTATATATTTTTTAAAAAATGCTGTTTGTGACCACAGTTAGATTTCATGGCCAACCCCCTCCTGGGCTGCAAAACTTACTGTGTAAAACACCGCGTGCTGAACTGTGGTGCTGGCTGTCTCATTGTAGACAGCTGCATGGTAGCCTCCACGAGCTCCTGAGTTCTCATGTCAGTTACTGCTAATCTCTATCCAGGTGAGAGCTGAAGAGCAGACAGCTTTCCTCTGAGTGTTGATGATAAATTTAATCTAGAACAGGAGTCACATGACACTTTCAAATTGGTCTAAGAAAAGTTTACCCACTTCTATTATTACCGCTTAGAGTCTACAGACCTGGATTCTAGTCCCAAATCTTTCATTGACTGTCTGTGTCACGTTGGCAAGGCATTTCACCTCTGTTTCTGTTGCCCTGAGCTGGGAACCATAGCTAGTGGTACTTGTCGTAGTTACCACCCACAGGGTCACAGAGCTAAGTGGTATGGCAGGGACCCATGTGCTTCTGAAAAGCAAAAACACTTTACACAAATGTGTTTTGCCCTTTTCCACCTTCTTACCTCAGGCTTAAATTCTGCCTTTCATCTTCATTTGGAAAAGTATCAGATTTTTCATTCTGTATACAGTGAACCTTCTACTCAAGATAATTCCATATCTGGCACTTTCCTTGGCTCCGTGTTAACAGAGAGAACACTCCTCATTCTCTCAGTACTTTCACAATTTTCCCAGTAAGTGGGGAAGCTACCTTTCTCCTGTGTGCCCCTTAGTATTAAAAGCAGAAATGTGGCACTTTCTGGTTTTCATACTTCAAACGGTGTCCCCGTTGTGCTACTGCATAGTGGCACTTAAAGAAGTGTGGGTGTGCTGAAGGGGCTGAGTGCTTGAGCCTGGCTGGCTGTCCCTCCTTCCGCGAGAAGCAGCAGCTACGACTTTACAGCCTGGAGTTTTATAGCCACCAGCTTTTTCATCTGCTTTTTGGGAACACCTCTTGAAGAGGTGCTTTTATTTTTGAAAACAGAAGTATAGTGAACGTGGCACTTTTTTATGTCAGGAACATTGGGATTGTTTGGAATTGCTTTAAGCCAGGCTAGGCTTTAGGTTTTAGGAATGGCTTCATTCATTTATATTCACTGTAGAGTAACCTGTGCTGATCTTAGTCCTAATCAAGATTGATTGGTGGTAGCAATTAAAGATCTGTCTAGAATCTAGCAAACCACATGACTAAAGGAAGGAATAGATAATTAAGCTGAATAATGACTCGATCTTGGGGAAAGAAGCAATGTATCTTGTGATCTCAGTAACCCATATTCCCGTTGGAGAAGAAAGTGGCTGGTGCTGACGGCTCTGCTTCCCCCCGCTCCAGGTCGTGGCCTACCACTACTGCCAGGCTGACAACACATACACATGCCTGGTGCCCGAGTTTGTGCACAGCATCGCAGCTTTGCTCTGCCGGGCCCATCAGCTGGCCGCCTACAGAGACCTTCTGATCAAGGAGCCCCAGCTACAGAGTATGCTGAGCCTGCGATCCTGTGTGCAGGACCCTGTGGCGGCTTTCAAGAGGGGCGTGCTGGAGCCGCTCACAAACCTGAGACACGGTACCTCTGAGCAGCCACCCAAAGCCTTGCCCCCCACTAGTGATACCCAGAATACTCCGCGTTTCCGCAGAAGTAGAGTAGTCAGCTTGGCCCTGGGGTAGAAGTGAGGGGAAGGGGAGAGCAGGGAGAGGATGTGGGTGAGTCAGTGCAGCTCTCGGTCCCCTTTGCTGAACCCTCACTGAACATTTCCAGAGTAGCTGACGTGTAACTGTACGTTACTTAGGTGACTTTTGCCCTAGAGGACTGCTGTCTGTGTATTTTGTACTCCTGGGTAGTGGAGGGAGGGGAGATACATTGAATAATTGGGGAAATTACCACTATATGCTTTTTCAGGGAAGGAACCCTGGTTGCACAGTGGTTGAAGTGCTGGGCTGCTAATAGATCGGCAGTTCAAATTCACTAGACACTCCCCCGGAGAAAGACATGGTAGCCTACTTCCCTAAAGATTTATAGGCTTGAAAACCCTATCCGGCAGTTCTACTCTGTCCTGTAGGGGTCGCTATGAGTCAGAATAGACTCGACAGCAGTGGGATTTTTGGAGCCCTGGTGACGCATTGATTAAGAGCTCAGGCTGCTAACCAAAAGGTTGGCAGTTGAAATCTACCAGCCACTCCTTGGAAACACTATGAGGCAGTTCTACTCTGTCCTATAGGGCTGCCATGAGTCGGAATCGACTCAGTGGCAACGGGTATGGTTTTTTCTGGGCCCCTGGTTGAAACCTTAAAACCAGTTGAGCTTAGACCTAAAGCCAGTTCTAGAGGTTTCAGTTTAAATTTTGCCCCTGATTATTCTGTAAGGCAGAGGGTGCTAATAACGTTATGGGCCTTGTTTTTCCATACTCCTGACCATTGCCTCTCACCTTTGACCTATTTTACCTGCCAGAAGGTGTTCAGAGATGGGGGGATAGAAACAGGTATGTCATCACTTCTCCTCAGCTCCGTGGGCAGAAAGTTGGCACTAATAAGTAGGAAACTGGATGCAGCATTGTGGAAAGAGCCCTAGGTTCTGGGAGTCTGTGACTTGGGCCCAGTAGCTCTTTGAGGCATCAGTTTTCCTTTCCTGGGATCAGTGCGGGAGTTCTAATGGGGGACCAAGCGTCCTTTCCAGGCTTGGTCTGTGTGCGAGTGAGTTATCTTCACTGTAGCTCACTCCAGTGACAGTGGTGCACGAAGAGCTAACTACGTTGTATACATGAGTGAGATTCTGCTAATGTGTGTAATGCAATATGTTTCTGAAAACTGTTTTGTGAGAATTGGTTTTCTTTTGGCTCGGTGCTCCAGTGTTCATTATAAATTTAATAGGAAATATGCTTCTGTGAAAACCATTTCTTCTGCCATATGTAAACCTTTTTAGTTTTGCCTAACACATTAAATTGTGCATTTAAAATACACTGTGTGGTGCCATCATAGAGAAATGTATAATTTCTTAATTTTAAAAAATTATTTTCTCCTTTAGAGCAGAAAATTCCTGAAGAAGAATACATTATTTTGATAGATGGCTTAAATGAAGCTGAGTTTCATAAACCTGATTATGGAGATACGCTTTCGTCATTTATTACCAAAATTATTTCTAAATTTCCTGCCTGGTTGAAGTTGATTGTGACTGTAAGAGCAAACTTTCAGGTAACAGAAAAATGCTCAAATCTCTAAGTCCCCATACTTGCAGTTTACAGTTATTAATACTAATAACTTATACTGTTGTAAGCCGTTCAGCTGCTCAATTGGAAACTATATTAAAACAAAACAGAAGAAACCCATTGCCATTGAGTCGATTCCAACACATAGTGACCCTGTAAGACAGAGTAAAACTGCCCCATAGGGTTTCCAAGGAGTGGCTGGTGGATTCAAACTGCTGACCTTTTGATTAGCAGCCAAGCTCTTAACCACTGTGCCACCAGAAAGTGTATTAGGGCTTTGAAAAATTAGTCCACAGAGCCCCACAGGGGTGAAATTCTGACCTTTTTCTCCCCCAAGGCATATTTATCAAGATGTGTCAGGTAAGTTTTCTATTAGCACTGAATTGTATCTGAGCTTCTGAAATGGAGGTGTCTGGTTTCAGCTTGCCATAATTTCAAGTTTCTGAAGTGAAACCAGTTTATGTTCCTCTGCCAGTAACATGAGCTGTTTGAGGTGTCTTGGTAAAAGCTCTAGGAGTTTAAAGCTGTTCCTAATAGCAGTTATTTGCATGGCTTGGAATGAAGGGAAGAGGGAGGGATGAAGGCAAGAGATTTTAAGGTCTATTCTGAGAGAAGGTCCATTTGTGTCATGACTTAAACATGAGGTAGCATTTGCCTCTGGGTGAAGAGTGATTTTTCTTTTTTCACCCCCCCCCCCCATTTTAACCCTAAAATTAGCCATTAACTCCCTCCCTCTACCCCTATCTTTTTTTCGTAAAGACAATAGATACTAGAGTTTGGCTTTTGCCCTCTTCTGATGCTATTCATTTAAAAACAAGTTTTTTTTTTCTTTTCTTTTCATTAAAGTAGAATTAGAGCTCAGATGAACTTGATGCTTGTTTTTATGAATATTTGATACATATGTAGTTCAATAATTTTTTTTACACACTCATCAGAACTTGAAGACCAATAGAGCACTGGAACAGGAGTCTGAGGTGTTACTAGCTGTATTAACTTTTTAGCAGCTCAGTTAGCATCTGTGTAAAATAAGGGTAATTGTACTCTGCCCGTCTCCTACAATTATTACATTAAGTTATTCCATTAAATGAGGACAGGAACTTCAGAAATGATAGTAGGAGGTCAAAAAAAACTCATCTCTGTTGTTAGACCTTTGGGGTGGCGGTGGAGACTGGAAGGAGGGGACACAAAGGGCTTTGGGGAGCTGGCAGTTTTCTGTTTCTGGTGGCTGGTTACACAGGTGAACTTTGTAAAATCAGTGACACTGCACACTTACAGTTTATGTACCTCCGTATGTGTGTCATACTTCAGTTTAAAAGTGTGCTTTAAAAAAAAACAAAACAAAGCAATGTGATAGTGGCTGTTCCAAAGTGCAGCAGCATTGTTGTCATTGGGATACAGCCCGGAGGCTGGTTTCAGACTCCGTGGTCCAGTTAGACAGCCCCAGTATCTGGTGCACGACGCAGGGGGTGCCTCTTGTCTTGGTATCTGGCCCTGTTCTCTGCTCACTGTTTGGTGTTGGCTTTGTTTGTCCTTGTTTTATAACCAGCTGCTTGGTGCAAGGGTTATGGGCAATGGGTCACTGGCAGGGCCTTGCCAGCCCGTTGCTGGTACCAACAGATTGCCATTGTCTGCCCAGGGCTCTTAGTTCCAGCTCGGCTGAGTCCTCAGGTGATAGCCCCTGGAAAGCCTTTACTGATTCAATCTCACATCAGGCTTTCTTTCACATAAGCCTTTTATCTTCAGCTTATCCTATTACATGTTTTAATACAAACAGTGAGTCCCTGTAATCCATGAAAATCCTCCTTGAAAGAAAACTAGTGAGTCTGGTTTGAAATGCTGCTCCAGGAAAAAAGAAATCTCTGTGGAGTGACACTGGGTTTTTGGTGTTTTCGCAGGAAATCATAAGCGCACTGCCATTCATCAAGCTTTCCTTAGATGACTTCCCGGACAACAAAGACATCCACAGTGACCTGCACGCCTACGTCCAGCACAGGGTCCACAGCAGCCAGGACATCCTCAGCAACATCTCCCTGAACGGCAAGGCCGATGCTGCCCTCATCGGCAAAGTGAGCAGCCACCTCGTGCTGCGGAGCCTTGGCTCCTACCTGTACCTGAAGCTTACCTTGGACCTCTTCCAGAGGGGACACTTGGTCATTAAAAGTGCCAGCTACAAGGTCGTGCCCGTGTCTCTGTCTGAACTGTACTTGCTGCAGTGCAACATGAAGTTCATGACCCAGTCCGCCTTCGAGAGGGCGCTTCCAATTTTAAACGTGGCCCTTGCCTCTCTCCACCCCATGACGGATGAGCAGATTTTCCAAGCCATTAATGCTGGCCACATTCAAGGGGAGCAGGGGTGGGAAGATTTTCAGCAGAGGATGGATGCCCTCTCCTGCTTCCTCATTAAGCGGAGAGATAGAACCCGCATGTTCTGCCACCCGTCCTTCAGGGAGTGGCTGGTGTGGAGAGCCGATGGTGAAAACACAGCCTTCCTGTGTGAGCCCAGGTATGACAGACCACTTTCTGTTACCTGTCTTCAGAGTGCCTCATGTCGGGCTGGGAAAGGGCTTGCAAATGTGAGTTGCATCTTTTCATGAAAAGGCTGCAACTTACTCATGCACAGGATGAATAGTTCCGTTTTGCCACTTTGTTTTCCTATTTTTCTCCCTTTTTTGACAAAAGGAAAGGCAATGGAAAATTCTCTCTACTTCTATAAAAAAATCTTTGTTAGAATTTTAGAAGTCCTCAATACATCAGGCTGGAGGAGAAGTTAGGTAGTGCCAGGTGATACTTCTTTGTGGTCCATTTCCTTCTCGACCCCCACTGCACCCCGCTTTTATGGGGGTCAGACGAGGGAGGTGAGGCATCAGTTCTGGGAACAGTGGGATTCCAGGGGCTGTTCATGAACAGAGCCGTGGGTCTGTGGGCTGTCTTGGATCCTCCATTGCTCCCCAACCAGCTCTCGATACTGCAGATACTCCAGACAGGGATCAGACAAGTGTGTGTGTGGGCCCAGGGGGATCACGATGATGCAGTCTGGTGCCTCATTTTGTATTTGTGGTTCACCTCAGGGTAACAGATCTGAGATTTAAGAGTTGAAAAGATGTGAGTTCCGATCTCAGATGCCCCGTTTATAGGATGGCAGTGGGAGAGCTGCGTCCAGGATGTCAAAGGTTATGCTGTGGATTCGCAACAGAGCCAGGCTGGGATGAGGTTCTCCTCACTGGCTACTTGTACTACAACCAAGACCCAAATCAAATCCATTGCTGTCGAGTCGATTCCAACTCATAGAGACCCTATAGGACGAAGCAGAACTGCCACATAGGGTTTCCAGGGAGCAGCTGGTGAATTTGAACTGTCGACCTTTGGTTAGCAGCCAAATGCTTAACCACTGTGCCACCAGGACTCCACTTGTACTATAGGAGGGGGGTAAAGTGCTTGTCCTGTGGACTAGTACTAGTTATGGCGAGGGGTTGAGAAATTGGAGGTGCCGATGTTTTCAGATAAGGGTATGATTGAGCTCTCTGCCTCTGCTTCCACTTCCTTGGTCTGTAGTCTTTGCTGCCTTCAATAGCTGCTGCTCTCTGTGGGTTAGAATTGCCCGCTATCCTTGTAGCAGGGCCAGCAAGCTGCTAAACCCTTTCCTTTGGACTGACCACCTGGCTGGATGCTGGGATCCAGAAATGAGGCAGGGAACAAGCACTTGTCAACCATGTACTACCTCCCTCTCTGTGAATATTGACTTAACACCTAATAGGTCTGCTGCTGTTTCATGTTGTGCCTGTTGTTTTCTTAGGTGCCACTGGCCAGTAGGATAGGGTTTGATAGAGATCTGGATTCAAATTCTGACTCCATCAGTTCTTGTATAGCTCCTGCGTGCAAATTATTTTAATTTCTCCATGCCTTTGTTCCCAATCTGTAAAAGAGAGGGTCTCCTCACTGAGTGATGGCACCTGTTAAATAGCCTCCCTCCTTCACTCCCTCACTCCCTGTTTTTGATTATAACTTAGGTTAGAAATCCAGGAGTAGAATGAGGAACTTAAACAGTGAACTGTCCTAGTCTTCATTCAGATCACCTAGACTTAACCATTATTCACATTTTACAATATTTGCTACATTATTTTTTCTGAAGTATATTAAATTATAAACATCTTAAAATTTTACCCTAAATAATTGATTGCATCTTGAAAAAAGGGGACATTTCTTACTTAACCACAATACCATTGTCACACCTAAAATATTACTAATTTATCATTATCATCAAATATTTAGCTGTGATTGAATTTTTTCAGTTCTTCCATATTTTTAAAGCATGTTCAAATCAACATCCAAATAAGGACTATAAAATGCATTCGATTGTATGTCTTTAATCTATAGGTTCCCTCCTCCATTGTTTGTTTACAAAAAGTATCTGGGTGGTTTGTCCTGTATCATTTTCCATAGTCCGAATTTTACTGATTGTATCCTCATAGTGTTTTTTAATGTGTTTTTCTGTCGCCTGTGTTTCCTCCATATTGGTAGTGAAATCTAGAGACTTGATCAGATCCAGATTTCCCTAAGAGATTGATTGTAGTATTTAATTGGTGGTGGTGAGTAGTTCCATCATGAGGCACATGCCTTAGTTGTTTGTTATGCTAGGCACCATTGATGATCACTTCCTGGATCCATCTATTTGTGAGGGTGGCACACACACAAAAAATGAGTAGATGTGTTGCTGTTGAATTGACTCTGATTCATGGTGACCCTGTGTATTACAGAGTATAACTGCTCCATAGGGTTTTCTAGGCTATGATCTTATGGAAGCGGATGACTAGGCCTTTCTTGTGTGGCACCGCTTGGTGGGTTCTAACCTCTAACCCATCGGTTAGTAGTTGAGCACACCATTGTACCACCTGGGGACCGTAGACTCTTTTAATCTAGAGAACTTTCCTGTTTCCCCTCCTTTCCATGAATGGACCAGGATTTCAATAGGTGGAGCATGGCCATTGCAGATAGGAGGTGCTGTCTACAGCACTATGTCAGAAAGTGAGCAGGTATATGTCTGTGGAAAGGAGTGGGGAGCACTGTAACAGACAAGAGCGAGGACTTGGATGTGCCGACATGGGTGAGACAGGCCTTGCTGACTGAGATTGCTGGGTTTGGCTTGACCTTGTGGGTAGAGTCAGGGAAGAGGGAGAGCCGTGGATGACTTCAAGGTGTTAGGCCTCAGAAACGAGGAGTGGCATTGCTCTTAGAAGGGAAAAGAAAGGCAGGCAGTGTGAGGCAGCTTTTGTAGGGAGGGAGCTGGCTTCAGTTTTCAACAGTTTGAGCTTGAGGGGCAGCAGTATCTCCTAGGTGGGTAGTAGCAGGTGGGTCTAAAGATTGAAAGAGATGTTGGCAGTTGGAGGAAGATTTGGCATTATTGATGGAGAGGTGGTGGTGGGACTGGTGGGGAAGCTTGTGTAGTTAGAGGAAAGAAGAGAGCCGGACTTCTGGGGGCTTGGAGGATGATTTTGGGAAAGGAGGTTAGTGGTATAAGTGCCACTGAGAGGTGAAGGAAAATGAAGATTAAGAGGAAAACTGTTTCTTCATTGTAAGAGGAGGGCTCTAGATTCTTAGGAGATGCCTTCCATTGGGTTATGAGAAGTGAAAGAAGAGAGCCAGCATTCTGAGGTGGGAAGTGGAAAGATCAAGAGGTTTGGGGTTGAGTGTGGGAAGGTCCTCTGCTTTTTGTTTTTAATTACCCAAGAGATTGAGAGATTGTTGGAAACATCATAGAGACAGTATAGATAAACACCTAATCCATAAGAAAGGAGAAACTGGAAATGTGAAGGAATGGGCAACTTGCCGCTTCCCTGTTCTCGTTGTCTCTGTTCGTAGCATTGTTTTAGCTGTGTTTTGTTTTGTTGCCTGGTGCCTCCTCTAGTCCCTGAGAGCTCCTCAAAGGAAGCAGCTGGGATTATTCCCAACAGAAGCCCCAGTGTCAAGCATGGGCATAGTTACAAGGTAGATGTTGAATGAGTGAATGAATAAATGAACAAGGAATCCTGTTAAACTGGTTAAAAGCACAGGCTCTCACATCAGGCGGAATGCAGTTCAAATTTCTGCTCCATCTTCTATCAGCCATTTGATCTTGAGCAAATTACTTAACCTGTTCAGGCCTCTGTTTTCTCACATCAAATAGGATGTGATTCTTAGTGATTCAGTTAGGTCTTGGATCTGGCAAATAAATGTTTACTACACGTAAGCTTTAGAAAATGAACAGGCTGATGAATACAGGTACACTTAGAAGGAGGTACTTGGTCCCCTGAGACCAGGAGGGAAGGAAGAGAGAGTGGGTGGGATGTTGAGGAGTGTGGACATGGGGGATTACATGGTGAATTTTATCCTCAGAGAGGTGGGAAACTGTGTGCTTCGCTGAGAGCACTGGAAAACCTCTGGCCTGCCACCAAGGGAGGTGTGGTCATTACCCTGTAAGGGTCAGCCAAAGTATTTAGCATGGCATAACTATGGTGGGAAAACTCTGGTGGCGTAGTGGTTAAGTGCTACCGTCACGAACCAAAAGGTCAGCAGTTCAGATCCACCAGGCGCTCCTTAGAAACTCTATGGAGCAGTTCTATTCTGTCCTATAGGGTCACTTTGAGTAGGAATTGACTCAACGGTGGTGGTTTTTGGGTAACTGTCATGGATACCGTCTCTGTGGCCACAAAGCTTGGAAGACTAAGAATGCCTTAGTCCGTGGGTAGGAGGGCAGCCCTGCCTTAGCCCATGGTTGGGAGGGCAGCCCTGCCTTAGCCCATGGTTGGGAGGGCAGCCCTGCCTTAGCCCTTGGTTGGGAGAGCAGTCCTGCCTTAGCCCTTGGTTGAGAGGGCAGCCCTGCCTTACCCCGTGGTTGGGAGGGCAGCCCTGCCTTAGCCCTTGGTTGGGAGGGCAGTGGTTGGGAGGGCAGCCCTGCCTTAGCCCTTGGTTGGGAGGGCAGCCCTGCCTTAGCCCTTGGTTGGGAGGGCAGCCCTGCCTTAACCCTGAGGTTGGGAGGGCAGCCCTTCTTAGCTGTAGGGCTGGTCCAGGTCGGGTTGGGATCAGCCTCTATACAGGTGACCAGGAAGAACTGGTCCGGCAGCACTGGAAGGTGACAGAGAGCGTTTTCCATGGGAACAAGGGAGCAAGAAAAGTGGGAGTGGGGGAGGCTGAGAGTGGAGGAGTCTGAGAGTGGAAATCCTGAGCCTGTGCAAGGTGGGACAGGAACTTGTGCTCAGAGCCCTTGTGTTTCTTGTCTTAGGAGTGGGCATGCTCTGCTGGCATTCATGTTCTCTCGACAGGAGGGCAAGCTGAACCGCCAGCAGACCATGGAGCTCGGCCACCACATCCTCAAGGCACACATTTTCAAGGTGAGACGCACACCAGTAATCAGAAGGGTTTCTTTGTTATTGTCAGTTGGATTTTTTTGGTTTTGAAAGTTTTTGAAAACTTCATCAGCCATTATTCCAGAAGCCCCCCATGACCCCACCCCCCTCCCTGGAAGAAACTACTATTCTAACATCTATCATAATCACTTCCTTGCATTTCTTTATAGTTTATATTACTTAAATGTGCATCTGAATGCTATGGTTAAGTATTACCCCCCCACCCCGCCTGCCCAAATCTTCTTTAAGTTTCTTTTAATCTAAAGGTTACACTTGATTTTTCTTTTTAGTGGTAAATATATGTGTAACACATTTGACGGTTCAGCAATCTTCACATGTAAAGTTCAGTGACAGTAACTGTGTTTATCATGTTGTTCAGCCATCACCCTTATCCTTATATGTCCCCCTTTTGTCTGCATGCATTCATTTATTCTAGATAATTTCATATAAGTGGGATCATATAATATTTGTCCTTTTGTGTCTGACTTTTTTCACTCAGAATTTTTCAAGGTTCATTCATATTGTAGCAGGTATCAAGACTTCATTTCTCTTTATGGCTGAGTAATATTCATCGTACATACATACCATATTTTGTTTATCCATTTATCTGTTGACGGGCACTTAGGTTGTTTCTACCTTTTGGCTATGGTGATTAATGTTGCAGTAAACACTGGTGTATTATATCTGTTCAAGACCCTGCCTTCAAGTCTCTTGGGTATATACTTAGGAGTGGGACTGCTGAGTCATGTGATACTCTGTTTAACTTTTTGAGGAATCACCAGACTCTTTTCCATAGCGGTGCGCCATTTTACATTCCTACCAGCAATGAATAAGGGTTCCGGTTTCTCCACATCCTTGCCAACCCTTGTTCGTTTCTGATTTTTTGATACTAGCCATCCTAGTGGGTGTGACATGATATCTCATTGTGGTTTTGATTTGCATTTTCTTAACGAAGTAATGCCATTGGAAATCATTTCACGTGCTTATTGGCCATTTGTATTTCTTCTTTGGAGAAACGTTCATTCAGGTCTGTTGCCCGGTTTTTAATTTGGATGGTTTATTTGTTGAGTTGTAGGAGTACTTTATATGTTCTGGATATTAAACCCTTATCAGATATGTAGTTCCCAAGTATTTCCTCCCTTTCTGTAGGTTGTCTCTTTAGGCAGGGTGTTTCAAGGCTTCTGGCTCCAGGGGTTCTTTGTGTGAGTCACAGCTTTCACCATGTACCTGAATACTCTGGAGCATACCCCCTTCAGACTGATGCTGTCACTGGGAAAGGAGACACTGAGGCACATTTGTCTGGTTGTTTCCAGGGCCTCAGTAAGAAGACAGGAATCTCTTCAAGCCATCTCCAAGCCCTGTGGATCGGGTACAGCACTGAGGGGCTGTCTGCCGCCCTCGCCTCTCTCAGGAACCTCTACACTCCCAACGTGAAGGTGAGCTGCTCTCTGAGAGAGATACAGCCCCCTCCCCTCTTCTTGTTTTCTGCACTGGTAGTGGGAGAGGATGTTGAGGAGCATCTTAATGATGCGATCACCCAGCCTTGAATGCTCTGATTATTACTAGTTCTCTTCTACAAGTATAGCTTTTCCTCAGGCAGGAAGATGTGAGTAGTTGAGGGCTGCTTTGTGAGCACATGGCTACTCTTCCAGAGAGGATGTGATAAGGAAGCATTAACAAAGGAAAACAAAGGTCAGAGAGCGATTCCAAGGGAGAATTGATTTTCAAAGTGTCCTGGGTCACCGATCTGACTCTGTCTTTATGGCTCACAGAAAACAAAATATTGATGAGTAACATAAAGAGCTGAGTGCACAGAGGGGAATACTGTGAAAGGCTTTCATGCACACATGTGATGATGGAAAGAGCATCAGGATCTGCCCACTGCAAGCTGAGACCTTCTTAACTCCTCGGCATTTGTCAGTGACTGTCATGTCACAGTATTCTGCTGAGCTTTTTAGGGCAGGTTGTCCTTCCCATTTAATGCAGTCTAAGTATTTTTTAAGTATCTGAAGCCTAGAGAGGCCAAGTTTCCAGGTAAGGCCTGCAAAGGTTAGTGCCTGCGTCTGCTTAAGTCCAGGCCTTTTCAGCCCCAGGCTTGCCTGTGGAAGCTCTGGAGCAGTTTTCAATATGCCACATTGTTCCCTTAAATCATTTCTACAAAAATGATGAGCCCAAGAGGGCCATCCAGTGAAGGACAAGGGGAAGCCTGGCCTAGCGTTTTGGGCACCTGTCTTCCACTTTTTCTTACTTTTGTCAGGGGCCACGTACGCAGAGATGTAACTGTGAGAGGCACTTCCTGAGGACCTTCTGTGCCTCTCCCTGCTGCTGTCCATATGTCTCACCCTCACCCCCACACAGAGGGCATCCGTCTGGGTATCTGGATCTTGCAGAGCACTTGCTGTCTCTGGTTTGATGTGTGCCCTGCCACTTCTCTGCAGCCTCCGGCCACCTGGTGTGTTTAGAGGTGCAAGGGTATAAAGCTGACTGAGAGACTGGGCCTCAGAAAGGACCTAGCAAAGTGCCAAGTCCGGAACTGAGTCACTGCTGCCAGAGCAGGGCCTTTGTGAGAGTTAGAAAAAGACTGTGGTCCAGGTGGATGCACATGGTGTCTTTGCAAAGATAATGGTGCCTACTTCTCCAGGTGGACTCAGCCCATCAGGATTCAAAGCTCGATGAACAGAGGGCCCTCTGAGCTGGCATCTCTGTACAGGGCACAAACCGTGTAACTATACCTGTGAACCTCTGCCCTCCCTACTAAATTACTCAGTCTCCAGGCTGATGGGTTTGAGTGCTTGTATCTCGACTGAACCCTGTGTGGTTTTTTGTATTTTATATATATGTTTGATTTATATTTGAACTATAAATACATTAGGAGCCCTGGTGGCGCAGTGGTTAAGTGCTTGGCTGCTAACCAAAAGGTCTGTGGTTCGAACCCGCCAGCTGCTCCATAGGAGAAAGATGTGGCAGTCTGCTTCCGTAAAGATTACAGCCTTGGAAACCCTATGGGGCAGTTCTACTCTGTGCCGTACGGTCGCTATGAGTCAGAACCAACTCGATGTCAATGGGTTTGGTTTCGGTTTTATAAATATGTTTTTGTTTATATTTAAATTATAAGTACATAGCTTCTCTTTGATTTTTAAAATTTTATATTTAATTTGTAAATTTTTTATGGATAGGGAAATGCAAAACCATTTTTTGTAGTTAAGGAGAACTTAGCTCCAAAGTTCTGCTCTTGATAAAGGGAACTCTACTTTCTAGATGAAGTGTTTTTTTTAATAGAAAAGTAGAAAAAACCGTTCCTTAAGTTTAGATTTCAGTTAATGAAGAAGTTAAGAGTTTTGTTTCACTTAGATGTTATAGAAATTAGAGCTAAGGTTACTGAAATCGTTTCATCTTTCATTTCGGCCAAAAAGTTTCTCTTTTGGCTTCTTCATACTTAATAAAACTCTGTAATGGTGACAAGGGAGAAAGAAATCAGAATAAAAGTGGCAATATCTGTTTTTAGGACTTGAATGAATTATGGGCACAGAAGTTATTCTTTTCTCTTAATGTGGAAAAAAGTAAATGGAAAACGTCATCCTCTATTGAATAAGAGTTTTTAAGACAATAAATTAAAAGGTAGTGCGTAATAACGTAATGAGTTTGACCCTCTCGGGATTATAAATTTTCCTCTGTAACATACTTGAAATCTTTTAAGGGTTATTCATCTTTACGTTGTTTTGTAGAGCTCCAGTGTCACCTATATCTCTGCCATCCCCCAAAATTATATCACTTGGCTATAGAATTTTAAGCCTTTCCATTATCGTTTTATTTCTTTTATCATTCAAGAAAAAAAAGGTTTTCACAGAACCTTGAACAAATTACAGTAATTTAAAATTATGCAGGCAATTAAGGAACTTTTTTTAGAGCATATTAAATGTTGTCATACAGGAATGAGTGTCATTTTAAGCAATAATTGCAGTTTGCCACTTTGGTAAATTAAAGTGACTTAACTTGCTTGGTAGATGGCTTTTAATTTTAGTGGCAAGCTAGTAATTTCTAACAATTTAGCCTCCCTTTAACAGGACCTGGCTGACTTGCTGGGGTCTCTGCCACCAGGACACCTAGGCATCCATCCAGCTAGTTGTTTTGTTCATACTGTTTCATAGGACCAGCTACCAGCCCAGGGCTCCCCAAGGCTCTGGACAAGAGAAGATTTCAGCTCGTGTGATGCATCTCTCAGGCTGAAGGGAGGGAGGGAGAAGAACAAAGTTAGGACTAGACTTTGGCCTAACTTCTCTTGGCTGGGGGAATCCAGTCATATCCTGAATCACAATTAGATAATTCGCACTTTATAGTGGATGTGCTTAAGTGAACCTCAGATCGCTACTGACAAAACTGAGTGTCCTCTTTGTGCCTGTGCCAGCTGGCACCTCTTCTGTGGCATTGCTCTGCCTCCTCTGTCCCCAACCCGTGTATTCCCATTACCTCTCCCTCTCTGTTCCCTTGCATTCATAAAATCCAGCAGTTAGTAGACATTATTGCCATTTTCAGGTGTTATCAAAGGAAGGCTTCTGTGGTCATGACCAGAAAATTTCCATGTAGTAGGAAAAAAATTTTCAGGATGAACCATGCAAAACCCCTTCCTTTAACATAGTGCAGCCTTAACCAGGGCTGCTGTTGTGGTAGTAACTAGCTTTGTGCCCAGAGCTCATCTTTTCCTTAATTCCTCTGAGCCTCGATTTTCTTATCTGTAAAATGGAGATAAGAGAAGAGCCCGTCTCCTAGAGTCATTGGAAACCCAGTGAGATGGTGTATGTTAAAGTTGTTGGAAAAATACTGGGCATTTATTACATGCTTAAGTCGAGTTACTTTTACCGGTGCTTTGCCTCATCTATGGAAACTGTGACTCTGCTGTAAGCACCTGAGAATTCCCAGATGTCCCTGCTGGTGGCTGTGGAGAGTGGCTACCTGCCATGAGGGTTCCAGGTGACTTACGTCTGCCCCACACATAAGCCTGAGATTTCCGAGCTGCTCTGTGCTGGTGACCCTCACCAGGCAGGCACACTTGGCGATGTAGGGGGGGAGTCCAGACCTCAGGGTCTTCAGGGCTCTGGGTCCTAGCCTCTTGTCCCTTCTGAAGACTTTAAAAGGATATAGCAATAATAGTTAATATTTATTTAGCACTTACTGGATTCTGGGCACTGTGCTAAGTGCTTTATCTATATGTACTTTGATTTTTAATCTTCACAGCAACCCAATGAATTGGAATTGTCTTATCCACATTTTCCAGATGAGGAAGCTGAGGCTTAGGGCAGTTACATAGCTTACCCTGAATCACACAGCCCTAAGCAAGCCCATGCTCCTCAGCTGCAGTTATCACCTGATGTGTTTACAGCCTTGGCTGCCAAGTGGAGTCACCCTGGGAGCCGAGCTGCAGCCCCAGTTAAATCAGAGTCTCTAAGGGTGGGGCATTGGAAACTTTTCAAACTCCCCAGGTGACTTCAGTTGCAGCAGGGGTAAGAACTAAGGGTTACAGGAAGATTCACAAACTGGTGAGGCATTAAATAGTAAAAATACCTGCCGCATTGCACCAGCAAAGGAAACGTTTTCCCCCAAGGAGCAGACGAAGTGTGAATTGATGACAGACATTTTTAGGAAAAGTCCTGCAGCTAAGCACATTCCTTCCGGTTAAAGACTTGTAAGGTATTAAGCAAGACAATATTAAAAGTACACCTTCCAACACCATTACCAAAGAACACCTATTGGCAGGGTGAATTAACCAGTAAGCAAGGTACCCACGGGCGTAATTGTGTTTACTTACTAGTCTGTAGTGCACAGCTCCACATTTCAAGGATGTGAAAAACAGATTAGTAAGTAAGCCTGTTCGTACCTTGCTTATTTCAGGAATCTGTCCCTGCATTGGGCAGAATGGGCGAGGGTATTGCTATTTTCTTGGGAAGCACCTGAAGCATAGAAAGGTTGAGTAATTTTCTGAAAGTCACACAGCACATTAGTTAAGAGATTAATTGAAAACACAGAGTATTTAATCTCTTTTTTCCTTCTCTCTCTCTTAAACTCATGGGTCTCAAAAATGGATCAATGTGGGGAGAGGAGAGGCTGAATGGCTATCAAAGCCATCCAGGGAACTGGCAAGCTCATCCTGCCTGTCTCCCTATGCCAGAGTCTGATGTGCCCCTTAGTGGTAGTCTGTGTATTTTGGGAAAACTCGTCAGGGTTCTTACACACTCCCCTGCCTTAGAACCAGTTTCCTAGGCCTTGATGAAGTATCCAAGTATTTTATCAGCGTAATCCTATTCTTTGTATGTTGATAGTAGTTACTCAGGAGGGGGGAAAAACAGCTTTTATTTAGCACTTATAATTTTAAAATACTTTTGAATCATATTAAATTCTGGAATGTTTCAGAGCGAACCCATGTAAATCTATGGAGCAGGCTGGGGAAGATTAGGCCCTTGGCCTGAGGTCGCCTGTTAAACATCAGTGCTGGGACAGGAACACATGTTCTGATCTCTCTTCTCCTCTGGGTGTTTTCTACCTTTGCATCCACACCTGCTGGCTGACAGCAGGAGGCTGGGCTGGTGCTGGCCTGGGTCGGGCTATGTGAAGACCCCTCTGATGGGCACAGATGACTGGGTGGTTTTGTCAGCAGGTGGGCTCATGTTGTCAGGGCCTCCTCAGCACTTGGGTGATCTGCCTGTTCTGAAGTATCAGTGACAGTCATCCTGACTGTGCACAGGTTTTGGCACTTGGGGCATCCCTGTCCCTGGAGAGGCTCTTCTTCTCTGTAAATATCTGTTTCTTAGAACCTGTGCCTGGTGCTGTGGGCTGAGAAGGAAGAGAAAAGGTGCAGGAGGGGATGGAGAGTTACTGGGCTTTGTGTGTGCAAATGCTTCTGCAGGGAGAGTGGAGGACATTTCTTATGGGGGGAGGTGCTCCTCTCTGTGATGTGGTCTGGGAGCCAATCGGGAGCTATGCTTTGGGAACTGTGTCTTTGGAGAGAGCATTCCAGGCAGAAGGAGCTGTAAGGGTAAAGGCCTCGAAGCCGGGATCTGCTTGGCATGGTGCAGCACAGGCGGCAGCAGGGGAGCCCTGGGGGAGGGCTGCTGGGAGAGACCATCTGATGGGAAGCTGGAGAGCTGGATTACGTGGGGTCTGAGCTTCTTTGGCAGCTGTGGCGGCGTCAGATTTCACGCTGTTGGTTCTGATCCGTCCTTGTGCTATCTTCTGTTTCCTGATCGTATAAATGTTCCACATTTATCAGCTTGTAAGGAGCCCCTGGTGGCGCAGAGGCTAAGCGGCTGCTAGCCGAAAAGTCAGTAGTTCAAACCTACCAGCTGCTTCATGGGAGAAAGATGTGGCAGTCTGCTTCCCTAAAAATTACAGCCTTGGAAACCCTATGGGGCAGTCCTGCCCTGTCCTATAGGGCCATTATGAGTTGGAATCGACTTGACCGAAACGGGAGCAGTATCAGTTTAGAAATATTCTGTCAGCTTCTCTTATAAACGCATGTCGTTGAAATACCCTGCATTTTATGTTTCCTGCCTTCTGTATCTTTTAATTATCCCCGTGTGGTTCTAGTCACATAAATGACACAGTGTGTCTTGTGGTTTTCACACCCAGTGAGCAGCTCGAAGGACCTGCCAGGATTGTGCCTTGAGGGTGATTGATGGCTGTTTGGGACCATTTAAGAAAACAGTTGAAAGAAATGCGGTGGACACCTTTATAGGTGTCAGAGGGGTGCTGGGTTTTTTTTTTTTTTTACAATCCAGAGATTTGAAGATATTATTAGTACAGCTAAATTTCGTATAAGGTATTCAGTACCTTTATTTTAAAATTTGTAGATGAAAAACAACTTTCCTTGATACCTGGGGCCAAGGAGTTTAGTGGGTGATGGACATAGTAACTAGTAGAAAAGCAGATTATTTTCTGGGAGGATTGTGCTGTTGACAGTCAAAGGGGCATGTGGACATTTTCATGCTCTCCTTTTTATGTTAGGAAGACTTCTTTGTACAGAAAGTATTGTGTGTATTTACATGGAAGGCAAAAATTCTACCACTGAAACACCATTCACCTCTGTTAGATTAAGCAGTGGTTTTCAAAGCAGCGTTAGCATCTCCTGGGAGGTTAAAAATGTCCTTTCTCTGGTGCCACCGCAGACCTAGTGAACCAGAAACTCAGGGGGGCGGGGCCTAGCAATCTTAGGTCTTAACAAACCCTCCAGGTGTTTTGCCATATTCTCCCAAATTTGAGAACCACTGGATTAAAATGGCTATATGGGCAACTGAGAATACTGCCATACTCCCAGAAATGTGGTGGAAACTGACTTACCTGAGAAATTAAAATAATCTCCCTGGGGGATATTATCCCCTAGGTGAGCCGTCTCCTGATCTTGGGAGGAGCCAATGTGAACTACAGGACGGAAGTGTTAAACAACGCCCCCATCCTGTGTGTCCAGTCTCACCTCGGTCATGAGGAAGTCGTCACTCTGCTCCTGGAATTTGGCGCCTGCCTGGATGGAATGTCAGAGAATGGCATGACCGCCCTCTGCTATGCGGCAGCTGCTGGCCACATGAAGCTGGTGTGTCTGCTGACCAAGAAGGGTGCAAGGGTAAGCAGCAGTCTACCCCGCTGGGGAGCAGGGCGGGGAATAGGGTGGGAGGAATATTTTCATATCGTTGCTAGAATTTTTGTTGTTTTAAATTGTGGTAAATATATATGTAACATAATATGTGCCGTCTTAACATTGTTCACATGTACAGTTCAGTGACATTGTTTAACCATCATTTTGTATAACCATTATCGGCTTCCAGATTTTTCCATCACTCTTAACAGAAGCTCAGGGTCCTGTATGCTCATTGCTAGAATTGATATCATCTGGGCCAGTTGTCCTTTTGCCTCTACTTTGTCTAATTGCAGTGAGCAGAAACTGCAGCATAAACAAAAAGGATGGAGCTATAGGTGCCAGTAGGTTTGTAATGTTGCACGAAGTGGGCAGCCTTAGGGGAGAAGTTGGCCATGTGCTTTTACTAATATTGCACCGTGGTACAGTGGGGGCAGAATATCAGGGAGTCTCCTGGCCACCAGCTGTGTGAGGAGGGCCTTTCTTTGAAAAGCCTCCAAGCGATGACCTAGAACTTACTATAGAACTGAAGTTAGCACCCTAGTTGGTTGCAAAGGTTTTAAATATTTGATTTTTTGCCCCCTGTCCTTTTCTTGGAGCCCTGGTGGGACAGTGGTTAAGAGCTCAGCTGCTAAGCAAAAGGTCGGCAGTTCAAATCCACCAGCCACTTCTTGGAAACCCTATGGGACAGTTCTTCTGTGTTCTGTAGGGTCACTGTGAGTCAGAAGCTACTCAACAGCAACAGGCTTGGTTTTGGTTTTTGGTCCTTTTTTATCCCGTTTCAGTTTATGTCCTTTTTTTTAACTTCTTGAAAATGTTTTTTTTATTGTGGTAAAATATATATAACGTAAAATTTGCTATTTTAACCATTTTTTGAATGTATAGTTGAGTGGCATTAAGGACTTTCACAACGTTGCGCAACATTACCGCCATCCATTTCCAAAACTTTCTGATCACCCCAAGCCGAAACTCCGTACCCGTTAAGGGATAACTCGATTTTCCTTTCTTCTAGTTTGTGTCCTTCTTTTTAAAATAATTAATTTTTTTGTTGTTGAAAATATATACAGCAAAAGCATACACCAATTCAAGTTCTACATGTACGTTTTAGTGACATTGATTACATTCTTCAAATTGTGCAACCATTCTCACCTTTTTCTGAGTTATTCCTCCCCTGTTAGCATACACTCACTGCCCTATAAGGTTCCTATCTAATATTTGAAGTTGCTGTTGTCACTTTAATCTCCTATAGATATTTCTTAAAAGAGCATAATGCTCAAGGCAGACATTCTCCACCAGTTAACCTAAACTGTTGTTTGGTTTTAAGAAGCCTTCAGGAGAATATTTTTGGTTTAAGGTTTAAAGATTATTTTAGGGCAATAGTTTCAGGGGTTCATATGCTCTTCTTGGCTCCAGAAAGTCTTTGAAGCCCTGTACTTGAGCATAAGGACATAGGAGCTAGACTGCCTGGATTGGAATCCTTGTTTCTCCACTTATTCTACAACTAGGAGGTTGGTGAGTTGTTGAGCCTGTGTGCCTCAGGCTTCTCATCTGTTAAATGGGCATAACAATAGTATCTACCTCAGGGCTGTTGGTGAGCATTAAAAAAAATCAATATATTAACATATTAATATTAAGTAACTTTTTTTATATATTATTAAACAAGTTACTCTGTAACTCTCAGTCTTCATAGACTAATTGAGAACAGTATGAAGTTCACAGTAAGCTCTGTGTTTTTAGAGACCCTATCTAATACGATCCTTAAAAAATAACAGCGTATCAAGTGAAAATTGTGTCCTTGTATTTTTTTTTTTTAGGTTTACTATAAGCTTTTAAGTAATAACAGGAAACCCTGGTGGCGTAGTGGTTAAGTGCTATGGCTGCTAACCAAAGGGTCGGCAGTTTGAATCCACCAGGCACTCCTTGGAAACTCTGTGGGGCAGTTCTACTCTGTCCTATAGGGTCTCTATGAGTCGGAATCGACTCAATGGCACTGGGTTTTGTTGGGTATAAGCTTTTAAAGGAGCCCTGTTAGTGCAACAGTTAAGCACTTGGCTGCTAACCAAAAGGCCAGCAGTTCAAACCCACCAGCTGCTCTGTGGGAGAAAAGACCTGGTGATCTGCTACCATAAAGATTATAGCCTCGGAAACCCTATGGGGCAATTCTACCCTGTCATATAGGGTCACTATGAGTTGGCACTGACTCAAGGTACACAACAACAACATAAGCTTTTAAATGGAGAAGAGTGCGTTTTGAATAACAATAGAAATAAATTGCTGGTAATTATCTTTCTTTTTTGTTAGGATATTTAAAGTTGAACAAAAGTGCTTTTAGGCGGATAGCAAGGGTGTGAGTCTTTTTGTTTTTTTCTCTCAAAATTACAACTTGAGCTCAGGGAGCAAAGGGGACTTTGCCTTTAAGCCTTCCCAGTGTTCACATGGCCATGCCTCCATTTCCAGACCCAAATGGTCCCTTAGCTTCCTTCTGTGGCTAGGTGTCTCCCTTTCGCTGTTGAGAGCTCTGTAGGAGGTGGGCGGGGGTCAAATGTAGCTTTCGCAAAGCCTCTGGGTGGAAGTGCAGAGCACCCCTAGGATTTCTAAGAGTGGCGAAACTGGACTCTCATTTCCTTTACCAGCCTCAGTATTCATTCCTGGGTTCAGACTGGAAGCAATGGTTTGATAGCTGTTTGGAGCTGTGGGAGGTACAGAATATGTAGACACTCCTCTTTGTTGATAGCTGGCCCTCCCTGGTTTTGTGGCCCCGCTTTACCTGTTTACTTCCATTTGCCTGTCTGTGTGTGGCCTACAATCAGATACCTCTAGGACCCCTTCCTGCCCTTCCTCATGCAGAGCTGGGTGTCCCAGGCCCCTCTCTTTCACTTGCTCCCCTGGCTCTATGACCGAAGAACTACACTATTCCCCCAAATCGTAGCTTGTCACAGCAGATTTAGAATGTTCTACCCAAATAGTGCAAGCTGGGAAGCATCGGGTTTTTTCTCGGGTTTTGGTCTGTGTCCTCATCTGTGTTTGCCACAGAACTTGGGAGCTCCTGTGGTTTGCTGGAGGGACGTAGGGAGTGAGAAGGTTTTTGTGTAATGGCTAGTTCTACAGAGGGAACCCGAGGCCTGGAACTGTACGTATTACAGTGAAGTCATTCAGAAGAAGATTTGGAGCTCTGCAGAGTGATGAGTTTGAGCATGAAGCCTGCATACATTTGCAGTGGGATGGGGTTTGCACACAGTATTTGTGGTCCACTTGGATTCTCAGAGGAAAGAAGATGCTAAACTGTGACCTCCCTCTGCTCCTGTCCCCAGGTGGACCACTTAGATAAGAAAGGCCAGTGTGCGCTTGTGCACAGCGCGTTGAGGGGCCACGGTGACATTCTCCGGTACCTGCTGACCTGCGAATGGTCGGAGGGTCCGCAGCAGCCAGGCACACTGAGGAAGAGCCAAGCCCTGCAGCAGGCACTGACGGCAGCCGCCAGCATGGGCCACAGCTCGGTGAGTGGGTACGGTGAGGGTCCTTTTTGGGAAACCAGAGGCTGTGACCCAGGTGGATCAGTTGCATTTGCCAATTACCTCCTGAATTGTGAGCCTGTGTAGCACTGAAGACATATTTCAAGACATAGTTTGTTTTGATCACACGTGTAGGTCTTCTATTGAAGACAAGTGAAGCCTTTATGTATTCTTTATTCTCTGCTTTTCCTCACTTTTCTCTCTCCCTCTCCTATTCTACTTTTACCTTCTAACCCTGCTGTTTTACATTTTTTACCCTTTGATTCATTCTTTTGCCTTTATGATCTCTTTAAAAATACTCACATGGAATCCTAGTTCTAAAATCATTTTTGAGTATTTGAAGGATTTTTAAAAATAGACCTTTAATATGTTTTGATAGCATGTGAGAATGCTTGGTCATCTGCAGTCCCTAGACAGAGGGAGGACTTCATGCAGTATTTAAATAGAGCGTTTATTTCTGGTAGATGGCGGTACGCCTCAGCTTGAACATTGGATTGTCATCCCTGACTGGTGTGTCTTAGCTTTATCTGTGAAGTAAATAACGTTTTACCTGCTCTCTTCCATGTATTTTTCACTCTGTGTTATCTTCAAGAAATTAGAGGTGCCAATATTTGACAAAATTCCTTCCCCAAGATGTCTTGAAACAAATTTGGTTGCAAAGCTGGCTCACTGACTTTTGGCCTTTAAAAGACAGTACAGACAGACACACAGCTCACAGCTCTCTCTCTTTCTCTCTCTCTCACACACACACACACACACACACACACACACGGCTTGTTGGCTGATTTTTGACATTTAAAACATTAAAAATGCACATGCATACGTGCTCACAGAGTGTGTTAAATATGCATACCTAAAATTGTAGATGTTTCTTTTTGAACCGTTGCATAAATGTGAGAGGGTCCAGAACATAGAAAATCATCAGCAAGGACAGTGAATGCCACTTGTAGATGTGACCTTTGTCTCCACTCATGTCAACCCGTTGTTTCTTAAAGTAGCTAGGAGGAATGCTGTGCAAAAACAACCTCAGCACAGCCACTATTTGTTTCTTGAAAAAGGGTAGGACTCATTCTCTGAAAGACTCGAAGGGTGTATAAGTTTCCTGTTGCTGCTATAACAAATTACTGTAAACTTAAAAAAACTTAGTGGATTAAAATAACATAAATGTATTGTCTTACAATTCTGGAGGTTAGAAGGCCAAAACTAAGGTGTCAACAGGTCAATGCTCTTTCTGAAGGCTCTAGGGGAGATTCCTTTTCCTTGCTTTGTCCAGCTTCTACAGGCCTCCCCTATACCTTGGTTCACAGTCCTCTTCCATTTTCAGAGCATGTCATTTCAGTCTGTTTCCATTGCCCCATCTCCTTCATCCTCTGACCTTGACTCCTCTGTGTCCTTTTCGTAAGGACTGTTTTGATTATATCAGGCTCTCGTGGATAGTCCAGGACAATCTCCCTATCTTAAAATCCTTAACTTAATCGTATCTGCAAATTCTTTTATGCCATATAAGGGAATGTTCACGGGTCCTGGGGATTAGGACTTGGAATATCTGGGGGCCATCATTCAGACTACCACAAACGGTATGGATCTGAGACTCCAGAATGAGCCAAAGATGGCTTCGTCTTGCTCTCCTGTCGCTGCCATCAGTCAAGGTGAATGTTAGGCTGTGGTTCAGGACTCAGATGCTTCCAATTCCCTAAGAGGCATTGTTCATGCCTACACACCTGTGATCCAGCCTGCTCTTTGATAAGGAAGACTCCCATAGGGAAAAGAAGAGTAGTGTTCTCTGAAAAAAAATTAAAAATCATTTTGACATTTTATCTTGTTGGAAAGGTAAACTTTGCCTTGTTTTTCTCCCTTGTGAAAAATGGATGCACCATCTTCTGGAGATTTATGCAGAAACTACACTTTGCATGATCCACCATGTCCTTTGTTGATTAGGCTGGCATATTTGGGTCATGTTGGAATTCATTAGAATTCTGAGTACCTAGTAGTCCTGTGCAGTGCTACTAAAATTCACTCAGATTATGATTTTATAAAAAATTCTTCTCAAAGTGAACGTGTGAATAGCATATGAATTATACTTGAAAATGGTTTTCATTGTATTTTCTCTCCTTGTGTAGCATTAGATAATAATGGTTAAAAAAACACTTTCTCCTTTGATACATGGGATCTAATAAGCACATATTGCTGTAAGAACTCATTAAATTACCTTGCCACTTCTGACAGGTGGTCCAGTGCTTGCTGGGAATGGAAAAGGAACATGAAGTAGAAGTCAATGACACTGACACATTGTGGGGAGAAACAGGTAATTATGGCGGCTCCACTGCTTGTAATCTGGGTCAGCTTTCTTGATGTTTTAACCCGCATTTTGGCCTAATTGTCTTAAGAATGACTTGTGATATGTGTTGTCCTATTTTTATTTTATTGCAAGGCATTTGAAGTTTAGAGTTTTTTAAACTTTGCAAATGAGTAGTAAAACTTTGCTAGCAGCATTTTTAAAATTTGAATCACTTTCGAATTAGACTAGGAGTCACTGTGCATTTGATGAATGTCAGATGGAAATACCTAAATAAGGTGGCACTTTGTGGTGTGGCAAGTCTTCACAGTTTCTAACCAACCAGATCTTCCTATGAGCCCTGCATAGGGAGCAGGGCAGGAACGTCTGCCCTGTTTTCAGATGAATAAAAGATGGCTCAGTTAGGAAGGCTGTGGTCTACACTGCCTTGTAGAATTGTTACTTGGAGCCTGACTAGAACTCAGGCCTCCTTAAAATAGCAAAGACAAGATACAAAGATTTAAGATTCAAATTCCATTTCCATTGATATGGGGGGGAGGGTCATGCTTAAAGTGTGGGGAGAGAGCTTCATTTAATGAAGATTTGAGTTGGTTACTTGTCAGGTTAACATGGATAATGCTGCTTTGAAAATTTCCTTTTGATTAAATTGATATTAAAATACAAGGATTCAAATTATGACTTGTTAAACTATTGTTTTTAAGTAGATATACCCAAGAGCTTTTAATATGCTTTTCCAGGCTATATTCTGTGTGTGTATGTGGTGTATATGATTTCCATTTCTCTTGGACAGATTTTATTTCCTATCAAGCCAAATGGTGGTGTGTTGAGTTTCTTAGCTAATTCAGCTTAATTAGAAGAAGCATCAGAGGTTTTCCTGGTGAGGCCCCAGCCATTTCTGTGGCTCTCCATTGTTCATTGTGATGTTGCCTGAGGGACCCCATTCAGAGAAAGTGCAAGATTCCAAGTGGAGTTGGATTATGCTTGGAGTGAAAGTGTATTGATTTAAATATTCCCATTAATTCTTCATGGAATCTCCCCCCACCATATTAAGTAGTACAGGCTGCTCTGTAATTTGGTGAAGAAAAGTTTCCACCAAATTCCACATTGTGCTGTGTCCAGTCTTGCATAAGAGCATGGCTTTGATGACAGCAAGACAGTTCCACTCTCTCCTCTCTCATTGCCTAGTTTAGGGGTCTTGGATGAGTTATACAAATCCTGTTTGCCATCTCTGTGAAATGAGTTAAATAGTACCTGCTTGCTAGGGTTGCCATGAAGGTTAAATGAGATAAAGCAATCTGCTCGAATATACCCACCAATGAGAATCCCCTGGGGCATTTACGAGGTCCGAGATGAGCTTGGGACTCTTATTTTTCTATCGAGCATCCCAAGTCATTTCAGGTGATTCCTGGCTGAAAGTGAAATAGAGAACCTCTGCAGAGAAAAGTCTACAGTGCCCGACCCGTAATGAACACATGATGCTGCTGCTGACCGTTCGTGCTAGGAGTGGGAACTTCACACAGTGTGAATCCTTAGCCTTTAAGAGACCCTGGATAGTGCAGATGTTTAACTCACTTGGCTGTTAACTGAGAGGTTAGAAGTTTGAGTCCATTGAGAGGCATGTTGGAAGAAAGGCCTGGAGATCTACTTCCAAAAAATCAGCCATTGAAAACCCTATGGAGCAAGGACTGTTTCACCCTGACACACATGGGGCCACCATGAGTTGGGTCAACTGGCTGGCAACTGAGTTAACCTTTAATTTTCAAGGTAATTTTGTTTTCTGGAAGAGAAAAATTCAGGGAAGGGCTGCATTTGAGGACTCAGTGTGAGCTCTCTTTCGTGTCACGATAACTAGTCCTGCACTTGGAATTCCTTCCTTGAGCATCTGCAAAGCGAACATGTGAGATAAACGACAGACTCCCCATTCACCACCACCGCCTATTGCCATGGAGTTGATTCTGACTCACAGTGACCCTATAGGACAGAGTAGAACTGCCGCATAGGGTTTCCAAGGCTGTAATCTTTATGGAAACAGACTGCCACGTCTTTCTCCCATGGAGCAGCTGATGGGATCAAACTGCTGACATTTCGGTTAGCAGCTGAGCGCTTTAACCACTGCACTACCAAAGCTCCTCCGACTTTCCATTAGTCTTAATTAAAAAATAAGTAGTGTTTCAGCCTGTCCCTTCCAAAGCCTCATGCTTAACCTTCAGACCACTTTCTTAGCCTGAGAAGCTGTTCACTCCCTTCTCAGCAGGCATTCTGGTGAATTTAGTCAGCCAAGTGTTCTTTGTATTTGCAGTGAAGAAGTCATTGATCTTGCAAAATTGAGTCATGCCATCCCTGGCATCATTTCTGTTACCAAGACCATATTTTCCAACTACTGATCCTTCTTTGTTTCCAACTTTCGCATTCCAGTCACCAGTAATTATCAGTGTATCCTGATTGCATGTTTGATCAATTTCAGGCTGCAGAAGTTGGTAAAAGTCTTCAATTTCTCCATCTTTGGCTTTAGCGGTTGGTGCATAAATTTGAATAATAGTCGTATTAACAGGTCTTTCTTGAAGGTGTATGGATATTATCCTATCACTGACAGCATTGTACTTCAGGATAAATACTGAAAAAAAAAATTTTTTTTTTAATAATTTTTATTGTGCTTTAAGTGAAAGTTTACAAATCAAGTCAGTCTGTCACATATAAGCTTATATATACCTTACTCCATACTCCCACTTACTCTTCCCCTAACGAGTCAGCCCGCTCCCTCCTTCCAGTCTCTCCTTTTGTGAGGATTTTGCCAGTTTCTAACCCTCTCTACCCTCTTATCTCCCCTCCAGACAGGAGATGCCAACACAGTCTCAAGTGTCCACCTGATACAAGTAGCTCACTCTTCATCAACATCTCTCTCCAACCCATTGTCCAGTCCCTTCCATGTCTGATGAGTTGTCTTTGGGAATGGTTCCTGCCCTGGGCCAACAGAAGGTTTGGGGACCATGACTGCCGGGATTCTTCTAGTCTCAGTCGGACCATTAAGTCTGGTCTTTTTCTGAGAATTTGGGGTCTGCATCCCACTGTTCTACTGCTCCCTCAGGGGTTCTCTGTTGTGCTCCCTGTCAGGGCAGTCATTGGTTGTGGCCGGGCACCATCTGGTTCTTCTGGTCTCAGGATGATGTAAGTCTCTAGTCCATGTGGCCCTTTCTGTCTCTTGGGCTCATAGTTATCGTGTGACCTTGGTGTTCTTCATTCTCCTTTGATCCAGGTGGGTTGAGACCAATTGATGCATCTTAAGTGGACGCCTGTTAGCATTTAAGACCCTGAAATATTCTTTTTGATGATGAATGCAATGCCATTCTTCTTCAAGTTGTCATTCCTGGCATGGTAGACCATATGATTGTCTGATTCAAAATGACCAATACCAGTCCATTTCAGCTCACTAATGCCTAGGATATGATCTTTATGCATTCCATTTCATTTTTGAAGATTTCCAATTTTCCAAGATTCATACTTTGTACATTCCAGGTTCTGATTATTAATGGGTGTTTGAAGTTGTTTCTTCTCATTTTGAGTTGTGTCATATCAGCAAATGAAGATCTTTGAAAGCTTGACTCCAACCACGTCATTAAAGTCGACTCTACTTTGAGAAGGCAGCTCTTCCCTAGTTATGTTTTGAGTGTCTTCCAACCTGAGGGGCTCTTCTTCTGGCACTATATCAGACAACATTCTGCTGCTATTCATAAGGTTTTCTCTGGCTAGCTTTTGTCAGAAGTAGACCACCGGGTCCTTCTGCCTAATCTGTCTTAGTCTGGAAGCTCAGCTGAAACCTCTCTGCCATGGGTGACCCTGCTGGTATTTGAATACCAGTGGCATAGCTTCCAGCATCACAGCAACACACAAGATTGAGGTTGTCAAGGATTTCATCTTCCGGAATCCTCAACCAGCACCCATGGAAGCAGCAATCAAGAAATCAAAAGATGCATTGCATTGGGCAAATTGGCTGCAAAAGACCTCTAAAGTGTTGAAAAGCAAAGATGTCACCTTGAGGGCTAAGGTGCACCTGACCCAAACCATGGTGTTTTCAATCGCCTTATCTGCATGCAAAAGCTGGACAATGAATAAGGAAGACTGAAGAAGAATTGACGCCTTTGAATTGTGGTGTTGACAAAGAATATTGAATATACCGTGAACTGCCAAAAGAACAAGCACATTTGTTTTGGAAGAAGCACAACCAGAATGCTCCTTAGAAACAAGAATGGCGAGACTACTTCTCACATACTTTGGTCATGTTATCAGGAGGGATCAGTCACTGGAGGAGGACATAATGCTTGGTAAAGTAGAAATCCAAAAAAGAACAAACCTGTTGCCGTTGAGTCGATTCTGACTCTTGGCGACCCTATAGGAGCCTAACTGATACTATAGAGTGGAACAGCCCCATAGAGTTTCCAGGGAGCACCTGGTGGATTCGAACTGCCAACCTTTTGGTTCGCAACCATAGCACTTACCAGGGATTCCTGGTAAAGTAGAGGGTCAGCGAAAAAAGGAAGTCCCTCAAGGAGATGGATTGACACAGTGGCTGCAGCAATAGGCTCAAGCATAGCAACAATTGTGAGGATGGCACAGGACTGGGCAGTGTTTTGTTGCATTGTGCATAGGGTTGCTGAGGGTCAGAACCAACTCGACGGCACCTAACAACAACAACAAGAGTTCTTTCAGAGACTTGTGTGTGTGTGTGTTTTATTTATTTATATTATTTTTATTGTGCTTTAAGTGACAGTTTACAAATCAAGTTAGTCTCTCACACAAAAACCCATATACACCTTGCTACACACTCCCAATTACTCTCCCCCTAATGAGACAACCCGCTCTCTCCCTCCACTCTCTCTTTTGCTAGCTTCTAATCCCCTCCACCCTCTCATCTCCCCTCCAGGCAGGAGATGCCAACATAGTCTCAAGTGTCCACCTGACCCAAGAAGCTCACTCCTCACCAGCATCCCTCTCCAACCCATTCTCCAGTCCAATCCATGTCTGAAGAGTTGGCTTTGGGAATGGTTCCTGTCCTGGGCCAACAGAAGGTCTGGGGGCCATGACCACCAGGGTCCTTCTAGTCTCAGTCAGACCATTAAGTCTGGTCTTTTTATGAGAATTTGGGGTCTGCATCCCACTGTTCTCCTGCTCCCTCAGGGGTTCTCTGTTGTGTTCACTGTCAGGGCAGTCATCGGTTGTAGCCAGGCACCATCTAGTTCTTCTGGTCTCAGGATGATGTAATCTCTGGTTCATGTGGCCCTTTCTGTCTCTTGGGCTTGTAATCACTTTGTGTCCTTGGTGTTCTTCATTCTCATTTGCTCCATATGGGTTGAGACCAATTGATGCATCTTAGTTGGCTGCTTGCTAGCATTTAAGACCCCAGATGCCACTCTTCAAAGTGGGATGCAGAACGTTTTGTTAATAGACTTTATTATGCCAATTGACTTAGATGTCCTCTGAAACCATGGTCCCCAGACCATGCCCCCTGCCACTGCTACGCTGGCCTTCAAAACATTCGGTTTATTCAGGAAACTTCTTTGCTTTCGGTTTAGTCCACTTGTGCTGACCTCCCCTGTATTGTGTGCTGTCTTTCCCTTCACCTAAAGTAGTTCCTATCTACTATCTAGTGAATGTCCCCCTTCCATCCTCCCTCCCTACCCCCTCTCGTAACCATGAAAGAATGTTTTCTCCTCAGTTTAAACTATTTCTCAAGTTCAGATAATAGTGGTCTTATACAATATTTGTCCTTTTGCAACTAATTTCACTCAGCATAATGCCTTCCAGATTCCTCCATGTTATGAAATGTTTCACAGATTCATCACTGTTATTTATTGATGTATAGTATTCCATTGTGTGAATATACCATAATTTATTTATCCATTCATCTGTTGTTGGGCACCTTGGTTGCTTCCATCTTTCTGCTATTGTAAACAGTGCTGCAATAAACATGGGTGTGCAGAGACTTTCTTTTTAAGCCAAGAAAAAGCCAGCTAAGCACTATCTCAGGCTTAGAGAGATGTGGCAGCTGTTTTTAACTGGGTGTCAGTAAAACCAGTCTTGCCTCCTATACATATTTTTTGATTTAGTAACTTTTTCTCCTGTGTTCCTTCCGAAATGACTTCCATTGTCTACTACCCCACACACTCCTACTTTCCTGGTCTGTGTTTGTCAAAGGAATACCTTGAAATCTGGGGGGAATGTTTTACTTGAGAGAGCATCTGGAAATGTGGGGGCTTTCCACATATGCATACTGTATTGTCCAGAATGTCAGGTCTGTGTTTGGGATTCAGCCATGTGGGGTCCACAGAGGGTCCTGATCAGTGAACCTGACCCTGAATGTGGGAATGGTCGGCCCACAAGGCAGACAGGCAGCCTGCTGAGACCCTCAGGCCATGATTGAATGAGTCACTCTACAGTCCTTGTTCTCATGAAGCGTCATCTTCAGGCAGCAAACCCTGGAGCTTCCCCAGCTTACTGGGCAGGGCAGTGTGCATTGTTTTTGATTGTTTTAGTATCAGTTGTTTTGCTTCCTGGTTTTGTTTGGTCCTCATTCCTGTGTGTGGTCAGTGGTGCTTTGTATGCAAAGCACTCCAGAATGAGCCTCGCCTGTCGTCTTCTCTGACTCTTGCCTGGGGTGTGGGAAGATGCCAGAGCAACTGGAAACTTTGTGTGGTTAACACAGTTCATTATTTCTTTTGAACCCTTGTATAACTTTATACTTGTCTATTCAGTATGGAGTTAGCCACAAACAGCCTGGCTTTAAAATACCAGCTGATGAGTTACCAGTCAGGGTCTCTGAGGCCTGTTTTTGTCTAAACTGCCTAAAGTGTGTGTGACCCAAGCCATGGTATTTTCAGTTGCATCATATGCATGTGAAAGCTAGACAATGAATAAGGAAGACTGAAGAATTGACAACTTTGAATTGTGGTGTTGGCGAAGAATTTTGAATATACTGTGGAGTGCCAAAAGAGTGGACAAAGCTGTCTTGGAAGAAGTACAACCAGGATGCTCCTTAGAAGCAAGGATGGTGAGACTGTGTCTTACATACTTTGGACGTATTATCAGGAAGGATAAGTCCCTGGAGAAGGACATCATGCTTGGTGAAGTACAGGGTCAGCAGAAAAGAGGAAAACCCTCAATGAGATGGATTGACATCGTGGCTGCAAAAGTGGGCTCAAGCATAACAACAATTGTGAGGATGGTGCAGGACCGGGCAGTGTTTTGCTCTGTGGTACATAGGATCGCTATGAGTAGGAACCGACTCGAGGGCACCTAACAACAACAACAGCCCGTCTTTGTTTTCTGAGCAGTGACCCCACTCTGTAGCACAGCTACCTGCCCGTCTACCTCTTTTCTCCCTCAAAGCCACGGACCGGAAGTGGGGCCACTAACAGCATGCACAAAGTACTTCTCCACTTTACTGCCAGGAAATGCCCTTGGAATATCTGTGTATCTACTCTGTACAATTCCAAAAGTGCGGTTTTCATGCCTGTTGCTGATTGGAAGTACCAGGTTGTCAGCGAGAGGTGGACGCTAGCAGCAGCCAGGGAGGAAGGAGAGCAGTAAGTAGCTCAGCAGGCTGAGGTCCCTCATCTCCCAGACCATCGATGCGGGGATGGTTGGTCCTGCTCCCTTGGTGCACTGGGCATCTTGCTGCTGATGAGTGGACTTATCAAAAGGGACAATGCCTCTCCTAGGTCTAAAGAGACAAGCAAGTATAGAATTGACTTTTAAGACAGTCATCTAAAATGGTTACATTGTTAGTTTAGGGGTTCTTTGCAGTAAACCCACAGCCTTTAGAAAACTTGTGGAGTAATTTGAACTCTACTGGTTTTATCGGTTATGGCGAGCAGAGGGCTTAATGTACGTTAGTTTCCCTTTTCACCAGCAGTTGGGGCCATTCGCTTTCCTTGTCTGCTTGATGTGGAGAGCCCAGCCCTTCAAACACCAGATGCATAGTTCCAGTCGCCTTTCTCCTCCTCCTGTTGTTCTTAGCTGCTGTCGACTTGGCTACCAATTCACGGTGACCCCATGCACAGTGGAGTGAAACACTGCCTAGACCTGCACCGTCTTTATGATTAGCTGCAGCTCAGACCTTTGTGATCCATAGGGTTTTCATTGGCTGATTTTCAGAAGTACATCACCAGGCCTGTTTTCCTAGTTCGTCTTTTTCTGGAAGCTCTGCTGACACCTGTTTAGTATCATACCAACACGTAAGCCTCCAGTGACAGACAGTGGCTGTGCGTGAGCTGCGTTGGCCAGAATGAAACCTGAATCTCCTGCATGGAAGGTGAGAATTCTGCCACCAAACCACCCATGCCTCATCTCCTACTTGCTGTTAAAGACTCAGATGGAGAATCAGTAGTAGTGTGGGCCTTTAGAAGAAGGCCCAGAGCAAATGAGGGCGGGCTTGTGGGTGTGTCTCAGCTTAACAGCACTCACTGCCCTCAAGGCTGACGAGGCCACTTTGTCCTGTGACCATTCTCAGACTTGGTCAGACTCTCAGCCCAAGGGTTTCTGGTCTGGGCAGCCTGAAACATGGCAAGAGCCCAGCAGATGTTTTGTTATCTCTCTGTCAGGCATTCCACAGCTATGACAGTAGTGCTGGCTCCCATGGATTCCTTACTAAACTGAGTTACTGTTTCCATGTCAGTGTTTGATGTGAATCAGCCCAAACCTAAATGATCCGAGATGCATAACTGGTGACTTCATGCTGTTGTGAATTGTTAGAGGAGCTGTGTTTCCAAACTCCAGGCGACTCTCAAGTCTGCGAGCCTACTATCGGTGCTTCTGGTCAGAACTTCTCACTATTCACAGGGGAAGAAAGGCCCATTTGTTACAGCACTTGCCATTTTACAGGCAAATATCCCTGTCTGGTAAGCATAGCCTTCCCTCCCTCTGATTTCTCTGGGTCACTATGCAGTTCCCTTCATAGCACTTGTTGTTGTTGTTGGGTGCTGTTGAGTCGATTGCAACTCAGAGTGACCCTGTGTGATAGTAGTACTGCCCCCATAGAGTTTTCTGGGCTATAATCTTTATGGAAGCAGACCGCCAGGTCTTTTTCCTTCAGAACCACTGCTGGGTGGGTTTGAACTGCCAACCGTTCATTTAGCAGCCCAGTGCTTAGCCATTGCACAACTAGGGCGTCTTTCACAGCACTTACTAGTTATATTGTTATTGCTTATTTAATAAGGGTCTATTTTCCCCAAATTGTAAGCTCTAAGAGGGCAGAAATATCCATGTCTCTGTGCTCACTTACGTGTACAGCAAGTCTCTAGCCTAGCACTGTCCAAAAGAACTTTCTGTGGTGAAGGAAATGTTCTCTGTCAGTGCTGCCCAATATGGTAGCTGTTAGCCACCTGGGGCTATTGAACACTTGAACTCAGTAGTGGGGAACTGAATTTTTAATATTTTATCTCTGGTGACACAGTGGCTAAAAGCTATGGCTGCTAATCAAAAGTTCAGTGGTTCAAGTCCACCAGCTGCTCCTTGGAAACCCTGTGGGGCAGTTCTACTCTATCCTATTAGGGTCCCTATGAGTCAGAATTGACTCGACGGCAACAGGTTTGGTTTTGGTTTTTAATTTAAGTATCCACATTATCCACACGTGACTAGTGAGCACCAGATTGGATGGTGCAGGTCTCGTCCAGTGCTTGTCACATAGTTGTTGACCTAGTGGACAAGTGGGTTTAATGAAAACATAGGCATATAATTTTAGGACAGGTGAAGTTTGTCATTTTGCAGAATAATTTGGTAGGAATATTTGTTTTTTGGAGTCCTTAGGTGGTGCAAACAATTAAGCGCTAGGCTGCTAATCGAAAGGTTGGTTGTTCAAATCCACCCAGTGGCACCTCAGAAGAAAGGCCTGGCGATCTGCTTCCAAGACATCACAGCCACAGAAAACTATATGGAGCAGTTCTCCTCTCCATACGTGGGATCACCATGAGTTGGAATCACCTCACGGCTACTGTTCTTTTTTTAATTATTATTATTTGTTGTTGGAGAGGGGTAGGAGCCCAGTCATGCATAAAGACCCGGTTTCCTAATCTGTATGGTAGCACAGATCATGTCCTTCTGTGGTCCAGAGTGGCTCAGACGCTCTTCATCTGAGCCATGGGACCAGCACCCTGGCTGAAAGCATGGTTGGGTGCTGGAATGTATTGCTGGAAACCTAGGTTGGAGTGATAAAAAACTGTGGGTAAGGCTGAGTTTCCAAGGAGCAGCTGGTGGATTTGAACAGTTGACCTTTTGGTTAACAGCCTGAGCTATTAACCACTCTGCCACCAGGGCTCCTGTTTATTGCCAGAGCTGTTAAAAACACTTTGCCTCTGTTTCTAAGAAGGGCTGAATTTTCTCCACCGTGAACCAAGTAGGTTATTTCATTGCGTAGCGCATCAGGTCCATTTTCGTAGTGTGTTGAAGCAGTTTAACTCAGCATGTGGGCCAATCACAGTTCTCTATTCTCTAATTCTGGGTAGAATTCTGGGTAGAACCTGATGGCTCTTGAACTTGAGTCACAGGCATAGCTGTGTCAGCTAGGGTGGGTGTGAGCCTTGGGGGAGAGGTTCTCTGACCTGTTCCTATGCTGAGCCAGGAAGCTAGGTGATAAGTTGTATTTCGTACTGGATGTTTTAAGTTTCTGTGAATTCCCTTGTTTCCATGGCACTGGTTTATTTTCCCACTCCGTGGCCCTTCCTGTCCTCCTGGGGGTGAGATGCTCAGCTCTGATTCGCAGGTCAACCCTGTTGGTGGACAGCTCAGCTTATTACATCCGAGGGCACCCCAGTGCACACACCCCAGGGAGCAGAAGGATATCTTATTTTTGTTTTAAAAATGACCCTTTATTCATTAGGATTTTTGGAGGGAGGAGGGGCTTTTATTTGGTAAGCATTTTAAGTCAATTTAAAAGTTGTTGGCTTGAGTTTGGCATTCACACATGTGTATACATCTCGGCAGGATTTCAGGCGAGAGACTGGAAGGAAAAGGGTTTGGCCATTGCTTGTTCGGGTAGAGAATGTGGGTTATGTTGAACAATAGATTGACTTTTCTAAGTGTATCCTATAGAGAAAAATGAAGTGGTTTTCTGTTGTCTGCCTAAGATATTAGAATTTTTGTAGGACCTGAGCATCTTTTCGGCACTGGTGTTGGAAAACCCTGCCGAGGCATTCTTCCCACTGCCAGTGTTTGGTTTAATAAGGTACGGTAAGATTGTGAACATGGAAAACCAAGTTTCTGTCAGTCTCAACAAAGGCAGAAGTTCTTGAGTTTCCTTGGAAAAAGCGTGAAAGAGAGGTAACCCAGGACCCTAGGGGATGTGGGGAGTGGGTGATCCAGGGCTCTGGAAGGGGAAAGAAGAGGTGGAGTAACGTAGGACACTGTGGTGGTGGTGGGGGTAACCCCAGGTTCTGGAAGGAGAGAGATGTCGGTACAGGCAGATGGGGGTAAGAACTGAGGTGTGTGGGGTTTTTCCACACCCTGTCCTCTCCTGCTCTAGCAGACTCCTGGAGTTTGCCCCTGAAATGGGTATGTTCTGCAGACCAACTCCTCTTTTCCAAAAGGGCAGCTGGGATCAGTAGACCTGTGTGTGTCTGCCCTACAAGGCAGGGCTGAGAAGCAAGGGCTGGACCCTGATGAAAACCCCCAGAAATGAATTGGTAGCCTGACTATTTTCTGGAAGTCCGTTCACCACTTTTATCATATTGTTCTTGCAGTACATGGAATTCATCTCTTTTTAATGAGTAGTTCCTTCCTGTTTGTAAGAAAAAACTTCTGTCTTCAACAGAAAAGCTTTATTCATCTTGTCTGTGTTTTGTAACTGAAAGTAACTTCACCTGCAAACACTGTTGCTTTTACCTTCAGCCCTACAAGGACTACAGGTTGCTAGTACACATCCTCACGGAAAAATTATAATTGTTTCTGTCAAGTTCTTATTCAGATGGCATTTGTATTTTTTTACTTTTTGAGACTAGATATGAAATTGTATAAAGTGGTTTTGTGAAAATGCCCACTTTTTACACTGATACCTGGTGTGGTATCCTGAACGAAATTATGTGCTCCCAGCCTTTAAGGACAGAATGAAGAGCAGAACATTGTACATGCTTTAAATAACTTGGTGTATGAGAGAATCTAGCAGAAATGTGAGCATTGTCAGCACACTGTAGAAGTGACAGCTGTTTAAAGCTGTGATCTTCTGTATGGAATATAATTTATGTTGTCCATGTTCTAGGAAATTGTTTTTAAATTGCATTTTTGTTATTTATAGCACACATCATTCCTCAAAGGATCTGAGGAGGCTTATTTGAAATAATATATGTAAGAATAGGACAAAAGGTAATGCAGGCACAGGACACAAGGAGCGGCAGAGAGAGTCATGTGATGGTGTCCTGAATGTTCACCAAGTTGAGCTTACCGTTTTGGTTTTCATCTTTGTGACCAGAGATGGAAGGGCACTGCAGTGATTTCAGATTATTCTTATTGTCTCTGGGTGAAAACTTAACAGTTCTTCAGGGAAAGAAGCAATTTCTGGTCCTTTAGTTCTAAAGTAATGTACATAAAATGTTATTTGATTAGTTGAATATTTTTAAAGACTTCCTAGAAACAGTGTTTTTATTTTTATTTTAGAAACAGTGTATGAGTTAAAAACTCAGTCTCCATCCAGACTCCCTGATCTCAAATCCCAGCCCTGCCTCCCTCCACCAGCTGTGTGGCCTTAGGCACAGTTGTTCAGTTTCTCTGGGCCTTACTTTCTTCTTCTGTAAAATAGGGATAATAGCGATACTGACTCATCAGTGTTAGTTGTGTATTAAATGAGTTTGTGGATATAAAGAACTTAGAGCTGTGCCTGGCACTTGGTAAACACCATCTAGGAAGCACTTTATAAGTGCCATTATGTATTATTAAAATATGTTAGGGTTGTCTGTTTTGTTTGAGAGCATGGCTCCAGGTTCACTGGGCTGCCAGGGGTCAATTCCTGGCTCCAACACTGATTTGTTTTGTGATTTGGGGCAAATGATTTAACCTCTCTGTGCCTCAATTCCTTCATCTTAATAAAGTAGACATAATACATTATACCTCATTCAAAGGATTCTTGTGAAGATTAAATGAGAATTTGCCCACAGTATTTTATACAGTGCTCAGCAGGGTAGTACACAGTAGATTTTATATGCTGTCAGTGTTGTGATGATAATTTGATTGTTAATATTAGTTATTATTGTAATACATTATGAAATTTGTTATACATTTGAACTTGACAAGAGTATTTAAATGAATACGTAAGTGACAGAGTCTCACAGTCACTTCGCCATTACTTTGTGAAGATGACACCATAGATGAAGGGTAGAAAAGAATTTGGGTAACAAAGCAAAGCCCTGTTTAGTGGCAGTCACCCATTTTAGTTTTCAAAGACTGCCTTGGCGGTTTGAGCTTCATGTTCCATCTTTAATCCGTGCACAGAGATGGTGTGTTTCCATAGTAAAATTCTTGTTCCCAGATTTGGTTTCTTCCTCGTTTCAACTTCTCACTGGTACCTGGTTGGGAAATGGGTGATGGGGGAGGGGAGCACAATTTCACCTGATACCTGATTGTTGCCCGTTGCCCTTTAGCACCGGTTCCCTTTCTCTGACCCCTGGCGGCCGCCCTGGCCCTGGGCCTGAGAGCCTGAGCTGCGCCAGGCCTTCTCGGGGAGTTGTGCCAAATGGAGAATAATAAGGAATGGTCAGTGGGTGTTACCAACAAAGGCTTGTTGAATTCAGAAAGTATCTGGGCAGTCTTGCTGCTCATTCATAAGGTCATTGAGCGGGTGGGGTTCAGAGAGCCTGGGGAGCAGTGGAACTGGCAGTGGACCTCAGGGCCGGTGGGCATTCATCTCCCAATGCAGTTCCATTTTTGGCAAGAGCAATCTTTATTATGTTTCTTTTTATCATTTAAATTTGTGGAGATGAAGAATTTATGGCTGTTCGTATGTTACTTTTACGGAAACCCTTGCCTCCCTTAATGACGGAAGGAAATGCCTAACTAACAAAGCAAAATTATGAGATTTGGCCTTCATAATTCTTAGTCCTATTCCTAGAAGGTGGGGGGAGTGGTGTTGCTTTGTCTTTTGGGGGAGTTGGGGCTGGGGCGGGGGAAGCACTCCTTTGACTCGTTTGGAGGACTTTGGGGCCAGCCTCTTTGGCCCTCAGCATGACAGCCCAGCCCGAATGGCAGCAAAGCAAAGCACAGCCCGTGCCCAGCTGCTCAACATAACTTCATAAAAGGGGAATTGGTAGAAACTAAAGAGTTGTATGGTAGGGGATTGCCTGTTATTCTGAGAATTTTTTAAAAAATCATAAAATCCCTAATTATACTTTTCATTATTTAGGTAAAATAGCTTGACTAATTTCCAGTATTTCATGTATGCTCTTTACTTTTGTTCTTTCCTTTACTATTGAGTGGGCTGAGTCCAGCAAGCCTCCCACTGAGGTTCAGACATCACTGCCTTTGTCACACCTAATGGTTTCCATCTTTGTCACAATTAGTTTACATTTTTGAGAACTGTGCTGCTTACTACTAATAATGGCACTTTCGTTTTCCATTTTCCACTCACTTTTTAAAAAGATGGAAAAGTCCAATAAAATGGGAAATAAATCGCACAAATATCCCAACTATACATGCAAAGCCAAGCCACTCTGCTCATACTAAACTCCTCGCCAGAAGGAAGTACCATTCTGCACGCACAAACCATATTGCTTATGTGCCCAGTTCAATTTGGGTCATCAGTGTGTAGTGTGTGAAACAGCAGTGGTATGGAAGGAGGGCATTGCTCATGCTCTGTGCACTCACCTATCACCTTGTTCTCGAAGTTTCCAAATTGGGTACAGAAGCAAGTGACGATGGGATTGTTGTTGTTGTTAGTTGCCGTTTACTTGACTTGATTCATGGTGACCTTACGTGTAACAGAACGAAACATTGAATGGTCCTGCACCATCTTTATGATTATTGGTATGTTTGAGCCCATTGTGTGACACTCATAACAGTCCATCACATTGAGGGTTTCCCTCACTTACCAAACAGGATGTCCTTTTCAAGCAATTGATCTTTCCTCATGACATGTCCAAGTAGCAACCGGTTATTATAACCCTTTAAGCTGTGCCATCCTGCACACCCACCTGATCCTGGGCTGCACATCCCAGTGTCACTGAGTGATGGACCTGCTAGTAAATTTTGTGAACTATCCTGTTTATGAAATGACTGTGCTTCTGACCAGTAGACAGTTGAGTTTTTGTAAGTTAGAAGCTTTGCCCAGAGAATTTCTAACGGGCAAAAGATTCCTTAATGACCCATTTTATAATACAAAGAATTACCTCATTAATATGTTTTCAGTAAGTTTCAGATTATATCAATCAGGTTTTTCTTAGACATTTGCAATTACAAATCTATTCATGACCTTAAGACAGAGGACAGCCTTGCTGAAGTGAAATTATTCAGGATTGTTGGTAAATGATATGTGCTTTCATGGGAAATGAATAACAGCAATACCTTCTCATTAAGGGTTTTGCAAATAAAAGAAATTGTGTGCAATTTAAGTTGTAAAAATGTTATGTTATTCATATTCATTTTAGAGTTTCCATTTCCCACCAGGTCTTTATTCCCCTTCACCTTTCTATTTCATTGGCCAGGAAACAAAGCATTGCCTGACTTCTAGGGGTTATCCTTAACCTGGCCTCCACCTCTCTTCTTTTCTGGTCAGAGAGAGTTGACCCTTGTTAGAAGTTGTCGGTCAGCTCAGAGGTTGTCCTTTTCAGCAGAATAGTTGGAATTCCTGAGTACAGCACTACCATGATTTTGTTTGCTTAAGCATGTCTGTCATTGACTGTTCTTCAGTTCTGCTTGCTTCCGAATATGGTATCCTTAAGTCTTTGTGGCTGCTGAAACTCAAGATACACCCTAGCCTCCAGAATTTGGAGTGATGGGGCCAAAAAAGTCAATCTGAGTAGAAAAAGGAAAACACAATTCCTCTTCAGTTTGTCAGCACTATTTGCAAAACAAGAACCTCATTGACAACTTGCATGCAGATTGTGATCTTTTTTAAGCTTGAGCAAAGTCTGAGTGAGACTCTTAGTCTTAGGTGCTCATAGGTGCTTAATCACCTCGAAAGGGAGTTAATCCTAAATACAGCAAAAACCAGGCTGCAAAGGAAAAGGAGGAAAATGGGATCCAACTATGTCGCCAAGCCTGGGGCGGCGCTGGCGTCTGTGTGTCAGCTGCTCTAACTTCTGGCGTCTCTGTCGCCTCCATAAAACATAGCCCCTATTTTTAGTGCTGGGCTATCATTTCTGATGTGCTGCTGTTGCAAAAATTCAGTAGCAGCTGCAACAGAAATCCTGGTTTGAAGTCCCTGTTCATAATACCAGTGAAACTTGTTTACCAAATAGAAGAAAATGTTATGTTGGGTGGTCACTTCAGACCTCATCAGACGGTGGGGCCCGTGTGTTGGTCCCTTTCCATGGTGTCTTGCAGATCCGCTGACCATGTCTCTGCCTGGAGCATGTGTGCACGCACAAGTGTGTATGTGTGCGCATTGTGTGTGTGTACATGCACATGTGTTTTTGTTTGCTGTTATTATTGGCTACACCAGAGAAGAGGAAGAGGAAGGGGAGGAGTTCCCTAACTGGAGGAAAACTGCAAAGAAGGTGCAGGTCCTGGTATGGCTCGGTGTTCAGATCTTCTGTCTCATGAACTACTCAGAGGAGTCATATTCAGAACAATTCAGATAATGTATGTAAAACTCGGTGAGCCCCAAGTTATAAGGAATCATGAATGAACAAACTGTGATGGGACCATGACTCACTCATTTAGACAGTCATAGTAGTGAACGGATCCACCTTTGTTAGTGGTTTTCATTTTGGATATGGGTCCCCAGCATCCTCAGTGCATCAGTACTGTATAGAAAACGGATACATAGGCAGTCTCTGGGTTAAGATTGTTCAGCTTATGTACAACTCATACTTAAGAACAGACTGCTATAAAGCTAATTATATTAAAAATTTGAGCTAAATACAGTGGTTGATAATAACAAATGTATATACCACTTTCTGACACTCATGAAAATGTTGGCGATTTGGAAGTGTTTCTTAAGTATTTTGTATGCTTAGAAAGGTGAAATATATACTCTATACTAAGACAAACATTTGACTAACTGGTGCTAAATAAGAAGTATATGTACCTGTTCTGACTTAACCTGCAGATAACCTAGGGATTGCCTGCAGACATCTTTCTGTTAATGTAAATTTATTTTTTGTGTTTGATTAACACAAATATGAATGGCACCTGCAGTATAGATCAGCTATAACGTCTCCTTCACTTCTATTTTGTGTTTTGGTTGCATTGTCTTCAGAAAATCCACGTTCATCCAGGCTAGTAAAGCAGATGGCAACTGTTGTTAAAAATGGCTCTTCTTGTAGTCGTGGGAAATTCTTTGAATAGACAGATGACATGATGAGCTTTATTTTGAGGACTGCCCAGTGACAAGTTACCCTGGCCACTGATGATAATGTATTGGTAGGGCTCAGTATTAAAATTTAGTAACAACAAATGTGGTGGAGTAGTATTGTGCTTATTACATATTTTTAATAGTTAAAGTATATCTAAAGAACAAAGTTAGAATTAAAAACTTCCTGAACTTTACACTCTTTATAAATCTGATCTGTTACGACCAGGGCTTTGAACCGATTCATTCTGGTTTGAACCCCTGCTGAGAATTTGCATTTCTAACAAGTTCCTAGGCTATGCTAATGCTGCTTCATGGGGACTAATTCTGGAAACCACTAGTAGAACAGTGGTTTTCAAAATTTATTATACATAGCACTCACCCAGGGATCTTGTTAAAATTAGATTCTGATTGTGTATATCTGGGGTGGAAATGCAGGTTCTCAGCAGGGGTTCAAACTGTTTCAAAGCCCTGGTTACGACCTCTTAGCTTTACAAACGAGGACATTGAAGCCCAGTGTCACGGATTGAATTGTGTACCCCCAAAACATGTGTCCACTTGGCTAGGCCATGATTCCCAATATTCCCTGTTGTCCTCCACTTTGTGATCTGATGTAATTATCCTTTGTGTTTTAAATCCTAACCTCTATGATGTTAATGAGGCAGGATGAGAGGCAGTTATGTTAAATGAGGCAGGACACAATCTACAAGTTGCATCCTGATATGTGAAAGAGAGAATTGAACATAGAGGAGGGGGACCCCCTACCATCAAGAATATGAAGAGCCGAGAGCGGAGTGCATCGTTTGGACCCAGAGTCCCTGCACTGAGAAACTCCTAGACCCAGGGGAAGATTGATGACAAGGACCTTCCCCCAGAACCAACAGAGAGAGAAAGCCTTTCCCTGGAACTGGTTCCCTGAATTTGAACTTCTCGCCTCCTAGAATGTAAGAGAATAAATTTCTGTTAGTTAAAGCCTCCCACCTATGGTATTTCTGTTACAGCAGCACTAGATAACTAAAACACCCAGAGACCTTATGGATTTGCCAAGGCAAGTGAGAGTAAAGCCATATTTTGAGGTTTCTTTTCCAGTCTTAGGTTCTCGTGTCTGAGAACCGTGGTGTACAGGCTCTCACCACCTTGTGCTAGATGCCTTTACCGAACAAACACCTCCGTTGTCAGCAAATTGACTGCTCATGGGGACTGTGGCTGGGTATACCAACTACCTCCTCAGAAACCTAGGAGGGACCATGTCACATTGCATGCAAGGTAACGTTCTACCATACAGGGAAAGGAGAGAGAAATAGTGAACATATTTTAAAAGGCTTTTGAAGATAACATATGATTTGCCGTGCCTCATGGAAAAATATAGTTGCTGTGGATGTTGGAAAATGTTGGAAACTAGCAGATGCCCACTGCCTCTGGTGCCCACAGTGAGGCCTGGGGGAGCTGGGAGTCAGAGTTCTTGATCTGTGACCTCCTCTGATCCTCCTTGAACTCCCAAGGTTGTCAGCTGTACAAGTAAGTCGAGAGACTTGAAGCGATGGGTCAAGACAGAGCCTCTTCAAACATACTTTTCCAGGGAAATGTATCATGAATTGAATTGTGTCTCCCAAAAATATGTGCCAACTTTGCCAGACTTTGGTTTTCCAGTATTATGTGGTTGTCCTCCATTTTGCGATTTCCCGTAATTTTCCTGTATGTTGTAAATCCTAATCTCTGCCTGTCATTAATGAGGCAGGATTAGGTTATGTTAAAGAGGATTAGGGTGGGGTGCTACACCCTTATTCGAGTCATAGCCCTGATGGAATGTAAGGGGGGTTTCCCTGGGGTGTGGCCTGCATCACCTTTTATCTTACAAGAGATAAAAGGAGAGAGAAGTGAGCAGAGAGCTAGGGACCTCATACCACGGAGAGGCACCAGGAGCAGAGCGCTTCCTTTAGATCTGGGACTCCTGTGCTGAGAAGCTCCTACACCAGAAGATTGATGACAAGGACCTTACCCCAGAATCGACAGAGAAAAATTTTTCCCTGGGAGCTGGCACCCCAAATTCAGACTTCTAGCCTCCTAAACTGTGAGAGAATAAACTTCTGTTTGTTAAAGCTGTCCACTTGTGGTATGTCTATTATAGCAGTACTAGATGACTTAAGACATGTGGTGTCCTACTTCCTAAAAAGATGCAGCCCATCATCCGGGTGGCGAGTGAGTCAGCAGCCACAGAACAGTTGGAATTGGCCAGGCTGAAGCACTACTCCTGATTTTTCTGGGCTGTCGTGTAAACCCTTACCAGGCTCTGAGAAAGGACAAGTAGCAAAGTGAGTGTATTCCTGCCATTTTCCTGGCCTGAGCTGTGCATTCTTAGGTCTCCAATGGTAGGACTGACTGGACTACCCACTTGCTCTCTCTCCCATGAGTCCCACCTTCTCCCTCACATTCCCAGCTGAGAAGACCCTTAACCCTTGGGTGAGAAGCAGAGCTCAAGTGATCCGTAGGGCAGAGGTGGTGCCTCTCCATGACACGTGAAAAGGTGAAGTCACCAGCCGTACTGCACTGTGTCGCTCAGGATGGTCCGTGGAGACTTTGTTCCTTGGAGGAACCGCTGTTTGTCACAGGGAGATAAGGCCCAGATGTCAGGTGTACACCTATGTGTTTGTCTGATTCCTGGGGGTTAAACCATGGCCACGTTGATTGAAAGTTGGAATTGTTGCAGCTGTCTGTCCTGGTAGGGGCTTGGGGGGGTGGGGTGGGGGGAAGACAGACATACCAGACATTCACATGGAAACATACACTCCTGAGCGCTCTGCTCCCTTGATCTCAGCTGCCAAGTCTCATGGGTGCACCCGAGTCCCCAGGAGACAGCTGGAGGGCAGGCCAGCTGTGCGAAGCCCCACCCTCTCTAGCAGGAGGCCCCTGGATGGCTGCCTCAGTGTTCTGTGTTTGAACTATGTATGAATGAGGTCACACCGTACATACTAATTTGTTGTTGTTTTTTCTTTGAATTGGTTTTAAGTTTGTGAGACTGGCCCATTTTGTTGCTTTTAGCTGCGTAGCTTTTGTATTCCTTGCTGTATAGAATCCTGTTGTTTGACTATACCACGATTTTGTTGCATTCTGTTATTGATAGGTATGAGTTGCTTCCAGTTTTAGACCACTGTGAACAGTGCTGCTGTGAGCATTATCGTACATGTCTCTTGGTACATTTGAGCAAGAGTTGCTCTAGGGCACATGCCTACATGTGGCATTGCTGGGTTATAGGACGTGTGTCTTCAGCTTTACTAAATAGTGCCAGACTGTTTTCCAGAGTAAATGACCCAGTTTTCTCTCCCACCAGCAGGGCATAAGCTTCCTACCATCCTACATCAATTTCTCAATTACTTGGGTTACTAATGAGGTTGGACACTTTTTGTATGTTTGCTGGCATTTGGATTTCATCTTTTGTGAAGGGCCTATTCCTGGGACCATTTTTTGTACTGTGGTCTCTGTCTTTCTTACTGATTTATAGGAACACTTGATCTATCCTGAATGCTGGAAGTCTATAGGGGCTGTATTTAAAAACAGTTGTTCCAGGAAGGGACCAGGAATAGAAGCAAAGCATCATACTTGACTCCTCTCCTTCCTTCTGTTCCGGTACTGTATATACTCTGGCCTGAGGAGTCACTCTCCCACGCATCTCACCCCTATCCTGTCTTCTTTTCCCACTGAAGAGCTTGTCGTCCTGGCTTTGGGATTGCCCTTGCAACCTATTACAGGCAGACCCTGGGTTATGAATGTCCAGCTTACGTATAACCTGTAGTTACAAACTAACCCCCTTAAAGCCTATTGTATTAAAAATTCAAGGTACATACAGTGGCTTGTGACAACAAACGGGTGCTATTTTGCGACGTGCGTGAAAACATTATTATTACTGTATTATGTTAAAGATGTTTCTGGAAGTGTTTCTTTAGTGTTTTTCACGCATAGAAAGGTACACTGTATGCTATATACTAACACAAACAATCGACTGATGTTAGGAACCGTACCTAACTGTTCCAAGCTACGTACAAATTCAACTTAAAGACAGATTTAGGAACAGAACTCATTCATAGTCCAGGGACTGTCTGTACTCACCTTCCCTCTGGACAGCGATTCACACAAGATAACAGATACCACTTTGGTAACTAAGCCCCTCTTTTTACCTGCCCACTCCGCCCTTCTCCCATTAAGAACTGCTAACTCGGAGTGAGAAAGCATAGTTACTGAAGTGAGGGTGTCGTGAGAACCCTGGCTCTGTATTTCTTTCCCTTTCTGTTTTATCTTTATCTAACCTCATATCACTACCACTGCCACCCAGGCGGCTCACTGCCTGTGGGGTCACATCCAGGCTCTTCACCTGAACATTCAAGGCTGTCTTTTCCTTTTCTGGTGTACTTGATCTAGAATCTGGATTCCATTAAAGAGGTTCTGAGCTCCATAAAGACAGGGCTGATGTGTTATGCTCTTAACTGCCTAAGTAACGATGTTAGTTGTTGAATGAAATTAATGACTTGAGGGTAAGAGATCAGACTAGACAATAATATTAATTTCCTTGTTTTTGTTTTACTATATTCTGGTTATTTTTTTTTGAGGGGGGAGAAACAAAATTTAGTGGCTCATGAATTTGTGATTTGGACAGGGCTTGGTGGGGATGCCTCACCTCTACTCACACAGCTTGAGCTAGTGCAGCCTGAATGAGGTTAGAGGACCCACTTCCAGAATGGCTTACACACATGGTTGGAAAGTTTGTACTGGTTGTCAGCTGGGAGCTCACCTGGGTTGTCAACCCCACCATGGGTAGGACTTGGTTCTTTCTCCTGTGAGTCTCTCTGCAGGGCTGCTTGGGCTTTCTTACAACATGCCTTCTGAGTTCCAAGCGTGAGTGTTCCAAGAAAGTGAAAGTTGCCTATCTCTAGGACCTGGGCTCAGGAACTGGATGGAACAGCATCATGTCTGTTGTGTTCAAAGCTGTCACAGAGCCCCATCCCTCCCAGGCTTAAGAGGGGGGGATACGTAGACCTCTACCTCTCAACAGGAAGAACATCAAAGAATTTGTGGTCATCGTCAATCCACCACATACTAACGGTGACTCCTTCCTCTCCCCTGGCTTTCCTTTAGCTCTCACTGCTGCTGCAGGAAGAGGGAAGCTGGAGGTCTGTGAGCTGCTGCTGGAGCATGGAGCTGTTGTGTCACGGACTAACAGGCGAGGGGTCCCACCTTTGTTTTGTGCAGCACGGCAGGGACATTGGCAGGTACTGTGTGGGCTTTGAATGCTTCAGAAACAATGAGGGATAAACGTCACTACTGCCTGTCTCCCCTGAGATCACGTGGCCAGATCCCAGATCCCCTTAGCCCCGTCTGTCGTCTTTCATATCTTGGCTTCTGCTTTATCATCAGTCCTACTGGATAAAGGCAAACATTTGCAGGAGAGTGTACAGTCAGCATACAGGCTGAGAAACAAGACTGGTGATCAGGCCATAGACACACAGCTGCTTCCTTTTAACTGGGGAGGGCCCTAAGATACTGGGGAGGGGAAGTGAGTGGGCGGACCCATCTTGATAATAGATTTGCTGTTACATGGTGGTGGTTATCTTGTAATCCATTCATCCAGCATACTTGGAAGAAGAGCAGTTCTGTTATACTGTTTGGAATTGGAAACATTTTCCCTCTGACTTAGTGCTGCGATTCTGGCTGATACTCTTTTGCTGTGAATGACACATTGCCTTTAATTCAAGGGAGCAGGGGATTGGTCATTAGAAAGCAGCAGTTCATTTATTCATTCATTCTTTCATTTTGTAAACAATGACTGTGTACCTACCCCACCCTAATGGTATCCACTATAGGAAGAGTTTTCTAGACCGAAGTTCACATAATGGCATTGCGTTTCTCCATTGATGGGAGATACAAGGGCCTCCCCAACCAAGATTTTGGCTTTTCTCCCGAAATTTTCCTTTCTGTTTCCAAGAGCTTGGTTCCAGAGAGGGGTTTGCCCCATACGTTCCTGGTCACCCTCATGGCTTCTACCTTGATACCCTACTAATCTCTCTCCTGGTCTCAGCGTTTCCCTAGTCACGGGGAAGTTGCGAAAGCACTTGTTAGTGCATAGAGAACAAAAAAGCAATGGGAATATGCCCCCTTCTGTTTTTGCGGGCAATTGAACACGTATTGTGGCAGAGAAAGACTTTGGACTGTGCCCCTGGGGTGGTGGTTTATGAGATGTCTCTCTGTTATGTTTGTTTTTGTTTTTCTCCCCTAACTTTAGCACTATGCTCTGTTTAAAGGCATTTTCCTGAGGCTGAGAATCTCCTTTAGGAAACTTTGCTAAAAAATTGCCCTCTGTAAAGCTCAGGCCATCCACTGAGCCCTGAATCTTATAAAAGCAGATTGCTTAGGGGTAGAGTGCCCTTATCCCACATTTACTTAGCTCCAGCCTGGGACCCAAATGACCCTTGCTCACTGCGCCCCCCCCCCCACCCCAGTTATGCTTCTCATATCCCCCAGTGGGCTGTGCTGTCATTAACTTGACTGTGGTCACCATTTCCTCCCAAAATGACTCTTCCTGCCTGGTATGTGCCTGTTCTGTAGACCTACTAATGAACTGGGCATGCGAAAATAAAGAACACATGTATGGAAAATGATGTTGTTCAAAAGAATACAAGGAAAGAGGGTGATCTGGCTGCTTTTAGAGGCAGAGAAACCCGCCTGGGTGCAGAGGGTGGTTTGGAGTGCAGTGGGAAGGTTGCGACTCTGTTTCTTTCAGATTGTGAGATTGCTCCTGGAGTGCGGCTGTGACGTGAACCTGAGTGACAAGCAGGGACGGACGCCCCTCATGGTGGCTGCCTGTGAAGGGCACTTGAGCACTGTGGAATTTCTCCTTTCAAAAGGTAGCCGCATGTCAGCCCTCCCTGTGTTTCTTTTGGATGGATGAAGAAAAGAGTTTTGGCAGACCCGTTCAGTGCTTTCCGACTCGCCTTTAAAAATCTCTCTGTCATGGGAATTTTTGAACATGCACACAAGTAGGCTAGGTAGTGAACCCCCACGAACCCGTTACTCAGCTTCCACAATGATGATTTTTTTTTTGTTTTTGTTTTTGCCAGTTAGCTTCTAATTTCACAGCACTTGATTGACACACTGTTCAGGCCAGGTATTTGTGGGTGTGAAACGATTTGCTTCTTGGCTTTTTCTTATTAGGTTTGTGAATGGGCTTTTCTTTCAGGTGCCACCCTTTCTTCTCTGGACAAAGAGGGTCTGTCTGCATTAAGCTGGGCTTGTCTGAAAGGTCATAGGACAGTAGTCCAGTATCTAGTTGAAGAAGGAGCCTCCATAGACCAGACAGACAAGAATGGCCGCACTCCCTTGGACCTGGCAGCCTTCTATGGGGATGCAGAGACAGTAAGTGCTGACAGGTGTTCACTCTCCTCCAGCTGCACGCCCAGGGCCAGCATCACAAACAGTACCAAAGAACTGAACACTTTCTGGAGTGTGTGTGAGGTGTGCTCAAGTGTGGTCAGTGTGTGTGTGTGTGTGTGTGTGTTGTGGGGGACCTCTCATTTTCCTCTTATTCCATGATATGCAGCCTGTTCCAGGACTGTAGTAAAGATTTTAACAGACTCTTAAATTTTAAAAGCCATGATTCTAAACTGCATATACAACATAAATGTATATATATGAATATGTAAATGCACATGGCTTTACAGTTTTATCGTACTAATCCATGTAAGTGAAATATTTGTAAACATCCTTTAAAAATTACTATTATATATGAGAAAGAATCAAACAGCTGGTTTGCTTTTAAAGCAATGTGGCAATGTCTATATATAAAATGCTTCAGGGACCATCTTTATTTCTTTACCAAATGCCCAAGTCTAAGCAATGTGTGAAAAGGTAAAACCTTAATAAACTAAAAACTACATAATGTTTTTCAGGGCAGAAACCATGTCTTTGTCATGCTCCAGGTCCCAGGAGCCCAGCAGGTGCTAGAGAAATCAGTTACTTGAGAGTTTGCACTGTTGAATAGTTCAATATGTCTAATATGTGGGATAGCTAAAGGGCAAGTACTGTGCTACTGGGACTGTGACCCTTGGAGAAAAAGCCATGCCCCTGCACATCTGGCCCTGACGCTGGAGTTAAATGGTAGTTTCCTATACCTTGGATAGTGTACTTCATGTTGATTTGCAGAAACAGATATTTAATTAAATCTCACATATCCACACACTTCAATTTTTCGGCTTATACTGTCTTGCCACATTCTGTAGTTTGTCAACATTAGAGAAGAATGAAGGAACTTTCAGCATCCTAGTCTCATTCTGGAATAGCTGACGGACTGCCAGAAAGCATGTCCTATCATATGCACGTAAAAATCTAAACTGCCTGCATTTTAGATTGAGCATTTTGAGTGGTCAAAGTGGTCATTGTCCAGGTGACAGCTGCTTTATCAGTCTTTCTACCATGGCCTCAAACTTGCCATCCTTATGGTCCCAGTATTCTTCAGTTTTTTTCCCCTAAGCCTTAAAATGAATTATGCTCAGGTCTTTGAGGTCCCAAGCTGCTGATTTTTGCAGCTTGCTATTCCCAGGCTGTATTGATCTCAGTGTTTCTGAAGTGCCCATTGTTATAAAGCCTCCAGCATGTTGGAGCTGATTGCAGAATCAACCTCCTAATTAACTGAGATGAACAGGGGACTGGTCTCATCTCTGTGGCCCGGGCAGTGGTGGAGAGATAGACAGATGGAGGTGTACGCACACACACGTGTGTGGTATGTGAGTGCATACAACATGGCTCTCTTCCCCTGTTTGCCTCATTACTGCTACCATAGTCACTTTCACAGAGTGAGTTTTAGCTATGGATTCCAGCTCTTCTTTTCTGTATTGTGTCAACTTCATTTCTATTCGGCGATCACTAACGGCTGGAGGCTTCTAAAATAAGAGTAGAGGTGGCTGCCAGCTCCTGGCCAGAAGGCCAAGGGGGGACTGCAGCACTTCTGCCCTGCGCTGCCCCTCAGGGCCTCTGTCTCCTCCCGTAGGTGCTGTACCTGGTGGAGAAGGGTGCTGTGATTGAGCACGTGGACCACAGTGGCATGCGGCCCCTGGACAGAGCCATTGGTTGTCGAAACACGTCTGTAGTGGTGACGCTACTGAGAAAAGGAGCCAAATTAGGTCAGTGAATGCCAGCTCGGTTCAGCAGGGAGTGGGAGGTTAGCTTCAGATTTCACAGTACATTAGGGAGCCTGAACACTTAACTGCCCCCAAGTTAAGATGTAAATGTCAGATGTTCGGACGTTTCTTTTCCCCTAAGGCTCATTGAACCACAGTCATCCTAAATGTTTAAGTAACTCATAATATTATTGACAGTGCGGGTACAACCAGGAACCAGTAGCTGTCAAGTCTATTCTGACTCATGGTGACCCCACGTGTGTCAGAATAGAACTGTGCTCCATAGGATTTTCAGTGGCTGATTTTTTTTGAAATAGATCACCAGGTGCCACTGAGTGAACTTGAACTGCCAACCTTCTGGTTAACAGCTGAACATATTAACAGTTTAACCACCCAGGGATTCCATGGGGGTAGAAAGCAGAGGCTAATGTTGAAGACAGTCTAGAGCTGCAGAATGTTAGGAATGCCCCCGATGCATACCCTGGAGCAATTAGGTTAGACTCTGTGTGGTGGGACCCGAGCATCAGTAGTTATTAAAGCCCACCAAGTGATCTAATGAGCAGCTGAGGTTGCATCCACTGTTCTAGGGTAATCATCGTGAGCTGGGCAGGCATATTGCAATCCCAGCAGAGTTTATACAAGGGAAATAAAGGTCATGTGATCTAATGGAGACAAGATGGGGTTACTTGAGGATGATGTATGTGTGCGGGTTCTGATTTTTTCTGTTTGGAGCGTAAAACACCATTCAGACTGTGTTGAGGAAGGAACAACTAGAGAGTCACTGTTCTGGTTTGACATGAAGACATTTGACCCCCAGTAGTTCTGGGAAGCGGACTGTGATGAAGAGGATGATGTTAAAGCCAGTGTCGTCGAGTCTATTCCGACTCATAGCAACCCTATAGGACAGAGTAGAACTGCCCCGTAGAGTTTTCAAGGAGCACCTGGCGGATTCAAACTGCCAACCCTTTGGTTAACAGCCGTAGCACTTAACCACTACGCCGCCAGAGTTTCTGAGGATATTAGCTAATATTACTGAGCAGTTAACAGTGTCTAGAACTATCCTGAGCATTTTCACATTTTAACTTATTTAATGCCCACACCAACCCTGTAAGTAGTAGTGATGATATCATTTTACAGATGAGAAAACCAAGGCACAGAGAAGTTAAATGGTTTCCCTGAGGCCACATACTTAGGAAATGGCAGAGCCAGGGTTTTAACCGAAGCAGCCTGACTCCTGAATCTATCCTCTTAAGTACAATATCCCAAGGGTTGAGGAGAGGCCGTGATGTAGGCTAGGAGAGAGGAGAGAGAGTAAGTGGACACAGACATGAGCAAGGAGGCCTAGAATCTGAGCAGTGGGAAGAGGGCAGAGGGCCAGACCTAAGAAATCCCAAAAGTAGATTTTAATTGTAGAATGCAAGAGAATGCTAAGAACACCCAACTTCATTTGCTGATGGTGATAATGGGTACTGCAAGAAGCTAATGAGATTATTCTGAAGTTTTATTTAATTGATTTCCCCCAGAATCCACATTAGCAGGGATGGGTTATGGCTGCTGTGATGCCTTAGGTTCCCAAGACTTTATTTACTTGAAGGACAGCAGTGGATCTGTGCCAGGCACTGTTCCCTCCTAAGTGTCTGGTTCAGCAAAAGATTAGAAGCTAAACCCTCTCACAGGTGACCTGCCCTCTTTCCTTCAGTATATTGTCTGGAAGCCGGAACTGCAAAAACAGTGGTCCTCTGCAGCTGGGTTCTCTGCTGTTAGTGATGTTTAGCTTTGGTGGGGCCCCAGAAGAATTGAACTCCTTTCCTCCAAGACGTCTGAAGTGCCTCTGAATGCATGTTTATTTTGCAGGAAATGCTGCTTGGGCGATGGCCACTTCCAAACCTGATATTTTGATTATACTTCTACAGAAATTAATGGAGGAAGGAAACGTGATGTACAAAGTGAGTGGTATCGCCCTTTTCTGTGGCTTTGTGACTGGCTATGAGCAACTCATTAGCTTGGTCAAATACAGAACACACATAGCTGTGCTATCGCAGAGAATACATATAACTTAGTTTTAAGAAAAGTTCCTTAATGGGTGCTAACATGGCCTTGTGTCCAGGGTTTGTTTACTATTTAATGCCAGAATCTTAAAGGTAAAAAGCACTTCTCTTTGTTTGAGGACCATTATCTCTGGCATAATCCTTGAGGCTGTAACTATGACCTACTGAATGAAGTCATGCTGTCAAGGCAAAGTCACCTCCAGTTTGATTGGTGCATCATATCATACGGATTCCTTAGCCTTTCGTGTTCCCTCTGACAACATTCAGAGTACAGCTCTGTGGCATGTGGTGATGAGACACTTGGGAAAGAGAACACCCAGGAGACATTTCCAGAAGAAAAAAACGTTGTTTAGTATCTATAACCTTCTGGAATTTCTAGAGATGTTTTCACTTAGTCAAGTAATATACTCAGTTACTCAGGAGACTGAGCTAGTTTTGCTTTGTTTCTCTCATTTTCCTTGGGAAATGGAAATGTGATTTACATTTGGATAAATTTGACTTTAAACTTTCCAAAATAAGACATCAATTAGATCAGAGGTCAGCAAACTTTTTCTGTAAGCAATCAGATAGTAAATATCCTAGGCCACAGAGTGTCTCTGTCACAATGCTTAGCCTGGCGTTGTGGTGCAAAAGCAGCCATAGATAATACATACAGAAGTTAGACTTTGTTTATAAAAACATGCAGCAGGCCAGATTTGGCCTATGGGCCATATGCCACCAACCCCTGGTTTAGATAGATGCTTAGGCTATTTACATAGATCACAGTTCTTCCAGGTCAGTGGTTAGACAGAATTAAAACTAGATTACAGGGGAAAAACCCCAAATTCTGACCATTTTAGTCCTTTCCTCTGTGTAGCTGCTGTACTTGCCATGTTTTAGGTCCCCCTCTTTTTTTTTAAGTAATAACAAATAAGTAGGCATAGAGCATGACCCAGCAGGGTTCCTGGCTTGAAATCAGTTTGAGATTGAGTTCAGAGTGTGTGTTGTTGTGTCTTTGAAATGGTTTTAATATGAATTTTGGTAGGCAATTATGTCAGAAATATCAAGCCATTTTCATTCCTGCTGTGCAATGGAACTGACTGAGCAAATGGATTTCTTTAGCCTTGAAAATGATGTGTGGTGCTGTTCTGATTTTTAAAGCCAGCACTTTAGTTCCTCTTAAAAAAAAACAAATTATTATCCTACAGCAAGCCCTGGGTTTATCCATAAGCCTTTACTTGCCTTAGGAGCTACATCATTTTTTAATCTGATTTCTATTATACTTCGCATTATCTTTAGATGAGAAATCATTCATGAAATAATTTTCAAAAAATATATAACTAGAGAAGATAAATTGATGCATTAAGACAGACAGCTATCAGTTTGGCAATTTACATCTTATTGTAAGACCATCTCACTTGTTACTGTAAGAACACGTTCTAGATGCACACCAGGACAAATGTGAAATGAGTGTGTTCAGCCTGGTGAGTGTACCAGTTCTAGGCCGGCACTTACTCATGTGGATACTTAATGTGCTATAATGCCTTTGTGTGTGGGATTAACCTCTCAGGGTCCTCAGGGTGTGGGAGCTTACTCATCTTTGAGCCTCTGAAAAAGGATAAGTTTCTGTGATTTTGAATCCTAGAAAGGGAAGATGAAAGAAGCAGCCCAGAGGTACCAGTATGCCTTAAGGAAGTTTCCTCGAGAAGGTTTTGGAGAGGACATGAGACCATTCAATGAATTGAGAGTTTCCCTGTATCTCAATTTGTCTCGCTGCCGAAGAAAAACAAATGTAAGCTGTGCGCCATCATTCCCTTCTAGTCCTTTAGCAATAGAATGTGTTCTCAGTGGTGAATGTCAGCCCTTCCACAGACAAAATCATGTGGCTTCTTATCTCATTCATTTGCACATTTATATGAACGTGGCCTATGGGAAGCTGCTTCTCTTGGGTGGTCATCAGTTGATTATTGTCACAACCTACCTCTCAAGATATTGAAAGAATGCACTTGGGTATCATTTCCTTTTCCTCAATGAGAAGCAAATGCAAACTCCCAACTATATACTGCCAGCATTGTCATGAGTTGACCACCCCAGATTCAGAAGGAAAGGGCATCATGATGTCTGTTATAATCTGCTTGGTGTTTATGATGTTTGCTCAGAGGATATGCCAGTAACTAGTTAATGTAGATTTGTCTCAGTTCTCCTCCTCCGTCACTCCCTCCCTTTCTTTCTCCCTCCCTCCTTTCTTATTGTCCCTTTCCCTATTCTCCCCTCTCTTCCTCCTCCTCCTGCTTCATCAACCCACCACAAATCTATCAGTCTGCCTGTGTGGTACCCACACATCCTGCCTTCCTGTTCCAGTGGGTGAAGGACCAGTGCTCTTCCCTGAGGCTAGCCCTCCACTGGTGTGCTGGATTCCTTCCCTCTTGCCCTCTGGTAGACTGCTTTTATCAACACTCTTTCTCTCCTGAATCAACTGTTTTTGCTTCTCTACTGGATCCTTCTCTTAAGAATCTTAATGAGCTGTGATTGTCTCTTAATTTAGAAAATAAAAACCCCAAAAGACTGAACCTGCCCCTTCACCCCTCTCCAGTTACTGTCTCTCAAGTGTCTGCTGCCCTTTAGAACAAAATGCCTGTTAAACTCTGTAATCAAATGTTTTAGTATATCTTCTAATTCATGTATTTAAATATTGACACCAGGACTTTGGCATGGCAGAGGAATTTGCTTCCAAGGCTCTCGAATTGAAACCCAAGTCCTATGAAGCCTATTATGCCAGGGCAAGAGCCAAGAGGAATAGCAGGTACTGATAACTATTCCTTTTCCCCACTCTCAGTTAAGACTTACCGCAACATAAAATGCCTAAATTAGTGTGTATTGTCAGTGAAAGTGCCAACTAGAGACATTAAGAGGAGATAGAGAGTCGTATAAGAATTTTGAGCTAGAGGGGAGCATGGTGAGGGAGTGGTGAAGATAACAGGCTTCTGAGGCACAGTGATATATGCATATAAAGAGCCCCAGTGCTCTTTGTTTAGGGAGCAGGGGCAGTCAGATATGAGTCACTCAGACCTGGGTTAGAATTCAGCAGTGCCACTTGGCTGCACAACTCCAGGCTAGTTAAATGGGTCCTGGCTTTATAGGAAGTGTTCATAACTCCCTCAGCTACCTTCCCTTTCCTGTTAGCACAGTTATCTTCATGTATAGTTACCATCGGAGCATGTTCACACCTGACTTCTAATTACTCTTTGTTTTACTATAAAGGCAATTCGTGGCAGCTCTGGCTGACTTGCAGGAAGCTGTGAAACTATGTCCCACCAATCAGGAAATCAAGAGGCTTCTGGCCCGTGTAGAAGAGGAGTGCAAGCAGCTCCAGAGGAGCCAGCAGCTAAAACAGCAGTGCCCACCGTCAGCCCCACCCAATGATTCAGATAATGAGGAGGACGCTTCAGCCCCGGGGTTAAACGACCACTTTCATCTTGAAGAGGCTGAAAAGGAAGAAACTTCTCCAAAGGAAGAATCCACTTCTGTGACTCCAAGGCCCCAGCCATCCTCATCTGTCCCCTCCCCATATATCCGAACCCTTCAAGAAGGCCTGCAATCCAAAGTAAGGCCAGCATCCCCACAGAATAGGCCAGCAATCAGCAAGCCCCTGAGGGAGCCTGTCGCTCAGCCAGGGTTGATTATGCAGCCCACCAAGCAGGCACAGATAGTGAAAACCAACCAGCACCTGGGTTCTGGACAGTGTGGCACGAGAAATGGTAGCACAAAAATTCAGGTCTCTTCTCAGAATCCTCCCCCAAGTCCCATGCCAGGTAGAATTCCTGCAACTGCTGGAAACAGAAACCAGCACTTAGAGGCAACAGGTACTTTCGCCATGGGAGCCAGTTCTGGCCCATTTGGGGATCGGCTAGGCCCTGGCCACAATGTCCAGCTGCAGCGCAATGAGAGTGGCACTGCATACCCTTTGCCAAGCAAGATAAAAACTGCAGAGAGGCTTCTGTCTCATGCCTCCTTGGCTGTGGATGTAGCCCCTCCAAACCAAGGCGGGCCAGTGAGCTGCAGTGATGTGCGACACCCAGCTTCCCTCGCCAGCTCAGGCTCTTCTGGTTCTCCATCTAGCAGCATAAAGATGTCAAGTTCAACCAGTAGTTTGACTTCAAGCAGCAGCTTTTCAGATGGGTTCAAGGTGCAAGGACCAGATGCTCGAATTAAAGACAAGGCTGTTAGCCAGGTTCAGAGCGGTACAGGTGAGCACAGACCACGCAATACTCCGTTCATGGGCATCATGGATAAGACTGCGAGGTTCCAACAGCAGAGCAATCCTTCAAACCGCACCTGGCACTGTCAGGTGGCAGAGGGGCCACTGACAAACACATCTTCTGCAGCTGGCCTGCAGTCCTCAAACTCTGAGAGGCCCTCTCTCAAACAAGTAGCGGGGTATAATAACCAAGCCAAAACCTGTTCTGCTTCTACTCTGGGTGGAAGTGTCCACAGTGGGGCACAGGTGAAGGAACTAGAAGAAAAGAAGTGCCAAGTTCCAGTCCACTGTCAAGATAGCAGGATAACTAAGACTGTTTCTCACCTGTATCAGGAAGGTATCTCTAAACAGCAGCCTCATATCAGTAGTGAAGTCCACAGGAGTCACGTCCCTTCAGCAAAACCAAAGCGATCATTCATAGAGTCAAATGTGTGAGCCTTAAGAGGGGCCCATTTACAGAATTTGGAAACTGTGTTGGGTCCTGGTGATAAATAATTAAATGGTTTTTTATCAGGAAAATTAATTTTTAGCCATTTTTTTTTTCTTTTTTCCTTTTGGGTGGATCTGATACCACTGATATATTGAAAATGTGGGATAAAATGTCTTAAAGTAACTATAAGTCACCCTAAGTAAGAATGCTAACCAGAAATCAAAAAGATTAACATCAACTACAATTAGCTATGCCTATCAAGTTAAAAATTAAAGATAGCCAAGAAGACATTAACTCATGCTTTTCTCTAATGAAACTATTTGGTTTTTATCACTCTCCTCTTAGCTTCGCCATGTGGTAAAATCATAACATTTACTTAGAGAATATAAGCGTCTGTTGCTAAGAAATGACAGGTTTAACTCATAACATACAGATGATGTATTGTGAAAAGGGTGGAATTTTCAGGTTACAGTTCCACTGAGTCAAAAATCCCAATTAAACACGAATATCAGTGTGACTATAAAACATAGCTCATTTTTTTTCTTTATAAAGCAAAATATGAGAACACCCAAATACTGTTCCCTTCATAGTTCTCTTAAAAGGATTAAACACTAATTTCAGTGTTGTGGTTGTTATTCAAAATATTTTTATAAGCACCTTTTTGAAAGTATATTTATCCCTCAAGGTGTTTTTGATATCTGGAAACAGTATAAGACATTTAGAATCAAGACTGGTGGTCAAGTTGGATTTGGGCCAAAATACTAAGTCCAGCAATTCTCAGTGGCACTTGTAAGTTAGCTCTCACCCATTCCAAAACTGCTTTTCCCAATGATAACACTCCTTGAACAAGCCTTCCAGTGTCTTTTAAGGATGATATTTAATTTGGATAGTTAAGGTATGGTTGGTTGTTTTGTTGTACAGTCTCATTACTTTATAGTCACATGTTGTACATATTAAATAACCAAGTTTTATTCAGACTTGTAGATATAACTGTTTCAAAGTAGTTAATCTAAAAAAAAAAAAAAAAAAATCCAGTCTTATATTTGCATGTTGTAAGCTTCATCCATGCTGGTTATTGCACTGAACGATGTATTATTACGACATGTTAACAGTATCCCAGTAACAGCACTTTATTGCATCTACATGAACACCTCTGAGGTGCTACTTAAGTCCAAACTCTGATGTATTATTCATTTGTAAAGATAAGGTACAGGAATGGGTCTTGGTTCAAAGGTATTTTTATATGAAAATGGTGTGTTATTGGAGAATGTTAAGATGCTAGTTTGAGAGAGATGAGAGTGTACTTGTTTCATGTGTTGGGATGTTGAGATTTATTTTCTAGAATTGGGGAGAAGAACTTTCTATATTTACAGAATGTTTTAAAAATGAAGAGTTATAACAAAGTTCCTGGGAGCATCATTAGTGTTTTGTACGAGTAGGAATCTTCTGGTGTCATTCTTCAACATTTGTCCTTGAGTGTGTACAGTGTGCTTTGTACAAACAGCTTTATCATTTTTTGTAAGCTTTTCATGAGTTCTGCATATAACTACTATGGCTTATTTATTGTTTTCCTTAGTATTTGTGAAAGTCTTACTCTTTTGTTAGGTAGTTCTGTTTCTGCACAACTACTGTACTTTTCCATATGGAATAAAGACTGTTAATAGAATTTGTTTTGCATTAAATGAAACAATGGGTAAAGCAGCAAATATCCTCATACAATTGTCTGCTTTGCTTTAATTCTGAGTGATCCTGTTACCCTAAAGAAAACAGTGAATTGCATATTTTTATAGTAGTACTACCAGATGCACATTTCATTTTATTCTATAATAATTTTGGAACAAGGGTGACAGTGTCTAGGAGTTCCAGAATATTCAAGGGTCAAATTAGTCTTTTTGTCTGAAACAGGGTTGTCATGAAGAAAAGCAATATGTAATTTTTTTTCTTACCTGTTCTAAGAAATTTTGGAGTTTGTTTTTGCAACTCTCAAACACTTTGACAATATACTGAACTCTGTAAATATGACAGGTTATTCTTTAGCACATTTTATATTGTTTCAGCTAAAAATGCGCATTTGTCTTTATAACCACGTATTTCAGTTTCAAAGAATTGTGCTTGACTAGTAACCTAAAGGCTGGCAGTTAATACCCATCCAGCAGCGCTACAGCGGGAACGCTTGGCGATCCGCTTCTGTAAAGATTACAGCGAAGAAAACCCTGTGGAGCAGTTCTACTCCGTGACACATGGGGTCACCATGAGTCAGAATCAACTTGACAGCACCAGGTTTGGTTTTTTTTTCATGAATGAGAGTGAGGGTTAAACTGTTGTATTGTGATAAAATTCTAATTTAGAATCCTAGGTCTAAATATTCTGATATTTAAATTAAAAAAAAAAAAAAAACCCCACTGCCATCCATAGTGAATTCTGACTCATCGAAGCTATAGGACAGAGTAGAACTGCCCCATGGGGTTTCCAAGGCTGTAATCTTTACGGGATGCCTTGGCGGCACAGTGGTTAATAGCTCAGCTGCTTACCAAAAGGTCAGCAGTTCAAATCTACCAGACACACCTTGGAAACCCTATGGGGCAGTTCTACTCTGTTCTGTAAGATCGCTATGAATTGGAATCTACTCGATGGCAACTGGTTTTTGTTTTTAATCTTTATGGAAGCAGACTGCCACATCTTTCTCCCGTGGAACAGCTGGTGGGTTTGAACTACCAAGCTTTTGGTTAGCAGCCAGGTACTTAACCCACTTGCCACACCACAGCTCCTTTTCACTATACTACAGGTTATTGTCTGATTACTGCTATTACTATTACTAGCAAAGCTCTAAGTAAAATATTTTCAATCCTTCTTTAAAGCTATGAATTCAAAGGTTAAAAAAAAAAAAACTCAGAGGAAGGGAAAAAGTGTTGGTGGGTAATAATTTTGTCATCGGATGACTTTTCCTCAAGCGCAGCCAGTGTGACTATTAGAATTTGTTGTGCACTAAATTATGATTCTGATATATTCTTAGTAAAGATAAGACATTAGGCCCAATAATGGGCTTTATAGAACACAACAGAAAAATACTTTAGAGAATGGCGATTTTTAACTTTTTTTGTCCCCATGAGAATGTGAGAAACGTGCAGCCTGAAAAACAATTTCTGTTCTCGAACCACGGGCTGGGGATGTTAGCTATCACACAAAGGAAATTAAGTTCAATAATACACTGACAGAAGTCTTACAAAGCAGCAATTATAAATAAAAGCTATTTGAAGATTTCTGTGGTAGCTATGCTTTCCACCTTTCTGCTCTAAGTTTATAAACTATAGAAAAAGGCTAACTAAATACTTAAAATCCTTTTATTTCTGAGAAAGGCAACTATAGGGAGGTAAGTTTAGGATCCTAAGTTTAAAGTTTAGATTTAAAGAATCCTAAGTTTTTACTAAGTGATACATATTCAACAAATGTGTGAGACCCATTCTGTGCTGGGTGCTGCATTAGACCATGGCTGACCAGGTACAGTGAGTCTTGGTCCCCTCCCTGTCATTTAGTTCTAACAAACTCACATTTTTTTTTTTTTTTTAATTCCAGTAAACAAATTATGGAGGGCACGTTAGAAGTCAATACCACCTCAGTTTCCTGAACTTGAAGTTTTCTTCTGAATGAACACTTGTCAGGGCGTTGTGTATTAGGTTACTGTATATGAACACTTTATGAACACTTTTCTACAGTCTCTAGCTTTGGATAATATGTGACAACTTTAAGAATTCTAAAAAGAGGCTAGTTTGCCACTTTATACACTTCGGCAAAGTCAGTCTGACTTAGGCGTGATCATTTATAGCATCTAACTTGCATCTAGACTTACAAAAAGAAAAAATTACCACCACCATGCAAATTTAGAATCCAACAAAATTGCTTAACTCTACAATTATTTTGCTACAAATCAGACTCTCTTTAGAAGGATTCCAAGGAGTTATCAAATGAATGGCTTATTAAGTCTAGGGGTTTAGACTTCTATTACATTGTAAGATTATTACAATCTTTGGTTGTAATGGGATACAACTTACATCTAATGAGAATAAATTTGGGCATTAAAATTTAAAGTCAAACTTTATTTCTATACAGCTTAAGAACTTTTTTCACTAGTACAAAGGCTTTTATTGTGAAAATATAAACGAAGTTAAATGTGCAATTTAGTCCCTGTCTTTTTTTTGGGTCCATATAAAAAAAAAAAAAAAATTTTTTTTATATGTTTTAAAGAATGAAAATTGACAGTTTTTATAGTTAACTAAATTTAAAGATTACCTTCTCCCGTTTTGCTCTTCTAATAACATCTGATTAATATTTACTTTTAAATGTGTTCAAATGAGATCATGGAAAAATATAAACAGAATAATGTAGTATAAACAATTTTATTTTTGATGTGTCTCTAGCCATCGGTCAATGGCCATTTTCAGAGTTCTATTTGGTGTAAGTACCACTGAAGGAAGAATGAGATTTGTCATGGGACTTGTACGTTTCTTTTTACCGATCCAGTTTTCCATTGCTTCCTTTTCATATGAATAGCCATCTAAAAAAAAAAAAAAAGCCACATACACAAATTGTGAGATATAGGCAAGAGAATTTAGGATTACTAAAATGAGTTGGGTATTTTATTGCCAAGGCCTGTTGTATTGTGCTTTTAAGTGGCACTCTTGTCTTGAACCTCCCCCCTCCAAAAAAAAAAAAACAAGCCCACTGCTGTCAAATCAATTCTGACTCATAGTGACCCTTACTTACAAGACAGAGTAGAACTACCCCATAGGGTTTCCAAAGCTGTGAATCTTCACGGAAGCAGACTGCCACATCTTTCTCCCACTGACCAGCTGGTGGGTTCAAACTGCTGACCTTTTGGTTAGCAACCAAGTGTTTAACTACTGCACCACCAGGGCTCCTCCGTCTTTGTACCGGTACTACCAAAACATCCCACAATACCTGAAATTCTTGCATGTGAGATGCATTAAGGTTGGATTATGCGTTGTGAAGCACAAATTACCTAGAACAATGTCATTATAAACTCAATACGGTATACATTTCCTTTTGACCACTACAATTGAGACCAGGACCCTGACAAAAATTGAGATATAGTGGAGGGGAAGAAAGGAAAAGAGGTGGGTAGAGTGATACTGACGATAAACTGGGTCCCTAATAACTGTTAGAGGAAAAAAAAAGAAAAGCCTTAGGAATCACTTAGCAAAGCTTTTCAGCACTTGTAAAAGAGAAACAGATACTGAGGGGTTACAGAACTTGCCCAAGTGAGGACTTTATGGTAAAGGGCTTTATGATGGGAGGCGGGGATCAGCCCAGTGGCTACTTCAATATACACACAAAACATCTGCCTTTTCAACATTTTTTACATGTACAATTCGGTGATATGTCTGTCATGTGCAACCATCACCACTGTGACTAGAGTTCTCAATACTGTTTTTGGACAATTCTTTGCCTTTACACATGCTGTTTCTAGATGGGAATTTATGCCTTACGTTTTACACTTGCAGATCTTTTTGCTTAAAGCTGAAAATCTTAATTCCTAATTACATTAACATATTAATGTATTTGCTTTAAAAACGCATGTAATGGTTTCAAAATCACAATGCCAATATATTACTAACAGACTCCTGAAAACAATTTAAGATTTCGTTCGAGTTCTTTCTGCCTTCACGATAGATCCACTAGGGATTTCTAAATCAAATACTGTGTGTGAAAATATTTACTTCCCTTTTTATTCCCCCAAATTTTAGGGATTGGCTTGTTTTTCTGTGTGGTTTAAAGTAAAAACTGTAAGACAAGATACATTTAGAGGAGGCTACTTCCTGTCCACTCCCTGCTGTCCCCTCCCCTCCTGTATAGCTAACCATTTATATTAGTTTCTGTTTATCCTTTTCTCTTTGAAATATAAGAAAATGCATATGCACACAGACTAAACACAAATGTTTTTTATATAAAGGCATACTATATGTACTACCTTGTGCTCTTCTGGAAACCCTGGTGGTGGTGTGGTTAAGAGCTATGGCTGCTAACCAAAAGGTCGGCAGTTTGAATCCACCAGGCACTCCTTGGAAACTATAGGGCAGTTCTACTCTGTCTTACAGGGTCGCTATGAGTCGGAACTGACTGGACGGCAGCGGGTTTGGTTTTTGGTTTAGTGTGCTCTTTTATCCCCCACTTACTTTTTTTTTTTTTTTACACTGTACTCTTCCACCGTATGGAAGGAAATCTGGGTTGTTACTAATCTTTGCCTTTTACCAACAGTGCTGCAATGAACAGTCTTGTGCATGTGTTACTTGGGTTTTAGGGAAAGTCCAGAATTGAGGAGTGCTGTACTGAACAGAAAGTGCATATGATACTGCCAGGTACTGCAACATTCCTTTCTATAGGAATTCTACCATTTTTCACTCCTACTAGCAACATTTAATGACAGTGCTTGTTTCTCTAGTCTTACCAATAGGGTATGTCATCAGTCTCTTAGATGTATTAATGGTATAGTGTATCAGGTAATTTTAATTCACTTTTATAATAAGGGAGAACTTTTTTCATGTATTTAAGAGCTATTTTCTTCTTTCTGTGAGCTGATTATTCATATTTTTTGCCAATTTTTTTATTAGGTGGGCCTAATTTTAGAACAGGTAGACAGACATGGTTTTTGCAGTGAAAGCTTTCTGTTGTATGCAGTCAAATTTATCCGTTTTCCCCTTCTTCTGGATTTTAAGTCAGAAAAGTTTTCCCCGTCCTCGGGCTATGAAGGAATTCACCTGCAGTTTCTTCTGGGACTTCTACGGTTTCATTTTCTATGCTTAGGTCTTTGATTTGGGATTAATCTTGATGTACAGTATGAGGAATGGATCCAATTTGATCTTTTTCCACTTGGCTATTCATTTGTCATAACACCACTTGTTTAAAATTAGGGACTTTTTCCCCCACTGATCTGAAATGCCATCTTTATCGTTCACTAAATTTTCAAAGGCAAGTGGATCAATTCTGGACTTTTAAAATTGTTTTCTATTGGTCTGTCTATTCATATATCTTCATATATCAGTACCACATTGTTTTTTTTATAGAGGCATTGTAAGGTGTTTTAAAACGTGGTAAGGCTAGTGACCCTCCTCACTGTTCTTTATTTTCAGGGTTTTTGTTTATTCTTTCAAATGGAACTTCATAATCACTTATCTCTAGGAAAAACCTATCAGTGTTTCATATTAAACCGATAAACTGGGGAAAACTGACATCTTGTTGGCACTGAGTCTTCCTACCCATATGTATGCTATGCTTTCCATTTGTTCGTGTCTACAGTGATTTTTTTTTTTTACAGCTTTCTCCATGTAAACCAAACCCAACCCACTGCCACTGAGTTGATTCCAGCTCATAAAGACCCTGCAGGACAGAGTAGAACTGCCCCATTGAGTTTCTAAGGAGTGCCTGGTAGATTCAAACTGGCAACCTTCTGGTTAAGAGCTACGCCACCACGGTTTCCTTCTTCATGTAGGTTTGGTAAATTTTTGCACGTTAGGTTTTTGTCTAGGGTTTTGTTTGCTGCGCTTGTTACTGTAAATTAAGTCTTCCATTATACCTTTTAAACTGCTTTTTATATACATATACATAGAGGCTACTGATTCTTTGATTTGTAACTTCCTAATTTACTAAATCGGAATCGACTCGATGGCACTGGGTTTTTAATTTATTAAATACTTACTGTTTGTAATCGTTTTCCTACTGATTCTTTTGGGCTTTCCAGATAGTTACATTATCTTCAGATAGAAATGGATTTTCCCTTTCCTTTCAAATTCATATGCCTTTATTTTTTGGCCTAATTTTGTTGGTTAATATTTCTGAACTATTTTAAAATAGTAGAGATGGTGAGCACCCTTCTTGTTCCTGACTTTAGTGGGAATGGTTCTCATGACTTTCGGGCCAAGGTAGGTGTATTTTTTTAATCATTTAAGAAAGTATCCATCAATTCCCATTTTATTGAGGTTTTCTTTTTTTCAAAAAAAAAAAAAAAAAACCCAAACGGATGTCAAAATGGATGCTGACTTTTGTCAGTTTGTCTTTGGAGTTTATAGAGATGATCCTATGTGCTGACTAGTCCTTTTAAGCTACTGTCTCTCAGCTCCAAACCCATATGTGATGCTGGGGATTCTCAGCGTACTGCAACTGGGATACTGCAAACTACATTCTGTGTTGCCAGCTGGCTCCCTTTTAGCTCTGTCATTAGATCCCTGGAGAGGGAGACTGGAAAGCAGGATGAAGGCTCCTGCCAGTTTTGTCCCTGACCATGGCCCGTCATCTGGGGTAGCTGTTTGTTTGCTTGCTTCATTGTTGGTATTCCCAAATCAGTCTTAGCCAGCCCCCTCAGAGATACCAGCACCAACCAGATAATTCCCCATCCTCACAGGTCTGAGTCCTAGCTCTGAGAGATTCCTTGGAGGTTCTCATAACCTCCGCTTCTTCCCTTTGCTCCTCCAGTCCCAGAGATGGTTTATTGCTCTCTGTCTTACCTCTCGCGGGTTTTTGCTTCTTTTTTTTTGGTAAATGAGATACAATTCATATACCATAAAATCACCTTCTAAGTGTAGACTTCATGGTTCTTCGTATATTCAGAGTTGTACAACAATCACCACTAATTTTAGAATGTTTTCATCACTCCAAAAATCAGCAGTCACTTCCCATCTACACATCTCCTAAGTCCCTGGCAACCACTAATCTACATTCTGTCTCTCTGGATTTTCCTGTCTGTACATTTCATATAAAGGAAATCACACAATATTTGGCCGCCTGTGTCTGGCTTTTTTCACTTGACATAAGGTTCCATGGTTCATCTGTGCTGTAGCATGTATCAATACTTCATTCCTTGTTATGTCTGAATAGTATTCCATTGTATAGCTATACCATATTTTATATGTCCATTCATTAGGTTCATGGACATGTGGATTGTTTCCACTTTGTGGCTATCATGAATAATGCTACTTTGAACATTCATGTAGAAGTTTTTGTGTGAACATGTTTTCATGACTCTTGGGTGTTATATACCTAGGAGTGGAACTGCTGGATCATATAATTGTTGTTGTTAGCTGCCATCAAATCGATTCCAACTCATGGCAACCCCATGTTGTTGCAGAGTAGAACTGCACTCCACAGTGTTTTCAAGGCTGTGATCTTTGGGAAGCAGATCACCAGGCCTGTCTTCTGAGGCACCTGTGGATGGGTTATAAATTCTTTGACTTCTTAAGGAACTGCCAAACTGTTTTCAACAACTGCTGCACCATTTCACATTCTCAGCAGCAGTGTGTAAGGATTCTAATTCCCCACATCCTCACCAACCCTTGTTGTTTTGATTTGCATTTCCCTAATGAATGATATTGAGTATCTTTTCAAGTGCTTGTTGGCTATTTATATGTCTTCTTTGGTGAGATCTTTGGAGAAAGGTCTATTCAAATCCTTTGCTCATTTTTTAATTGGGTTGTCTTTATTGTTGAGTTATGAGTACATATGTGTATATATACATATATACACACTACATAATAGATCCTTATCAGATATATGATTTGCAAATATTTTCTCCCAGTGTGTGGGCTGCCTTTTCACTTTGTTGATAGTGTCTTGATGCACAAAAGTTTTTCATTTGATAAAGTTCAATTTATTGTTTCTTTGGTTGCTTATGTTATTGGTATCATATTGAAGAATCCATTGTCAAATCCTAAAGGCTAAAGATTTATGCCTATGTTTTCTTCTAAAAGTTTTATCACTGTAGCTCTTACATTTAGGTCTTTGGCTCATTTTTTAGTTACTTTTTATATATGGTATGAGATAAAAATAGAGGGTCCAAATTCATTCTTTTGCATGTAGATACCAGTTGTTTCAACACAAATGGTTGAAAAAACTATTCTTTCCCCATTGGATGGTCTTGGCATCCTTGTGGAAAATCAGTTGACCATAGCCACATGGGTTTATTTCTAGACTCTCAATTCCATTCCACTGACCTATATGCCTATCCTTATGCCAGTACCACACTGACTTGACTAGTATTGTAGCTGTGTAGACTTTTTTAAAATTGGGAAGGGTTAAGTCTTCCAATTTTCTCTTTCAAGATTGTTTTGGTTTTCAAGGGAGGCAGGGCCAAGATGGCAGAGTAGTCAGATGCTGCCCATGGTCCCTCTTACAACAAAGACTCAAAGAAACAGGTGAATTGATTATTTATGGCAATCTAGGAGCCCTGTATATCAAAGCTGAGGAGTTGGACTGGGCGGCAGGGGGAAGGAGAGACAGTTGAGAAGCAGCAAGGATTTGCCAGACCTGACCTGGCCAATACGCTACAGGTTGAGGTGGGCGGTAGCTCGGGACACATTTTCTACACAGGGAGAAACCGAGCAGCAGAGAGTCTGCAGGGGCCTGTGGGACCAGGGAAAAGTGGCACTGAATCTGTGAAAATTAAGTACAAGAGTCTAACCTACCGGAAGGGATCAAAAAACCCTTCCTCCCTCCAGGAAGTACCTCTCTCCCATTTACCTGCCCCTCCCTGCCCTGCTTCAGTCCAGCTTCAGTGATTGCCACACTCCCTGGGCCAGAAGTGGGACCCGTTGTGCACCTCAAGCCACTCTACCAGCTTTGGAGAGGGAACAAATTAACAAACAGGAAAAAATAATCTGCCAGCTCCTCTAAGCTGGGAACTCGGGCAGGCACAGCCTTTTGCCTAGGCATAAGGGGTCCGTGAACTTTGAATGCCTTTCTCCCCCACCTAGACCTATACGGGGCCCATTTCAACGGCGTAGGACCTCATTAGCACAGTACAACAGTGTATATACCTAAAGCCTGTTTTCAACTGCAACAGCTAAGGGAGAGTGGCAGATTCATGACATCTGACACTGCCTTACCCATTAAGAAGGGTCCTGAGGACTGGTGGCTCCATCCACTCCACCTAGCTACCTGTGACAGGGTCCAAGAATAAGTGGTGCCTCCCAGTCCTTACAGCCAGTAGCACTGGGTGCCCCAAGTCCAGCTGCAAAACCCACCCATCTATGTGCTCTAGGGAGCAGGGACTCGCCTTCCACCCAGGCACTCAGGGGCAGCCATCAGCCCCCTACCTTACTCAGCACATAACCACCTACTGCAGCCAGTTACCTGTGCCTACTCCAATCACCTCTATGTAGCCCTGCCCGTCTAGGACTATAGATGAGAACCTGTATGACACACACAGTTACCGACAACCTGGACATCTGAGCTGACACCACACAACAAAAGTAAATGGATGCCTGGGCTCACATACCTAGTAACAGCTCTAACCACTTGGTGACAGAACATAAGTGCTTTAAAGATGCCAATAATCAGAGTAGCTTATATGACCAGCCTATTTGAGCATATCAAAACAAGAAGTTAGGATACAGTAAGCAAACATAAAATACAGTAACTTATTGATGGCTTGGAGAAAACAATATCAAATCACATAAAGAGGCAGACCATGACAGCTTCAGCAAGTGCCCAAAGCAAAGAATCAAAGCACCTTCCAGAGGGAGAGAAGATCTTAGAATTACCGGAATTCAAAAGATTAATATACATGACTCTTCAACGGATCAGGAAGAAAATCAGGCAAAATGAAGAACAAGCCAAGGAACATACAGACAAAGCAACAGAGGGAACTTAAGAAGGCTATATAAAGAACATAATGACAACAGGCCACAAGAATCCATAGAGAGCAAACCGAAATCCAAAAGATTAACAATAAAATTTCAGTATTAGACAACTCAAGGGAAAGTCACAGGAGCAGAATCGAGGTAATGGAAGTAAAAATGGAGATGGAAGATAAAGCACTTGACACCAATTATATGAGGAAAAATCAGATAAAAGAATTTTAAAAAGTGAAGAAATCCTAAGAATTCTGTGGGACCTATCAAGAGGAATAACCTACAAGTGATTGGAGTACCAGAACAGGGAGGGATAACAGAAAACACAGACAGAACTGTTGAAGATTTGTTGGCAGAAAACTTCCCCAGTATCAGGAAAGATGAGAAAATATCGATCCAAGAAGCTTATCAAAACCCACACAAGGTAGACCCCAAAAGGAAGTCACCAAGACATAATCAAACTTGCCAAAACCAAAGATAAAGAGATAATTTCAAGAGTGACTAGGTATTTCAGAGCATAGAAAAGGATGGAATACTTCCGAACTCATTCTATGAATCTAGCATAACCCTGATACCAAAATCACGTGAAGACACCACAAAAAAAGAAAATTACAGACTAATATCTCTCATGAACATAGACACAAAAGTCCTCAACAAAATTCTAGCCAACAGAATTCAACAGCATATCAAAAAAATAATTCATCATGACCAAGTGGGGATTCATATCAGGTATGCAGGGATGATTCAGTATTAGAAAAACAATTAATGTAATCCATCATATAAATAAAAGACAAGAACTACATGATCATATCAATGCAGAAAAGGCATTTGACAAAGTTCAACACCCATTCATGATAAAAACTCTCAGCAAAACAGGAATAGAAGGAAAATTCCTCAACATAACAAAGGGGATTTATACAAAGCCAACAGCCAACATCATCCTAAATGGAAAGAGTCTGAAAGCATTCCCCTTGAGATTGGGAACCAGACAAGGATGCCCTTGTATCACCACTCTTATTCAACATTGTGCTAGATGTCCTAGCCGGAGCAATTTAGGCTAGAAAAAAAAAATGAAAGGGCACCCAAATTGGTAAAGAAGAAGTAAAAGTATCCCTATTTGCAGATGATATGATATTAGAAAACCCCAAAGAATCCAAAAGAAAACTACTGGAACTAATAGAAGAGTTCAGCAGAATATCAGGATACAAGATTAAATATACAAAAATCAGTTGGATTACTCTACACCAACAAAGAGAACTTAGAAGAGGAAATCACCAAATCAATACCATTCACAATAGCCCCCAAGAAGATAAAATACTTAGGGATAAAATCTAACCAGAGGCATAAAGACCTATACAAAGAAAACTATAAGATGCTACTGCAAGAAACCAAAAGAGACCTGTGTAAATGGAAAAACATATCTCTACATGGATAGGAAGACTCAACATTGTGAAAATGTCTACTCTACCCAAAGTGATCTAGAGATACAATGCAATTTCGATCCGAATTTCAACATTTTTTAATGAGATGGAGAAACAAATCACCAACTTCATATGGAAAAGGGAAGAGGCCCCAGATAAGTAAAGCATTACTGAAGAACAAAGTGGGAGGACTCACACTACCTGATTTTAGAACCTATTATACTGCCACAGTAGTTAAAACAGCCTGGTACTGGTACAACAGATACGCAGGCCAAAAGAACAGAACTGAGAATCCAGACGTAAATTCTTCCACCTGTGAGCAGCTGATATTCGACAAAGACCCAAAGTCCATTAAATGGGGAAAAGACAGCCTCTTTAACAAATGGTCCCAGTATAACTGGATTCCCATCTGCAAAAAAATGAAACCAGACTCATACCTCCCACCATGCACAAAACCTAACTCAAAATGGATCAAAAACCTAAATACAAAATCTAAAATGATAAAGATCATGGAAGAAAAAATAGGGACAATGCTGGGAGCCCTAATGCATGGCATAAAAAGAATATAAAACGTAATAATGCCAAACACCAGAAGAGAAATTAGATAACTGGGAGCTTCTAAATATCAAGCACCTATGCTCATCAAAAGACTTCACCAAAAGAGTAAAAAGATTACCTATAGGCTAGGAAAAATTTTTGGCTACAATATATCCAATCAGGATCTAATCTCTAAAATCTACAAGATACTGTAAAACCTCAACAACAAAAAGACAAAAACCCAATTTAAAAATGGGCAAAGGGATATATATGAACAGGCACTTCACCAAAGGAGACATTCCAGTGGCTAACAGATACATGAGGAAATGCTCACAATCATTAGCCATTAGAGAAAAGCAAATCAAATCCACAGTGAGATACCATCTCACCCCAACAAGGCTAGCATTAATCCAAAAAAATACAATAAAGGTTGCAGAGGTTGTAGAGAGACTAGAACACTTATACACTGCTGGTGGGAACATAAAATGCTATGACCACTTTGGAAATTGATTTTGCGCTTCCTTAAAAAAGCTAGAAATATAAGTACTGTACATTCCAGCAATCCCACTCCTTGGAATATATCCTAGAGAAATAAGAGCCATCACACGAATAGATAAATGTATGCTCATGTTCATTGTGGCACTATTCATAATAGCAAAAAGATGGAAGCAACCTAGGTCTCCATCAATGGATGAATGGGTAAATTATGGTATATTCACACAATGGAATACTATGCAACAAAAAAAGAACAACAATGAATCCGTGAAACATAACATAGAGGAATCTGGAAGGCATTATGCGGACTGAAATTAGTTGCAAAAGGACAAATATTATATGAAACCACTATTATAAGAACTCAAGAAAAGGTTTACACACAGAAGAAAACATTCTTTCATGGTTATGAGGGTGGGGAGGAAGGGAGAGGGAAATTCACTAACTAGATAGTAGACAAGAATTATCTTAGGTGAAGGGAGGAACGGCACAGGGAAGTCAGCACAACTGGCCTAAACCAAAAGCTAAGAAGTTTTCTGAACACAGCCCAACAGTTCAAGAAACACAGTAGCAGGGGTGGGGGTCTGGGGACCATGGTTTCTGGGGACATCTAAGTCAACTGGCATAACAAAGTTTATTAATAAAATGTGCTGCATCCCACTTTGGTGAGTGGGGTCTGGGGTCTTAAAAGCTTGCGAGTGGCCATCTAAGATGCATCAATTGGTCCCAACCTACCTGGAACAAAGGAGAATGAACACCACCAAAGACAGGAGAAAACTATGAGCCAAAGAGACAGAATGGGCCACAAAAGCCACAGACTCCATCAGCCTGGCACCAGAACTAGATGGTGCCCTGACAGGGAACACAACAGAGAGTCCCTGAAGGAGCAGGAGAAAAGTGGGGTGCAGAACTCAAATTTCAGCAAAAAAACCCAGACTTAATGGTCTGAGTCTGGGGGGACCCCAGAAGACATGGCCCCCAGACACTGTTAACCCAGAACTAAAACGATTCCTGAAGCCAACTCTTCAGACAAAGATTAGACTGGAGCATAAAACATAAAATAATATTCGTGAAGAGTGTGCTTCTTAGTTCCAGTAGATACCCGAGACTCAATGTGCAGCTGCTGTCTGGAGGTGGGATGAGAAGGCAAAAAGAGATAAGAGTTGGCTGAATGGACACGGGTTGGGGTGCAAATGCGGAGTGTGCTGTCACATTTTAGGGATTGCAGCTATGGTCATGTAACAACAAAAGAAAAAAAAGATTGTTTTGGCTACTCTGGGTTCCCTGAATGGATTTTAGGATCATTTCTATAAAAAAGGCAGTTGGAGTTTTGATAGGGATTTCACTGAATCTGTGGATCAATTTGGGGAGTATTGTTAAGTTTTCCACTCCATGAATATGGATGTCTTTCCATTTATTTAGGTCTTCTTTAATTTCTTTCAACAGTGTTTTGTAGCTTTCAATGTACAAGCGTTACATTTCTTTGGTTAAATTTATTTGTTAAGTATTTTATTCTCTTTGACTCTCTTGTAAGTAAAATTGTTTTCTTATTTTCAGATTGTTTACTGCTAACATAGAGAAATACAACTGATTTTTGTATGTTCTGTGTCCTACAAGCTTGCTGAACTCATTTATTAGCTCTCTGTGTGTGTAGCTTCTCTAGGATTTTCTGTATATGAGATCATATCATGTGCAAACAGATAGTTTTACTTCTTACTTTGCGATTGGATGCGTTTTAATTTCTTTTTCTTGCCTAACTGCTCTGGCTAGAACCTCCAGTACAGCGTTAAATAGAAGTGGTGAGAACAGACGTACTTGTCTTGTCCGAAACTTACGGGGAGAGCTTTCAGTTTTTCACTATTAAGTATTATGTTCTAAAAAAAAAAAAAAATCCACTGCCGTAGATTTGATTCTAACTCAGACTGACTCTACAGGACAGGGTAGAACTTGCCCCATAAGATTTCCTAGGCTGTAAATCTTTACTGAACCTAACGGCCACATCTTCCTCCTGTGGAGCGGCTGGTGGGCTTGAACTGCTGACCTTTCAGTTAGTAGCTAAGCACTTAACCACCATGCTGCCAGGGTTCCTTAAGTATGATGTGTGTTTTTCATTGATGGCTCTTTTTCAAGTTGAGAAAGTTCCCTTCTATTATTTGTTTTTATGATGAAAGGGTATTGGATTTTGTCAAATGGTTTTTCTGCTTATATTAGGATGATCATGTGGTCACCTTTCCACTTTTCAGTTCAACTTCCCTACATCAAAATACCTAAACTTGTTCCAGTTTTGTTCATTGGACCCTTATTGATAAACTCAATTAATATGAGAGTTTCTATTAATGGCGTTCTTAATACTGAACAAATCTTCACCATTCCTGGAATTAATTCCCCTTGAGCCTGACATTTTTAATGTGCTACTGGATTCCATTTGTTAATATGCTGAATCAGTGAATCTCTAATATTGCTAATTACATTTCAAGGTACCATTCTACCAAAGTTCATCCAAAGCAGTAACACTATTCAAAAAGAAGGTGTCTTTTCTATTGTGAGGGTTCAGAGTTTGATGTATTACTGATTTTTTATCCACCTTGACCTGTTTTGTAGTGAGAGATATCATCAAGTCTATTATTACTGTGCTATCTTTCTCCTCCCAGTGCTTGTAGTTTTCTGCTTTGTGAAGAAAGCTGCTGCTGCATTTGGGGGTGCACAGCTAATAACAATGAATCTTTGTTGAGAACTGTGGTCATAAGTATTACACAGTATCCTCCTTTATCTTTTTAATTTTTTCTGGCCTGAATGCTACCTTCCCAGACAACAAGAATGTAACCACTTCTTTATTTTTAGTTGTAACTGCCTCGTAGCTGTGCCTATGCTTTTTATTTCTAGCGTTTCTCAATTCTTGTTTTAGGTATACTTCTTGCATGGAGTTAGTTTGCGTGGTTAGCCATGTCAGCATCTTTTTTCTTTTAATGGATGAGTTAAGCTCAATTACTAATACTACTAGTATGTTTGATATAGTTTCATTCTTTTTTATAAAACATTTGTAAAAATGTTTTAACTATGTGAGATAATTTTTAAATTTGATGCTCAGGAAGATTTGTACTTTTAATCTTATCGATATTACTTTACACTAGTATCTTTTATAAGGAACCACGGATATTACTTGGTGTCTCTTAGTTTCAAACTGTCTTACCGAGTTCATCCCAAAGCAGTAAGAGAAATATAGATCTACAAAGACTCCCCCATCACACTCAGAGCCTTTCATCTGTAAATTAAAAAGCACCAATACTATAAGTAGCTAACAAAAAATTACAGCTGAGAATTAATGGCATTCTTGGTTTCTTTTAAAAATACATGTAGTTCATTGCCACCTATATAGTTAGCTTTGCTGAAATCAAATGCAAGACCAGGGAAAACGCAACAACAATTTTTTAAAACACTAGGTTCAGATTAACAAGTGATTTTGCTTCTTGTTTTTACTACTATTTAAAATTGGCTTAAGGATTTTTAAACTTTCAATAAAGAAAAAATAAGTCTAAAGCTATTTTAGTTTAACCTGTACCATCTGACTCTCACTATAAACCAAGATACTACATTGGCAAGTCAAGTTGTACCAGACAATTTTAAGTAAAAAATTTAACAGGACATTTAAATAGGTAAATTAGGCAAGGAGGTTCCGGTAAAACACCAATTATTTTATAAGATTTATTCATTACCTAGACTTCTATTTCTGGTAATAAAGCAGATGAAGTAATTCTAAATATTTTTTGTTAAAGTATTCCTAGAGACGGTGAATAAAGAAGCCCCTTTTTAAGTACATGGCTGACTCGTAGTCCAGGCTTTAAAGGGTTTTCCTCTGGGAAAGGTTCAGATAACACTGGCTCACTGGCCTGGGCTGTAAATTTATACAACAGGGGTTGTCCAAGAGAAAAACGCTGCCTACCCATTGTCCTGGGAACTCCAAGCAGCAAGCCCAGTACGCCCTCTTCCCACACTGTAATTCCACAGGTAATACCTGACTTATGATGAGCACACAAAGGGACATGCAGACAACAAAGAATAGGATTAGGATCACAGGAACCTCGGAAAATGAAATTAATAGCTATAATCTATATTCTGAAATAAGAATGAATGTAAGATGCTGATGAGAAGTGAGCTACTTGTATCAGGTGGACACCTGAGACTGTGTTGCCATCTCCTGTCTAGAGGGGAGACGGGAGGGTAGAGAGGGTTAGAAACTGGCAAAACGGTCATGAAAGGAGAGACTGGAAGGAGGGAGTGGGCTGACTCATTAGGGGGAGAGTAAATGGGAGTATGTAATAAGGTGTATATAAGCTTATATGACAGACTGACCTGATTTGTAAACTTTCACTTAAAGCACAATAAAAATTATTTAAAAAAAAAAAAGAATGAATGTAAGAAACAATATACCATGAAAAAGGAATACTTAATGCTAATTATAAAGTTATTAATAGAGTTATGTCATTAGACTCTTCCAGGGCACTGTGAATTCATTTTATCTTTACAACAACCTTAGGATATACATATATCTCTATTATTACTGTTTAAAGATGAGGAAGCTGGGGCATACCATAGCATTCACAGATAGGGAATGACAAAGCTGGGATTTAAACCCAGGCAGTCTGGCTTCAAAATCTATGTTCTTAACCCACAGGCTAAATAGGATTTCCAGAAATGATAACTATAGTAATTAAAATGTAAAAAATCTCAATGGACAGGTTAAACAGCATTTAGATGCAGAACAGGCGAACTGGTAGGTAAGTCTGAGAAGATTACCTAGAAAGGTTTTAAGGTAAAGGTGTACAGAATGAGAATAGCTTAAATTTTCCTGAACTGATGAAAGGCATGAATTCTACTGAAGTACAGTATGTCCTGAACAAGAGAGAGAAACTCTGAAACAGAGACAAAAGAAACTGACAGTGTATTTGAGTTGGAAAAACAGAAGCCACAGTACATTCTCCATATATAATTTTGAGAGAAAACAGAGGAGGCTTTAGAAAAAAAAAGCGGTCAGATCAGGTTCACTAGGGTTTAAAAATCTGATATGATGATGTGCAAATGTGAACACCAATTTTTCTAAAAAGCTATAGAAATGTTCAGAATAGATCAAAAAGGACTAAAAGGAGACAAGAACAGATGAAACACCTATCGTCATTTCTGTTTCTACTTCTCACCTCCAAATTAACACTGAAGTTTTCTGCAGCTTTACTTTTGTAACATGACCAAATGATCTCTAAAGTTTATCTAGAAGCCTAAAACCATTTAATTTATATTTTAAAAAAGCTAAAAATTTAAATTAAAATCGGACAGTACCTATCAGTATGTAAAATATCACCCTTTGGCCCAACAACTGCAATTGTAAAGACCAGCAAGAATATTTAAACAAGTGCATATATATGTAGATGTTTTCTAAAGAACAAATTGTAGCAAGTTGGAAAAAAATGGGGATTTACAACAATTGTTAAAATTTTATGGCATGTCTGGACCATGAAATACTATCCTGTAGCTGAGAATGACATAGTTCTGTATATACTGACAAGGAATGCTATCTCTGATACACTGTTCAGTAAATAAAAGCAATTTTTAAAAGGAAGGGTACACCTAAACGATCAGTGGCTACCCCTGAGGAGTAAAGAAGAATCTCAAGGATTTAAAAATGCATATTTTTCTATTGCCTGTTTTTAACAAACACATGCTACTTTTATAATTTAAAAGGATGAATGAATAAAGATACTGTGCAAGAATGCTAAAATACAGGCAGAAACATATCTTAGAGAAATTTCTGAATTTCACACGTAGGAAAATACCCCATGAACTTCTAAACAAAGAAAGAATATCTAGAAATAAACTTCTCTCAACATTTAGCAGCAAAGATAAATACAGCCATGTTTACAGCTTGATGGTGATGTGTACTTATCTGATGCCATTAAGTCGATTCCGACTCACAGCGACCCTATACAGTGCCCTGAAAATACCAAATGTAGCCCAACTACTGTTCCTCTACAAGTGGATGACGTTTATTAATGTCATGTCTAACATAACCTTGGGTTTTCTCTACAGATAATAAATTTGGGTCATACTAATATTCAATGATTAGAGATACGTTCTTGAATCAAAAATCTTGAATAAAAAAACTTAAGGTAGCTGAGTCAACAATAGTTACATTCTTTCCTGCTCTTGCCTCTTATAAGGAAATATGTGAACAGAAGTGCATACACCCCCAAAAAACGATTCACCTTGGAGGAAAACCAGTGAGAAGCTGGCTCTGCATTGATCCAGAGGAAGGCCACCACAAAAGTTCTGAATCCTGGACACAGGCCAAAAATAGCATTCTATTCATCTCATTAAACGGCACTCTCTAACCTAAACCTATTCTTCAACTTCTATTTAGGACAGATAAATATGGGATCTTACACAGTTAGATCTTGACAATGGTGGAATGTTAATTTATATACACTCTAAATTAAATCTATCCAAAGGTAAGCATCTATCAAAATCATTTCCCTTCCTAGCATACAATGATGTCATTTTCTGTCCCTGTTTGTCCTCATACTCCACATACCCAATAAATGGGTTTTCTTTGTCAAATGCCTGGGAGTGAAGTACTTTATTTGGTTAAAAAAAAAAAAAAAGACTACCACCTATATATCCTTTCTGGAAAATATAATTCAGCAAAATGAAGTATGAATAAGCATGAAGAATTTAATAAAAAGACATGAAACTGAAGAAAAATTATAAGCAATGAAACAAAGATTTAACAACTGTGCTGAGATGAAAAATACAATGTAAAAATTAACACTGGCAATCTCGAAAGGTTGTTTTCTGTATGCTTGCATTCATACAACATTTTAAAAAATGACAATTTTAGAAATGGAAGGCTTTGGGACAGCGGGACGGAGAGACTGGTTAGGTGATAGGTATAGTTACAACAGGCAACAGGAGGTACCCATGTGGTTTGGAATTGTCCTGTATTTTGACTGTGGCAGTAGATACACAAAACTAAAAAGGCAAAAATTGTACACAGCTAAATACACAAATGAGTATAAGTAAAACTGTGGAAATCTGAGTTATGATCTATACTATAGTTTTACAAAATGTTACCAGTGGGGGAAACTCAAAATGGATCAAAGTCCTAAACATGAGAACTAAAACCATAAAACTCTTAGAAGAAAATAAAGGTTAATATCTAGTTAGATATGACACTGAAACAGCACAAACAACAACAAAAAAAAAACAGATAAATGGGACCTCATCAAAATTAAAAAGTTCATCAAAGGGCTTTACCAACAAAGAGAAAACCTACAGATTGGGAGAAAACTTTGGGAACCATATATCTGATAAGGACTTAATATCCAGAATATATAAACAACTCCTACAACTTAATGAAAAGACAAACAAATCAAATAAATGGACACAAGCACACGAAAAGATGCTCAATGTCATTAGGGAAATGCAAATCAAAACCACAAAGAGATACCGCTTCACCCCCACTAACGGCTATGATTTAAAAAACAAAAAACAGATGCTGGCTAAGATGTGGAGAAACTGGGCCCCTCATCCATGCTGACAGAATTGTGAAATCGTACAGCTACTATGGAAAACAGTTTGGTGGATCCTCAAAACGTCACGTGTAGAACTACCATAAAACCCATTGCTGTTCGGTCAATTCCGACTCCTAGCAACCCCTTACAGGACAGAGCAAAACTGCCCCATAGGGTTTCCAAGGCTGAAATCTTTATGGAAGCCAACTGTCACATCTTTCTCCCATGGAGCAGCTGGTGTGTTTGAACCACCAACCTTTCAGTTAGTAGCCAAGTGCTTTATTTACTGTGCCACATACTATCCAGCAATTCTACTCCTAGGTACGTACCCAAATGAACTGAAAGCAGAAACACAAATACTTCTATAGATAGTTACACACCAACGCTCACTGCAGCACTATTCACGATAGCCATAAAGTAGAAACAGTCTAAGTGTCCATCAACAGATGAATGGATAAATAAAATGTGGTTACACACATACAAAGATGGATTATTTCTCAGCCATAAAGATAAATGAAGCTCTGATATACACTACAACATGGATAAATCTAGAAACCATTATGCTGAGTGAAATAAGTCTATCGTGAAAGGGCAAATATTGTATGATTCCATTTATGTGAAATATCTAGGCTAGTAAGTATACAGAAACCAAAGTTCATTAGTGGTTACCAGGAGTGCGCAGGAGGGAGGGGGACACTGAGCTTTTGTTAAGGGTCATAGAAAAATTTGGAAATGAATAATACTGATGGTTGAACAATATGATGAACCTAACTAATGCCACTGAATTACATATGTGGAGAATGCTGAAATGGCAAATGCTTTGTTACATATATATTTACCACAATAAAAAAGAGATGGAAAATATATATACCATGCAGGTATAAACAAAAAGAAAGCAAGAGAGCCAAATTAAAACAAGGAAATTTTCAAGACAAAATACATTAAATGATGCTAAAATAAAGATTTTAAGATGATAAAAAAATACAATCTGCCAGGAAGACAGAAAAGTCACAAATCTTAATTTGATAAAATAACCTATTAAAAGCTAATTTGAATTCATAATTGAATTTGTGATTTAAAATGTTCCCATAAAGAAATATCTGGGCCTAGATGACTTTATAGGTGAACTTTACCAAAAACTTAAGGAAAAAAAAAATACTGTACAAACTCAGAAAACAGAGGAGAGGAAACACTTCTCAATTCATTTTATGAGGCCAGCATTACTCTCATACCACAATCAGAGACATTATGAGAAAATTAAAGGCAAATCTCTCACAAAGATAGAAAAATAACTTAAAATACGTGCAAATCAAATCCAGTAATATATAAAAAGGCTAATCCATCATATGATACAATTTCCAGGAATGCAGATTAGCGGCGCCCCAAGGATGTCCACAGCCTAATCCTAGTACCTGTGAGTATGCTCTTACATGACAAAATGGAATTAAGATAGCAAAGGAAATAAGGCTGCTGATCAGCTGACCTTAAAATAGGACAGCACCCTCAATTATCCAGGTGGGACCAATCTAATCCCATGAGTTCTTAAAAGCAGAAGAGGGACTTTTGAGAGTAGGTCAGACAGATGCAATGTAAGGACTCAACCTGCTGTTGCTGGTGAAAAATTGATGTGTGATTTGTCAGGCCTCACCCCAGGCAATTACAAAGGCTTTACCTGGCAGGCCTCATGGAAACCTGCCCTCCCAACAAACCTGGTGTACAACCAATGCATTACAGTCTCTGCAGGGAGGTAAGGTCTCAGGTTCCCCACCAGCCATGCTCTGCACTCCTAGCCTAGGTGCCTCCATAAAGAGACCACTGTACTGGGGCCTCTCTTGGCTGAGGCCTCCTTATCAGGGAAAGGGGGAGACCTTGAAGACATTTTTCCTCACTCTGACACAGTGTTCTGCACTATCAGTCTTTCTCCCTTACCCCCCAACCCCCCTGCAGGAGCCTTTTGTTCAGGGCTCCCTCAGCAGTGGGATGAACTCCACCACTGCACTGACCTACCCGACTCTCGCCTAGGGAAAATACAGCATGGGGGAGCCAGGTGCTTCCTCTTCAAGTTTGACCTTTGGGCTTGTTGTCTTAGCTAGCCACTGGTCACCCGGCAGCTCAGCTCCCCGACAGAAGATGGCTTTGAAGATGGAGGGAGCCAAGGAATGCAGCAGCCTCTAGAAGCTGGTGTATTTGTTTCTTATTGATTCTGTAACAAATTACCACAAACTTAGCGGCTTAAAACAAACTTCTTGTCTCACAGCTCTAAATGGTCAGAAGTCCACAATTAGTTTCACTGGGCTAAAATCAAGGTCTCAGTAGAACAATATTCCTCCTGAAGACTCCAGGGGGGAATCTGTTTCCTTTTCATTTCCAGCTTCTTGAGGCTGCCTTGGTGTCCTGGAGTGGTGCAAACTGTTAATTCACTCAGCTATTAACTGAAAAGTTGGAGGTTCAAGTCCACCCAAGGTGGCTTGGAAAAAAAGCCTGATGATCTACTTCCAAAAAATCAACCACTGAAAACCCTGCAGGGCACAGATCTACACTGACACAGATGGGACTGCCACATGCCAAAATCGATCCCACTGCAACTGGTATGGAGGCTGCCTGAATTCCCTGACTCTGGGTCCCCCAGCATTCCAACTACTGCTGCCGTCCTCACATCTCTAGCTCTGGTTCCTGCCTCCCTCTTTCATTTAAGGATTCTTGTGATTACACTGGGCCCACTCAGATAATCCGGGATAATCTCCCCTTCTCAAGATCCTTAACCTAATCACATCTGCAAAGCCATTTTTGCCATATAAGGTAACATAATCACAGTTCTGGGGGTTAGGACATGAGCATCTTCTGGGACAGTTACCATTCTCCCCACCAGAACTGAAAACAACCCTCGGCCAGCAAGAAAACAGGAACCTCAGTTCTACAACTGGAAGGAACTGAATTCTGCCAAAAACCTGATGAGCAGGAAATGGATTCTCCCCTAGAGCCTCCCAAAAGGAATGCAGCCTGCCAACACCTTGATTTTAGCCTGGTGAGACTACTGGACTTTTGACCTACAGAAATATTGTTTTAAGGCACTAAGTTTGTGGTAATGTGTATGGCAGCAACAGAAAATCAATACAGTAACTTACCATATTACATAAGGAGCTCCAGTGGTGCAGAAAAAGATGTGTCAGTCTCCTTCTGCAAAGACTAAACCAAAACCAATAGCCATCAAGTCAATTCCAACTCAATATAGACCCCTATAGGACAGGGCGGAACTGCCCCATAGGGTTTCCAAGGCTGTAATCTTTACAGAAGCAGACTGCCACATCTTTCTCCCATGGAGCACTTGGTGGGTTACAACCACTGACTTCTGGTGTGCAGCTGAGCTCTTTAATCACTGCACCACCAGGGCTTCTTTCCATAAAGATTATAGCCTTGGAAACCCTATGGAGCAGTCTACTCTGTTCTATAGGGTCGGTATGAGTCAGAATCGGGTTATCATATTACAGAGTAAAGGAAAAAAGTCAGATTATCTCAATAGGCAAGCAAACTGGAAACAGAAAGGTAGCGTGATAAAGGGCAGCTAACATCATACTTAAGGAGCCTTGGTGGCACAGTGGTTAAGCGCTTGGCTTCTAAGCAAAAGATTGTTAGTTCAAACCCACCAACTTCTCCGTGGGAGAAAGATGTGGCAGTCTGCTTCTGTAAAGATTACAGCCTTGGAAACCCTATGGGGCAGATCTACTCTGTTCTATAAGGTCACTATGAGTCAGAATCGACTCAATGGCAAAGGGTTTTTTTTTTTTTAAAGCATCATACTCAGTGGTGAACCAGTCCTCAGAACAGACTAAAGCAAGAATGTCACTCTCACCACTTCTACTCGACATTATACTGGAGATCCTGGCCAGTGTAATAAGGTCAGAAACAGGTTTAAAAAAAAAAAAAAATCATGCAGAGTGAGAAGAAAGAAATACAACTGTTTTTATCTGCAGATGGTATGATCATGTACAAAAAAAGTCCAGTTCTAAAGATTTAAAAAAGCTATTAATAATAAATCTAACAAGGTCACAGAATAAAATGTCTATATATAGAAATAATTGTATTTCTATACACATACAATGAAGAATTGGAAATTAAATTTTTTTAAATAATTTTAGTATTATAAAAAATATGAAATACCTAAGGATAATTTTAACAAAAATACAATGTACTGCCAAGAGAATGCAATGAAAACCTAAATAAATGGCAAGATGTATCATACTCATGAATTGGAAGACTCAATATTGTAAGCTGTCAATTTCAAATTGGTCTATAAATTAAACAACATCCCAATCAAAATCCTGTAAAGGTTTTTTGTAGAAAATAACAAGCTGATTCTGAAATTTATTCAGAAGTGCAAAAGAATAACAATATTCAAAGCAGTTTTCAACAAGAACAAAGTCAGAGGATTTATACTACCTGATGTCATGACTCACTATAAAGTTAAACTAATCAAGGCACCATAGTAACTGGCACCAGGACATCACAGAAAGTCTAGAAACAGACTTGCCATATAAAGTCAGCTGATTTTCAACACAGGTGTCAAGGTAACTCAATGGGAAAAGAATTTTTCAAATGGTCCTGGAACAATTAGATTCTTTTCCCATAGCATACAACAAATTTAATTTTTAAATGAATTATAAACCTAAACACAAAAACTATAAAACATCTAGAAGAAAACATAGGATAAAATCTGAAACTGGCGTAGGCAGTTTTCTTAGAACACAAAAAGCATGAATCACAAAGAGAAAAAAATAATAAATCGAACTTCATCAATATTAAAAACTTTTGCCCTGTAACAATAGATAAAGGGTAACTTTGGTAAAAGGTAAGACAGTACACAATACTGGTGATGTCAGTACAACTTGCCCTAGACAAGGTCATGGAAGCTCCAAAGACACATCCAAAGTCCCTGAGGGGCCGAGTTACTGGGCTGATGGCTGTGGGGACCATGGTCTTGGGGAAACTCTAGCTCAACTGGCATCACTTAATTTATAAAGGAAATGTTCTACGTTCTACTTTGGTGAGTAGTGCCTGGAGTCTTAAAAGCTTGTAAGTGGCCTTCTAAGATACTCCACTGGTCTCACCCCATCAGGAGGAAGGAAGAATAAAGAAAATCAAAGACACAAGGGAAAGGTCAGTCCAAAGGACTAATGGACCACAACTACGAGAGCTTCTACCAGACTCAATTCAGCACAATTAGATGGTGCCTGGCTACTACCACCAACTGTTCTGACAGGGATCACAATGGGGGGTCCTGGACAGAGCTGGAGAAAAGTGCAGAACAAAGGTCTAACTCACAAAACAAGACCAGACTTACTGACTTGACAGAGACTGAGGAAACCCTGAGAGTATGGCCCTGGACACCCTTTTAGCTCAGTAATGAAATCACTCATGACGTTCACCCTTCAGCCAAAGATTAGACATGCCCATAAAACAAAATGAGACTAAAGGGGCACACAGCCCAGGGGCAAGGACTACAAGGCAGGAGAGGACAGGAAAGCTGGTAATAGAGAACCCAAGGTCAAGAAGGGAAAGTGTTGACATGTTGTAGGGTTGGTAACCAATGTCATAAAACAATATGTTTAATGAGAAGCTAGTTGGTTCCATAAACCTTCATCTAAAGTAAGTCAATGAAAAAAAAAAAAAAAACTTTTGCTCTTCAAAAGACAACATTAAGAAAATGACAAGATAAGCTCTAGATTGGTAGAAAATATATGCAAAACACGTATGTGACAAAAGATGTGTATCCAGAATTTATAAAGAATGTCCAATGACTCAGTAAGAAGCCAAACAACTCAATACAAAGTGGGGAAAATACCTGGAAGGACACTTTACAAAAACATTTATGAAGACAGTTTGGCAGTCTATGTAAACATTCACCTACCATCCCAGAAACCCAGTGCCATCGAGTTGATTCTGACCCAGTAACTCCACTCCTAAATATTTAACCAAGAGAAATGGAATGTACCCAAAGATTTGTACATGAACGTTCATAGCAGCTTCAATTATAATAGTCAAAAAGTGGAAAATATCTGAAAGTCCATTAACTGGTTAATGGATAGACATTATGGTATATCCCTGCAATGGAACACTGCTAACAATAAAAAGAAACAAATTACTGTTACATGCAACAATATAAATAACTCTGAAGAACATTTGGCTGAAGAAGGCAGAGACAGAATATATACTAAATAATTCCATTTATATCAAAATCTAAAAAAGGCAAATATAATCCATAGTATCAGAAAGCAGATCGGTGGTTACCTAAGGTCAGGGGTTAAACAGGATTGATTGCAAAGGGCATGATGGAACTTTATTAATATTAATAACTGTTATGGCAGATGGACAGATTTATAAACACTCATGAATGCACACTTAAACCAGAGGAATTTTAAATGGTATTAGAATAACTGGGTATCCACACACAAAAGAATGAAGTTGGACCCATACCTCATACCATGTATGAAAATTAGAATGGATCAATAACCTAAATGTAAGAACTAAAAACATAAAATTCTTAGAAGAAAACATTAGGGTTATACTTTGAGACCTCATTTTTGAAAATGGACTCTTAGATATGATACCAAAAGCTCAAGCAACAAAGAGACAAAATAGATAAATTGGACTTTATCAAAATGAAAAAATCTTGTGATTCAAAGAACTTTATCAAGAAAGTGAAGAGGCAACCCACAGAATGGGAAACAGGTGCTCAACTACTAGGATGGCAGTTTAAACCCTCCTGGAGGTGCCTTGGAAAACAGGCCTGGCAATCTACTTCCAAAAGGTTACAGCCTTGAAAACCCTGTGACGCACAGTTCTGCTCTGCACACGTGGGGTCACCATGAGTCAGAAATGACAGCAACTAACAATGTGTACACGTTTGTGTATGTATACACACAAACACATATACACACATATATATCAATAATGATGCAAAACAATTTTGCAACCAAACAAGACTTTTTCCGAGTATCTATAGAAATTCTAGGAAACCCTGGTGGCGTAGTGGTTAAGTGCTACAGCTGCTAACCAAAGGGTCGGCAGTTCGAATTCGCCAGGTACTCCCTGGAAACTCTACTGGATAGTTCTACTCTGTCCTATAGGGTTGCTATGAGTCGGAACTGACTCAACGGCACTGGGTTTTGTTTTTTGTTTTTTTAATAGAAATTCTACAAAAATTAACCATGAACAAACATACAAGGGAAATTTCAGACTCTGAAAACAGAAAAACTCATGTTCTTTGATCCAATGCAATGAAACTATAGACTGACATCCTCCCCTAAATAATTCCTCAAAACTAATCAAACCCCTTAGGCACTTTAAAACAGTTTTCCTAACAATCTTTCGGTGAAAGAAGAAATGTAAACTGAAAATTTAGAAATTAAAGACATGAAAAACAAATGTTATATAGTAAATATCTATTGCTTGACTAGTATCACCGCCCTTTTCTGGAAATTGTCCTTTTTACCACTATCCTCCTTATGATACTGCTGTTTGTAATATAAAATTATATAGATACACACACACACACAAGTTTTTTATATAAACAGACGCATTGGGAAGAATGGCAATTCCAGAACACTTAATTGTGCTCATGTAGAATCTGTACACAGACCAAGAGGCAGTCATTCAAAACCAGAAATCAGGCAGTCATTTAAAACCAGAAAAGGTGTGTGTCAGGGATGCATCCTTTCACCATACTTATTCAATTTGTATGCTGAGCAAATAATCTGAGAAGCCAAACTATATGAGGAAGAACTCAGCATCAGGATTGTAGGGAGACTCATTAACAACCTACAACATGCAGATGACACACCTTTCTTGCTGAAAGCGAAGAGGACTTCAAGCACTTACTGATGCAGATTTAAGACTACGGCCTTCAGTATGGATTACACCTCAACACAACTGGACCAATAAGCAACATCATGATAAATGGAGAAAAGTCTGAAGTTGCCGAGGATTTCATTTCACTTGGATCCACAATCAACACCCATGGAAGCAGCAGTCAAGAAATCAAAGGACATATTGCATTGGTCAAATCTTCTGCAAAAGACCTCTTTTAAGTGTTAAAAGGCTAAGAGGTCACCTTGAGGACTACAGTGCACCTGACCCAAGCCATAGTATTTCCAATCACCTTATAAGCATGCGAAAACTGGACAACGAATAAAAAAACCAAAGAATTGACGCCTTTGAATTATGGTGTTGGCAAAGAACAGTGAATATACCATGGACTCCTAGAAGAACGAACAAATCTACTTGGAAAAAGTACAGCCAGAATGCTCCTTAGAAGCGAGGATGACAAGACTGCATCTCACTTATTTTGGACATATTACCAGGAGAGACCAGTCCCTGGAGAAGGATATCATCCTTTGTAAAGTACAAGATCCGCAAAAAAGAGGAAGACCCTCAACAAGATGGACTGACACACTGGCTGCAATAATGGGCTCAAACAAAGCAACGACTGTGAGGATGGTGCAGGACTGGGCAGTGTTTTGTTCTGCTGTACACTGGGTTGCTGTGAGTCAGAAATGACTCGACTACAGCTAATACCATAATCCTACTCTCCACAGTTCGGCAAATTATAGTACTCCACCTCATGCCTGTAGTGGACTACTCCTGGGATAGACTCCTGGCTCAAGTTAAGCCAATGAGTCCTTTCTCTGGGATTTCTGGGGTAGGAGCCAGAAAAAAATGTCAGATTCGTCTCTCTCTGGCCGGTGAAAATTTGGGACCTGTTGATGGTCACGTTTTACTACCATCAGGAAAAAAGTACACTGGACATCACAAAAGGTGAATATTCAGAAGCCTCTGAACAGATAAGAGACAGAACCCTGATTGCACTCAAGTCTCTGGTACCAATTTTTCCTGAAACTCATTTATAGTAACTTCTAATATATTAATTACCATTTCTGATTAAGCTAATTTGAGTTGTGATCTTTCAGTTGCAAATAAGGGTCCTAAAATAGCATACCAAAGCCAGAAGTGATAGAAAATTTCATAGCCTGAAATAAAAATAACATTTATTGAGTGTTTATTATATGCAAGTACTCTTTTAAGCACTTAACATACATTAACTCATTCAACCTTTAGTGCAGTTCCATGAAGTACTAGGATCCCCACTTTGTACATGAGTAAAATGAGGCACAGAGAGGTTACACAGCCTAGAACAAGCTAACACAGCTAATAAGTAATGAAATAGACTCATACCCAGGCATATGGACAATTACTAGACCAGAAATGCCTCGCATTAATTACTCAAGTAATTAATCATTTTCTTTACAGGAATAGTGACATGCAGATTACACAGAATAACTATTTCTGTAGAATAAATTCCCTAAAGGTGAAATTACTGAAGGATACTGAAAATTATCTTCTCAGGTAATCTTGAAAAAGAAAAATAAAGTGGAAGGATTCATACTTTCTGATTTCAAAATATATTATAAAGCTACAATAATCAAAACAGCCTGGTATTGGTACAATGATAGAAATCTAGACCAACAGAATAGAATTGAGAGTCAGGAAATTAAACTCATATATTTATAATCAATTGGTTTTCAACAAGGGTACAAAGTCAATTCAATGGAGAAAGAAGAGTCTCTTTAATAAATGGTGATAGCAAAAGTATTTTCACATGCAAAAGAGTGAAGCTGGATCAATAACTCACACCATATGCAAAAACTAATTCAAAACGGATCAAAGACCTAAATGTGAGCATTAAAGCCAAAAGACTCTTAGAAGAAAACATACGGCTACTGCTTTGAGGCTTACTGTTTAAAATGAATTTTTAGACAAAATAATTAAATTAAAAATACATTTAAAAACTCATCAAAATAAAAAACTTTTGTTCATCAAAGGACTTTATCAACAAAGTGAAGAGATAACCTTCAGATTGGGAGAAAATGTTGGAAACCATATATCTGACAAGCACTTAATAGCCAGAATATATAAAGAACTCCTACAACTTAACAACAAAAAGACAAACAACCCAATCAAAAAATGGGCAAATGACTTGAACAGACATTTCATCAAAGAGTATATAGAAATGGCCATCAAGCACATGAAAAGATGCTCAATGTCATTAGTCATGAGGGAGATGCAAATCAAAACAACAAGATACTACCTCACCCCCACTGGAATGGCTATGATCAAAAAAATGGAAAATAACAAGTGGTGGTGAGGATGTAGAGAAATTGGAATCCTCATCCTTTGCTGGTGAGAATGCAAAATGGCACAGCTGTTGTGGAAAACAGTTTGGTGATTCCTCAAAAAATTTAACATACAACTACCATATGACCTAGCGATCCTTTTCACATTCATAAAATAAGACAGTCTCTGAACGGTTAATTCTACTTCAGGGGAACACAGCCTATGAAATAACCCAAAGCAAGGGTAACAACAGGAAGAAATGTGTACCAAGGTATCAGTGCAATGCTATTTACAATATGGAAGAAGAGTCAAGCAAAATATAGCACAGAACCACAATGGAATAAAAGCTATTAAAAATGAAAGTTACACTGACGAGGTCAATACTCAAAAATGTATATAATAAAGTCTTAGGCAAAAATAGGAACATAATGTGGATTCATGACTTAAAACTATGCAAAAGACTGGAAATTAACGTGAAGTGATGCAACTTTATAATCATTAAATTCGTTTCTGTAAAGTTGTTTAAATTCATGTTATATAAAATAAACACAAGAGATCTCAGAAGTCTATCTTAAAAAACAGTATTTTATCTTTTACATTTTGGTAACTAAATATACATTCCAGAAATTTAAGTAAAACTTGTAAAATATTCCTTTTGTCTCTATTCCTACTCAAATGTTTAGTCCAATTTTATTTGCTAAGAAATATATAATGTTCAATTGTTTACCTCAGGTCTAACGAGTTAAAAAAAACCAAAACACCAGAGCCTACTTATCGAAACAAAACAAGAATTTTAAAAATTCTTCCCATTTAAAAACCTCTGTGAATTGTCTACATTATTTATTCATTTAGCACATAATATCCCCTGAAACATAGTACAACATCATATGTACCTGATGCGATGACAGGCTCTTTCATAAGTTCTCTAGTTATTGGACATATAAATTCATCAGGAATTCCAGAAGAAAGGGATTTCACCTTTGTCCTTAGCTCTTCAATTTTCCTCAGCACTTTACTACGCAGCCCTAGTGATTCTGAAAAGAAATTACTCTGTTAGGCCTGGAGAACTACTGGTAAACCTGATGTAAGATTCATCTACAACCAAAAATCTTTAGACATACTCATTCCACATGGAATTATTTTCTTTATAAATTCCTGAAAGAAACTTTTTAGTATTTATTTTAAACAATCTTAGATTGTGAAAGTTCCTCAAAAATTTCAGGTCGTTGGACATTAATAAACTACATAAAATTGGTTCATTTATTTACAAAACAACCCCCCCAAAAAATAATTTTAAAGATGTCCATATTAATGATGTAAAAATTCCACGTTATATTATTTTTAAACTTTATAAAATTGGAATTATTGTTATTGTTATGAAACACAATCGCAAATAAAGCTTGTTAAAAACTGCATGTGCACAAGTTTCATTCATTTTTAGTTTTTAATCTTATTATTATTTTTTTTAATTATCTTTTTAATTCCAGGAAGGTTAGTGTTATAGCTGTTGGCATTTTTAGAGCTAGCTGACAGTTCTGTTTTAGGTAGGGATGTTTGTGGGTGGGGTGGGATAGAAGAGTTACATTTTAGAACACATAAAAAGCCAAAACAGCTTCCTTTTTTCCGGGATGTAATTTTTGTCTTGGACAAGGTTTTCAAGAACGATTGCAAACATGCTTGGAAGCTAGGAATAGTGTCTCCCTCCCAGTCAGAAAGCAGATTTGTTTCATGACCAGTACAAAGATAATGGAGTCCCTGGGTCATGCAAACAGTTAATACACTTGGCTGCCTACCGAAAGGTTGGGGCTCAAGTCCACCCAGAGGCACCTTGAAAGAAAGGCCTGATGATTTACTGAAAAATCAGCCACTGAAAACCTTATGCAGCACAGCTGTAAGCTGATACACACAGGGTCACCATGAGTCGGAACTGACTCGAAGGCAACTGAAACAAAGATAACATCTCCCTCTTGGGCAAGGGTTAGGTAAGTTTGGTAGCAGTCCCCTTATAATACTGGGGATTCATAAATTCAGGGTTCCTCAGCTCTGACACAAGCCCACCGTATGACCTCCCTGAGACTTAGGGGGAAAGGGAGACCAATGGGAACATGGAGCTCATGCTGCCCTTCTGTGCCACAAAAGATGAAAAATCTATTTGGACTCATTTCCTTTTTAACTAAATAAATCTACAGAAACGTGGTGGCTGACCTAGCAGCTGCCTGATGCTTAGGGACTGCTTGACCACTTTCCTAGGACTTCTTTCTCATATAACTCACTGAACTCAAATGAAGGATTATAAAACAGTATTTTTAAAGCACCACACAGAAATCAAGAATCTCTTTACATGCTGAATTGATTCTGTAGAAATATTTGTCACTCAAAGAGATTCCCTGATTTGAAAGGGTTTTGTGAAGATGGAATTGACTCGATGGCAATGGGTTTTTGGTTTACTATCCATAAAGAACTCCTACAACAACAACAACAACAAAAAAGACAACCTAATTAAAAAATGGGCAAAGGACGTGAACAGACATTTCACCAAAGAGGAAACACAAATGGGCAAAAAACATACAAAGTTGAAAAGATGCTCAACGCTAACAGTCATTACCCAAAAACCAAACCTGCTGCTGTCGAGTTGATTCCAACTCATAATAACCCTATAGGACAGAGGAGAACTGCCCCATATGGTTTCCAAGGAGCAGCTGGTGGATGTGAACTGCTGACCTTTCAGTTAGCAGCCAAGCTCTTAAGCACTGTGCCACCAGGGCTCCATTAGGGAAATACAAATCAAAATCACAATGAAGTATCACCTCCCACCCCAGTAAGACAGTTATGATCAAAAAAAGAAAACAAGTGCTGGAGAAGATGTAGAGAAATTGGAACCCTTATCCATTGCTAGCAGAACTGTAAAATGGTACAGCACTACGGAAAACAGTTTGAAGGTTCCTGGAAAAGTTAAACATAGAATTACCATATCATTAAAGCAATTCCCTGAGATTCTGTATGAGATCGCTATTCAGATTCAAGAGAAAGCTATTTTATCACAAAAATGCCTATTTAGGGAAGGGTGCCTCCAAAATCAAACACACTGTTCCCTGAGCATGATGGACAGCCTTACTGTAATAAGTCAGAGAAACATTCAAGTTTATTGAGCCCATCCCTTCCCAGGATTGTCCCAGGGCTAAATTCTAAGTAGTCCCCATCGTACCCACAATGCTGCATTTTCTTCAAGGGTAGCTGAGCTGTGTATTTTTATTTTGCCAAGAAAATACAATGGAGGCTTTATGAGAAGTTATAATGAGGGGTTATGACTCTAAGCTAAGTACAGAGAGAAATAAGGGCAGAGATAGGTAATTTAACAGGTGAACAGGATCAACAGATAGGTTTTGATAAAATCAATTTATTGAGGTGAAGGTATTAAAGAAAAACCAAACCAAACGCACTGCTGTCGAGTCGATTCCGACGCATAGTGACCCTGTAGGACAGAGCAGAACTGCCCCATAGAGTTTCCAAGGAACGCCTAGTGGATTTGAACTGCTGACCTTTTGGTTAGCAACCACAGCACTTAACCACTACGCCACCAGGGTTTCCATTAGGGAAAGGATAATAAACCAAAAAAAACCAAACCCACTGCCATCGGGTCAATTCCGACTCATAGCAACCCTACAGGACACAGTAGAACTGCCCCATAGTTTCCAAGGAACACCTGGTGGATTCGAACTGCCGACCTTTTGGTTAGCAGCCGTAGCACTTAACCACTACGCCACCATGGTTTCCAGGGAAAGGATAATAGATGGTGGAAAATGTATAATGGTTGGGGTATGCTTACTGATAATCTGTTACATGAAAATTCTTCACTTGAATATATGTACTAATATTTATAATAGTGAATAGAGAAAGCCGATTTAAAATGCCCCAGATAAAAAAATTTTAAATTGTGCATTCCCTTTGTCTAATTTTAAATCATTAAAAATGGAGTCAGATCACTAGCCCTTGAGGAAACAATTACTAAATCACATCCACAGACCTTAACCAGAAACAAACATCTCACTTTGTGCATACTTTCAAAACCAGGTTGCGGGTTGGGATGAGAGCTATAAACTTAATTACTCAGAAGGAAAAGACACTTACCAGCAAAGAGCTAATAAACCAGTGTGGTTAAAGGGTAAGAGCTGGCTATTATTTACTATAGTCCTGAACAGTCATCTGGTTCTTGACAAGAGGTCCAATTAAAATAGGTTACAAACTCTCCTGCTCTCCTCTCAACCGCTTATCCAACCCTGGAAATGCCACATAATTGAGAATTTGATGGACTCCAGAAACTAGGAATCATCAAAAAGACAAAACAAAACTCAAAAAACTCCCTAGGTAAACAAAAGTAGGAGGATGGGAAATGACATGTGCCTTTTACTTTCCCAGTTTTGTCCTGTATCACTGCCAACTTGTGAAGGGGGAAAAAAAAAACCACAGCTCTGCCACCATCAGCTGGAGGCAGGATAACAGCAGTATTGCCCTAGAGCTGGGAACTAACCATCTATCACCTCACAGAACTAAACTGGGTTCCTGGAAGGAAAGCTTAAAAAACTACTTTTAATTAAAAAATTAAAAAAGAAAAAATTAACTTCAGACTAGAATGATCAAGAGAAAGCACAAAAACTACATTAAGAAAAGGGAAACAACTCAGGTTCACTAGGAGTTCCAACAGTGGATCAGTACAAAGGCCCACAGTAATTAGATCTGAAGGGACTGTCACTTCTTTTACAAAGAAACAAAAATGCTAAATGTTCTATTACTTAAAGGCATGTAGGAATAGTTAGGCAACAAGTGAAAATATACATAATGAAGTAGGAACTGGAATATGAAACTTTGAAAAATCTGAGAATGTGAAGAAAGTTGATAGAAAAGTTTAAAAAAAGCATTTGGTATTATAACTTTTAAATTAGAATATGACAACTATGTCTCACATGCTTTTATAACTTAAACTCGACATTGGTGGGAGATGCAGTACAGCAAAAGGCAGAATGAACCTATGAAAAAGCCTCATTCCCAATTAGAAATACATGGCTGATGATTATTTGAGTATTAAATGTAAAGACTGACCTGATATACAGTAGCTCCTTGGCACCTGTCATTCAAAGTCACCTATAGCAGTCCCAAGCTCCAAAATATACAGAATCTGTACTATTCCTAAGGCCCAAATATAAACTGAGGCCAGCGTACAGACAGAAATCACACAGCCAGAGAACTTACTCCTTGCTCTGTATCACATCTCAAACTGACTTTATTGTTTTTTAACCTTTCATACTTCATGCCTTTTGAAAAAGATTAAATGCTGTAGCAGTGTTCACAAATTTGTGGATTCAAAAATGTCTCAAGACATATCCCTCTCAATGTCAAGAATCTTTTGTACCTGTAATTTCTGTCTAGACATTTCTTATGCAAATGTAGTACAGGCAGTCCCCAGGTTACAAATGTCCAACTTACAGACAACTCTTACTTGCCCTTTAATGTCATGTAAATTTGCCCTCACTTTGAAATGAATGAACCAGTCCTTACTCAGCAACAAATTCTTCACCACAATCACCTTCACTTGCTGCATGCGCAGCTTTTAAATCACTGAAAAGGCTTTGAGCCTTTTCTTGATCTAACCAAAAATCGTCAAACCCGTTGCCATCTGTTGTTGCTGTTGTTAGGTGCCGTCGAGTCGGTTCCGACTCATAGCGACCCTATGCACAACAGAATGAAACGCTGCCCGGTCCTGAGCCATCCTTACAATTGTTGTTATGCTTGAGCTCATTGTTGCAGCCACTGTGCCAATCCACCTCGTTGCCATCTAGTTGGTTCCAATTCTAGGACAGGATAGAACTGCCCCATAGGGCTACCAAGGAGCCCTGGTGGATTCCACTGCTGACCTTTTGGTTACCAGCTGTAGCTCTTAATTAATCATTGCACCAGCGCTCCTTCTTGCACTAACCAAACCAGAAACCAAACCCATTGCCGTGGAGTCGATCCCGACTCATAGCAACCCTATAGGAGACAGGAGAACTGCCCCATAGGGTTTCCAAGGAGCAGCTGGTGGATGCAAACTGCTGACCTTTTGGTTAGCAGCCAAACGCTTAACCACTGAGCCACCAGGGCTCCTCTTGCTCTAAAGTAAAGCTATGTAAGAACCATATGCACCCAAGTTACAAATTCGACTTAAAGGCAGAGGAATAAATCTTGTTTCTAACTCAGGGACTACCCGTACTAGACATAAGGAGTTGTTTCCTACCTAAAACTGTTTGCCTATTGTACCCTAGGTTTCATTAACATAATCCTAGAAAAGGACTATTATCCTTCGTTAGAGCACTAGATTTCAACAGGTATACAAACCTGCGGAAAGTTCCTTTATTCTGTATTTACCAAAGGCCTACTGAAAAAATGAGTAGACTGCTCAGTTCCTACAAAATAATTATTTTAAACGTCAAACACGCTAGTTTGGGTCTTGAATACTCCAGTGTATCGGACTTTGCACAATGAATCAACTTCCTACATACGATGAGGAGCCCTTGTGGAGCAACGGTTAAACTTTCAGCAGCTACACAAAATGTCAGTAGTTTGAACCCAAGAGCCTCTCCTTGGGAGATAAGACTTGGCAATCTGCTCCCGGGAAGGTTACAACCTAGGCAACCCTGTGGGGCAGTTCTACTCTGTCATACAGGGTCGCTATGAGTTGGAATCGACTCAACAGCACACAGCCAACAACGTATGATTAATGTTAAACAAATTCAGGTTTATTCACATTGACATAAGAATCTTTTAAAAAGTTGTGCCACGAAGGCAAATGCAAGTTAAGTTATGCACTGGAGAAGTACAAAATGAAATTCATTGGCATATATTTATCAGTATTCCTGTTAACCAGGGCTTCAAACAGGTTCATTCCAGTTTGAACCCCTGCTAATAATTTGCATTTTTAACGAGTTCCCTGCTGAAAATCTGCATTTCTAACAAGTTTGCAGGAAGTTATACATAAGAATTACCTGAGGATCTTGTTAAATTTTAGATTGTGATTCAGTGTATCTGGGGCAGAAAAGCAAATTCTCAGCAGGGGTTCAAACTGGAACTAACTGGTTTGAAGTCCTGCTCTTAACATATTTTTTTCTGTTAAGAAATTTTAATTCTCTATTAGTTTAATTCCTGTTTGAGGAAGTCTTGCTTTTCTTAAAATTCAAGACTAAAAGAAATTCACTGTATCTTAATGTAGCACTTTAGATTAAAGTTAGCCCTTTGATCCTTCACAATTTGGCAAAAACTAAGATACTTTAGAATGATGTGAAAAAAATCAATATCCTAGTCTATTTATATCCTAATTTATTCTGTGTTTAACTTGTTGAATATGCTAACTTTCTAGACCTTAAATACATACAAATATAAAGCTGTGTTGATGGGCACATAATGTATAAAAATGTTGGACAAGAACAGCATAGAGGAGGAGGGAAAGCAGGGACAGAGCTATACAAGAGCAAAGTTTCTGCATACTAGTGAAATTAAGCTGGTACTTATCTGAACTACATTTTTATAAATTAAGATGTTAATTGTAACCTCAGGCAACCACTGAAAAAGCAACATAAATAAAAAGGATAGAAGTAAAATGGTATACTAAAAAATATCTAATTAATACCAAAGAAGGCAGTAACGGAGGAACAGAAGGCCAAAATGACATAGGCACACAGAAAACAAATAGCAAAAGAGCAGACATAAATCCTATCATATCCGTAACTACATTAAGTGAAAGGACAACCCATAAGTGAGAGAAAATACTTGCAAATCACGTATCTGCTAAGGCACTGGTATCTAGAATATATAAAGAACTCATATACTTAACAATAAAAAGACAACCCAATTAAAAAAATGGGCAAAAGACCTGAGTAGACATTTCTCCAAAGAAGATATACAAATGACCAGTAACTACATAAAAGACACTCAACATCATTAGCCTTTAGGGAAATGCAAATCCAAACCACAATGAGATGCCAGTTCATAACCACTCCAAACCAAAAACCAAACATGATGCCATCGAGTTAGTTCCAGCTCATATGGCTACAATGAAAAGGACAGTTAACAACAAGTGTTGGCCAGGATGTGAAGAAACTGAATCCCTCACACATTGCTGCTGGGAATATAAACTGGTGTAGCTGTTTAACACAAAATTACCACATAACCCAACAATTCCACTCCTAGATACATACCCGAGAGAAGTGAAAACACATCCACGCAAAAACCTGTACATGAATGTTCATAGCAGCATTATTCATGATAGCCAAAAAGTGGAAACAACCCAAATATCCATCAATTCATGATAAATAAAATGTGGTATATCCATACAATGGACCAGTATTCAGACATAAAAAGGAATGAAATACTGACACACTAAAACATGGCTGAACCTTGAAAACATTATGTAGGAGAAAGAAGCCAGTCACAAAAGGCCACATATTGTATGATTCTATTTATAAGAAATATCCAGAATAGGCAAATCCAAAAAGAAACTATGAGTGGTTGCCAGGAGATGGTGGATCTGAGGATGGGAAACCGGGAGTGACTGCTAATCAGTACAAGGCTTCTTTTGAGGGTGATGAAAACGTTCTAGAAGTAGTGTGTGGTGATGGTTGCACAACTCTGTGAATATACTAAAAACCAGTGCACTGTACACTTAAAAAGGTTCATTTTATGGTATGTAAACTATATCTCAATGGAAAAAACACAATTTTTTAAAAGATTACAATTACAGATTAGCTTTAGTTATCCAAAGAAATACTATTTAATACACTATTTTCTTTAACCTAGTAAAAATACATTCTTTTCTATAAAAGGCACACACCAGAATTATTACTGTTAGAATATTAAAACAAAACCATTAATACAACTGAAATTAAGAGTAATATATTAGAAGTTTTTTTTTAAGATTGTCTATCTTTCACTAATCTTACCAATTTTCAAATCATCAGCTAGACTTTCTTTTGTAAGATTCAACAGTTCTTTTCCATCAATGTTATTCATCTTGAAAATACCAACGAGGTCTTTTAAACCTTGTTCACAAAGCCACACTGAGACGTCCTCCTCTGACCAATCTTCAGTAAACTGCTCCAGCTGATCTTCTGTGCCCCTTGCTTCAACAACAAAATCGCAAGTGAAACAGCAAAAGAAAAAAGCATTTCCTTTATAAACGTTGTTACTGTGAACTACAAAGTAAATAAAATTTCCTTAAATCTGTGTTTTAATACTTCCTTTTAAAAATTCCAAAAGGTCAAATATCGCCACGTATAATTAAATTCCTATTTAATATTATTTACTTAATACTTGGAAACCCTGGTGGCATAGTGTGGCTAAGTGCTATGGCTGCTAACCAAATGGGCGGCAGCTGGAATCCACCAGACGCTCCTTGGAAACTCTATGGGGCAGTTTTACTCTGTCCTATAGGGTTGCTATGAGTCAACTCGATGGCAACACGTATTTAATAATAAATACTAACCTTCTGGACACCTTTCTTTTTCACTCCAGAAAAATAATTTTCTTTTATTACCTAAAATTCATACCAGCAGAAGTATTCTATTTGCTCTATCATATGCGTATTAGCACTACTATTTAATTCTGACAATGATAAAAATAAAACTATGTTAAGTGTCAATTTTGCCTGATGAGGCCAAAAATAAAATGAAATTATGATTTCTATTCTTTTCTCAGACGATAGTTATTTGAAAAAATAGTATGCAGTATATAATAACATAAAAACTATAAGAGGTGTGATACACATGAATGTAAACCCAAAAGCACTTACCAGCAGTTTTAAGGTAGGCCAACTACTTTAACACTGGCTTCTCTAAAATTGTTTTTAAATTATATTAAACTCAGGTGTATACTTTGTATTAAGAAAAGCAATGTGAATAACCTGTTGAAAATTTACTGAATTCCTGATTTTAACAGCGAATGGGACTGAACTGGATTAAAGATGATATCCTTACTAACCTTGACAAAGTGCTTCTGTGTCAAATTGCCAGATGTTCACCGTTTTGTCCATTGAACCAGTGGCAAGTAAAAGAGTATTGGGTGCAAAGGCACAGGTTGTGACGTACCTAGTTAATAAAAACAATTATGTATCTTCTGGCTGATTTTTGAATATTAGTAATACAAAGAGAGGTTAAGTTCAGACCTGGTGTGTTGAGTCAACGTATGAAGTATGTTCTCCGTATTCTGGAAAACAACAAAAACAGCTTTATTTTTGCTTAAAAAAGTTACTGATAAAGATTTTTTCCGATCCATTTGATATATGTATTCTAAGGAGCCCTGGTAGCACCCTGGTTAAGCACTTGGCACCTAACCAAAAGGTTGGCGATTCAAACCCACCAGGCACTCTGCAGGAGAAAGATGTGGCAGTCTGCTTCCGTAAAGATTTAGAAACTCTGAGGCAGTCCTACCCCATAGAATCAACTCAGTGGCAACAGGTTTGAATTCTTTTTTTATTTTTTTATGTATTCTAATACTTATTGTTAGTGCTATACATATTCCAATACTGATCAGACACTACTATAAAACTTAAACCAATAAATGTATAATAGACGATATTACCAAGTATTTTATTTCACTCTTCAATTATTGTTGTTTATTGACCACTTTTCTAGACATTTTTAGTACAGCACCCCCTGACATTTTCTGATTTGTTTGAATTAACTAATTTGTTGTTGTGTGCCATCGGGTCGATTCTGACTCATAGTGAACTCTTGGATAGAATAGAACTGCCCTTGCTTCCAAGGAGCAGCTGGTGGATTCAAACTGCCAACCTTAACTACTCTACCACCAGGGCTCCATGAATTAACTAATAAGTAAGCCAAATATCTATTACACTAAACAATTTGTATTTGTTGCTATGGCATTTGACTTGTTCACACTGCAGGACCAGTGGATAAAAATTGTTGTTGATGTTGTTAAGTGCTGTCAAGTTGGTTTCGAATCATAGCAACCCTATGCACAAAAGAACAAAACACTGCCTGGTCCGGTCCCATCCTCATGATCGTTATTATGCTTGAGCCCACTGTTGGAGTCACTGTGTCAATCCATCTTGTTGAAGGTCTTCCTCTTTTTTGCTGACGCTCTACTTTACCAAGCATGATGTCCTTCTCCAGGGACTGGTCCCTCCTGATAACATGTCCAAAGTATTTGAGACAAACTCTCGACATCCTTACTTCTAAGGTGCATGCAGGCTGTACTTCTTCCAAGACAGGTTTGTTTGTTCTTTTGGCAGTCCACGGTATATTCACTATTCTTCGCAAACACCGTAATTCAAAGGCATCAATTCTTCTTCAGTCTTCCTTATTCACTGTCCAGCTTTTGCATGCATATAACGTGATTGCAAACATCATGGCTTGGGTCAGGTGCACCTTAGTCCTTAAAATGATACCTTTGCTTTTTAACACTTTAAAGAGGTCTTTTGCAGCAGCTTTGCCCAATATAATGTATCATTTGATTTCCTGACTGCTGCTTCCATGGGTATTGATTGTGGATCCACGTAAAATGAAATCCTTGACAACTTCAATGCTTTCTCCATTTATCATGATGTTGGAAACCCTGGTGGCCTAGTGGTTAAGAGCTATGGCTGCTAACCAAAAGGTCAGCAGTTCAAATCCACCAGGCACTCCTTGGAAACTCTATAGGGCAATTCTACTCTGTCATATAGGGTCACTATGAATTGGAATCGACCTGACAGCAACGAGTTTGGTTTGGTTTTTGTATCATGATGCTGCTTATTGGTCCCAGCTGTGAGGATTTTTGTTTTCTTTATGTTGAGGTGTAATTCATACTGAATGAAGACTGTGGTCTTTGATCTTCATCAGTAGGTGCTTCAAGTCCTCTTCACTTTCAGCAAGCAAGGTTGTGTCATCTGCGTATTACAGTTTGTTAACGAGTCTTCCTCCAATCCTGATGCCCTGTTCTTCTTCATATAGTCCAGCTTCTTGGATTATTTGCTCGGCATACAGATTGAATAGGTATGGTGAAAGGATACAACCCTGACACACACCTTTCCTGATTTTAAGCCATGCGAGATATCCCTCATTCTACATTCTCTTCTGAATCTGGCTTGAATTTCTGCCAGTTCCTTGTTGATGTACTGCTGCAATCATTTTTGAATGATCTTCAGCAAAATTTTACTTGTGTGTGGTATTAATGATATTGTTCAGTAATTTCCACATTCCATTGGATTGCCTTTCTTTAGAATAGGCATAAATATGCATCTCTTCCAGTCGGTTTGGTAGGTAGCTGTCTTCCAAATTTCTTGGCATACATGAGCGAGTACTCCCAGAGCTACATCCATTTGTTGAAACATCTCAATTGGTATCCTGTCAATTCCTGAAGCCTTGTTTTTCACCAATGCCCTCAGTGAGCTTGGGTAAAAATTAGTCACTTAGACTGAGTGCACTTAAATTTTGATGCCCACCCAGCATCAAGATGGATTTAACTGGGACTCACATATCTATCTTATGGAGAAAATGGTTACAGTCATTTTTGTGAATGTGAGATCCCATGAAAATGTCATGAGGAATGTTAAGGATTTACTGCACCTAGCTTAAGTATTTGCTCTGATTACCTGGTTAGAACCTCAGTGGCTTCAGCTTCTGTGTGGAGGGCTAATTTAGATTCCTTGCTTGATTTACTTCGCTTTGATGACTGACATCTCCATCTCATTTGCTGGCATAGCCATGGCCTGAACTTGATCAACAGTGATTTCTCTTAGAACATATTTTTGTAAACTACATCTTTGTTACATAGAAGACATTCGTTTTTCTTCATACTCTTGGAATTTGGTCTTCACTGACATGGATCTGCCAAAAACTGCTACTTTTTCAAGTCCATGTAACCTACTCTTTCTTTCTTATACTAGCCTCTAAATTCAGTCAGGACTGCATTACGCTGCTAACTGAAAGGTCAGCGGTTCAAACCCACTAGCTGCTCCACAACAGAAAGATGTGGCAGTCTGCTTCCAGAAAGATTTACAGCCTTGGAAACCCTATAAAATCAAAACCAAACCCGTTGCCATGGAGTCGATTCTGATGCGCAGTAACCCTACAGGACAGGGGTAGAACTCCCCCATCGGATTTCTAAGGAGTGGTTGGTGGATTCGAACTGCCGACCTTTTGGTTAGCAGCTGAGCTCTTAACTACTGTGCCACCAAGGCTCCTGGAAACCCTATGGGATAATTGTACTCTGTCCTATAGGGTTGCTATGAGTCAGAATTGACTCGACGGCAGTAGATGTATTTGGTTTTTTTGGATCAAGAGCCAAGAACAGGCAACATATAAAGCCTTGGAAATAGAAAATGGTTTTAGAGCAAGGACAGATAAATAGAAAAACAGAACAGCAGGCAGAGAAACAAACCCATATATTGTCAGTGATATTTGACGAGGTGGCACAGCAAAATAGTGAAGATGGTCTAATAATCTCTCCAAAATCCCTGATGTAAATATTCATTCTTAGCTATTATGGAAGTCTGACATAAAAGTTTAAGAATAATTGACTGAAAAGAATTTTTTTTGAATACTGATGCTGTTTAAATCTGTATGTTCTATGACCACATTAAAAATCCTATCCATCTTAAAATCATATATTTAAAGGCCTGTCCCAAAACCACTTCATAACAACTTAAGCACTTGTGAAAATGTATATATTCTTTGGCATACTAAGAAAGAAAAAAATGTACTTTTCTTTCATTTTCCTTAACTAAACTTCAAGTGCAACAGCCTAATAAAGATAAATTTAGGTAGCTCTCACAAGATTGTGAAATACTTACAGCATCATATACTATGATAGACTTATCCACCGATCTAAAAAAAAAAAAAATAGTATTATAGGTGAAAAGCTCTATAAAAACAAAGAACAGCTTTTATGTAATTAGTATTATTAAATAATTTTAATAACTTTTAAAGAAAAGGCTGAATTATTGATATATAAACATTTAGAAGTCTTTTTGTTTATAAGTATATACTTTTATTCAAAAATCTATATACCATGTGAATTTAATCAGAAAATGATAAAATTTATTAAAACAATAACCAAACTAGTTGCCACTGAGTCAATTTTGACTCATAGCAACCCCATGCGTGTCAGAGTAGAACTATGCTCCATGAGATTTTTCAGTGGCTGATTTTTTGGAAGTAGAATGCCAGGCTTTCTTCCGAAGCACCTCTCAGACTCAAACCTCCAACCTTTTGGTTAGCAGCTGAGCATGTTAAACAGTTGCACCACCCGGGGACACTGAAACAATAGTATATGCTGTTAATACACGGCCATTAATACAATACCCATGATATATAAAAAAGATGTCAATGCCTGCTAGAAAACTATCCCTTGAGGTCTTTATAGAGAGTGTGCCATGAAACATGAACAAAGTCCTCAACAACCACTCCTGCAAAAAACATGGTCAGTTTCAATTGACTGTTACAATACTCCTTGTTAGGGATTGAATTGTGTCCCCCAAAAATATATGTTGTAAATTCTAACCTGTGGATGGAGCCCTTGTGGTGCAGCTGTTAAGAACTCGCTGCTAACCAAAAGGCTGGCAGCTCAAATCCACCATCCTTGGAAACCCAATGGGGCAGTTCTACTCTGTCCTATAGGGTCACTGTGAGTTAGAACTGACTTAATGGTCACGAGTATGCCTATGGTTATAACCCCAACTGGGAATGGATTGTCTTTATGTTAATGAGGCAGGATTAGTACAGGGTATATCTTGAGTCAATCTTGTTTGAGATATAAAAGAGTTAAACAAGCAAGCTGGGAAGCAGAGATGGGGTAAGACAGATGACAAGACACATGGAAATCTCCAAGGAGCCAGGAAGCAGAAGCTGAAGAGACAAGGGACTTCCTCCAGAGTCAACACAGGGAGAAAGCCTTCTCCTACAGCCAGCACCCTGAATTTGAACTTCTAGCCTACTAAACTTTGAGAAAATAAATTTGTTTGTCAAAGCCATTCATCTGTGGTATTTCTGTTATTGCAGCACTAGATAACTAAGACACTCCTTAATGTAAGCCAATGGCTCAAGCATAATTCAGAAAAAGCAGAAATCAGAAAAAGTGGGAGTAAAATGATACGTCACACAATTCCCTGATGTTCTGGATTAAACAGAAAATAGTAAACATGCACTGAGCAATTATTATGTCCCAAAGGTAAGTGATAAATGCTTTACCTGTATTTTTTTATTTAAGTGTCATAAAAATATCATGAAGAAAACACTATTTCATTCTGAGAACAGATTCAGAAGTACAACTTCTCCAAGTAAGTGGCAGGGCTGTGATTAAAACTCAGTTCTATATAATTCTAAAACCCATGTTCTTGGATTTTTTTTAGAACATTTTCCCCCATGAACTTATTAAAATAGATGCATAACATGGACTTACTAGTTTGCACATAAATAGTTTTAGCCTATAGTTCTATAAAGCAGATGGTACTGCTATTCAACTTTCAGTAAAGCTTTCACAGAACATGTAATTTCAAACAATGTGATACCTGATTACCCCCCATGATAAGTAAGTTGCAACATGTACTTTAAGGTAGCTAAAAGTTACCTTGGATTAATTAGTTCAACAGGATTGTTAGCTATGCTACAGAGAGTGTAGCCAAAAAAAAAAAAAAAGATGATTTGGGTTTTGGGAAAGGTGATCTTAAGTCTTCTTGTGCTAGTCATTATTAAGAGAGAGCTGTTTGTTAAGCTACTCCCAATTCATGACAATAAACCTCTATTATATCTACATGCACATTTCCTAAAATCTCTCCTCCCTCTTACATAGTACTGCTTTTAGCAAAACCAACAAATTAAATAACCAAAATTAATACTCAACAGATTGGATTAAAAGCTCACTAGAGAAAGCTGAACAGAGAATTAGTTAAGGTGAAACACCATCCAGAATGAAGCACAAAATAATCTAAGATGAAAAACATAGAAGAGAGAATACGAGACACAGAAGTTACAGTGAGAAGGTGTAATCTGCATTTGACTGGAGTCCAAGAACTAGAGGAGAGAAAAAAGGAAGAGACAATATTTGAAAAGATAAGAATCTGATGAATAATAATTTCCTAAATCTGATGGATAATCTACAAATTTGAAAAGTTCAACAGATCTCAAGCAAACTAAATCAAAAGAAACCCACATTTAGACACATCAAGGTGAATGTACAGAAAACTACAGAAAAACTTTTACAGTAGCCAAAGAAAAACACAAATTACATTAGAAGGACCAACAGAATGAAACTGACTTCTTTATAGCAATACACAAAAATGATACGTCACGACCAAGTTGCCTTTATTCCAACATAGCACAGTTAACTTAACATTTGAAAATCAATGTACTATGCCACACTAGTAGAATAAAACAGAAAAATCGTATGATCATCTCAAAAGATCCAGGAAAAAATCATTAGTAAAATACAATGCCCATTCATAATAAAAGCTCTTACAAACTGGAAAGAATGTTGTTGTTGTCCAGTGCCATCAAGCCGGTTCCAACTCATAGTGACCCTACGCACAACAGAAGGAAACACTGCCCGGTCTTGCACCATCCTCACAGTTGTTGCTACGTTTGAGCCCATTGTTGCAGCCCCTGTGTCAATCCATCTCACTGAAGATCTTCCTCTTTTTCGCTGACCCTCTATTTTACCAAGCATAATGTCCTTCTCCAGGGACTGATCCCTCCTGATAATATGTCCAAAGTATGTGAGACGTAGCCTCTCCATCCTTGCTTCTAAGCAGCATTGTAGGGGCACTTCTTCAAGACAGATTTGTTCCTTCTTTTGTACATTCAATATTCGTTGCCAACACCACAATTCAAAAGCATCAAATCTTCTTTGGTCTTCCTTATTCGTTATCCAGCTTTCACACGCATATGAGGTGATTGGAATCACCATGGCTTGGGTCAGGTGCACCTTAGTCCTCAAGGTGACACCTTTGCTTTTCAACACTTTATAGGAGTCTTTTGCAGATGATCTGCCCAATGCAATGCATCTTTTGCTATCTTTACTGCTGCTTCCATGGGTGTTGATTGCGAATCCAAGAACTAGTAAAGCTTACCTACCAAAAACCTACAATAAACAAACTGAACAATGAAAGTTTTCCAGTCAATGAGAAATCAGACAAGGATGTCTGTTCTCACTATTGCCATTGTCCTGGTAGTATTAAAGGAGCCCTGGTGATGTAATGGTTAAGCGCTGGTTTGTTAACCAAAAGGTTAGCGGCTCGAACCCATCTAGCAGCTTGAACCCACCTAGCGGCTTGAACCCACCTAGCTGCTCTCTGGGAGAAAAGACCTAGTGATCTGCTCCCATAAAGATTACCATCTAGAACATCTTATGGGGCAGTTCTACTCTGTCATATGGGGTCACTATGAGTTGGAAATGACTCGACAGCATCTAACAACAACCTAACAGGAATATTAGACAGTTCAGTAAGGCACAGAAAAGACGTGAAAGGTATAAGGATTAGAAAGGAAGGAGGAAAACAATCATTATTTACAAATGACTTTGTACCAGAACATTTTTTAAAAAACAACTTAAAATAACCCATTGCATTTCTATATTAGGTAATCCCTGACTTACAACGTTCTCAAGTTATGACAAACCTCATTTACGACCGTCTGTTTTCTGGTTTTTCTTTTTGTACATCTTATCGTTTGTCATATGTACTATATACAGTGCTGCAATGTGTTATTTGCTGATATTATCAATTCTCAGAATTCACTCACAGATGCTCAATTTTCTGATTCACTATTCAAAATACTGCCGTATAGACATAGCTTTCTAAACTAAATCAGGGGCTTCAGTTACTTGAAAACAAGAACCCAAACGCTGATCACTTTGCTAAAGTCAACAGGCAGATTTGGAAAGCAGTGAGCTATCACCACGAAATATATGAAGAAAAAAAGAAAAGGGCCATACAGAGAGCTCTCACTAATTTTATGACTAGAAATGCCATCCTCATTCCCAGGGATAATCCAGACGGTCCAGAACCTTCCACAAGTGGAGTTATTATCACAACTGACAAAATGCCAACACTGTCCAACTCTTCTTCATTGTCAAAGTTTTATGATTTGCGTATTTTTTAATGTATATATGTGCGTAGATGATGATCAGATTTATAACAATATAACAAAATGAAGATCAGATTTATAACAATATTGATAATAAAAGGCAATAATAATAAAAAGTAAAAAAAAAATCGAGGTATTCAACTTACATCAGAGCTGACTTACGACAGTCATCAGAATTGAACCCAGTCATAAGTCAGGGACTACCTGGGTTATCAACAAACAAAAAAATAAGAGTTTTCAAATATAATCTTTATTATACAAACAAAAGAGGATAAAATTTTTGAAATAAATCTAATAAAAGATGTGCAGGACCTCTACGTGGAAGGAAATTGAGAGACGTTAAAGGATTGAAATGGATAAATATATCTTATTCATAAATTAAAAGATTCAATACCATAAAACTGTCAATTTTTCCCAAATTCATCAGACGTTGTCAAGTTGATTTTAACTCCGAGACCCCATGTGACAGAGCCGAACCACCCACAGGGTTTTCTAGGTTGTAATCTTTATAAGAGCAGAGCATGAGGGTCTTACTCCTACGGAGCCACTGGGTGGGTTCAAACTGCAAGTCAACCTTTCCTTTAGCAGCCAAGCACTTAACCACTGTGCCACCAGGACTTCTTCATTAGTCATTAAGGAAATGCAAGTCAAAATCACAATGAGATACTATGTCACCCTCAATAAGATGGCTATTAGAAAAATAGAAAGCAACAAGTGTTGGCAAGGACATGGAGTAGCTGGAACCCTCATCTTCTAGGAGGAATGTTAAAATGGTTACAGTCATTGTGCAAAACAGTCAGTGGTTCCTCAAAAAAGTTAAACAAAGAACTACCATATTACCCGGCAATTCCACTCCGAGGTCTGTATCTAAAACACTTGAAAGCAGCGACACAAACATACTTGTACACCAATGTTAACTGCAGCATTATTCACGAGAGCCAAAAGGTGGAAACAACCCAAATGTCCATCAACAGAGGAATGGATAAACAAAATGTGGTATATCCATACAAAGGAGTATTATCCAGCCTTAAAGAGAAATGAAATCCTGATACATACTACAACATGGATGAATCATAAAAATATTATGCTGAGTGAAATCAACCAGACACAAAAGGACAAATTTTGTATGATCCCACTTATATGAAATATCTAGAATAGGCAAATGCATAGCATAGAGACCAAAGTTTATTAGTGGCTACCAGGAGCGGTAGGAGGGAGAGATGGGGAGTTATTGTTTACGGAGTACTGAGTTTCTGTTGGGGTGATGAAAACAAATTTTGAATCGATACTGGTGATGGCTGGACAACAGGATGAATGTAATTAAAATCACTGAATTGTACACATAAAAATGGTTGAAATGGCAAAAGTTTTGTTACATATATTCTACAGTATAATTTTTCAAAAGGATAAATTACAATGAAATATTCGTAGGAGTGAAAAATCAACAAATGAAAATACATGCAACGATATGAATGAATCTCACAAATGTTGGATAAAGGAAGTCAGGTACAATTAATTCATATTGTATGATTTGTTTAAAATCAGTTTAAAAAAGGATAGAAAACACAATCCTGGACCTGAGGAGATGTGACCAGAAATGGGTACTTGGAAAGCGAGGGGCTTTTGAAGCAGAATCAGTATTGTTATTTTTTGACCTGAGTAGCAGTTATACAGGTTTCATCAGAGTAACTTACCAAGATATTCTCTTATATTTTTTGTATTTTTCTGTATGTTTGTTTTATTTCAAATCAAAATGGTTTTTAAGAAAATTAAACAGCTTACCCTGAGACTAGCATCTGCCCATCATGGGAAAAAGCACAAGCCAGAACAGGAGCACAGTGCCCACTCAGTGTACTTTTGTATTTTAATTCAAAACCTGCAATTAAGAAGGTGAGAAAAGTTAGCAAGGTGACCATGCTTAGAATTTTTACATTTACATCAAAATTATTTCACTCATTTATTCAACAAATAAGCTTTGAGTGTCTAAAGGACACAAAAATGAAAAAGTCTTTAAGCAGCTCAGGTATCTGTACATATAAACAAATAACTGCAATGGAATGTGATTAAGCAGTTTGAAAGGTTTAGTTATGGGTTTAAACATGGTGTTTTCAGCAAAAGACAGAAAGGAGTGGTTTTATAACTACCAAATTTAAAAAACAAATTTAAACTACACCAGAAAAAAACTTAGTATCTGATTTTTTAAAAAAGGCAATTTCCAGAATACTTTTTAAAAAATCAAATGCCTGTGTTTTTAAAATCTCATATTAAGAAAATATATTCTCATTCCATAAATAAAAAGGCTCAATGGTAATTTATATACCTAATAATTTCGATATAGCTTTATAATACTTCTTCGAAGTATGAAAACAACAAAATCCTTTTTATGCTTTCTGGAATCACTGAAAATAAACACAACTATTTCATTGGTACACTGAGGAAATTCAATACATTTTAGTGACAACCTATAAAAATTATGATTAAAAAGTTGGTCTGGATGTGGGGGAGACAAGGAAATAAATGAGTGAAATTTGTAACTGTCAGACACAATAAAAGTTTTTCTGAACTGTTAATGATTCCTGATGAATATAGGAAGCATTTAATCAAACAAAAAGGTCATCACAGCAGAGATTTTAAAAGTTTCAACCTCAAAACAAAATTATTATTTTTATCTGGAAGAGCAGGTATGGGCATTAAAGGTGCTGTGCTAAGTGCTAGAAACACCATGAAGAACTGTAAAGGGCTTACTATCTAACCAGAGCATACAGATCAATAAGGAGGTACAATAAATCAGTCTTCTACTGAGAGGTTTAGTAAACAAAGCAAAAACATTAACAAGCTGTAAACCAAATGAAGGCCTTTGAAACTTTCCATATGACCACAAGAATAGGTTACATTCTCAAGTTAAGACCCATATGCCTATCTACTCCTCCTTACAAATAAACATGTAAAATAATAAGGTTCAAATGACAATAAATGCTCTATAAAACTGTTAGGTATCTTTTTAACAAAGACTTGGTGTAAAAACACATTTTCCAGACAATGTACATTTCAACAATTATGAAAGATATACTGTATTTAGGATATTTACACATATAGTGTCCTACCAGAATTTCACTCTGATAGAAGAGGTGGGATAGACCACGGCAGTAAAAAAAAAAAAAAAAAAAAAAAAACTGTTACCCTCACTAGCATGTCATTTAATACAACATTAAAAGAATTACTAACTGCAACATACCCACCAGTGCCGTCGAGTCGATTCCGACTCATAGCGACCCTATAGGACAGAGTAGAACTGCCCTATAGAGTTTCCAAGGAGCACCTGGCGGATTCAAACTGCTGACCCTTTGGTTAGCAGCCGTAGCACTTAACCACTAAGCCACCAGGGTTTCCAACAAGTGTAACATAGTAAGCAATAATTTAACCAAATTTCCACAAGAAAGGTATGTGTTTATTTCCTGGTAATAGACCCGTCTCTATATACTGCTATAATTACAAATGACAAAAACGCAATTTGTGATTTAACTAAAGTTTATTAGGTAACAAATAATAGAAGAAGAATATTTTTAGGCATCTGAATCAAGATGGCCAACTGTCTACATACTTTCAGAGTCCCCAGTAAAATAATGAATTAATAAAGATATAAGTGTACATCAATGAAGGGAATAGGAAAGGGGGTATTTGCAAACCAGAAACTGAAACCAATTTTGAGAACACAGAAAACAGACTAACTGAAGAGCTAGCTTTAGGGGAGTAATAGCCCAGAGAGCAAAGAGAGAGGGCTACAGCCAAGAAGAACGCTAATCTGCCCTAGTAAATCCCAAAAGATTTATGACTATCAACAGCCAGAGAAAAAGCAAGTCAGAATGACATAAGACATAGACCTGAAAACAGAAAAATTAATTGGAAGTCTATATATAGAACATTTAACATCTATATCTAATCCCTCCCCGGTCCCGCCCACAATAAACTACACGACAGCTAGGTGTTTATCCCCAAGCAAAACATTTCTAAGGAAAATAATGAGGCCTGGGGAGCTCCAGAGGGACACAGGTTCCCACATTCTGTAAGCTCCCCATCCTCTTCTGCCCCCAGTAGAGGTCAATTACCTACCTCCTCATCCTAAAGGGCCAACAACAAGCTCTAACCATGTGCAACAAGCTTCTAGACATCTTATTATTGTCTAATTCTTAAATATAAACAGGACTACTAAGGAACAATGGACATTTAAGGCTAATAATATGAAAGAGAAAGATCAGGTGTACCCAAAAAAAGGGCCCAAGAGCAAAGAAAGATGATCAAAAACAGAAAGGAGCATAAAACAAAACAAAAAACCTCTAACTGGTACTCTGAGAGATTGGAAGATTTTGTATTTGTAAAATAAAAGGGGACACTGTGAAAAGAAATAAAGAACAAAATTTTAGAAAATGAAATATGCTTCACAGGATACAAATACAAAACAAGGTTAAAAGACAAAGCTGAGGAAACTGCTCATAAAATAGAAAAAAAAAAAAAGAAAGAAGTTTGGGGAAAATAGGCACAGACGGTCAATTCAGGAGTACCAATACTCAATTAGTAGGAGGTATAAAAATAAATAAAATAAAATAAATTTTTTAAATAAAAATAGAGAAAAATGAAAATGGAAAAGAAAATATTCTTAAAAATATATAAAGGAATACTGTATTCCAAAACCAAACAACATATGCTTCTTGACTGAGTCACCTGAAGGAATAGTACAATGCATGGAAAAATAACAACACATTATCAACAGTAACTAAAGTGAATTGGACAAAAAAAAAACTGGTATAAGTGATATTTACAGAAACTCTTAAAATTACAAAAAGTGCTGAAAACAGAGTAAGTACAAAGTGGTTACCTCCGTGGAGCAGGAATGTGTGTGGAGGTGGTGAGGTGGCGGCAAGCATCCAATATTTAAATCATGTGTATGTATTACTTTGATGAAATGTTTCTTAAAAAAATATTTTTACACTTTCTGATATTCAGAGTAAATAAAATAGAATTCATATCTGGATCACAAGTAGTTTTAGGATACTACTAGTTGAATACATACCTAAGATATGGGAAAAAGAAACTATCCAGATTTTGATCTGGCAATCCTGACCACACGATGCCAGTCGAAAAAACTGAAGGTCTTGTGCTCCATCTAACAAACATAAATTTGTTAAAAATAAATACAAAGAACTGATAGCACGTTTAACAAAAAAAAAAATTCAGTTTCTGTGATACTGTGATACATGAATTCTATTCATTAAACCTGAATTCACAAACAGTATTAATTTATACCACACAACAAAATGTCAGTTAAAGAATTTTTTTTAACAAGGTACTACAAGTAACCCCTAAAGCTGCTACAATAAAAGGGCTTTTTATCTACCTTCCACTAAGGCTACAACTCAATGCTGCAGGGGCCACTATTGAGCCACTAAGCCTAGAGTATCCTCTAACAGTCTATGAGGCTGACATTGATGGAGAAAATTAGGAAGACAAGTCAGTTATGACTTCAGTGTTAAATGCTTAATCATTCCCAATTTAACTTTTTCATAACATAGCAATTTCTTAAAAGCCTGGTGTCATGGATTGAATTACGTCCCCCCAAAAATGTATCAACTTGGTTAGGCCATGATTCCCGGTATTGTGTGGTTGTCCTCCATTTTGTGATTATAATTTTATGTAAAGAGGATTAGGGTGGGACTGTAACACCACCCTTACTCAGGTCACCTCCCTGATCCAGTGTAAAGGGAGTTTCCCTCGGATGTGGCCTGTACCACCTTTTCTCTCTCAAGAGACAAAAGGAAAGAGCAGCAAGCACAGAGTTGGGGACCTCATATCACCAAGAAAGCAGCATCAGGAGCTGGGACCTGGGGTCCCTGAGAAGCTCCTCAGCCATGGGAAGATTGAGGACAAGGACCTTCTTCCAGAGGCCCTAGAGAGAAAGAAAGCCTTCCCCTGGAGCTAACACCTTGAATTTGGACTTTAAGCCTACTTTACTGTGAGGAGATAAGTTTCTCTTTGTTAAAGCCATCCACTTGTGGTATTTCTGTTACGGCAGCACGAGATGACTAAGACACTTGGTCTATAACTCACATGGAACAATAATGGAAGATTTCTTTCACTGTATTTAACCAAGACAAAGGCTGGCATTATATAAATCCAAAATAACATCAATTCAGCCCATCTGGTGAAAAATATTACAAAATTAGGGGCAGTCATCAGTTAAATTTGGTTGATGTCACACAAAATCACTAGTTTATGCTTGCTTAGGTAATTTCTGTGTATATATCCACTAGATAAGTACTTGTGGGCAAAATAAACATTAATATCATCAACTCAATTTTATATGAGTTCCATCTAAAGTAACTGATGCAGCCTCATCAAAAGGAGTTCTGGCAGTCACAGGCAGTAAGCACAATTAAGAAGTCTAGTATTCATTTTAAGACTGTAGTCAGGTTTTGCAAATTTCAGTACATGGGATTTAATTTATACACCTGAGCACGAGAAAAATTTTTTTCTATGAACTCTGTCTCATTTAAAGCATACATACTTTATTATCATACAACAAATTAACTTCCATTTCATTGAAAAATTTTTTTACTACATGAAACGTCTACATTTTAACAGCATTTTTTATTTTGTAGCATACATTCAGCCAAAGCGCATCCCTTCTCAGAGAGAGCTTGATGGGCATACGCAATTCTTAATAATCATTAAGTTTATTTAAGGTAAAATATTTTATTCAGTAAGTGGCTGATAACAAAATATTTAAGTGTTATCTGTGATCAGGAAAACTATTTTTTTCTTTGTTTCTTGACTAACATAAAGTTAATTCTGTAAAGTTAATTCTCTACTTTAGGTAGTGGGAATTCAGCTAAGACAACAGAAAATTACGGAGCTTAAAATATGTGCCTATACTTAATACCTAAATATAATATCTACAAATATCTTTTCCTTTAGGAAAAAATATTAAAAATTTAACAATAACCTAGCCCAAGCTTTGTTTGAGTCTTAAAAACTAAAGAAAAATGATCATTTACCCTTAGGGGCAAACACAACTATTTTTCCTTATTTGAGCGAAATGTTACAAAGACAAAAGAGAGTCAGTATGTCTTAAGTATTTACAAATATTAACAAATAACAAATTAAATAATAAATAACTGTTACCAGTTAAAATTATGTACTTTGTCTTTGAAGGAAATACAGTAGTGCCCACAAATTCCTATAATAATTGATGTTAAAGCAAATATCACTCTGTTTCATGGAATTTCTGACATGTAAGAGTGGTATCTATTTCATCAGAAGTACCAAAGACCAAAGAAGGAGCGCAGGTTAAAACTATACTGAGAGAAAAGTAACTCTGAAATATGCTCTAAAGGCAGGGTAGGCTACTCTCTGCTTGGACTAGTGAACCTTTCCAGTCTCATCAGCTGTACATCCCTCTAAAAATGCAGAACAAAGATGGCCTTAGTTTTATTCTAACATTAATTCATGTAAAAGTAGTATTTTGATTGAAAATCTATTTTCAGAGCATTCAGAATAAAAAAAGAAATCTAAATCTCCCCACATTTGTGAAATTCATCAAAGATTCACTGAGTGCCTGTAAGGTGCCACAGGTTCTTATTTCTAACAAGCTGGTCTTGATAGAATAAAACAACACAAAACAATATATTAAAAGAACAAATTATTATGATAAAATTAGATGAGTTAAATATAAGATTGAGTACATGAAAAAGAAATCTATTAATTTGCTACAAGACGTTTAAAGATTAAGAACAAAAACAAACAAGCAAAAAATTTCGGTAGACCACGAAAAGGAATCTTATTCATCAATCAACATTTCAAGGTCTACTATGTACCAGGCACTACTAATAAAATCAACTCAGGACCCAACCTGGACTTTACAATCTAATAGAGAAAACACCATTAAACAATCTATATAAATAAGTAATTAAAAACTGTGATACCTCTCTAAGTACTGTTAAAAAACAAAGTGTGCAAATAAAAGCTTTTATCGAAATGTTTTAGACTGAGTGTGGGGGTAGGAACAGAGGAGGCTCACCTGAAGTGGTTTTTCACTTCAAGGATAACTAGGAATGAACTAGGTGAAGGGGCCGTATGTAAAACCTTCAGAAAAATTCAGGAATAAAAGAACGCTAGTGTTGGTTTTTTTTTTTTTTTTTTTTAGTGTGGCAAAGGAGCCTTGGTGGAACAGTGGTTAAGAGCTTGGCTGCTAACTAAAAATGTGGCAGTTTGAATCCACCAGCCACTCCTCGGAAACCCTATGGGGAAGTTCTACTCTGTTCTGTAGGGTTGTTATGAGTCAGAATCCACTCAGTGGCAATGGGTTTTGTTTTTAGTGTGGCAAAGAGAATGAGGAAGCCAAGAGTGACTTGCAATGATGCAGGAAACGGATCAGGCTTTGTTTTTGGATTTGAGTCTTTATCTTACCCTAATCTTTTAATCTTACCTCAATAAGCCAATGATGGGTTTAAAATACCAGAGTGCCAAAAACACAAGTCTAGGGGACCTTATATTGTCCAATAAGGCAGTGATATGTGGCTGTTTGACAGTTGGAATGTGGCTAGTCCAAAGTGAAATGTACTGTAATGTGCACACAGATTTTAAAAAATACAAAAGGATAGAACATCTTATTAATAATTTCATATTGTCAATTTCAAAATGACAGTATTTTGGATATATCAAGTAAAATAAAATATAGTTAAAATCAATTTCATCTACTACTAGAAATTTTTTAATTTACGTATGTGCCTACTAGAAAATTTTAAATGTACATATATGGCTGCATTACACTGTTATGAGACAGCACTAGTCAGGACTGGAAGGGGCTAAAGGGAAACTTCCATCCTAACAAGGAAAATAAAACTTGCAAAGAAGAAAACTTCTCAATTCACCGTATCTTTTTAAAACCAAAACAAACACAAAAAACCCAGTGCCGTCGAGTCGATTCTGACTCATAGCGACCCTACAGGACAGAGTAGAACTGCCCCATAGAGTTTCCAAGAGTCTATATATTCAAGAGCTTTTGTTTCTTCTTTTTAAAAAATGAAATGTGTTGTCCAAAATGTTATTTTATAAATTTAGCTTTTGTAAAAAATAAATAAGTAGAAAAATGTAGCTTTTGTTTCTAAGTTTTCTATTTCACATTTCCATTTGAATGTCAATATAGTGTATTAAAAAATCATAGCCAACTCATAAGTAAAACCAATAGGGTTAAGTTCTCTAAATCACCAAAGAACCTGGACTTACTGTACTAAGTTCAGTCATCCCCTAAACATACTAAAGAACCCAATTTCCCCACATACTATTTCTTTATGACTCCATTTTGATCAAAAAAGATAGAGAAGGATGTATCCTTTGTAAAAATGAATTAAAAGGGCTCCTCATTATACTAATGATGAAATGAAAATTAGTAAAAGAACTAAAAGTCACATGCAAATTATGAACAGGAATTACTAGAGCTTAAAAGAATAAAATTACTAACCAGAAACAGGCTGTGAAGAAAAATCGCAGCAGGTAATTCCAAGATCATGTGCTTTTTCACTATGCAGACACCTCATTTTATCATCCCACACTGTTAAATCTCCACATGAGGAGCCAGTGACGAAGAGGTCCCCACTAGGAGAAAATGCACAGGCCACCAAGGAGCCATCCTTAACACTACCGCATCTGAAATAAAGCAAATAAAGGGTGTTGTCATTTCAGAGCATCTTTTACTTTACATTATAGACTCGAAGAACAGATTGATAGAGAAAAAAAGTTAAATGGCTACCATGGAACTAGAGAGAATGGGCAAAGAATGCCTACGGAAATAAAATATCATTTGTATGCTATAAACTGAGATATGCTTTCTAAAAATAAGGGGGATTAAGGCTAAGCTATAGAGGTCCAAACTTAAGTTCACATTATCTTTAGGTTTATATACATGGCAAGTCTGAACACACTGAAATCTACAAAACTTAAAATAAAAATGAAAACAAAGCATATCAACTATTTACATATGCTAAAAAAAATATTTTTACTGAAAAAGGTATTTTGGGAGTAAAAACTCCTTTCAACTTTTGAATGAAAATTACCTAGAAGCAACAGGAATGACTTTCACCTCATGGTCAAATATAAACTCTTTACAAAAAGAAAATTATGCAAACAAGTTAAAGCTGACAATATGATTATTTTCTCAGTTCAGAAAAATAAACTCATGAAAAACAATTAGTGCAGTATACCATTCAGTAGCTAAATCTACTGTAAAGTACCATTTTACATCATTAATTACAACATAAATTAGGGAAGATATGCTATAGAAAGGAGTCCCTAAGTGGAGCGGATGGTTAAAGAGGTTCAAATCCATCTAGAGGTGCCTGGAAAGAAAGGCCTGGCAATCCACTTCTGAAAGATCAGACACTAAAAATCCTGTAGAGCACAGTTCTACTGTGACACACATGAGGTCATCATGAGTTAGATCAATTTGAGAGTACCTGGTTTTATGCTATAGAAGAAATCATTACCTGATAAGTGAAACAAAAGATTCCTTAGTTAACAGCTGTATTTCATTCTTCCAAAATCACTTAACGGCCTCTTATTCTGTGTTTTCCCTTTTAAGCTAAGGGTTTATTAATGCCACTTAAAACACATCACTTTCTTCAACCTAAGGCCCTAAGCCTAAATGATCACAGTTGCTGACCTGCTGCCATTTGTGGGAGAAGTGGGTAGACTACTTTAACCATTTACAAGTTTATGATTTTAATGTTGATAACTGGCAACATAACATTACTAGTATAAATTAACTGATGTGTTTTTATCCAGAAGAAGTTTTTCAAGTGTGTTTTTTTAGAAATGATAATGCATTGCCATACTCTTCACAACAGTTCTTTTTCTGACATCGGTCATTCACCCAGCAAGGAATCTTAGTAGGATATGATTCTGTATGTAGAAAACGCCAAAAAATCCACAAGAAAGCTTCTAGAGCAAATAGGGGAATTCTCCAAAGCTGCAGGGTACAAGGACAAGATACAAAGAACAGCTGTTGTTTCTATACACCAGCAATGAGCAATTTCTGAAAATAAAATTAAGAAAGTAATTCCATTTACAATAGCATCTAAAAGAATAAAATACCTAGGAATAAATTTAACCAGGAATGTGCAAGACTTACATAATGAAAAATATAAAACACTGCTGCAAGAGATTAAAGACCTAAGTAAATGGGAAGACATTGTGCGCTTATGGATTGGAAGACTTAACATCATTAAGATGTCAATACTACCCAAAGCAATCTATGTCAACACAATCCTGATTGCAATTCCAACAGCCTTCTTTGAAGAAATGGAAAAACCAGTCCTCAAGTCTATATGGAATTGCAAAGAACTCCAAACAGTCAAAGCAATCCTGAAGAAGAAGGAAACAGGAAAAATCGCACGTCTCAACTTCAAAACACACTATCAAGCTACAGTAATCAAAACAACCTGGCATTGGTATAATAATAAACACAAGATCAATGGAATAGAATTGAGAGTCCAGAAGTAAAGCAATACATCTACAGTCAACTGATTTTGGCAAAGATGCTAAGTCCATGAAATGGGGCAAGAATGGCTTCTTTTATAAACAGCGCTGGGACAACTGGATATCCACACGTGAAAGAATGAAGGACTCACACCTCACACCATATACAAAAATTAACTTAAAAGGGATCAAAGACCTGTATGTAAGAGCTGAAACCATGAAACCCCTAGAAGAAAATACAGGGATATTGCTTCAGAACCTAGTTTTAAACAATATATTCTTGGGATATAACACCAAAAACATTAGCAACAAAAGACAAAACAGATAAATTGGACTTCAGCAAAATCAAAAACTTTTGTTCAACAAAAGACTTCAACAACAAAGTGAAGAAACCACTTACAAATGGAAAAAATTTTAGGGAAGCATATATTGCATAAGGGTTTAATATCCACCATAAAAAACGCCTACAACAACAAAAAGACAATCCAATCAAAAAATGGGCAAAGGATTCGAATAGACATTTAACCAAAGAAGATACACAAACGGTCAATAAGCACATGAAAAGATGCTCAACATATTGGTTCCTTAAAAAGAAAAAAACTAAACCCATTGCTGTCAAGCTGATACTGACTCATGGCAACCCCACAGCACCGAGCAGAACTGCCCTGTAGGGTTTCCAAGGAGTGCCTGGTGGATTCGAACAGCTGAACTTTTGGTTAGCAGCCATACCTCTTAACCGCTACACCACCAGTTTTCCATTAGTCCCTTACCCCCCAAAAACCAAACCCACTGCTGCGGAGTTGATTCCGACACATAGTGACTCTACAGGACAGACTAGAACCGCCCCATAGAGTTTCCAAGGAGCGCCTGGTGGATTTGAACTGCTGACCCTTTGGTTAGCAGCCATAGCACTTGGCCACTGTGCCACCAGGGTTTTCATTAGTCCCTTAGGGAGAAGCAAATCAAAACCACAGTAAGATACTACCGCACCTGCACTAGGATGGCTAAGATAAAAAAAAAAAACAAAATGAAAAACAGCAAGTGTTGGCGACAATGTAGAGAAAATGGAACCCTCATCCATTGCTGATGGGAATGCAAAATGGTATAGTCATTATGGAAAACGGTTTGGCGGTTCCTCAAGAAGTTGAACACAGAAATACCATTTGATCCAGCAAGACTAACCCTAGGTATATACCCAAAAGACTTGAAAAAACTGATGCAAACAGACACATGTACACTAATGTTCATTGCAAAACTACTCACAATAGCCAAAAAGTGGAAGCAACCTAAATTTCCATCACAGAATGAAAAAATGTGGTATATACATACAATGAAATACTCAGTCATACATGAAGAAAAATGAAGTCCTGATAATGCTACAACACAGATGAACCTTGAAAACATTATGATGAGTGAAGTCAATCACAAAAGGAAAAATATTGTATGATGTCACTTACATGAAATATCTAGAATAGGCAAATGTATAGAAACCAAAGCTTATTTGTGATTACCAGGGACAGAAGGGGGAAAAGAGAAGTTATTGTTTAGGAAACACTGAGTTTCTATTTATAATAGAAAATTTGGCAATAGATATTGGTGATAGTTGCACAACATGGTTAATGTAACTGGTGTCACTAAATTGTACATGTGAAAATACTGAATTGGAAATGTGTTACATATACATTTTTACAATTGGAAAAAAAAAAAAAGAATCCTTGTCAGAGAAATATCTGTGTCTCTTAGGTAAGATTTACCTGTCATTATTTTATTACTGAGAACACTTGAGCCATGAGTGACATAAATAAAGCCTGAAACTACTGAATCTTATTCGTAAAACTAAGTTTTCTTTGCCTCTTACAGTAAGTCTAACAAGATTAACTCTTACTTTATAAGGAAAAAAAAAAAAAGACTGGAAATTTAAAACTTTCAGAGCCAAGCACATCTACGACAAAAATTATATTAAATACCTCCATTTTTTGACCATTAGAATACAAGTCAAATTTTTTTTCCTTGTGATGTCTGATAATTACCTGCTTCCTGAATTAGTCAAGATATTCTTCTTTCTGCTTTTTTTTGGGTACGACTTGTTAATAAGATTGAAACAAAATGGTTTACATATTCATACCTGTGTAACTTGTACGACTGTGTATTCCATAAAACAACAGTTCCATCAGCTGCCCCTGACACCAAACAAGTGGAGTCTGGGGAAAACCGGCAAACCCTCACTGGGCTACCGCTGGGCTGTTCCATCACTGCCAAAGTCTGCCCATTTTGCATATTCCATAGGACAGTGGTACCATCTGTTGAACATGATGCCAAAAGATGTCCTGAAGGGGAAAAACAGCACCAGTGGACAGCATATGTATGAAACTTCAATGGCGAGTGTGGTAATTCAGAGAAGTCACTTAAAGAGTACAGGCGGATTGTTTTGTCCAAGGAGCAAGTAGCCAAGAGGGAGGAGGAGAAAGCACAACAATTGACATCGTCACCATGATCAGCTAATGTGTGAATTAGTTTCACCATGTTCTTTATGTGCAGTAAAATAACCTGCAATTTTTTAAAAAAGATAAAGGTTACTTCATCCTAGGAATCATAAATGCAACTCAAATTCATATAAAAGTGCCAAAACCAATGTGCTCAATGAAAACTCCTACATTAATATTTTTAAAGGACAATCTATCATATTTGGGATAACTTTGAGAGACATAAACATTTAAGACTATAGCTGCTGCTGCTGATCACATCTACCACTGCCATACCAGTATAAAGTTCCACAACTGCAAAAGAACCTTCTCAAGTAACTTCAAACTGATTTGATGAACATCCAAAACCAAAACCTCAGGTGTTTATTGTTTGTTGCCTTTGAGCCCTATCTCATAGTTAATTAGCTCTTAACACTGCCTCAATCCAGATCTGGTTAATCTCAACTCAAAAAGATTTTTCACTCTTTTGACAAACTGCCTCAGCTGCTCCTTCTACCGGGTGGAGCCAGGGCTATTTGCTCTGGCTTTAAGATCTAACTGTAGGATTTGCTCAATTAAAAAAAAAAAAACAAAACCTAACAAAGGGTCTCATTCAAAATTTAAGTGGCATGTTGAAAGCTATCATGTCATGGTTTGTCATTCTGGCTGATAAAGAATGAAATGATATAAAAGATCTGAGGTGAGGAACCAACTCTGAATAAATTAAGGAACCAAGAGAAGAAAATGAAAGAGTTGGGGGTAAAAAATTGATTTAGCCAGACTGTGTTCAAGAACAAATTTACAAACTTAGAATAAAATCCAAGCGTCTCACCCTGGCTACGTGATCTGGCCTCTAGTTCTCAGATGTCAACTCCTGCCACCCTCACTCCCTTCTTTCCAGTCTTCCTGACCAAACTGATCCTCGTCTTGGATCTTCATAGAGCTGTTTTCTTATGCTGGAAATTCTCTTCTCTTTGCTCTTGGAATAGCTGGTTTTTATTTCTCATTCGGATCCCAATTTCAGTGTCCCTCCTCAGGGTTTCTCAAGCTAAAGCAACACAACACCCCATATTAATTCTCAGTGTAGCAATTACCATCAAATATACTTGTTTACTGATTTGTTCATTTATTTAGTGGTCTCCCCCACTAGCTTGTCATCTCCAAATGGGTAAGGGACCTTGACAATCATGCTCACTTCTGTATTCACAGCACATAAAACCTAATGTGCTTGAGTAAACACTTGTTGAGTTAATATTTACTTTTTCCAACTGAGTTCTAGCCTTTGGATACTGTATACGAAATATAACAAAATGATTAGAAAATTAAAGTTATCAATACCAAAAAATTTATGGCAGTGGGAAAATGCTGTAAAATGAGAAAATAATCAGCCCTGAAGATATAACATTGGTTTGTAAAATTCATAATCTCTTGTCCTAATCTTGCTTATTTACGGAGATCTCTACGAACAAAAAATGATGGAGCGTGCCTTTTCCCATTTTCATCTTATTCCAAAAGATCAGCCAGTTTTCTACAAACATAAACGCCAACACCGCCAAAACAAACAAACAAAACCTAGCATATTGCTGCTTATGTTATTGCGCTAAAAACAATGAAGATTAGGTGGTGCTTTCTGAAGAACTCCCAGATCTCAGCCGCACAACTGCACGTCGGTAATTTTCCAAACCAAATTATCTGCCCTTTACTTTGGCCTCCCCACCCTGGTGGCACGCCCTGCGGTTCGAGGCCAAGGAAGGATGCCCTCGTCAGTTTAAGAGTTTGCTTTGAAGATCTCTCACCCTACTCCTACCTGCCTCAGCTCTCACGCCAAACACTAAAGACCCTGGTAAACCGAGTCAACTCGTCAGTGTCAACACACGCAAGCCTCATCTAATTCAAAACAAACAGGAAACGTGCCAAGAGTCTCCCCAAATAAGGCTTGCCACTTACTCCCCCCGCAGGCGAGGTCTCTGCGGACCGGGCGACTCCTTGCAGGAGGGCGGCCTCTGACGCTGGGCGCTCACCCCGAAGCGGGCGCGGCCACAGGGACTTCCGGGGACCGGCTCTAGGACGGGGCCCGGGTGGAGCTTCCCCCGGACGCCCAATTCCCAGGTCGACGCTGCGCAACCGTGCCTCGCTCCGGTCAAGGTGCCGGCCTGTCCCTGTAGCAGCTCAGAACCACAAACACAGAGTTCCGACGCCCAGAACCTGGAGGGTATGCAGGCTGACGGAGACGCCAGCCAGAACCGCACCGCTCCGACGGAGGCTGCGCTGCCCCACCTGCCACAGCTGCTGCTAACCGGGCCAGTGGGCGCGACCCTCAGGTGCCAGCTAGCCGCGCGGGCCACGTGACGCGCAGGTGAGGCGGGCGTGGCGGCGCCCACGGAGACTTTGGAGGAGGCCGCGCCCTTCCGGGAACGGGGAGCGCCATGGCGCATGCGCGCCCTTCCTCACGCCGACCGTGAGGTCTCTGAGCTCTGGCTCCAGATTCACGATGAGCCTCTGCGCCAGGTTCACTTGGAAGGAGCCTTTCGTTGCAGTATTTTCTCAGTAGAGAAAACTGAGATCCCGAGGTGTAGCGAGTACTGTGTGACACTGAAATGTAGTTTTAAAAGGGGCTTTGTATAAACGGTCTGGTTAAAAAAAAAAAAAATTTTTTTTTTTTTTTAGCCCAGCTTAAAGTTTTTTATTCTTCTTTTACTCCACTGAATTGCTCCATCCTATACTGTCTTGGGAGCCCTGGTGTCGCAGTGGTTAAGCGTTCACCTGCTAACCAAAAGGCTACAGTTCGAATCCACCAGCCGCTCTTTGGAAACCCCTTGGAGCAGTTCTACTCTTCCTATAGGATCCTAATGAGTCAGAATCCACTCGATGACAACGGTTTGTTTCGGTTGTTTGGTTTTTGCACTGTCTTTGCTCTCCCCTGACCTCCCTGAAAGCCTGGCGGCGTAGTGGTTAAGTGCCACAGCTGCTAACCCAAAGGGCACCAGTTCAAATCCACCAGGCACTCCTTGGAAAATCTGTGGGGCAGTTCTGCTCAGTTGTATAGGGTCCCTATGAGTGGGAATGGACTCCACGGCAACCGGTTTGGTTTGGTTTTTTTGACCTCCCTGAGTGGTCTCTGTTTAGGCTTGCTCTGCCCTCAGCGGCCCAAGACTTCCTGTCTTCTACCGTCGCCTCTGTGTTCATGTCTCCCAAAATCTCTCTTTTCAGGCCAGGCTGCTTGCCCCTGGCCTCCCAGTCTTGCCATTTCCCCTGCTTACCAGGCAGGTCGGGGTGGTTCCCATAGTATCACCTGAACCAGAAAAAAAAAAAAAGAACCAGATGTGCGTTTAATTCAACCTTTCCGGGTGTTTCAACGAGGGCCAAGGATAAACTGTGGTTTCCATTGACTAGAAAGTGACCCTGCCAGCCCCTTTTAAGACAAAAAGTTGTCCAGAAAAGTTCCTAGGCAATAATATAGCACTATGTTCAGGTGAGAATCTAAGTTTGTTTTTGTTTTGTTTTTTGATCCATGCAACTTTAGAGTTTTTTTTTTTTAATGGGGATACATTAAAAAATGATCAACTTGAGGAAACTACAGTCATATATTTGAAGAGTAATAACCTAAAATGCTCACATTTAAAGATGAAATTGAGATCACTGGAAATTGTAATTAAAAAAAAAAAGCCTAAAACCAAAAACTAAACCCATTGCTATCAAGTTGATTCCGACTCATAGCGACCCTATAGAACAGGGTAGAGCTGCCCCATAGAGTTTACAAGGAGCGCCTGGTGGATTTGGTTCACAGCCGTAGCACTTCACCACTACGCCACCAGGGTCTCCAAAAAAAGAAAAAAGCGTAAGAGGAAATGAATTCATGATTTGGAGAAGCTCATGTGATTTTAAAACTTACTGTGCATCATGACTCTGAGCATCTGATTGTTTCAAAGAACTGCCATAACAGTGTTATTCTAAAGACAACTTTTGATTAAATAATAGAACTCTGTAGGAAATATGGAGCCCTGGTGGCGCAGTGATTACGAGCTCGGCTGCTAACCGAAAGGTCGGCAGTTGGAATCCACCAGCCCTTCCTTGGAAACCCTACGGGGCAGTTCTACTCTGTCTATAGGTTCGCTATGAGTGGGAATCGACTTCATGGCAATGGGAACGAGGTAGGAAATATGGATTATATAAATAAGAAAATAACCAATCATCACACTGCTCAGATAACCCACTCAGAAGTAACATTTCCTTCTGGACTTTCATTTATATAAATATAGTTTTACAAAAAGTCCTGTAAATGCCTTTTTTAAAACTCAAACTTATATCCTGAGTGTTTTCCCTGTCTAAAATTTCTTCATTAGCCTTTTTTTTTTCTGCCTAATGGTCCACATGGAAGCCTAGCATAATTTAAAATTTCCCTTATTGTTGGATGGTTGCTTCATCATTTTTGCTCTTAATATAAATAATGCTAGATTAAATATCTTTGTACATAAATCTGTATTCACATTTCTGAACATTTACGTAGGATATAACGCATTCCCATCGAGTCAATTCCCACTCATAGTGACCCTAGAGGACAGAGTGGAACTGTCCTATAGAGTTTCCAAGGCTGTAATCTTTTTTAATCTTTAGGAAGTGGACTGCCACGTCTTTCTTCCATGGAGCTGCTGGTGGTTCGAACCCCCAACCTTGTCATTAGCAGCCAAGCACTTACCATTGCACAAACAGGGCTCCTACTTAGAATATGTTGCTGTAGTTAAGTCCTTTGGAGTCAGCCAACTCATTGCGACCCCATGTACAACAGAACAAAACACTGCCTGGTCCTGTGCCATCTTCACAATCATTGTTATGCTTGAGCCTATTGTTGCAGCCACTGTGTTGAGGATCTTCCTCTTTTTCGATCACCCTCTACTTTACCAAGCATGATGTCCTTCTCCAAGGACTGGCCCGTCCTGATAACATGTCCAAAATAATGTGAGAAGTCTTGCCATCCTTGCTTCTAAGGAGCATTCTGGCTATACTTGTTCCAAGACAGATTTGTTCATTCTTCTGACAGTCCATGGTATATTACGTATTCTTTGCCAACACCATAATTCAAAGGCATCAATTCTTCTTCAGTCTACCTTATTCATTGTCCAGCTTTCTCATGCGTATGAAGCAATTGAAAACACCATGGCTTGGGTCAGGTGAGCCTTAGTCCTTAAAGTGACATCTTTGCTTTTTAACACTTTGAAGAGGCCTTTTGCAGCAGATTTGCCCAATGCAAATATAGTTGAATATAAATGGAATTATTGGGCATAAATGTGTAGAGATCCTTAAGTATTGCCACGTTGCTTTTCAGAGAGGCTCTATAATGTATACTCTCAGTTCTATGTGTTTATGCCTGTCTCTCCATTCTAATCTGCCAGGCGCTCCTTGGAAACTCTATAGGGCAGTTCTATTCTGTCCTATAGGGTCGCTATGGGTTGAAATCGACTCGATGGCACTGGGTTTGGTATGGTTTTTTTTCTCCACATTGTTGCCAGACTTGCGTAACACCTTTTTAATCTTTGGTAATTTGATAGGCAAAATTGGTTATAACATTCTGTAAATAAAATAGGTAAAAGAAAATCCTGTTTATACATGCCAACAATTAGGCACAGTGCTCTCATGATCAGTATGGTGTTGTTGCCTGCCGTGAACGGAAAGGTAGTTTCAGAGATGCAAGCCCTACTTAGCTGGTTTCCAGCCTATGAGTTTGCATTTGGGGAGATGTTGACTAAAACATCCTACCAATATACAACAGAAACATTGTACCAGTTGTGCCTTTGAGTCGACTTCGACTCATGGTGACCCCATGTGTGTCAGAGTAGAACTGTACTCCACAGGGTTTTCAGTGGGTGGTTTTTCAGAAGTAGATCGCCAGACCTTTCTTCCAAGGCACCTCGGTGAAATTGAACCTCCAGTCTTTCAGTTAGCAGCAGAGCACGTTAAACATTTGCACCACCCAGGAAGAGAGATCCTTTTAGCACATAAGTGAACTGGTTATCTTATCTCACGAAACAGAGTATAAATACTGTGTAGGATCTTTGACTTGGAATTTTAAAGATTTGAATATCTGATGCATTCTTGCTTTAATTATGTAGCTCTGGTCAATAATTAATCCTGTTTCCTCATTAAATTTCTAGTTGTGCTCCTTGTAATAATGCTACTTGAGGAATATAGAAAACAATTTTAAATGGTGTATTTAAAGGGAAATTAACTTTTTGATTAAACAGTAATACATGCTCTAAAAATACAAACTCATTGGAAGCCGAATAGGTGTGAATCAATTAGTGAGCTAATTAGTGTAAAAAAAAAAAAATCAGTGAGCCACTGATTATTAAAATGTGTGATCCAGAGTAAACAAGTCCTCATAGGAGAGGGAGAGATGATTGGTGCTGATGTAATTGGAAAAGGTGGGTGTGTAGGAATGGGTCCTAAATAGGCCTAAAGCCTGGGCCAGCTGAGGAATGAGCTTTCATAGTAAATACTCCTGAATGTATTGGGGTTGTTTTGCCCTGCAGGCAAACCTAAGGCCAGAGGTCCTAGAACAGTTGGGCAGGGTAGAGCTTAAGGCGTAAAAACTCCCTTGAGGTGTTCAGTTTTCAAAAATGTATGAAGCTCAATGCGTGATATGTGTCCTTTTTTGTGTGTATATTATACTTCAGTAGGAAGGCTTTTGAACATTCATGAGAATGGCCCAGGGATTCTCGCATGTCTGATGCAATCCTTTACTCTCCACACCTGATATCATCCAGAGTCCCACCTCCCCGTTGAGAGCACTGGGGATCTGGGAAGCTGTAACCCTGTCTGGGAGCTTGCTGTGTTATGGAACATTCTCTGAATTCCCTTAATGCTTTCTGTCTTAGTTTCCTAGTGTTGTCATAACAACAACAACAACAACAAAAATACCATAGTGGTTGGATTTGAAGGACAGAAATTTATTTACACTGAGTTTTGGAGGCTAAACGTCTAAATCGGTGTCCTGTGGTCTTCTCGCCTAGTTTTTGGAGTCTGCCAGCAATCGTTGGCATTGTTTTTGCTCGTAGTAGATCCGTACGTGGCATCTGTCTTCTCCTGCATGTTCTCTGTGCCTATTCTATATTTTTTCCTAAGACACCATTCAGAAGTGGTAAGGTTTAGGACTCACCCTGCTCTAATGTGACTCATTAACATAACAAAACGCCTATTTTCAAACCAAAATCAGTGATAAGCCTGAGGTTTTCCAGCTTCTAGAAGTCTTTGAATGTAATAACTAGGGTTTTAATATTAAATTCCAGTGTTCCAAATAGCCTCAAGTAAATGGTACATGTGTCTGTAATGATGCATAAGCTATTTTTTAAATGTGATTTATTTTAAGAATAAAATATTTTAAGCATGGAGACATGGAAATAATAATAATAGATATACTTAGTGATAAAAAGATTGGAAACCACTTGAAACTATGAAGATGAGCAAGGGATGCGACTTTTAATTCTGACTCACAGCAGGCACCAATCTGTTACATTCAAAGCTGGGTTACTCCACGTAAAAAAGGTTCCTTCCCACTTGTCTTTCAAATATTATGACTCTTAAATTATGTGAAAGAGTGTTTAGACATAGTTTATACCTCCATAGCACCAATCCCACAATGAAAGTAATTAACACCAGAAGATGACCTATATACCCTGAAAATCCTCCACTGCTGGAGGTCACTGCATCATATGCTAATAAGTGCCCAATAAATAAAAATAACGGATAAAAATAGTAAAATTAAGAATGTAATACTAAACCTTTAGATTTTTAAAAATTAACTATTTAATTTACATTAAATACAGCCATTTAAACTATATGGTATGTTGAGTTTTGACAACAGTAAAAAAAAAAAAAAAAGTAGTAGAATAATTCTATTACACAAAAAGTTCCTTCTTCACACTTTGCCATTCCTGCCCCTGGCCCTAGGTAACCACTGCCTTTTCCTGAATTTCATATAAATGGAATCATATAGTGTGTTCTGTTTTGTGTCTGGCTTCTTTTGTTCATCATCATGCTTTTGAATTTCAACCTTGTTGTTGTATTGTTACCTTTTATAGCTGAATAATGTTCCATTGTATGGATATACCACAATGAACATTTATGTACAAGTCTTTGAAGATGTTTTCATTTATCTTGATTAATATATAAAATTGGAATAGCTGGGTTATATGGGAAGTGCATCTTTAAATTTTAAGAAACTACCAGTTTTTCAAAATAGTTATACCATCTTGTACTCCCAACAGTAATTTATGAGTTCCGATTCCTCCGTATCATTGCCAACACTTGGATTACTGTCAGTCTTTTTAATTATAGCCCTTCTAGTGGGTGTGTAGTCATATCTCATCATGCTTTTTAAAAACTTACATGTATTTGATACCAATGACAGTAAGCATCTTTTAACATGCTCATTGACAATTGTATATCTTCTTTTGTGGCATTATATCTTGTAAAGGTTTTTTGTTTAACTTATTTTGGATTCAAACCTTTAAAAGACAGATGTATTGCAAATATTTTCTCCTGGTGGGTGGTTTGTTTTTTTGTTTTCTTAACTTTTTTTCTTTGCATTTTTTTAATTGTGGTAAAATATACATAGTTAAGTGTATACAATTCAGGGACGTTAAGTACATTCACAGTGTTGGGCCACCATCACCACTATTAATTTCCAGAACTTTTCTCATCATCCCAAATGTAAACTCTGCACCCATTAAGCGATAACTCCTCATACTCGCCCTTCTCACAGCCCTGGAAACCTCTATTCTACTCCCTCTATGAACTTGCCTATTCTAGATATCTAAGTGGAATCATACTGTATTTGACCTTTGTGTCTGCCTTATTTCACTTAGCATAATGGTTCCAGTGTTCATCCATGCTGTAGCATGTATCAGAACTTTATTCCTTTTTATGGCTGAATAATATTCCATTAATATCTTTTGAAGAACAGAAATGTTTAATTTTGATGAAGTCCAATTTGTCAATTTTTTCTTCATAAGACTGACCTTGTATCTTGTGACCTGGCTAAATTCTCTTTATTATTTCCAGTATTTTTTTTTAGTCTCTTTAGGATTGTGTACGTACCTGATCATGCTGATTGTATCATCTGCAAACAGACAGTTTTGCTTCTTCTACTCATCTGTATGGTTTTTATTTCTTATTGCACAAGTTAATATTTCCATTTCCTTACAGGTGTGGTAAGCATGGTTATCCTTTCCTTGTTCCCAATCTTAGGAGAAAAGTATTTGGTTTTTGACCATTAAATATGATGTTAAACGTAGGTTTTCCTAGAGGCCTGTCATCAGGTTGAGGAGGTTCCCTTTCATTCCTAATTTGCTTAGAATTTTTAAACATGAAATAGGCATTGAATTCTGACAAATGCTTTTTCTGCATCTATTGAGATGATCATTTGGTTTTCTCCTTTATTCTCTTAATATGGTAAATTTTAAGTTAAGCTAACCTTGTATTCTTAGGAGAGACCACACCTGATCATGATGTTATTTTCCTTTATCTATATTGCTTTTTTTTTTTTATATTGCTGGACTCAATTTCCTAATATTTTGCTAAGTATTTTTGTTTCTATATTCACAAGGAATATCAATTAACAGTTTTCTTGTCATGTCTTTTTATGCTTTCAGTATCACACTTTCAAGTACTGCTTTTGCTACAGTTAACTTGTAAATTTATAATACCAGTAATACCTAGGAATCCTCCATCTTTTCTATCCACCTGTATATACCTGAGCTTTTTCCTTATTAGTATCAGCCTTGTCAACTAACTAGAGCAAATGCTATTGTTTCATCTCCTGGATATCACTACTGAAAATAGAATTGGGGCCATTTTTATGGTTTCTAGAAGGCTGATAGACTTAGATATAATATCTATGTAAAACTACCAAAAGACAAGTTGAAGTTATTAACATGATTAGAGAAATTACTTGATACTTTCCCAAACATGGCCTTCAAATTCAAAACCTGTATGAATTGTTAGTGAAAAATAAGTAATCTAAACAAATACTGAACTTTGGTTGGGAGGTAGGGAAAAAGAGAACCCTCTCCAGTGCTGGCAGAAGTGTAAACTGGTGCAGTCATCTGGAGAGTAGTGTGACAATACCATGGAAGGTAAGCGCATACATAGGCAACAACTTGGGGATTCTCCCCTGTGTATAGATCCTAGGGAAACTCTTACCGTAGTGTGTTAGCTAGCTATTGCTCTTTAACAAATTACGTCAGAACTTAATGGCTTAAAACAACAGTGAACGTTTATTATTTCACAATCTCTCTGGGTTAGGAATTCAGAAGTGACCTAGCTGGATAGTTCTGGCTCGGGGCCTCTCACGAAGTTGCAGTCAAGATGTTGGCTGAGGCTGCAGTCATCTGAAGGTTTAACTTGGGCTGAAGGATCCACTGCCGGGATGCCTCAGTCACATGGCTGGCAAGTGGGTACTGGCTATTGGCCATTCCATAGGCCTGCTTGAGTTTTCCTCACAACATATTGGTTGGTTTTACCCAGAGCAAGCAATTCAAGAGAATAACGTAGAAGCAGTGATATCTTCTATGACCTATTTTTGGAAGTCACATACCATCACTCTGCCATATTAAGTTGGTCATACAGACTAACCCTGATACAATCTGGGAAGGGCTTATACAAGGGCATGAATACCAGGGGGCCACTGGGAGGCCATCTTGGAGGCTGGATCCACACACAGGTCCATAAGAAGACATTTATGACAACATTCATTGCAGTATTATTTGTGGTGGCCAGGAGTTACAGGCAACTTAAGCTTTCATTCCTATGGAAGTTTGTAAGTAAAATGTGGTTTATGCCAGTCACAGAATACATTACAGCAATCAAAAATAATGAAGTAGATTTACATAGTTTTCCAACCCCGAAGAATCAGAATTAAAAACAGAATGAGCTTTATAGCATAATGCAATTGATACAGGTTTAAAAGCACTGTATATATTTTTAAATATTTTATTAATATATATTAAATATATTTTTAAAGATACACATATAACATTAGGAGCCCTAATACATGGCATAAACACTATACAAAACAATATAAAGAATGTAAAAGAAAAACTAGATAACTGGGAGCTCCTAAAAATCAAACACCTATGCTCATCCAAAGACTTCACCAAAGGAGTAAAAAGACTACCTACAGACTGGGAGAAAGTTTTTAGCTATGACACTTCTGATCAGTGCCTGATCTCTAAAATCTACATGATACTGCAAGAACTCAACTGCAAAAAGACAACCCAATTAAAAAATGGGCAAAAGATATGAATAGACACTTCACTAAAGAAGACATTCAGGTAGCTAACAGATATATGAGGAAATGTTCACAATCATTAGCCATTAGAGAAATGCAGATCAAAACTACAATGAGATTTCATCTCACTCCAACAAGGCTGGCATTAATACAAAAACACAAAATAATAAATGTTGGAGAGGCTGTGGAGAGATTGCAACACTTATACCCTGCCGGTGGGAATATCAAATGGTACAACCACTTTGGACATCGATTTGGCGCTTCCTTAAAAAGCTAGAAATAGAACTACCATACGATCCAGCAATCCCACTTCTTGGAATATATCCTAGAGAAATAAGAGCCTTTACACGAACAGATATATGCACACCCATGTTTACTGCAGCACTGTTTACAATAGCAAAAAGATGGAAGCAACCAAGGTGCCCATCAACGGATGAATGGATAAATTATGGTATATTCACACAATGGAATACTACGCATTGATAAAGAACAGTGAGGAATCTGTGAAACATTTCATAACGTGGAGGAACCTGGAAGGCATTATGCTGAGTGAAATTAGTCAGTTGCAAAAGGACAAATATTGTATAAGACCACTATTGTAAGAACTCAAGAAATAGTTTAAACAGAGAAGAAAAAATTCTTTGATGGTTACAAGAAGGGGGAGGGAGGGAGGGTGGGAGAAGCGTATTCACTAATTAGATAGTAGATAAGAACTACTTTAGGTGAAGGGAAAGACAACACGCAATACAGGGGAGGTCAGCACAATTGGACTAAACCAAAAGCAAAGAAGTTTCCTGAATGAACTGAATGCTTTGAAGGCCAGCATAGCAGGGGCAGGGGTCTGGGGACCATGGTTTCAGGGGACATGTAAGTCAATTGGCATAATAAAATCTATTAAGAAAACATTCTGCATCCCACTTTGAAGAGTGGCGTCTCGGGTCTTAAACACTAGCAAGCAGCCATCTAAGATGCATCAATTGGTCTCAACCTACCTGGATCAAAGGAGAATGAAGAACACCAAGGACACAAGGCGATTGCAAGCCCAAGAGACAGAAAGAGCCACGCGAACCTGAGACTACATCATCCTGAGACCAGAAGAACTAGATGGTGCCCGGCTACAACTGATGGCTGCCCTGACAGGGAACACCAACAGAGAACCCCTGAGGGAGCAAGTGAGCAGTGGGATGCAGACCCCAAATTCTCATAAGACCAGACTTAATGGTCTGACTGAGACTAGAATGACCCCGGTGGTCATGGCCCCCAGGCCTTCTGTTGGCCTAGGACAGGTACCATTCCCGATGATAACTCTTCAGACGTGGATTGGGACTGGACAATGGGTTGGAGAGGGATGCTGGTGAGGAATGAGCTTCTTGGATCAGGTGGACACTTAAGACTATGTTGGCATCTCCTGTCTGGAGGGGAGATGAGAGGGTGGAGGGGGTTAGAAGCTGGTGAAATGGAAGCGAAAACAGAGTGGAGGGAGAGAGCAGACTGTTTTATTAGGGGGAGAGTAACTGGGAGTGTGTAACAAGGTGTATACATGTTTTTGTGTGAGAGACTGACTTGATTTGTAAACTTTGACTTAAAGCACAATAAAAATTATATTAAAAAAAGATACATATATAGCCAAATAAATATATTTTAAAAAGGTGGACTGGAAAGACATATCAAAAAGTATTTCTGCACAGGGGGGTTCGGAGCCGGGGAAGGAATTGGAAATGAAAAAATCAAAGAAGGGCTTTGTAAGAACAATGTGGAGATGGCCCCCAGACACCATTATAGCTCAGTAATGAAGTCACTTCTGAGGGTCACTCTTTGGCCAAAGATTAGACAGGCCCATAAAACAAAAGGAGACTAAAGGGGGCAAGGGTGAGAAGGCAGGAAGGGACAGGAAAGCTGGTAATGGGTAGCTCAAGGTCAAAAAGGGGAGATGTTGACATGTTGTGGGGTTGGCAACCAGTGTCACAAAACGATATGTGTATTGTTTAATAAGAAGGTAGTTTGTTCTGGAAACCTTCGTCTAATGTAGAATTAAAAAAAAAAAAAAAAAAGTAGAATGTGGAGAGTGTGCCATGAAGTACCTAAATTTTGTATAGTTGAGGCCTAAAAAAAAAAAATTTTTTTTTTTTTTAAAGTGGAGTTTGTAAGCAGGCCTAAGAGATCTTACTGAAGCAAGATTTCAAGAGTTAAGGGTCAGGCTTTAGCAGTTTCTCTATGCTGGACTTTTTTATAAGAATCACATTACTGTTATAGTTCCCTTATCTACTTATTGGAACGAAATTCTTTTAACAGAACACAAACCTCTTTCATTTCTCTAATGGATATATTTCAGATAGAAATAATCTTGAGAGAGGTAGCCCACAAATTAAATTTATAATAAAGAGTAAATAATCGATATCAGATTTCCTTGTTGAGGATCTGTTTAATGAGAAAAGGATAAAAGAACAGGATTTTAAACTTCCTGAAAGGGTACTGGTTGGTGTGCAGGGGCTGGGAAAGGGAAGGACCGCAGATGGGTGCATTAAGACCAGATGCTTTACAACTACAATTAAAATTAGTTCTTGCAACGAATTTTTTTTTTTTAATTTTTATTGAGCTTCAAGTGAACATTTACAAATCAAGTCAGTCTGTCATATGTAAGTTTATATACACCTTACTCCATACTCCCACTTGCTCTCCCCCTAATGAGTCAGCCCTTCCAGTCTCTCCTTTTGCGACAATTTTGCCAGCTTCCAACCCTCTCTACCCTCCCATCCCCCCTCCAGACAGGAGATGCCAACACAGTCTCAAGTGTCCACCTGATACAAGTAGCTCACTCTTCATCAGCATCTCTCTCCTACCCACTGTCCAGTCCCTTCCATGTCTGATGAATTGTCTTCAGGAATGGTTCCTGTCCTGGGCCAACAGAAGGTTTGGGGACCATGACTGCCGGGATTCCTCTAGTCTCAGTCAGACCATTAAGTCTGGTCTTTTTATGAGAATTTGGGGTCTGTATCCCACTGATCTCCTGCTCCCTCAGGGGTTCTCTGTTGTGCTCCCTGTCAGGGCAGTCATCGGTTGTGGCCAGGCACCAACTAGTTCTTCTGGTCTCAGGATGATGTAAGTCTCTGGTTCATGTGGCCCTTTCTGTCTCTTGGGCTCAAAGTTATCGTGTGACCTTGGTGTTCTTCATTCTCCTTTGATCCAGGTGGGTTGAGACCAATTGATTCTTGCAACAAATTTTATTTGCGTGTTGGAACAAGAAAAAGAGATAACCTTGCATTCGTGGTAATTTAGTTCTTCTGAGTTCAAGATATACCCATACATACATTTTACCTGTTTAATTTCCATTGTGGTTAATAACTAAGTAAATATTAACTTACTTTTCATGTATTGTTTCAAACTAATGATTAACTTCTGGGTTTAATAGTAGTGCATTCTACTTGATTGGTTATTCTTACTTTGTCGCCATTTGAGTCATAATTTAAATCTAAACTTCAGGGCAAACCAGTTTTTTTTTTTTTTACAATCTATTTTTATACAGCAATTAGGACTAAAAGGAGAAGGTTTAGGTTAAAGCCTAATTTTTCTTATTGAAAGCAGAGGGTTAGGATAATTTTTTTTTATATTTGAGGAGAACAATGACATGGGCTTTAACTGACAATATACCCAACTTAGGGCATATAAATGTACTCGTCGTTTACATAACAAGTGATCCACAAACATATAGTAGCAATCATCCCCTAGTACAATTTCAGCCCTTTTGGGATCTTAGATTCATGCCCCCTACTTCCTAAATAGCTACTCCTTTTGTGTAAGAACAATGTATATGCCAGTCCCAAATAGCCAATATTCATCAGGTTTTTCTTTTTTCAGAGACAGCTTTATCCTTAAAAGAAAATGATACTCTTGAAAAACTGTCTGCTTTGTGTGTGTATGTGTGTGTTCAAGTATCAGCTTCTCCTTTATGAGCCTCTACCCCCCAAAACAACCCAGTGCCATGAGCCTCTACGCAGGCATTAATATCAAGGCCCTTATATGCCATCTAACAAATTAACATAAGCATTATAATTTCTAAGGCAAAAAACCCAAATCGCAGAAGAATCCCCACAGAACATCTTCTGGCAGTTCTATCAATACAAAATCCCAACATGTTACTTATAGTGCCACCTCATTTCCTGCTCCATGTGGTATTTTTGATTCAGCACGAGCCCCCTTAAAGCATCACTGTAATATGTGGGTAACAGAAACTGACACATTTACATAGTAACACCTGATTTTCACACAAGTCTTCAAAAACTCTAGGGATTTTGGAAAACATTCTGTGGCTTCAAAGCATTTTAAAGTTAAAAATATTTCCTTCAAAGTTTTTTTTATTCTCCTTTCACTATTAAAAGCAGAGTTCATTACCTAAGGACCACTAGGCTGTAAGCTCCACGTGGGCAGGGCCTATGCTTGTCTTGTTTACCAGTGATTTCCCAGAGCCCCGTGGAAGACCCCACAAGGTGTCAAACTGTATTTCTGGAATGCTTGACTTTGTATCTCATAACTTAAACTAATTTATACGATCAATATTTCTTACTGACAACTGGATTATGTGTCTGCCACTAGAGACGTTTCTCATATCAGAACAAGACCTTAAAAATGTACCTTAATATCTGCATATTAAAGATGTGAAATAAGAAATAAAACGAGGGCCAGAGAGGTTAAAAGACTCATGAAGGTCACATCACATGACTCAAATCCACCCTCCTCCACCCAGCACAATGTCTTTTCAATCACACTGCTTTATGATTCTGTAAAAACCAAATTTAAATTAACTGCCTTTCTGAAAAGAATATATTTTCAGGTCCATTAAGAAAAACTAAAAAACTTGTTTGTAAAAGTCTTTTATTGTATCCGTGCGACACATAGTAGTGAAAAATAACACTCCTAAAAAAAAGAATGCTACCTTTTCCACAACATTTTATTTTAAATAAAATTTCAAGTACTCTTACATAGGTACAAAAAAAATTCTGATCTATTTGCCTCCAACAGGCCACCACAACCAACACACAGTAGATAAAACACAGTGGTTACAAATGTCTTTTAAATTTATTTTTGAGGCAAGGCAAATGGGAGGGAAATGTTTCTATGAAAAAATACTGTGTGCGTAGGAAATTGTCACAATTTTATTCCACATGGATACAAATGATTATACTTTAATTTAGGCCCTGGTGGCTTGAAATTATATAACAAAATAGAAAAATGGAAAACTAATATCCCCTACACCCTGTTTCAAAGGCAGGCACTACCAAGATTAAGGAGACCCCACAGTGTAGGTAGAGGATAATTACTGTACAAGCTATATAGCTATAATTACCTTCAGACTAAAATAAAATGCTACAGTCCTTCTAAGGCATAAACAATAATGTCTGCAAACAATATATACACATAATACATATTTAAAACAAGACTTAATATAAACAATAATGAACAGTATATACACGTTAATTTTTCTTCACTGTCTTGAAATACAATTTAACTACACAAGTGATGCAGCAACATATATATAAATGTACTTGTAACTCTACAGTAAAGTTTATTTTTGGTGCTTTTATAGCACATCAGTGTAAACAGTTTAACTTGGCTTTGTTTTATATTTTAAAACATTCCTTGTTGTATTTTCAAGATTTAAAGCAATTTTTCTAGTTCTTCCTTTTCACAGAAAACGAAGATTCTGGATGTGGTTTAATCATAAATAATTCATAAAATTAAATACATTCACTAAAAAATAAACTACAAAGTAAAAAAATGAAAAATAGATATTTATTGAGAGGGAAAGGAGAACCATTCCCAAGTTAGAGCTCTGGTGTTGAATATTCAGTGCGATTTGATATATTTTAATTGCTATTGCACTATAACACCCTTTCCTTTGAAAATTCTTTGGGTGTGCTTCCCTGTTCTACCTAAATTAGCTGATAAATCACATAAACCAATAACCAAGGGCCTTGGTTGTTGTAGGAGTGAAGCCTTTAAAAATGGTATCATTCTTCTGATACTTTTTTTCTGTGATATTTATTTTAAGGAAAAAAAGTCATTATGTATGTGCCTTGCACGTTTATGTAAATACAGTTCACATTGCTGGTCTCATTTGTCCTTGTTTGAAAGGAAAAAAAAAAAAAAGGAAAGATTATTATAACTTCAGCTCACTTTGAAAGTATCTGTCCACTTTTTTTCAAAATACTTCCTCATACTGTGGCCAGCTCTGCCTATATCCGAATCATCTTCATTAAATGTTTCACAGTTGTCAAAAACAAGCCTGACATCTAGAGCAAAGGTTTCAAGGTTCGGATACCTGAAAGAAAACACGTGATTAGAGATTGCCTTTGTGGTTGCAGCTTAGGCTTATAATAAAAATGAAGAGGTAATAAAAGGTAAAATAAGAAGTAAAACTGAAAGGAAGAAGAAAAGATTAGGATAACTATTTCAACTGGTATCTAAAATATATGATACTCCTTTGTAAACATTTTTAAAAATTCCATGTCTGCCACTATGTAAGATTTAAAGACTGGTTAAATGGAAAAACTAATCTCTCTGAAGATCAAGACATGTTTCAACTAACTGACATTTTCTCATATCCCATTTCCTGTATGAACTATATCAAAATTCTGTTACAGAACTCATCCCACTTGACTAGTTTATTAACTCTTCTATTGCTTATAGTGCCCTATTCTCAGCTTAGATATCTTAAACATATTATCGGCATTCAAAAATGTTCAGTTGAGGGAGGAATAATGTAAATGCTTTCTATGCACTATAAATAATATGCTTACTTACCCTGTAGCTTATACAGATATTCCAAGATATGACACTCTCCGTTAAACCTCCTCCATTTCCCATCTCCCTTCTTGCTCCAGGTATACTATTTTGCTCAAGCACTGGGGCATGATGATCCAAAGCAGACAAAAAAAGCATGTGGGAAGTTCAAGTCCACCAGAAATGCCTCAGAAGAAAGGCCTGGCAATCTACTTCTGAAATAATCAGCCATCGAAAACCCTATGGAACACAGTTCTACTCTGACACATGGAGGGTTGGCCATGAGTCAGAATCAACTCTGGCGACTGGAACTGGATCCCTTTACCAGAGATAACATTATGAAAAACATTATCTCTGGTAAAGCGATGAAGCAGTGTGGCTTTAATGCTTTTCTGGTGGGATAAGCCCAATTCTCTTCTGCTGTGTAGGAGCACGGAGAACAGAAAGATAAATGAATCAGTCTAAGCTTACTGGTCAGAGAAGAATGGTACAGCTAAAGCCAACACAAACCCAATTTGATACAATTTCAATATTCTGAAAGAGGGCTTTCAGAAATTCAAATTTTAAATTAATTCTAATTTATTCATAAGTTGGATATTAAAATAAGTTACCCATTAGAAATACCTGTGAGGGACTGAAGTCCTAAGACCTTATAAAATGGAATTCTGTTTCTTTGATGAAATACTTTATAGTCTTTCACTCTCTATGTGTAACAGTGAAAGAAACAGAAGTTTTCTGTCTGTAACAAGCTCACAGAGAGTTGAGTCAGCCCTCATATAACCTCATCCATTTTCCTCTTCTTCTGGGATTTTTTAATTTTTTTAATTGAGGTAAAATTCACATAACATAAAATCAACTGTTTTAAAGTGAACAATTCAGAGGCATTTAGTACATCACGATGCTGTGAAACCACAACCTCTATCTAGTTTCAAAACATTTTTAACCCCAAAAGGAAATCCTGAGCCCATTAAGCACTTAATATCCACACCCCTTTTCCCCCAGCTCCTGGCAACAATCAGTCTGCTTTCTGTCTCTGTAGATTTACCTATTCTGAATATTTCATATTAATGAAATCATACACTATATGTGAGAAATACTTTTTATAAAATAGTTTAAAGTTACTTCAAGGACTATTTTTCTCTTTATACTATCCCTTACCACAAGAAAAGGTCTTAATGGTTGATGCTACAGAGACTGCAATGTAGGAAAGAATTCTAGGTGAGATTCTAGGGAGATAACGCCCACATTCAAACCCTTCCTTTAGGGGGATGTGGAAGCTGAAGGAGTCCAGAAAGATTAATTAAAGCAGGTACTTCCTCCTTTCAGGTCTCTAAATTTCTACTTTACAAATTTGAAATACTGTATACGAACTCATTAGTAGGGGTTTAATTAACTTGAAGTTAGAGACTGATGAATCCAATAAGTTCTGCCTACCACACGGCTGGGGTCACAAATAGCTTATACAGAATATCTTCCTCTCTGCCTGCCTCCACCGTGCTCCCCTCAATCATTTCTCAGGACTCATTCTCAAAAGAGAACTTCAGTCAATTTCTAAGCCTTCACTTTGGGGACTTTGACATTTAGGTTCATCCTCTATACAGGAATTGGAGGATCATGGAAGTTAAAAGTCAAGAGCTAATTTAAACACTGGTAAAGTCTTCCTGCGTAAGTCTTTGTCCTGGCCGGGTTTATTGTGAACTGTGTTGTCCCCTTAAACATCTGAGTAGTCTGAAAGACAGAAAAAGCAGCAGAACTAGGCTATATCTAGACAGCAGCTTTTGCTGTTTAGTTCATATTAAAACCAATAGTTTTAAATGTTTCTGAATTTGGGCAGGTGCCTGCTCTAATTTTTTGAAAATAAAACAAAGCAGACATAATCATTTGAAAGGCTAATATTTCAGCCTTAATCAATTAGTCATTTGCTCGGTCTGGTAGATCATTTGATATACATGAGAGAGACGGCGATCACTGTGAGTGAAGTTCTACTCAATGCTTCTAAATTGAATATAAATTAGAGTACAGTAATTTTCACCAAAAGAACATCTGGAAAGAACTAAATAATATATTGAGTAATAATAGCAATAACAATGTAATTTTAAAATACAGTATATGATTGTTTTTTCACTTTACAGTCCTTTTTCCATGTTTTTTAAGACTACCTAAAGTGATGGCTTAGATTACATTAAGCTCAACTGGCAGATAGCAATAAATGGAAGGAGAGGATGGTGGAGAGAAGGCAGCTCCACAACTTCTGGCTACTCCCATGTGGAACGGCTTTGTGTGGGCTTGTTCTTTAAGTGAACGGCTGTATTCTTGTGGCTCCAAAGTGGGCCACTGCCAGAATCAACTGAATTCCACCATCTTAAAGCTACTATTCTCTGGCTTGAATTTGAGGTGGTCTAACGGAAAGCATTACCTGTGACCAGGAAGTCATTTTACTCTTGTGATAGGATTACAGGGAGAACGTGACGGAAAGGAGCAAATAATAGTTTTCTTCCATATTTAATAAATGCATTTTTAGCATATTCTAACAACCTAGAATAAAGATTTTTCACATTTAAAATTTCTAATTATCTTCTACTCTTCAATTGTGATAACAACAACAACAAAAAAACCCATTGCTGTCAAGTCAATTCTGACTCATAATGACCTATAGGGCAGAGTAGACCTGCCTCATAGAGTTTCCAAGGAGCACTCGGTGGATTCGAACTGCCGACCTTTTGGTTAGCAGATGTAGCACTTAACCACTATGCCACCAGGGTTTCCTGAATTGTGATAATCTGAAAATATTCTAGTCAATTTTTATTAAATCCACATGAGGTGGTGTCAATATTCCATTGATTCACAAAGCAAGTGGTTAATTTTTGGGCTCCAGATTGTGTGTTACATTCTTTGGGAGGCTTCCCTGATACTTCTCCTTACTCCTCGTCTGGGTTGGTACCCATTCAATGTGGTCCAAAGAAGGTTTATCATACCGCCTTTTAACCACTTCAGTAATTTCAACTGATTTGTCTCCCACGCTATCCTACTTTAACCAATACATACATACAGCTTTCCAAAGTTAGGGCCTATGTGTTTGCTGTTAATATATCCTAGGCTGACCAGAAAAGTGTGCAGTACATATCAGGCATTTTATAAATAATTACTGAATGGGAATGATTTACTTACTGTCCACTACTTAGTTTCTCTCTAATTGTGGAAAAATCCATAGGTTTCTTAATAACTTTCTTATAACCAGGAACAAGTTTCAAGTTTACAGGAAGTAGAAAAGGCCATGCATCCTCATGAGTTTCCATTTCAGTCAGGATCATACTAAAGAAAATAATGTATGAAATCAATACCTATGCTCTAGAATGATCTATTTTTAGTATAGAATGATCTGTTTTTATTAAAAATTTAGCTATTATCATTTTAGAAGTTAACACTTAATGTAAATTATTTTAAAAAGATAAAGGAATACATTTCCTTACAAACTGTCCAAAAGTAATCTTCAATATGGTAAAAGATTTCTAGACAAGTAAAATGGAATGTTGTAAATATATAGTACCTGCAAAGAGCTAGGTCCTTGGAGTCATCTCTCTTAGGTTTTTTAACAGAAGTAAAAGTTTCCTGTTTTGACAAGTTAATAGAAGTGTTTTCCTCCATTTTTCTTTTTTTGAGGTCTTTGTTTCCTCTTTTTAGGGAACTGCTTGTAGATGCAGAGTCTTCATCTTCAGTATCCCCTGCTAAAGGTACTTTCTTGCCTTTCTTCGGCTCATTTGTCTTTTTTCCTTTGACATGAAGTTTTTTGATTTTTAGAGTTTGACCACTTGCCTTTAATTAAAAAAAAAAAAAAGTGAGGTATAAGCAAATAACTGTCTACAGAACTTGCATTATTTTAAATTATGAAAGTCTAACAGGACAAACAAAAGGAATATTATCTCTGATCTGGACAGGTGATAATTCCATTATTTTCAAAAGAGCGTTGTGAATTTGTTTTCGCATAATATGAGGCTAAAATCAAATGAAAAATGAAAAATCCATTCATCTTAAGAATTCTTAAAACTTGAAGATGCTGATCTCAGGATAACTCAGGATAATCCACCTCTAGTATTACAGAACCTACCAGCAGTGTAATATAGGTCGCTAACTGAATGAATTTAAAGATTACAAAATGACTCTCTCTTAGAATACAATATAATTAAGAAAAAAGGTGAATATAGACAAAAATAAATAGCTCATTAACAAGAAAGCTGAAGGGTTGTTAATAAGCTGGGCCAAACATGAAAAAAAGAGCTCATGAAGCATGAAATAGAGAAAAGTTCTTTTTGTTAAGTTACCAAATCTAATGGATTTGATTTTTTTTTTTCTGGATAAAGAATGAAAAGTGTCTGCTATAAGAGAGCTCTACAAATTAAGAGTTCCCAGTAGTGAATAAAGCAGTGGTGAACGATGGGGGTGCCGGGGGCGGGCGGGGGGCGGGGGGTAGCAAGATGTCTGTTTTGTGGAAAACAATGTAGAAAAAAAAAATGATAAAAGAAGACAGAGATGCAAAGTCATTGGTATTATACGATTTTTGCTTTGATTTCCCAGAATACTACTTACCTTCTTTTGAAAGACAATTTTTCTTTTAACCGGAAGGTTAAGAAATCCTAGACTGCAGAGTCATATAACCAGTCCGGCAATAATTTACAATCGGCTGTATTCTTGAAATGAATTTGGCTAAGAATATCTCTTAGAGTATTTCAGATTAGTTTGAGTATTTCATGACCCTTTCTAGCAATATTTTTTTCTTAAACTGCTCTTTTATATAAGCAATTAAAATTATTTGGTTCTCTATTGGCAGGTTAAAAGTATAATTAAGGAGATATTTTAATTGACTAAAATAATAAGGCAAACCATAAATCCAACACTTTCCCCTATATCAAAGAATCACTACTACTTGTTACTAACTGAAGTAATTAAAATGTTTTACTAAGTCTCTTCTCCATTTAATTTGTTAATTTTCATTCACTAAAATCTGATTATTTTTGGTTTTCATATAACACTAAGCTCTTAGCACTCTGAAATCATAAAAAAAGATAAAGACAAAGCTTAATACAATAAGGAAAGAGTCCATTTAATGAAGATTAAATAAAATTAGATTGAATAGTCATGTTACTTAAAATAAAAAGAATAAAATTTCATGCATAATGGGCCAAAACTTCTAGTTCCAATTTGAACTACAATACTATTTGGGATCATTTCCTAATGAATTAATATAGAAAGAAAATATAAAAGTAAAATCAGAGAATAAAAAGACTTTTGTGATGTTTAAGAAAGGACAATGATGTCTCAACATAAATGTCTTTAATACCATAAATGATGTTTAGACAGTGGAGGTGCACACACTATAAAAGCTTGTACAGTTTACTCTGTTACCTGATTGCTTCGTTCTTGGGGAGAGACCCCCCGCTTCTCTCCATCTTGTTAGAGCCAAGTTCAAACAGAAACTTCAGTGGGTCTTAGGCAGAACCTACCAGATTACACATCCAAGGGTGCATTTCTCTTACGTTTGTATATTTATATATCAGAAATTGTAGCCGGTGGACTACAGGCTGTAAACAGCCCACAGAATGTGCTGTTTGGCTCTTAGGATGCTTGTAAAAGCTCTGAATTTGTTGCCAATGTTAAAAATTTGGGAGGAGATCCGGGGCCAAGATGGCGGACTAGGTGGACGCTACCGCGGATCCCTCTTGCAACAAAGACTCGGAAAAACAAGGGAATCGATCACATACATAACAATCTACGAACTCTGAACAACAAGCACAGACTTAGAGACGGAAAACGAACAAATACGGGCAGACAGCGACTGTTTTCAGAACTAGGAGCCAGCGCACCAGCCAACTACTTGGAAAATCTAGTTTCCCAGTGATGGCTCGGAGACAGCAGTCCATATCAAACCACATAAAGAAACAGACCATGACAGCTTCTCCAACCCCCCAAACAGAAGAATCAAAATCTTTCCCAAATGAAGATACAATCCTGGAATTATCAGATACAGAATATAAAAAACTAATTTACAGAATGCTTAAAGATATCACAAATGAAATTAGGATAAATGCAGAAAAAGCCAAGGAACACACACTGATAAAACTGTTGAAGAACTCAAAAAGATTATTCAAGAACATAGTGGAAAAATTAACAAGTTGCAAGAATCCATAGAGAGACAGCATGTAGAAATCCAAAAGACTAACAATAAAATTACAGAATTTGACAACGCAATAGAAAGTCAGAGGAGCAGACTCGAGCAATTAGAATGTAGACTGGGACTTCTGGAGGACAAGGGAAACAACAGCAACATAGCTGAAAAAAAATCAGATAAAAGAATTTAAAAAAATGAAGAAACCCTAAGAATCATGTGGGACTCTATCAAGAAGGATAACTTGCGAGTGATTGGAGTCCCAGAACAGGGAGGGGGGACAGAAAACACAGAGAAAATAGTTGAAGAACTCCTGACACAAAACTTCCCTGACATCATGAAAGACGAAAGGATATCTATCCAAGATGCTCATCAAACCCCATTTAAGATTGATCCAAAAAGAAAAACACCAAGACATATCATCATCAAACTTGCCAAAACCAAAGACAAACAGAAAATTTTAAAAGCAGCCAGGGAGAAAAGAAAGGTTTCCTTCAAGGGAGAATCAATAAGAATAAGTTCAGACTACTCAGCAGAAACCATGCAGGCAAGAAGGGAATGGGACAACATATACAGAACACTGAACGAGAAAAACTGCCAACCGAGGATCATATATCCAGCAAAACTCTCTCTGAAATATGAAGGAGAAATTAAGATATTTACAGATAAACACAAGTTTAGAGAATTTGCAAAAACTAAACCAAGACTGCAAGAAATGCTAAAGGAGATTGTTTGGCCGGATGACCAATAATATCAGGTACCAGCACAATACAAGGTCACAAAACAGAACGTCCTGATATCAACGCAACTCAAACAGGGAAAGCACAAAAACAAACAAATTAAGACTAATTCTAAAAAATAAATAAATAAACAAAATAATACACACAACAGGAAATCATGGAAATCAATAGATAAACGATCAAAATAATCAAAAAGAGGGACTAAATATAGGAGGCATTGAACTGCCAGATGGAGAGTGATACAAGGCGAAATAGAAGGATACAAGTTAGGGTTTTACTTAGAAAAATAGGGGTAAATAAAAAGGTAACCACAAAAAGGAATATCAATCCCATAACTCAAGAAAAAAGCCAAGAAAAACGTAACGACTCAATAAACACAAAGTTAAACATTATGAAAATGAGGATCTCACAAGCTACTAAGAAAAACGTCTCAGCACAAAAAAGCATGTGGAAAAATGAAATGGCCAACAACACACATGAAAAGGCATCAAAATGACAGCACTAAAAACTTACTTATCTATAATTACGTTGAATGTAAATGGACTAAATGCACCAATAAAGAGACAGAGAGTCACGGACTGGATAAAAAAACACGATCCATCTATATGCTGCCTACAAGAGACACACCTTAGACTTAGAGACACAAACAAACTAAAACTCAAAGGATGGAAAAAAATATATCAAGCAAACAATAAGCAAAAAAGAAGAGGAGTAGCAATATTAATTTCTGACAAAATAGACTTTAGACTTAAATCCGCCACAAAGGATAAAGAAGGACACTATATAATGATAAAAGGGACAATTGATCAGGAAGACATAACCATATTAAATATTTACGCACCTAATGACAGGGCTGCAAGATACATAAATCAAATTTAAACAGAATTGAAAAGTGAGATAGACACCTCCACATATATAGTAGGAGACTTCAACACACCACTTTCGGAGAAGGACAGGACACCCATTAAGAAGCTCAATAGAGACACGGAAGACCTACTTACAACAATCAACCAACTGGACCTCATTGACTTATACAGAACACTCCACCCAACTGCTGCAAAATATACTTTTTTTTCTAGCGCACATGGAACATTCTCTAGAATAGACCACATATTAGGGCATAAAACAAATCTTTCCAGAATCCAAAACATCGAAATATTACAAAGCATCTTCTCAGACCACAAGGCAATGAAGCTAGAAATCATAACAGAAAAACTAGGGAAAAGAAATCAAATACTTGGAAAATGAACAATACCCTCCTGAAAAAAGACTGGGTTATAGAAGACATCAAGGAGGGAATAAGGAAATTCTTAGAAAGCAACGAGAATGAAAATACTTCCTATCAAAACCTCTGGGACACAGCAAAGGCAGTGCTCAGAGGCCAATTTATATCGATAAATGCACACATACAAAAAGAAGAAAGAGCCAAAATCAGAGAACTGTCCCTACAACTTGAACAAATAGAAAGTGAGCAACAAAAGAATCCATCAGGCACCCGAAGAAAACAAAGAATAAAAATTAGAGCTGAACTAAATGAATTAGAGAACAGAAAAACAATTGAAAGAATTAACAAAGCCAAAAGCTGGTTCTTTGAAAAAATTAACAAAATTGATAAACCATTGGCTAGACTGACTAAAGAAAAACAGGAAAGGAAACTAATAACCCGAATAAGAAACGAGAAGGACCACATCACAACAGAACCAAATGAAATCAAAAGAATCATATCAGATTACTACATAAAATTGTACTCTAACAAATTTGAAAACCTAGAAGAAATGGATAAATTCTTGGAACAATACTACTTACCTAAACTAACACATTCAGAAGTAGAACAACTAAATAGACCCATAACAAAAAAAGAGATTGAAACGGTAATCAAAAAACTCCCAACAAAAAAAAGTCCTGGCCCAGATGGCTTCACTGCAGAGTTCTACCAAACCGTCACAGAAGACTTAACACCATTACTATTGAAGGTATTTCAAAGTATAGAAAAAGACGGAATACTACCCAACTCATTCCATGAAGCTACCATCTCCCTGATACCAAAACCAGGTAAAGACATTACAAAAAAAGAAAATTTTAGACCTATATCCCTCATGAACATAGATGCAAAAATCCTTAACAAAATTCTAGCCAATAGAATCCAACAACACATCAAAAAAATAATACACCCTGATCAAGTGGGATTTATACCAGGTATGCAAGGCTGGTTTAATATCAGAAAAACCATTAATGTAATCCATCACATAAATAAAACAAAAGATAAAAACCACATGATCTTATCAATAGATGCAGAAAAGGCATTTGACAAAGTTCAACACCCATTTATGATAAAAACTCTAACCAAAATAGGAATTGAAGGAAAATTCCTCAACATAATAAAGGGCATATATGCAAAGCCAACGGCCAATATCACTCTAAATGGAGAGAACCTGAAAGCATTTCCCTTGAGAACGGGAACCAGACAAGGATGCCCTTTATCACCGCTCTTATTCAACATCATACTTGAAGTCCTAGCCAGGGCAATTAGGCTAGACAAAGAAATAAAGGGTATCCAGATTGGTAAGGAGGAAGTAAAGCTATCACTATTTGCAGATGACATGATCGTATACATGGAAAACCCTAAGAAATCCTCCAGAAAACTACTGAAACTAAGGGAAGAGTTTGGAAGAGTCTCAGGATATAAAATAAACATACAAAAATCACTTGGATTCCTCTACATCAACAAAAAGAACACCGAAGAGGAAATAACCAAATCAATACCATTCACAGTAGCCCCCAAGAAGATAAAATACTTAGGAATAAATCTTACCAAGGATGTAAAAGACCTATACAAAGAAAACTATAAAACTCTGCTACAAGAAATTCAAAAGGACACACTTAAGTGGAAAAACATACCCTGCTCATGGATAGGAAGACTTAACATAGTAAAAATGTCTATTCTACCAAAAGCCATTTATACATACAACGCACTTCCAATCCAAATACCAATGTCATACTTTAAGGGAATAGAGAAACAAATCACTAATTTCATATGGAAAGGAAAGAACCCCCGGATAAGCAAAACATTACTGAAAAAGAAGAAGAAAGTGGGAGGCCTCACCCTACCTGATTTCAGAACCTATTATATAGCTACAGTAGTCAAAACAGCCTGGTACTGGTATAACAACAGGCACATAGACCAATGGAACAGAATTGAGAATCCAGATATAAATCCATCCATGTATGAGCTGCTGATATTTGACAAAGGACCAGTGTCAGTCAATTGGGGAAATAATAGTCTTTTTAACAAATGGTGCTGGCATACCTGGATATCCATTTGCAAAAGAATGAAACAGGACCCATACCTCACACCATGCACAAAAACTAACTCCAAGTGGATCAAAGACCTAAACATAAAGACTAAAACGATAAAAATCATGGAAGAAAAAATAGGATCTACCCTAGGAGCCCTAATACAGGGCATAAACAGAATACAAAACATTACCAGAAATGATGAAGAGAAACCAGATAACTGGGAGCTCCTAAAAATCAAACACCTATGCTCATCTAAAGACTTCTCCAAAAGAGTAAAAAGACCACCTACAGATTGGGAAAGAATTTTCAGCTATGACATCTCCGACCAGAGCCTGATCTCTAAAATCTACATGATTCTGTCAAAACTCAACCACAAAAAGACAAACAACCCAATCAAGAAGTGGGCAAAGGATATGAACACACATTTCACTAAGGAAGATATTCAGGCAGCCAACAGATACATGAGAAAATGCTCTCGATCATTAGCCATTAGAGAAATGCAAATTAAAACTACGATGAGATTCCATCTGACACCAACTAGACTGGCATTAATTCAAAAAACACAAAATAATAAATGTTGGAGAGGCTGCGGAGAGACTGGAACTCTCATACACTGCTGGTGGGATTGTAAAATGGTACAACCACTTTGGAAATCCATCTGGCGTTATCTTAAACAGTTAGAAATAGAACTACCATACAACCCAGAAATCCCACTCCTCGGAATATACCCTAAAGGTACAAGAGCCTTCACACAAACAGATATATGCACACCCATGTTTATTGCAGCTCTGTTTACAATAGCAAAAAGCTGGAAGCAACCAAGATGTCCATCAACGGACGAATGGGTAAATAAATTGTGGTATATTCACGCAATGGAATACTACGCATCGATAAAGAACAGTGACGAATCTCTGAAACATTTCATAACATGGAGGAATCTGGAAGGCATTATGCTGAGCGAAATGAGTCAGTTGCAAAAGGACAAATATTGTATAAGACCACTATTATAAGATCTTGAGAAATAGAAAAAACGGAGAAGAACACATACTTATGTGGTTACGAAGGGGGGAGGGAGGGAGGGAGGGAGAGGGCTTTTTATTGATCAATCTGTAGATGGGAACTGCTTTGGGTGAAGGGAAAGACAACACTCAAAACAAGGAAGGTCAGCCTAATTGGACTGGATTAAAAGTAAAGAGGTTTCCGAGATAAAATGAAAGCTTCAAAGGTCAGCGAAGCAGGGGCTGGGGTCTGGGGAACTTGGTTTGAGGGGACTTCTAAGTCAATGGGCAAAACAATTCTATTATGAAAACACTCTGCATCCCACTTTGAATTGTGGCGCCTGGGGTCCTAAATGCCAACAAGCGGCCATCTAAAATACATTAATTGGTCTCAACCCACCGGGAGCAAAGGCAAAGGAAGAACACCAAGGTCACACGACAACTAAGAACCCAAGAGACAGAAAGGGCCACTTGAACCAGAGACCTACATTATCCTGAGACCAGAAGAACTAGTTGGTACCTGGCCACAATCGATGTCTGCCCTGTCAGGGAACACAACAGACAACTCCTGAGGGAGCAGGAGACCAATGGGATGCAGACCCCAAATTCTCATTAAAAGACCACACCTAATGGTATGATTGCGACTAGAGGAATCCCAGAGACAATGCTCCCCAGAACTTCTGATGGCACAGGACAGGAACCATCCCCGAAGACAAATCATCAGGCATGAAAAGGACTGGTCAGTGGGGGGGAGAGAGATACTGATGAAGAGTGAGCTAATTAAATCAGGTGGACATGGGAGAGTGGGTTGGCAACTCTTGACTGGAGGGGGGATGGGAAGATAGAGAGAGAGGGAAGATGGTAAAATTGGCAGGAAACGAGAGACTATAAGGGCTGACTCAATAGGGGGAGAGCAAGTGGGAGAAGGGAGTAAGATGTATGTAAAGCTACATGTGACAGACTGATTGGAATGGTAAATGTTCACTTGAAGCTTAATAAAAATTAAAAAAAAAAAAATTTGGGAGGATATATATAAAAATCCATAATATTGACTTCTCTTGACATATTTAAAGATCCTGAAACACTGGGCCTACATTCCTATGTGATTACTGTCTGGAGCTGAGAGGTGAGGATCACAGTTAGATGGGGCATGACTCTCCTGTTTGCCACAGTCCCCACCAGGGATCCAAGAAGCTCTTTTCATGCTTATTTGCCTAGCTTTTGCAGGCACTAGGGTTTGAAAATTGTAATATGTGTATCTGTGAGCATATATAAATATGGACATATGCATACACACATACACTTGGAATAAAAATACTTAAATTTTAATGATCTGTATAAAAATGTCCACTTAAGAGCAAAATGTATAGCATAAATATTTCTAAATAACTACGAATTAATGGGTGAAACATTTTATAAGCCTTAAGTTTTTCTTAAATAAAAAAAAAAATGCTCAGAACATTTTCACTGTTGTAAGAAACATTAACATCTAATTTACTACATTTAAGAATGAAAAAAGCAAATGCATAGAAAACTATCTCACATAGAAGGGCTTAGAAGGAATCATAGCTCTAATGTCTCCTAGTCTACTCCTTGAATGACAGCCAGAATTCTAATTTAAGTAAATTCACTGAAAACAAAACTTACAATGGCCTAGCAGGTGATATCTCTAAGAATTAAAATACTTATCTATTAGTAATTCATAAAATATTAGAGAAATTTTCTGTAACTTTTTTTTGACAATAATGATGCTAAAGCATAATTTATGTACAACTAGTGAAGACTATTGCTAAAAAAAAAAACTAAACTACACTTAAATACATAGAACAAAAAATGATCAAGTAATGAGAAATTAAAGTGATTATTAATAAACATGATATCACAAGGGATGCCTGCAATTTTGTAAAATATATCCTAAAATACATTAAAGTATTAATGAAAACATTTCACAGAACTTTACAGCTCATAAAACTTTACATACATGACCTTATTTGATCCTCACAAATCTCCACAAAGCAGATACTATTCCATTTTACAGATGCTAACACTAAAGCTAAGAAAGCACATTGATGTTTACAGATCAGGGAGGTGAGAAAAACCAGCAAAGGAGATGGACAGCTGTAGGAAATGAGTTGGAAAGAAAAGGAGTTAGTGGACAGGATGTATGTTTGGGATTGAGTTTATGGACAGGCTGTAGTTACTGGTAATGATTAGGTCAAGAGAATAAAGATGGGAGAGAGTGGCTGAGGTAGGAAACAGTGAAAAGTTTGGCCCGCAACACATGCTGATCCTTTTATACTTCTTATTCCCTGTTTTCTAACTCCAAAACCCATTTCTTTTCATTTTATCATATTGCTTCTCTCTTAATTAATGGTATGAGTTTACAGGTTTGTATTTTAAATATGACTGGAAAATGACTTAAAATACACATGCTTACCATATGACCTGGCAATTCCGTGCTTAGGTATATACCCAAGAGAACTAAAAACATATGTTCATATAAAAACTTGTAAAGAATGTTCATAGCATTTTCATAATAACCAAAAAGTAGAAAAAATCCAAATGTCCATCAAATGATAAATGGATAAATATCTACGTAATGTAATTTATTTGGCCATAAAAAGGAATGAAGTACTGTTTCATGCCACAATGTGAAGGAACCTTGAAAATATTATGCTAAGTAAAAGATACCAGTCACAAAAGGCCACATATTGTATGACTCCATTTATATGAAAGGTCCAGAATAGGCAAATCCATAGAGACAGAAAGTAGATTAGTGGTGGTTAAGGGCTGTGGAGAAGGAGGAAGTGGAAATAACTGCTAATGGGTTCGAGGGATCTTTTGGGGTGATAAAAATATAGAATTAGGTAATGGTGATGTCTGCACAACTTTGTGAATATATTAAAAATCACTGAGTAGTACATTTTAAAAGGTGAATTTTATGGTACGTGAATTTTATATAAAGAACATAAAGCTTTGCATTTTGATCTGGCACTTAAAAGCTTAGTTTTTGATCAGCTTTACCTTAGCAATGCAAGCTGGACAAAACCAGTCCCCATCTGGTATAGTAGTAATCTTGGGTCTATGGCAGTATGTATGACAACCTTTGTCACAGCCATCACAGAGAAGGAGCAGCTCTTCATTGTCTCCCTTTCGACAGATCTGGCAGTACTACAACACATGAAAATCATTTAAAGTTAACCCTCTGCTTTGAATAACAGTTATGGGGATGTTAAACAAACCAAAATTCCTAGTTTATATTAGTAATGAACATTCCGCTTGCTAACAAATATACAGTAGCCATACACATCTATGTATCTCTCATTACACAGATATGGACCACATGACGGGGTGAGCAGTTCTGTTGGGGTCAATGCACATTTCAGGTACACCGCAAAGAACAAAGCTAGAGGCTGAATGCCTGCACACACTTCAGAAGCAAGTACACATTAACATATGAAATAATTAACATGACATTACAGCACATAAAGCAATGAATAGCTTTAATATGTGGTGGTTTTTAAAAAAAATGTGTTTTATCTTTTGATTCTCTTAGCATCCTTGTGATATCCTGAGAAAGGAATAAAGGTTAGAGTTATTAGCAAAGATCAAAATCAAGAAACTTGCATTTAGATCAGAATTGTATACAATAACGAAAATCCCCGTAGATGTTGACTAAATTATTCATCTATTTTTTGCTTTTAAAATGATTTTAAAAGAAACTTTGAAAATCAAATCAACCCAAATCAAAAGCATATAAAATGTATCACTACAAAATAATTTTAAAGGAAAAAGATACAATAAATTAAACCAAAGAATTTAAGAGGTCACGATTTATTCTGTAGAGCTAAAAATAAAATTATTTCTTCCCTATTGAAAAATTTCTAGTACCATAAAGCTGAAGTACATAACTTTAAAGTCTGCAAAATAAGACTGTTTAACGCTTACATACTTTATACGACAGATTTCACAAACGGAAAGAAGAAAGGTGAAAGTGACAAGTATAATTTTTCAAGATGTGTTAAAAACGGTAAAAACTAACATTCTTTTTTGATATTTAGTTCATATTTTCAGTCACAATATAACATGTCCTATAATCAATATTTAAAACAAAAACATTTAAACTAGAAATCATTTATACTACTTTAAATTTATAACAAGATAGCTTAATTGTTTAAGCTTAATTTGTTTACTTTTCAGTACATTAAATCCTAATCTGGGAACATCTTCTCTAACTCAACATGTACGCTGTTGTTGTTAGTTGCTGTCCACTCAATTCTGACTCATGGCCACCCGTGTGTGCAGAGTGGAACTGCTGCTGCACAGGGTCTTCAAGGCTGTCACCTTTCAGAAGCAGGTACACTAGTGATACTTTAAGAATCTTATCAAAATAGCAGATACACACTATTCAACTTAACATATTTTTACTAAATATATTTAATATATTAGCAATATCAAAATTGGCATTTGTACTAAGATTAAAAGCAGCATGAATTTAACATTCCAAGAATGATTATCTGTCTTATGACTTTTTCTATTACCACATCACTAAATTCCTTAATATGGTGTTAAACTGTATCTCCAAAATTGAGTTTTAACTTTGAAACTTTCATTGTAAAGTTACAAAGGACACAAACAAAAAGGAACCCCAAACCCACAGCCGTCCACTTGGTGCCGACTTCTAGGAACCCTGAAGGATAGAGCAGAGCTGCCCCCACAGGGTTTCAAAGGCTGTAAACCTTTACAGAAGCAGACAGCCACATCTTTCTTCCATTGTAAATTTGCTCACTGAGAAATAACATTTGGAAGGTTATCTTTAAGCCTCTAAAATAACAATTATAAAATAAACAGTAATTTAAAAATAAGATTCATGACATAATTCTCACTGTTTTCTACAATAACTAAAATACTACAAAGTCTTAGCTCTCATGCTTATGATTAAAAAACAGAATAATATTCTGATACTTATTAAGAAGGAATGACAAACATCAAACTTATAGCTCTTTTGAAAATCACAGGAACAGCTTACAGGATGTTAAAGCAAATACATTAATATTTGGTTTTAAGTCCTTTGCTACTACAGTTAAGGAATTGTGGATGTTGCCTAGTTTTTAAAAGTAACAGCAATATAAAGCATACTCTGGGCAGAGAATTATCTGGGAGCAAATTATGGCAACTCCTTTCCTGGTAAGCTTGGGCTCTGACCAAGAGAATATTTGTAAAGCTATCAAGCAATTTAACATTTTGTTTAGGATACCATGAGGATTATTATTAACTTAATACCATTGAGTCAATTCTGACTCAATAGTAACCCTGTATTATTATAAACCAAGAAAACCAAACCTGTTGCCACTGAGCCAATTCTGACTCATAGACCCTCTAGGTCAGGGTAAAACTGCCCCATAAAATTTCCAAGGAGCGCCCGGTGAATTTGAACTGCAGACTTTTTGGTTAGCAGCCATAGCACTTAACCACTACGCCACCAGGGTTTGCTGTATTATTATAGGCGCTTTTAAATTTCTAATTAAAGGTTACAAAATGTTCATTAATCTTTGAATACAAAACTCTGCATATTTTCATGGTAGTTTCTGAGCAAATATTGTTAAACTTTTAAAAAAGATTTGAGAGCTGTATTAATAATGTGGGAAAGGTTAATGAATTTGCAAAAATTGAAAAAAGCTTTAGACTACAGAAAGTAAGTATCCTAATAAAAATACAGATCTCAGTACAAGTTTTGGGTTTCTAGGTACAGGCTTATAACAAAACTGACTACACTGTGATGATTATTTCGGTGGAGATGAGAAACAACTGTAGAAATTTCATTTTGATATAGGAACTCAATCTTTTTTTGATGATAATGTCCTAGATTTCACCAAATGTATTTGTCCAAGATAACTTTTAAACAGTTTTTGATATGATTTTTAAAAGGGTAAATTACAGAAACCTTACCCAGTAAAAATGCTACCAGATAAATTGAAAATGCCTTAAAATTTATGGAAAATTCTAACCTGGATTTGGAAAAACCTAAATTTAAACATACAGTGAAAACTGCAAATTCATTATTTTGTGAATATTTTAGGAAGAAGTGAAAAACAACAGAAGAAAGCACATTTATTTATATAGAATCAATCAGGCCTTAAGTAGTGTAAGCATAGAGGTAAAAATGAAGGGAAAATGCTGTTATTTACGGATCACTTCTTTTCTTCAGGGAACGGTCATTTTAAGTAAAGGAATTTCACCCCAAGCCGTTCTTGAAAACAAATTTCAAACGCCTAAATTTTAAAGCTAGTCTCAATTCTAAAGTAAATGTTAAGGTGATTCATAAAATAATACAAATTATAACATAATATATAATATAAAAGAGACAAGAGGGACAACTTATACATGATTTAAAATAAATACCTCACTGGAAAACATATGAAATATAGTTTTTGTTTTTGAACATACAGCACATAGGTGCCTGACACAAAGTAGAGGCTCACTACATGGTAACAACTGATTGAACCTGTACAAAGAAGGTGGAAAACCAGTTTTAATTATCAGAGGGAAGACTAAAATGTTTAGTCTTCATGTCAGCCACATCTGATGCCAAATAAATTACATAAATATATAAGCTAAGGGCTCTCTGTTTATTTTGCATTTACTTATCCATGTATTTCTTGGGATTAAAATGAAAACTGATAAAAATGCAAGACATTTTAGGAAGGCAGTGAAGGTATTAGATATTACCAATTACAATGTCACAAGGGTGAAGGGGCCTTCAAAATATTTAGGCTAATGAAGAATATACTGATGGAATGCAGAAAGACAACTTTAGTAAGAGTCATGAGCAATATTCAAAGGACGCAGAAACAAGATTTTCAAAAATAAAAGAGAACATATTTTGGTATCTCAAAAACCTCAAAATTAGGAGGAAGATGTCCAACTACACAGTATTTAAAAATCAGGCAAATTCTCAAATACAGTATGCATTATACTTTGACAGTAAGTAATATATCATTAAGAAAGATCTGGAGGTTGGGAAAAAAGGACAAATTAAATTAGTCATAGTATTTCTTAAATAAAAACACTTACAACTTTCATAATTGATTTTTCCCATGCTATTGATTTCTGTAACTGCTGAATGCACAGAGCTACCTGCGCAGCACTGCGAGCTTCTGATAATGCCCTTCTCCAGACCCTGAGCCCTGGAGCAATATCCTCTTCAATTCTGCATTGAAATATAGAAAAATTAAGTAGGTCATGTCTACATTTATGGTTACTGAATGTGAAACGATCATCACACTGAAAGCCAAGCAATGACAAAAACATGTAACAGCCAATAAGTATAAGGTTTAAGCAACTAAATTGGATGTAGTGCACAGACTGTGGCTACGTGCCTCAAAGCTTAGTCACGACCAGGTAAATGTAAGATCACTTTGCAAGGATTATCAACGCACATAACAAAAAAAAAAAAAAAGGTTTTTACAAAGCATCATGCAAATAGCATGATCCATACGGATCACAGACATACAAGAAGATACATAGATAACAGGCAATAGAAAATAGGCTCCAATTAGCAAAGAAGCACAATAATTTTTCAAGTTAATCTCAATAACCTACCCGTCACCATCACCACTAATGGATGGTGCAGGAGCAGGGACAGTAACTGTGCCCACATTATCCAGTTTGATCTGAATGGTGGTACTTAAGGGGCTCTTCAGATACCTTCTTTCAATGTTCCGCTCCAAATCAGCCAGCCTGGTTACAGCTATATCTAGGGGGTTGTCACTCTTCCGTTCTAGTGCATGTGCACTGCTTTCTTCTTCGCCAGTAAATTCTCCATCATGCTCCTTGCACAATTTAGTAAATGACTTATGTTCAAAATATACCAAGTCCTCCCTTTCTGATGCAGGCTCTGGACACATCCAACCCTATATATCAAGAGAGTAGTGTTATTACTGTTTTCTCTCAAAATGCCTGGTGGGTGAATTACCTTTACTTAAAATACAGCATCAGACACCAGCAGATCTCAAGGATCTTTACCTTGTCTTTCCTAATACTAGACAGAAACAAGAAAAACAAAAATTTTAAAACAGTTTTAAGAAATGCTTAAGAAGGAAAATTTAACAACTTTTGATATTATGGAAAGTATAAAAATCAACAAAGTACTCTGAAGGATTTTTGACTGAGATGCTTATATTAACTGCATAGGACCACTGAAATGGAAATCTCTTGGTAGCCTCTGAGCCTTGTTCTTCCTGTCTGTTTTCATTCCTTCCACTACTCTTCCATACAGGCTCTTTTACTCACCATTTTTCTTGGACCACAGGGGCCTTGCATAAGCTGTTACCTTTGCCTTACAGCTTTTCTGGGCTCCTCTTTATCTAGTTAACTCCACCCATCCTGCAGCTCTCAGCTTAAAAGTCACTTCCTCAGGGGATCAGTCCTTCCCTGACCACCCTGGATTACAGGTTCTCATTAGGCTCTCACAGAATATAATGCTCCATAGCCTTGTCATGTTGTAACTTTATACTCTGTGATTATCTGATTAACATCTTTCTACCTCTAAATTCCGTGAGGGCAGGGCTATGTCTGCTTTTACTCATTTTACCTCTAGCACAATGAAGGCAAATGGTAGGCACTCAATTCATATATGTTAATTGAGTCAATGAATAACTCAGCTTCCTTTTATTGAACTTCTAGCTCAAAATCCTTCAAAGATTCTCCAGTGTTTAAGAAAGTTCAAAATCTTTACCATGGCATTCAAGTACCTCAATCTACCTCTCTCTCATGTTCCCATTCATACATATATCCTTCAGTTAAATTACACATCTTGCCATTCCACAAACACGTCCTGACCTTCCTGATCCCAGTGCTCTGCTCGTGCTCCTCCCACTTCCTAGCATGGCATACCCTGTTCTTTAACTGTGAAAAGCTTATTCATCTTCTCAAATTCCATCTCAATATCTGCATGAAATCTTCCCTGATCTCCCATATCTCCACCAGAAGTAGTGTATCCTTTTTCTAAATTCATGTGTTACTCTGTACTTTTCTGTGATTAGTTACTAGATTCTGCATACATTTGTACATATTTTACTTCCCCTAACATATGGCAGGCTCTCTAATGGCAGGAACCACATTTTATTCAATTTTGTGGAATCCACTGTCAGGTACTCAGTAAATGCTCAGTAAATAAAAACAAAATGAACACTATCCTTTTTATTAAATTCCTTTAGAGACAATTATTTTATATGCTTACATATTGGCATCAATTCACCTTTAATTCATTAGAATCATTTATATTTAGAAAGGAAGGATGGAATTGTAAATAGTTTGCATAAGCATAGGGTACAAGTCATATCAAATGAACTTCATTCCCATATTTTGAAAGGCATACTAAATTGCTTAATCAAGGGAATTCTATAAAATAGTACATCTTGATTTCTGCAAAGCAACTGACAAGACGAGAAAACAAAATAAAACAAAACAAAAAATGACGACTACATTAGAATTAGAGAAGTTTAGACGGTTGAAAACTCTATACGAACAATGGCAGTTAACACAGCTGGTCAACTTGGAAAACTGTCCTCAGTGTCAATGCCCAAAGACTATATTTGGCCTGTCCTGTTAATGCACTTAGGAATAACTTAGATGACTGCTATTAAAACTAGGAAGGAAGTTCAATATTCTGGGTAACAGAACTATGAATAGTTCCATATGTAGAAAAAATGTACTCAAAGGAAATTAATAAAAAATTAACAATGATAAAATACAAATTTCAGTTTTAATGTTCATGCAGCTAATCACAGAAGCACCGCATGTGACAGATGTCACTTAAGAGCACTTTGAAAGAGGCCCAAGGAGTTTTGTTACAGTGCACACTCAGTGAAGCAATAGTATGATGGATGCTAAAAAGTGAGTACAGGTTTTAAAAAAAAAAAACAGGTTTAAATAGCATTAAAAGAAGTAGAGTACTAGATTAAGGAAAGTGGAAGTCTCATGCAGAGATTCAGACATCCTTATATATGGTTATGGGTATAACACTTGAAGAAGTGTATTGACACTGATGCTTATTCAGAAGAGAATCAGGAACCTGGAAACCATTTCACAGAACTAATGGTTGAAGAAATTAATAAGATTTAGCTTGAAAAGAGAAAGTTTAAAAAGAGACATAAGAGCTGTCTTTAGAGGAGCTGGAAGAATGATTAGCGTTTTTGTAAATTCTCAAAAACAGAACTAGGACTAGGAACTCAGTTTCCTACAATATAAAAAAACACTTCTGAATTTTTAGCAATATTGAAAATAGAAATAAACCCGTATAATAGTCCCAGGCCATCCGCTTAATGTGTCTTCTTAATGGCTAGTTCATCAGGTTAAACATAAATCTATTTTCTTTATAAGGAAAAAAAGAAAGAAACCATTAAATTGTCTATATCCATTGTCACTGAGTCGATCTGACTCATAGTGACACTATAGGACAGAGTAGAACTGCCCCATAGTATTTCCAAGGCTATAATCCTTACTTAAGTAGACTGCCACACCTTTCTACCATGGAGAGGCTAGTGGGTTGAAACTGCGTCCTTTTGGTTAGCAGCCAAGTACTTAACAACTGTACCACTGCTCCTTTGGTTAAAATGAATGTTTGGTGGATTTTTTTTTTTTTTATCATTTGTGTTTTTGGACTCTTCTTCAAGTCTAATGGTTACAATTCAAGTCTTAGAAATAATACAGAATAATTCAGTAATACCTTATTAAGAGGATAATATTAAAACATCCCACTTAAAAAAAAAATCCTACTTATTTTAGTTACTGAGAACACAACCAAGAACATCTGGCTAAGCAGCCAGTGGTGTGATAAGGTCAAGCCATCAAATCTGAATATGTCACCAGGAAAATGTTTCAGGCCCACACTCTAACTTTACATGTAATTTTAAAAAGTTTGATGATATGCTGTCCTATTGGAATTGGCAAATTAGATGAGGGAAGCTGGAGGAAAATAGGGCTAATAGAACGAATCAAATATAAACCAGCAAGTAGTAACAAATGGCAAGGAGAGCGGAAAAGATGGACTATAAGAAGCAGATGTAATAGCTTAAAGACCAAGGCACATGAGGATCATTTAGCATCAGGGCAAACCTCTTCACATCTCCTCTCTAATAACTGGCTTTCATACAGATAAGCCTAGGCACTAAGATCATGTAAATTACTTTCAAAAGTCACAGTTTAAGAAGGCAGTAGAATGTGTAACGTAAGAGATCAAACAAACATATTAAAAAAATTATGGCACTAAATGGAATAATTTTTATTTCTCCACAAAATTAACTAGTGGAAGAGTTTCATTTGTTGAAGATTGCAGATAAATTAGGAGTTTTTTATACAGAATTATAGTACCAGGAAGAGGATACATATAGTTTGCCAGGAAAATAGACTTAGCCAATGATATATATATATTTTTTTCTCCCCAAAGTTAGTAATTATGTTTGTGGCAAGAAAGATATTTCATTAGCTCCAGGAAACTACATTTTTTTGGAGATCTTCAAAAGTTTCCAAATGCCAAAATTAAGCTAATTATGAAATAATATTAATTATTAATTATTGGATAGGATACTATTACATCATAATTTTTTCATTCTGAATAAAAAATGAAAGACCAAATTACATCGAGACTAAATTTTCTAAACCTTTGCAGGTGTCTTTTCCTTTCATGCTTACTCATCATCCATCCATTTATTCTCAGAGATATCAGTTTATTATTAGTTGAGGAAACCATCATACCCCTCTTCACAAAATCAAAAATTATTGCACAAAGGTAATGCTTTCCCTTTTGCCTGTTCATTGGAAGCCAATTCTGATCATTATTTGTGATATGGTAATGCCTAGTAGATAAAACAAAAACTTTACGAATATATGTGGGGTGTGTGGTTGTCTATATTGTTCTCTCAATTATATAGAGTAAAAGTCTGATATGTAACATGGCTTGCGTACAAGGGAATTCCTGGTCCTATAAGCAGGAGTTTGATGGGACTTGTACTACAGCATTACTTGTAACATGGGGAAAACGGTAAAATTCTGCTTGTGGTAAAGAATGAATACCAGAAGTGATATTTTTGAATACCAATAAGAAGGCAGAAAGATTTAGTAAAAATAACATGGGAGTCTGGAGTCAGACATACTTGATTTAAACCCACATTTAACCACTTAGTGTATGACCACTGGCAGGTTACTTACTCTGAGCTTGGTTCTTTAGCTGTAAAATTAATTCAAGATTGTTTTGAGAATTAAACAAGATACAGTTTGAAAACATTTAGCACAGTACCTGGCAAATTAAAAAAACTAAACCTGTTGCTGTCAAGTCAATTTTGACTCATAGAGACCCCATAGTAGGCAGGAAATAAATATTAGTTACCTTTCATTATCCTAAAAACAAGTCAATTTTACCTTTACTTGCAAACTTGCTGATGCAACTCTCCGTTCTAGATCTTCTACCTGTTGAAGAATACTCAAGTCCATTTCCATCGCTTGTTCTTCTACTGACCAGTTCTCCACAATATCTCGAGTTACCTGGTTTTCTTCATTTTCATTTAATTCAATAATAGCAACTATGTTTGAAAAGAAATTAATTTTTAAATCCACTTTATTAAGTTTTTCCCCTCAGAGATTTCTTCCAGAATGTGAATAAAATTCCAGGGGCAACATGTACACCTAACTTGACACATACAAATGCACGTGTATATGTGCAAGCAGTCTACTGCTAAAAGTAGGAATAATATTTTTAAGAAATATAAAATGTTATGCATGTGGGCATAAAAAATTATAAGAAAGTAATATCAATTTAAGAAATGTAAACAGTTACTGTTTGTTGAGCAAAATAAGAAAAATGCCTATCAATAATAAAGATATATGAAAGTATGCCTTAAGCTAAAATAATTAATTATAACTTTTCAAGCAAGAAAGCAGAAATCTCTTAGATACATACCATCCTTATTCTTGATGCAGGCTTGAGAAATATAATCCAAGTGTTTCTGAATTTGCTTTTGTAATGCCTTTTCTCTTATTCCTCTGAGATGTAGCACTTTGAGCAAAGCTTTCAGGTCCTCTGGGTCAATAATTCTCCACCAACCAAACTGCATTTCTAAGTCAAAATAAATACATAGATCTTTTACAAACATTTTGAATATGAAATCATGGCAAAATGCAAATCAAGACTTATGAACTATATATAAACCATCACAGATTCAGTTATAGAAATCTGTAATAATGAAATAAAATGGCTACAAACCATCGCAGTGTACCTACCTTCTGGAATAGGTTTTGGACTAAGAAAATCTACTGGTTTTGCTACTTCAACAGCTGCAGGTTGAGTTGAAGAAACTTTTTCATTCTGTGGCACTGGAGATTCACTTTTACTTGAAGCAGCGTTGGGAGTCAAGAATGAATTGCCATTCCCTTCTGATAATCCCAACCCTGATCCCAGACTAGGTAAAGGTGATGATGTAAATGGAATATTGGAAGTAAGTACACCTGTGGGCCACCCACAAAACTGAAGTCCCATCATAGATACGCCACTTTTTATCTACAAAAAAGCAAAACATGATAAAAGTAGAATAATATAAGAAGTTTGGAAAAACGTTTAGAATTTAAAATTACTTTCTGAAAAAAATACTTTTACTTTTCACAGAGGAAAATCTACTTTATTAAGTTTTTATAATAGCCACAACAATGTTAAATTTCATGTTCTTATTTGCTCCCCAGTCAAAATAATTTCCCTTTCAGAAATTCTGTGACAATGACAAGTTACAAGTAATTAGAGAAGCAAATGTTTTAGGCTTAGACATAGGCTAGAAATCTGTAGTTCTAATAAGGCTTGGTGATCGAAATTCTAACTCTCTTTTGTTTTCAAACTGTGGCCATTCGAAAACATTATATTATAATAGTTATAATGTATTATAACTAATATATATTAAAACCAAAAACCCAAACCCGCTGCCGTCGAGTCGATTCCGACTCATAGCAACCCTATAGGGCAGAGTAGAACTGCCCCATAGTTTCCAAGGAGCGCTGGTGGATTCCAATTGCTGACCTTTTGATTAGCAGTCACAGCACTTAACCACTATGCCACCAGGGTTTCCTAATATATATATTATATATATATATATAAAATAACTGTCAACTGATTCTACCTTGAATGAAAATCTTTGTGGGGTCAAAGATTAAAGAAATATAAAAATGAATTAAAGTTACCAGTACTAACCTGAAGAGGTGATAGGGCAAATGGATTTAGGCCAATAGGATTCTGAGAGGAAGATGATCCGAGAAGAGGAGCTGGGGCAGGTGAAGGTGACTTAGGTGGTGGCTGAGGCTGAGGAGCCACTAAAGGTGCATCTGACACATCAGCATGGGTAAGTGAAGTGTCATCACAAGGTGTTCTGGGCAAAAGGCTAAACCACTGTCTATTCTTTTCAGTCAGCGTTTTTAACAACTGGTCACTGGGGAGAGGACTATAGAACTTCCCTGGACCACTTGAACCAGGACTAAACAGATTATTAGAGTCTGTCTTTTCCACATTGCTTTGTGTTGCTGTTGACTGAAGGCTGCCCAGTGAATGTTTCCCACTGTTCTGAGAAGACGATGTACACCCATTTGCACTACCATTTGGTTTGGGGGTCATAGAGTCTGACTCAGGGGGCATTTTAGCTACTTCTAAAAGCTTGCTTAATTTGGAAAAAGAGCCAGGTTTTTGAAGAAATAGATTTGTGTTGTCTTTTTCTTTAAGATCTTCCTTTTGTTCACAGTGATCTGTATTTAAACAATTTAAAGTGTCCCCAGGAGTCTCAAACATTTCTTCTTTGATCTGGATACTTTCTGCCTTTTTTAGTTTTTCTCTTTCTTTTGCAATTTCCTCTAGTCCTACAAAATTGAAAAGTATTATGAAGTATTACTCCAGATCAAACCACTATATTTTATTACTATCTATCAAATTATAATATATAAATATTATAATGGTCCTTTTCTAGATTACCTAATACTTTACATTTTTGTTTCTAGATTATATTTTTCATCTAGGGAAAATTAATGTATAGTTATTACAAAAACTTAAAATATAAAAAAATATAAAAAGTATCCAAAACCCTACTACACAGCAAAAATTAGCATTAACATTTTTGTACAAATCCTTACAAGAGTTCTCTATGCACACACATACACACTTAAACCTATGTAATTTTTTTTAAAAGGGAATATACACATATTATCCTAACCTACATGTGTTACTGAATAATACTTGATAAAGATTTTTGTGTGTCAATATATACTTACATCATAAATTTTAGCCACAGAGTATTCAGTGCAATCTATCATAATTTAAATAACCAATCTTCTACTGCTGGACATTACAAACCAAAAAACCAAACTCATTGCCATCAAGTCGATTCCAATTCATAGTAACCCTATAGGACAGAGCAGAGCTGCCCCATAGGGTTTCCAAGGAGCGGCTGGTGAATTTGAACTGCCAACCTTTTGGTTAGCAGCTGTAGCTCTTAACCACTGTATACCAGGGCTCTGTACAGTCCCATTATTCACTGTATAGTCAATACTATAAATGATGAATTTCCTTGTATTTGCATTTTTAGAAATTTTTTCTTCTGATTTACTTTTCTTTTATAATTTTTATTGTGCTTCAAGTCAAAGTTTACAAATTAACTCAGTCTCTCACACAAAAACTGATATACACATTGCTACATACTCCCAATCACTCTCCCCCTAATGATACAGCCTACTCCCTCCTTCCACTCACTCTGGTTCATGTGGCCCTTTCTGTCTCTTGGGCTCGTCTGATTTACTTTTTGAGGATAAATTCCTAGAAGTAAACTTACTGATTCTAAGACACACACTTTTCTGAGTTTTTAAAATGTACTGTCGAACTACCACACCATAAGTACATAAGAGTACCTTTTAGCCTATACCCTCAACAAACCGGATACTATCAATATTTTTTCTTGCCCATTATCTGTTATTGTTATGAGGCACTGTTAAGTCAGTTCCGACTTGTAGTCCTGCACCATCCTCACAATCTTTGCTATGTTTGAGCCCATTGTTGTAGCCACGGTGTCAAACCATCTTGTTGAGGGTCTTCCTCTTTTTCCCAGACCCTCTACTTTACCAAGCATGATGTTCTTCTCCAGGGACTGGTTACTCCTGATAACATGTCCAAAGTACATGAGATGAAGTCTCGCCATCCTCACTTCTAAGCAGCATTCTGGCTATACTTCTTAGACAAATTTGTTCATTCTTCTGGAAGTCCATGGTATATTCAAGATTCTTCACCAACACCATAATTCAAAGGCATCAGTTCTTCTTTAGTCTTCCTTATTCATTGTCCAGCTTTCACATGCATATGAGGTTGGTTGAAAATACCATGGCTTGGGTCAAAAAGTGCACCTTAGTCTTCAAGGTGATATTTTTGCTTTTTAACACCTGAAAGAAGTCTATGGCAGCAGATCTGCCCAATGCAATATGTTGTTTGATTTCCTGACTGCTACTTCCATGGGCATTGATTGTGGATTCTAGTAAAATGAAATCCTTGACAACTTCAATCTTTTCTCCATTTATCATAATGTTGCTTATTGGTTCAGTTGTGAGGACTTTTGTTTTAAGGTATAATCCATTCTGAAGGCTATACTTGTTGATCTTCATCAGTAAGTGCTTCAAGTCTTCTTCACTTTCAGCAAGCAAGGTTGTGTTACCTGCCTATTGCAGGTTGTTAATGAGTCTTCCTCCAATGCTGATGCTGCATTCTTCATATAGTCCAGCTTCTCAAATTATCTGCCCAACATACACAGTGAGTAAGTATGGTGAACGAATACAACCCTGACATACCTATCCTGATTTTAAACCACGCAATATCCCCTTGCTCTGTTTGAAGAACTGCCTCTTAGCCTATGTACAGGTTCCACATGAGCACAATTAAGTGTTCTGGAATTTCCATTCCTTGCAACATTATCCATAATTTGTTATGATCCACACAGTTAAATGCCTTTACATATTCAGTAAAACACAGGTAAACATCTTTCTGGTATCCTCTGCTTTCAGCCAAGATCCATCTGACATAGGCAATGGTATCTCTTGTGCCACATCCTCTTCTGAATCCGCCTTGAATTTCTGGCAGTTCCCTGTCAATGTACTGTTGCAACCATTTTTGAATTATCTTCAGCATAATTTTACTTGCGTGTGATATTAATGATATTGTCTGTGGATCACCTTTCTTTGGAAAAGGCACATATATGGATCTCTCCCAGTCAGTTGATCTTCCAAATTTCTTGGCATAGAAAAGAGAGCACTTCACCTAAAGTACAATAAATAAAAAAAAAGAAAGAAAAGAGAGCACCTCCAGCATTGCATCTGTTTGTTGAAACATCTCAATTTGTATTCTGTCAATTCCTGAAGACTTGTTTTCTGCCAATGCCTTCAGAACCATTGGTTGTTGATCATATGCTACCTCCTGAAATGGGTGAATGTTGACCAATTCTTTTTGGTATAGTGACTACATGTATTCCTTCAATCTTCTTTTGATGCTCCTTGCATTGTTCAATATTTTTTCTTCAGTTCTTTCAGTTTGAGAAATGCTGAGCACAGGAAATCCTTTTGGTTTTCTAACCCCAGGTCTTTGTGCATTTTATTATATTACTGTGTCTTTTCGAGCTGCTCTTTGAAATCTTCTGTTCGGCTCTTTTACTTCATTTCTTCCAGTTGTTTTAGCTACTTACATTCAAGAGCAAGTTTCAGAATCTCTTCTGACATTCGTTTTGGTCTTTCCTGTCCTTTTAATGACCTTTGTTTTCTTCATGTATGATGTCCTTGATATCATCCCACAACTCGTTTGGTATTCCATCATTAATGTTCAATGCAGTATATCTATTCTTGTGGGATATACTCAAGGTTGTACTTTGGCTCTTGTGGACTTGTTTTAATTTTCCTCAGCTTCAACTTGAACTTGCATATGAGGAATTGATTGTTCTGCAGCCAGCCCCTGGCCTTATTCTGACTGATGATCGTCTGTTTCCACAGTTGTAGTTGATTTGATTCCTGTGTTTCCATCCAGTGAGGTCCACATGTAGAGTCACTATTTATGTTATTGAAAAAAGGTATTTCCAATGAATTAGTCATTGATCTTGCAAAATTCTATCATGCAATATCTGACCATATTTTCCAAGTACTAATCCTTCTTCTGTTTCTAATTTTAACACTCCAATCACCAGTATTTATCAATGCATCTCAATTGCATGTTTGATCAATTTCAGACTCCAAAAGTTGGTCAAAATCTTCAATTTCTTCATCTTTGTCGTTAGTGGTTGGTGCATAAATTTAAATAATAGACATATTAACTACTCTTCCTTGTAGGTGTATGGATTTCTTATCACTGACAGCATTGTATCTCAGGATTAGATCTTGAAATGTTCTTTCTGATGATGAATGCGACACCATTTCTCTTCAACTTGACATTCCTAGCACAGTAGGCTGTATGATTGATTGAAAATGGCCCAGACCAGTCCATTTCAGCTCACTAATGCCTAGGATATTGATCTTCAAGCGTTCTATTTCATTTTTGACAACTTCCAATTTTCCTTGATTCATACTTCATACATTCCACGTTCTAATTATTAATAGATGTTTTCAGCTGTTCCTTCTCATTTTGACTCACGTCACATCAGCACATGAAGGTCTGGAAAGCTTTATCTACATCATTAAAGTCGACTCTACTTTGAGAAGGCAGCTCTTCCCCAGATGTATTTTGAGTGCCTTCCAACCTGAGGGGCTCATCTTCAGGCACTATATCAGACAATGTTCTACTGTTATCCATATGGTTTTCACTGGCCAGTTTTTTCAGAGGTAGGTAGATCACTAGGTCCTTCTTTCTACTCTGTCTTAGTCTGGAAGCACCACTGAAACTTATCCACCTTGGGTGACCCTTATGGTATTTGAAATACCAGTGGCATAGCTTCCAGCATGACAACATGCAAGCTACCACAGTACGACAAACTGACAGATGAGTGGTGGTTGCCAGTATGTAGGAGGTCAAAATCTAAATATGCATTGTACTGATGACTAGTAAGGCTGAGTATCTTTTCATAGGTTTATTAGTAGTTCTGCTTATGAACTGCTGGTTCATGTTTTTGTCTATTGTTTTAAAAAATCATTTATAATATGTTTTTTAAAAATATAAATCCACTACTTTATTCAATTTAGAAAGTAATATATATTCAGGGTAAAATATGCAGTAGTGAAGGGTATAAGGTAAAACCTTTTCTGCCCTATTCCCTAATTTCCTATGTCTACTCTTCAGAGGTAACTGTGGTTAATCATGTCAATATATCCTTCCAGAAATTTTTTATGTATATGTGCATTTGTGTCTATATACCATTGCCATTGAGCTGATTCCGACTCATAGCGACCCTATACTGCGTAGAACTGCTCCATAGGGCTTCCAAGTTGCGGCTGGTAGATTCGAACTGCCAACCTTTTGGTTTGCAGCCAAGCTCTTAACCACTACACTACCAGAGCTATATATCTATATATATAGATACACACATACATGTACATCTATGTGTATACTTAAATGTGTATGTGTATATGTAAACACACACACACATATTTAAAAGTAACATTTCGAAGTCAATTCTGTCAATTCAATTCTGACTCATAGTGACCCTATAGGACAGAGTAGAACTGCCCCACAGGGTTTCCAAGGTTGTAATCTTTACAGAAGCAGGCTGCCGCATCTTTCTCCCGTGGAACAGCTGGTGAGTTCAAACCACCAACATTTTAATTGGCAGCCGAACACTTAACCACTGTACCACCAGGGCTCCTTATTATATAACCAGAATACTACTATTCACTTTTCTGCAATTTGGAATAAAATCCAAACTTCCAGCCAAGGCCTATGACACTCTGAATGATGTGGTTACTGAAAACCTCTACAACCTCTGTACCACTGTTATCCTTGCTAACCTTGCCCGTCTATTCTTCCTTCTTTCAGCTTCTCAAACATGCTAAATTCTTACCTTCTCAGGGCCTCTGCACTTGCTGTTCTTTCTGCCTGGGATACTGTTTTCTCTACTGGCTCCTTTTCCTCCGCGTGTCAGATTGTCATTTCCTTGGAGAGGTTTTCTCTGATCACCCTATCTAAAGTAAGGTCCCCCTCCCAATAATGTTATCATATCTTTCTATATATTCCCTTTACAGAATTTATCATTATTCATGATAATCTGTTTATTTTCTATTCTCTTGCTTAAACACACACTAGAATTTAAATCAATATGCTTCACTTAAAGGCAGAGTAATGTCAATCTTGCCTATTATTACATCCCAAATGCCCAATATAGGGGCTGCTATAATCCTTTCATAAGACAACAGGATTGCAGGCATTTTTAAGTTCACAAAATCCTGTAAAATAAAACTTCTAAAAAACTTTTAATGTGTTATCTCAGGAAGTTGTAAAGTGTTTTCATCAAGGTTTAATAAAGAAACTTTGTTTGGAATGAATTATTAAAATTCCATTTTGAAAAATTACAGACTGCTTTTCAAATTTCATGTGCATATGAGTTTTAGATCTCTGGATATTTGCATAGTTCACATATTTAAGTACTAAAGGACCAATATCTCTCCCACAGAAACTCACACAAAAATCCACAGTACAGAGTTAATCAGAATTAAAAACCAGTTGCCCTCAGTTTTTTTTTTTTTTATAAAATAGGGACTCAGTAAATATTTCTTGAATGAATGAAATAAAAGGACGAATTTACTATTTTCACTACCAATATACCTTAGACAGCTTTCCATGGTAAAACATATAACTCTACTTCATTTTTTGGGACACAGCTCCATAATATTCTATTATATGGATACATCATAATTTTTCCAACTAGTCCCCTATTAATGTTTAATATAGCTCTCACATGCTACTCTTAGAATTAGTTTCTAATCCAAATTAAAATCCTGTACCTCAGACTTGTGCTTCTGATAAAGACGGTGTAATAGGGACTAGATTTACGCTCCGGAATAAAATAACCAAAATATAGGCAAAATATATGAAACAATGGCTTGCAAGAATCTGGGCATCAGGCAGCAGAGATGGAAAACAAATGAGGTGAGCCCTATGACTGCCCCAGTTTACTGCCTTGAGATTGTTTCTAGGCTACAGCACAGAGAAGAGGAACCCAGATGGAGCCTGGCAAACTCCCTGTGATGAGGAGAAAGAACTGAGAGGCCAGGGAGACCAAGGTGGCTAAAGGGTCCAGGACAGAATACAGGAGGGGATGGAGCCACACACAGAGAGAACTCCAGAGATCTGCAGAGGTATTCAGCTGAGGAAAGATCAGTGCACATATGCAAGGAACAGACCCAAGGTCAGGGAAAGAACCACTTCTAAGGGTTACAGTTGACATTGTCAGGTACTCACATAGACTGGGAATACTGCTTGTTTCTTTTAAAACCTCCAGATTCACAGGGCACTGAACAGAGTACTAAGAATTTTGCTTTAGTTGTTGTTAGGTGCCATTGAGTTGATTCCAACTCACAGTAGCCCCATGTGACAGAGCAGAACTGCCCCATAGGGTTTTCTAGGCTGTAATCTTCATAGGAGCAGATCGCCGGGTCCTTCTCCCATGGAGCTGCTGGGTGGGTTCAAACTACCAACCTTTCGGTTCACAGCTAAGTGCTTAACCGCTGTGCCACCACGACTCCTTTTGCTTCAAAGAGAAGGGGTTAACCAGCTCTAGACTGAACACTGTTCCAGGCCTGCCTAACAAATCTTAAAAGCAAGACCTAAAAAGACCAAACTGTTTTGAAGCAACTTAAGTGTGTCTCAGTTAAACAAAACTCAAGAACATTTACAGGGGAAAGATATTCTATGTTCATAGACTGGACGCTTAACATTGTTATGATGTCAATACTACACACAGAGATCGGTAAATTCAATGCAATCCCAATCAAAATTCCAACAGTTCTTCTTTGCAGACATGGAAAAACCAGTCGTCAAATTCACATGCAATTGCAAGGGGTCCGTGTGTATCGTTTGTGGTATGAGTATCTTGCATAATGTAAATTTAATTAATATTTTTCCTAGGACGTAGTCAAGGTTTGATTCTTCTCATATGTGTAGTCCCTGGGTGGGGAAAGTAGTTAACATGATCGGCTGCTAACTGAAAGTTTGGCAGTTCAAGTACCTATAGAGGTACCTTGGAAGAAAGACCTGGTGATCTGCTTCTGAGAAATCGGCCATTGAAAACCCTATACAGTACAGCTACTCTGATATATATGGGTCAGCACGCATCAGAATCAACTAGATGGCAACTTTTTTTTTTTTTAAATCTCCTCTATATAATATTAAATCAGGAAAGGTGTGCGTTAGAGTTGTATCCTATCGCTATACTTGTTACATGTGTTTGCCAAGTAAATAATTCCAGAAGCTGGACGACATGAAGAAGAATGAGGCATTAGGATTGGAGGAAGACTCATTCACAACCTGTGTTATGCAGATGACACAACCCTGCTTGCTGAAAGTGAAGAGGACTTCAAGCACTTACTAATGAAGATCAAAGACCACAGCCTTCAGTATGGATTACACTTCAACATAAAGAAAACAAAAATCCCCACAACTGGACCAATAAGCAAGATCATGATAAACGGAGAAAAGATTGAGGTTTTCAAGGAGTTCATTTTACTCGGATACACAATCAACACCCAAGGAAGCAGCAGTCAAGAAATCCAAAGATGCACTGTATTGGGCAAATCTGCGTGCTGAAAAGCAAAGAGGACTAAGGTGTGCCTGACCCAAGCCATGGTGTTTTCAGTCACCTCATATGAATGCGAAAGCTAGACAATGAATAAGGAAGACTGAAGAAGAATTGACGCTTTTGAGCTGTCTTGTGGGTGAAGAATATTGATTATACCATGGACTGCCAAAAGAATGAATAAATCTGTCTTGGAGGAAGTACAACCAGAGTGCTCGTTAGAAGCAAGGATAGCAAGACTACGTCTCATATACTTTGGACATCTTATCAGGAGGGATCAGTTCCTGGGGAAGGACATCAGCTTGGTAAAGCAGAAGGTCAGCGAAAAAGAGGAAGATCCTTAAAGAGGCTGCAACAATGGGCTCAAACATAGCAACAATTGTGAGGATGGCACAGGACCAGGCAATGTTTTCTTCTGTTGTGCACAGGGTCACCATGAGTCAGAACCGACTTAAAGGCACCTAACAACAACAACATGTAATATTAATTAATGATAATGTTATTATAGGGATTTTTTTTAACCTGTGCATTTAAACTTTTTAATAAACTTGTTAAATCTAATCTTATTTCATTAATAACAGACTGTACTTTTACAGAATTTTTAAAAAATTGAGAAGTAAGAGGAAGGGAATAAATGCACAGAGTTAATACTGTATTAGCTTTCATTATCCATTTATTTCATGGTAGACTCTGCCAGTTGGTACTTATTTAACTCTACCAGCCTTGGCTCTCAGACACAGAACATGATTATATTATAGAATTACTTATATGCTGTCATTTGTTGTCCTCATATATGTTATATCTTTCCAATTAGACTGTAAGCTCTTTGTGAACAGGGAGAGGTTAATTGATTTTTTTTTTTTTGTATTTCCATAGCACCTACATAAGATGCAATATAGGTGCATATTATATACCTGATGATTAAATCATAAGTAGGTTTTTTGGGGGGGGGAAGGACTGTGTATCTGTAATTTATAACTTCCACAGCACTTAGAATAATTAAGGACATCCATTAAAGAACAAAAACTTTCAGAAAAAATAACCTTTAAGTGAAACATTTTTCCTATTTTCCCCCATATTGTTCAGTGACCAAAAATAAGAGTATAAGAAATAATTAATATTTATATAACACTTTACAGCTTTTCTAGATATGGTATTTAAGATGATCCTTATAACAACCAAAGAATTCATACAGTGCTTATTAAAATTCTTCTTTTGTAGAGTGGGAAACCAGAGTCTAGAGAGGTTAAGCAGTTGACCTAAATGGAAACCAGGGACTAATAACTCCAAATTCAATCCATGTTACGGAATCTGAGAGGACTAAAATAAAAAATAACTGTTTGCTGTAAGCTAGTCTCATAAATCTTATATAGCCATTTAATTGATTGATTAATTTATTTACTTTCTTTCTTAAAGTATTTTTAGTGTGCCTGTGCCATGTAGAGTACTATGTTTACCTGTGGAAAATAAAAATTAAGTACATATGAGGATTATAAGATCGGTGGCTAAACCAGTGATTTAAATAATATGAGGAAATAGTATGTATAGCTATGTGCCAAAATAATGGAATAATTATTTCGTTTCTAGGTGATCACAGATACTAAAAATTAGTTCAACTTAAATAAGCTAGAGAGAGGTTTATGAAAGAGCTAGGGGTTGAGTTGGATCAAGAAAGATGAGTGAAAGATAGCTGAAGAAAAGGCTTGTTCGTGTTGTAATGAACAGGGTTTGCCAAAGCAGGGTGTGCAGACACAGAGGGAGAGAAGTACATGGGCTGAGCCACACTGGGCAGGCTGGTCTAGCTACCTAAATTCATCTTGGAGAACAGTGTACAGATGGTTTGGAGTCAGATTTGCACAGGGCCTTGAATGCCAGGCTACAGACAAACTTACATCATCTAATAGGCAAACAGGGAGCCATTTACGATTTTTGAGTACAGACATGATACAATGGCAGAAAGTAAAGGAAGGATGGGATTGTATATAGAGAAGTCAAAGACAGTTGTAATGAATGATACATTTATATATTGATAAATAACTGACTTCAGTAGTGATGCAATGAAATTGATTTCAGACACTTTGAAAGAAAAGGTTATATGCCCAGGTGACTGAGAATAATGTGGCCTTGATTAAACTGAAGAATATTTAATTAGTCTGAGATAGAGCTCATTTTTTTTTGGGTGGGGGGTAATTTTTCAGCTTCCCAGGTGATTTTAATTATAGCTAAGGTAAAAATCCACTTGCTTGGACATTTCTTTTGATACTGCTTATCTGATCTTAAGCTTTGGCAAGGCTCTATACATCCAAGTAACTCATAATTTTAATTGTAATTTTTAACTAGATTTTTATACTTTCATTTCATTTCGTTCCACACAAGCTCTTCCTCTTGACTTTCCTGATTTGGTTTAAAGCATCAATTTTTCTACTCAGGATTAAGTAATTAAATTTATCTTTATCTCCACTTTTTCCTACATCATATGCAATAATTTCTTACATCAATTCTACCTTTAAGATAGCTCTGTCTTCCCATTCCCTCCATTTGCCCCTGAGTGGAGAGGCTCCCCACTTATTATTTGGGCTACTGGAGCGGTATCACACCTGGTTTCTCTATCTCTTCTTATTTCAATCCAATGTATACTTTACTCCTAGATTATTTATTTCAGTATAGTTCCCACGCGTAAATTAGTCTCTGCCCTCAAAGAGTCCACAGTCTTTAGCCCCCAGTGGCAGAGATGGTTATGTATTCAAAAATATTATTAATTAAGCCATATAACGTTTCCCTGCTTTGAGCTCTCTAGGCACTTTACTTTATACTTTTGATAACTCTGATTTGCAGAGTCCTAGGATTCTTTACATGATTGGAAAGCAAGAGTATAAGATGGGGTCTATCTGGAAAGGCCAGGAGTTCACCAAATAGGTCAAATGAGAACAATTCTGGTTTTTTTTTTTTTAGATTTGGGGGTTCTGCATAAGATTATCATTAAAAAAAGTATTCTATAGCCTAAAACAAAAGCTTAAAAATGGCTGCTTTATATAATTTCTATACTATATAAATCTTCTTCCCCACTGGATTGTAAACTTCATCATGGCACAGATTATATTTTCGATATCTCTGTACCTCCGGCAATACCTAGGAATGCCTGGCATCTAGTAGGCATTCTAAATATGTGTTGAACAGAAGTCTTTGCTTCCATATACCACGATAGGGAAATCATTATATCCTGAACCTGTAAGCACTACTTAACACTTTTGGCCCTATCGGTATTTAGACATTTGGAAATGCCCAGTCACAGATTTTTGAAAAGTTCAATTCAAGAATGCTAACTGAACACATAAATGCACAATGTACTGTGCTAGTTAATGTAACAGAAATGGAGTCAGCAAAAGAATAGTCTAAAGGTAGAATAACAAGGATTGTGTGGCAACACAAATTCAAGGAAGAAATTTTAACAGAGAAGAAGGTGACCACAAATTTCAAACCTGACCAAAGCTTCGAGATAAGTGAGGATTATAATAAGTATCTTTGATTAAGCAAGTTACCTCCAGGGGTATTGTCAGGATGAATCCTTCTTGCAAAGGTTAAAGAATAAACCACATATTGGAAAGTTTGACAATAAAAGGAAGAGAAATGGAGCAGCAGGTATAAAGGGTAATACAGGTGAAGATATTTTTGTACTAAACAGGAGAAAATATAATTTACATTTGATGTCAGAAACAGTGGCAGAAGAAAAACCATGGACAGAGGGAATATTTATCAATTTAAGGGGTACGATGAGTTCAAACCCTGGTGGCATGGTGGTTAAGAGATACGGCTGCTAACCAAAAGGTCGACAGTTTGAACCCACCAGGCGCTCCTTGCAAGCTCTATGGGGGCAGCTCTACTCTGTCCTGTAGGGTTGCTATGAGTTGAAATCGACTCAATGGCAACAGGTTTGGTATGGTTTGGTTACGAGTTCAAAAGGAATAATAATTCTAATGGATTGAATTGTGTCCCCCAAAAGTCATGCTGAAGTCCTAACCCCTATACCTGTAAATATGATCCTGTTTGAAAATAGCAGTTTTCTTTTGTTATGTTAATAAGGTCACATCAGAGTAGGGTGGGCCCTAAATCTAATCTCTTCTGACTGTAAACCAAAAACCAAACCCATTGCTGTTGAGTGGATTCTGACTCATAGAGACCCCACAGAAGAGAGTAGAACTGCCCCATAGGGTTAACCAGGAGTGGCTGGTAGATTTGAACTGCTGACCTTTCAGTTAGCAGCCAAGCTCTTAACCACTACATCAACAGGGCTCCAATCCCTTCTGAGTAGTGTCTCATAAACAAAGCAGAATGGACATAGACGCATGTGGGGAAGAGACCATGTGAGGAACCATCTATAAGCCAAGGAATACCTGGGGCTACCGACAATGTGGGAACCTCTCCCCAAGCTGATGACTGAATTCAGACTTCTGCCCTCCAAAACTGAGACAATAAATTTCTGTTCCTTAAAATCACCCACTTTACGGTATTTTTTGCTTCGGCAGTACTACATAACTAAAGCAGCAATCTAGGTCTTACGATGTTTATCCATAAAGCAGACTTGATTCTAGAAGCACAAAATATTTTAATAAGTAAGAGGGTTTTTAAAAATATAGTTTCTTATATTACTGTCTAATAGATTTATAGTTCCTACCTTCACCACTCTCCATGCCTTCTACAAAAATCCCTCCACACTGAGGAAGAATCCAGTATCGGCGTCTATAACGATCTTGGCCAAACATCATTGAACGTAAAGAGTGAGAAGCATCAAAGAGCTTCCGTCTGTACTGACTCTGTTGCTGTTAAAACAGATACACATAATTAAATTATGAGTGTTAAGTGTTTTAAAAACTAATATATAAACAACTTTATACTTATGCCTTCAGAGCAGATAAATTTCACTGCAGGAAAAAGAGCGAAAGGGCTAAATATTACATGTCCGACTTCAATTTCAGTAACATAAAGAGAGAAATTATTTTAAGGATAATTGAATATTTTTGTTGTCATAGATTAAAAGGATAAATTCTATTTTATCATGTTTCTTATAGTAAAGCACATCTTATACAATGTAATCAAGTATGCTATTGAGCCAAAGCAAATTGGTTCAATTCTACTGATTACAATGTCTAACAAATATTATTTACATATGTAATTGATCATACCTATATTTGCCTGTTTTTCTACTCATGCTGTAAATCTAGGCAATATATGGCTAAATTTTGGGATACATCTATGATGAACCTAAAATTGATTAGTGATCTCATAATATTAATCTTATAATATTTTTAAAACTAATTTTTATTTTACACAAAGTTCACCTGAAGTTGAACTAATTCTATCGTTACTTAATTTTTAATGAGAAATAAATGGACATACAGAGTTTATAGGAAACCCTGGTGGCGTAGTGGTTAAGAGCTATGGCTGATAACCAAAAGATGGGCAGTTCGAATCTACCAGGTGCTCCTTGGAAACTCTATGGGGCAGTTCTACTCTGTCCTATAGGGTTCGCTATGAGTCGGTAACCGACTTGATGTCAGTGAGTTCGGTTCGGCTGAGTTACACAGTTTATAAGTCCAGTGTAAATAAATTTCACAGATATACAAATGCAAAGCAAAACATAAATGCTGAAACTATTACCATGAAATTTGGCTGGAGTTTTCAAACTAATTAATTCCAAGAAAAAAATTGTACTTTTATTAATACTTTGCATTTATATGAATAATAATATAGACCCTTTCTTCATAAGCTTTGAATAAGTTCAGTGTCATGTTTTAAGAGGTAGGCTTTTCACCTTGGCATTAAATTTTTAAGGTTTAATTGTAAGAATGTTTCTAGAGCTCCTCATTTTAATTACTCACAAAAAGCTTCTTTTTACCTAGCAATAAGAAAAACTAGTCCCATACAAGGAATATTTTCAAAACAATGCCAAAAAGATATAAAATTTAATCCAAAAAGTGCTTACTTTACTCAGTTTTTCAATCTGTTTTTCTAGCTCTTCAACACTTGCTGCTTGATCACCTTCATCCTATAGATAACAAAATACAACATCATTTATCTGTTTTTAAGATTTTATTTATTCAATCAATCAGCAAATAATAAAAGCCTCTTATTTGAAAGTACTAGGATAGGCATGGTAGAAATGCTCTTTATAAACTAATAATTTGGTAAGGAGAGAAAAAACATTACATAAAACAAATACCAAATGGTAATGTTATAAGGACCTCAAGAAAAGTAGAGATTAAGGGTCATGAAGTTCAAGGGAGGGTGAGATTACTTCTAGTGGGAATCTATACCAAGAGAGGCTACATGGAAGAAATCATGTTTCAGTTAGCTACTAAAGAATGGTCAGGATTTTACTGAGGAAAGACGGCAGGGCATTCCAGAAAGAGTTTAGCATATCTTGACATGGAAGGTACATGACGAGGTAGGGTGGGAGATTAGGCAAGAATGAATTTAGGGCTAGACCGTGAAGAGCAGTAAATGCTTGGCAAGGGACCATATGATCTTTTAAGGGAGGTTAAGCATTGTTTAAGCATTGAAACTATACAGAAATTAATCTGGCAATAGCTGTAAGATGATCTGGAGCAGGGAAAGGACTAAAACTGGCAAGACTAGCTAGTAAACGGCTGCCTTACTGGGTAAGAGAAGCAGAAGTGGAATAAAGCAAATGGATGTAAGAGACATTGCATAGAACTGCTAAGTCCTGGCAACTCATGGATATGTAACAGGGAGGGGTGAGGGAGATGAAAGAAGGAATAAATTATGATTTTCAGGTTTTAAACCTGGGAGGCTGGAAAAATACTGGTGCCATTAACTGAGTTATTTTTAGAGTGAAGAAGATAAATTACATTTTGAATACAAAGAACTTTTAAAATAAAAATCACCTTTATGATATACAGTATTAATTTCATAAATTGACAGTTTGCACGCAGTTATGTAAGATTTTCATCCCAGAAAATAAAAATGGGAAAACTATCCCCAAATTATGTTTTAGAAGGAGATCATGAAATAATAGAAAATAAATGGGCTACTTTGGATCTCAGCTGCATTACTCGATATATGCAAATTATTTAACTTTTTTGTTTCCTTATTTGTAAATTGGCAATAACATTATCTATAACATGAGATTGTTGTGAGGGCTAAGTAAGAATAGGTCTGAAAGTATCTAGCAGAGTTTCTGGCATGTAAAAGGTGAATAAGGTGACTTTTCTTCCTTTTGAAATTTGTTCTGTAATAAGAAGATACGTTACATCTGAAATTTAAAAATAAGAACTTAGCTTTAATGTTCACTTTCTATAGCCATTTTTAAAAAGCCACACTGCCACCAACCAGAATGGCCATCTACCCAACTAAACTTAATGAAAGGGGACCCAAATAGTTTTATCATTAACTGTCATTTATCCATATCTTATCTAAATTTAGGGGACCAAGTTATGAAGGCATTTGGGCTTAATACCTTCAGTAAAATGCATTATACTTCGGATTACAAAAAAAAAAAAACCTTAAAAGAGAACAGGCTCAACAACACTTAAATCTTGACTCTCAAATAGATATTTACATACCTATATGATTCTACAGTGATCTTTTGACTAGCAGGACAAATGTTTGATAATTTGCTAATACAAAAGTAAAATTCAATAAACATTTGAAACACATCAGATTAAGCATATATCAGACAAAATAACTAACCTCTATTTTTAAGACTCCTCCTATGACAAGAAAGAAATAAAATGTCTACTAAAGTTTTATCTTAAAAAGTTTTAGCTAATGTGATGGTTAAGGCTGTGTGTCAACTTGGCTGGGCCATGATTCTCAGTGGTTTGGCAATTACATAATAATATACTTTGGCGGTTATATAATGATGTAATTTGGCAGTTATGTAATGATATAGACATCCTCCATTTTGCGATCTGATGTATTCATCCCCCATTTTGTGATCTACCGTGAGCAGCCAATCAGTTGAAAAGGGTGTTCCCTTGGGGGTGTGGCCTATATGCCATCCACCCACCCACCCACCCACCCACCCACCCACCCACCCACCCACCCACCCACCTACCTAAGCTTGCTCACTCTGGATCCTACATCAATTTACCAGCATCTGACTTCTGGTTCTTGCAACTTGAGCCTGTCATTTGACCTGTCAAATTTGGGGATTCACCAGATTTTGCAGCCAGCTGCCTGGATCTGATTTGATGATTTTGGGATTCGTCAGTTTTGTAGCCCGTGAGTCAGTAGCCTGTTGTCTAACCTGCCAATCTTGGGTTCATCAGCCCCTGTAACCACATGAGTCAGGAGAATCCTCTAGCCTTATGCCTGACCATGGACTTGGGACTTGCCTGCCTCCGCAACCCTGTGAGCCATTTCCTTGAGATAAATCTCTGTGTGTGTGTGTGTGTGTATATATATATATAATGTTTCACTGATTTTACTCCTCTTTTTTTTTTTAGAGAGCCTAGCCTAAGGCAGCTAATAGTTCCTATAATTTTCAGAAACATGAGGGAACGTGGAAGACCAGAAAAAAAAATGCAATGATGACAACAAAACTAAACACGCAGAATCTATGCCTGCCATAGTTTCCAAGGTTTCCCAACCAAAAGAAAAGGCCAGTATGTGTCCCTATATATCAGAGTTTAATTGTCAATATAACCCCTTTACATGCCAAACTGTGAGGGTAAAGCTCAAGGAGGCTCAACAGAAAGGTATTATGGAAAGACTATGGAAGGAATGGAGAGTAAGGGGGGGAGGGAAGTTATCTTTGAGACAAAGGACTATGACTATTCAAGGGCAGTATCTTCTAATTGAAGTGGATTAGAAGATTACATGGATCTTGGAGCCCTGATGGCACAGTGGTTAAACCCCTTGGCTGTTAACCAAGAGGCTGGCAGTTTGAACCCTCCAACCGTTCCATGGGAGAAAGATGTGGCAGTCTGCTTCTATTAAGATCACAGCTTTGGAAATCCTATGGGACAGCTCTACTCTGTCCTATAGGGTTGCTATGAATTGGAATTGATTTTGATGGCAATGGGTACACGGATCTCCCTGCCTTATAATTCTTTAAGGACTGTAACTATCAACAATCTACCTATATCTTAGTCAAGAGGCCAGACCTATTTTTGGAAGAATAATGTGCCTTTCTTGTTGACCAAATTGATTAAGTAGTCAAAATTTGATTTGTTTAGGAAATTGATAAATGGCTACCTGTTCTTCATCATAAAGAATAACTCTCAAATCATTAAAAAATGTTAATTTGGTTTATTAGTACCTAAAATATTTATTCAAAAAAAATTAAATTGCTCTCTCACATTAACGACAAGGTACAAATTTGCCAAGATTTTGATCAATAAAATCCAAAAATCTATTCAACTTTATAATCCAAGACAAATAAAAAAGTAAAATACTACTTTAAGTGATACATCTGCTCTAAGGAATACTAATATTTTCAAATAGTCTATTTGTAAAGATAAAATGTACAGTTTGTTAATTCTCCATGTGAATAAAGAAGCCAGGTGATGCAAATAATTTTTGTTAATAATGTCTAATTTAGTGGGATAGCTATCCAATAGAATACACTGAAATTCCAATACATGGTAGTTAAATTTATGAGGTAACACTTTAAAACAATTTATAATATTAAATGCTGAAAGGGATACTAATTCTCTGAAAAGTTGATTAATATTGGTCAGTGAGGTTTAATTCCTGCTATGGGAATAACTCTGCTTATCAAAGGAAGGACATTACTTATAAAGGGTATCTTTTTGTTTGGGTAATTACACTTCTGATACCCAAATTATATGCCCTTCACATTATTTGTCACAAGATGAACGTATATGATCAAGTGGTTTCAAAAGTACCAGATTACAAAATAATTTATTTCTGCAAGGAAGTTCAATGTAGTCTCTTTCATATTCATACTCTCTTAAAAGAAGTTCACTGTAGTGATTTTTTATTGTTCTGGTTTATAATATAAAATGTATGAAAACACTTTGTATTTATGTATTTTTACTTACAAAAGAGAATTGTGTATATGCTCTTATAAGTTCTCCTACATTATTATCCAGATTCAGTCATAAATTTCATTCAGTAATTTATCAATGGTTCTGACTGGTTTTATTCTTATAGATTTCATCAATAATTTCATCCCCGTAAGCTTTTTATTTTCATTTCTCCAGTACCACTGAATGATGCAGGAAAAGAATTCTTCCTAGACTTCCTTAGCTGAATACCCTTGGCATTAAGGGCAGAAGGAATAGCTTGCTGTATATTGTTCTTTAAGTGCCATTCTGTAGCCCTGCCAATATTTATAGCATTCTTTTGTCTTACAAAGATTAACTCCAACCTTTATCTCTCTTTTATTTATGTCTATTTCAATGTCTTATTGTAGCTGGCCCCTAAACACACACACACACATACATATATATACAAAACACACTTCTCTATGGCCTTGTCTTCTTCCCTTTGCCCTACTCTTCAAGGCTTGCTCCTTCCTTCACTTTGATTGAAACCCCTCCAATATCTTTAAGGACTTCATACTATTAATTACTCTCTTTATCTCTTTAATCTTTAACCTCCCTTTCTCATTTTATTGGTTCTTTCCCTTCAACCAAAAGTCATCTCAATTCTTTGATATCGGAAAAATCCTTGACTCTTTGTCCTCCCCAGGCTGCTATCTTTTCCTGTGAGGCACAATGCTTGAAACAGTCATTTCTACTTTCTCACTTATTATTTTTCTCAACCCATTATACCCTGGCTTCTGCTCTCACTCCCCTAATGAGACAGCACTGACATTGGTTCCCAATGAGTTCTATGTTTCCAAATTCAACAAACACTTTCACTCCTCATCACACCAGAGCCCTAATACTTTAACACTGTTATCACTCCCTCCTTTTTGAAATGCTTACTTTTCATGGTTTCTGTTATTACTATATATGTAGAAAATAGTTAACAGAGCAGGGCTGACTGCTATTCTTTGAAAGGCCTGCTTACAAGGTTGGCATCTGGGAACTTTGATCTTGGGAGGCTTCCTACCACCCTACCTGATAAGATTAGCTCACTGAACCTAAACTCTCTGTACAAACAATGTGGTTTTTGCTGAACACCTGCTTTTCTTTTGGGAATCTGGAATTCTGACACATGCTGTGCAGAGGGGATCTATGTGAGCAGTCCCCAATAAAAACCCTGGCTCTGACTGTCTAATGAGCTTCCCTGGTAGGTGACATTACACATGTGTTGGACACAACCTGTTGCTGGGGAAATTATCCCAGCCTATGTGATGCCTCTGGGAGAGGACTCTTCAAAGCTTGCCCCTGGTTTCCTTTGGACTTCTCCCCATGCACATTTCCTTTGCTGATTTTGCTTTGCATTTTTGCACTGTAATAAATCATAGCCATTAAGTACAACTATATGTCGAGTCCTGTGAGTCTACCTAGTGAATCATCGAACCCAGAGGTGGTCTTGACCCACTACAGAAGTTTCCTACCTCTCTGACTATTCCTTCTTGAACAAGAATCTATGTGGGTGCCTCTTAAATGTTGATATTTCCTAGGGTTCCAACCTTGGTTCACTATCCTATTCACTAGAGCAATCACTTTGTGTAATCTCTTGCATCCTCATAATTTTAAACTATCATTTATGTGCTAATAACTTCCAGATCTATCTCTTTAAAACTGAACTCTTCTTTGTGCTTCAGATTCTTAAATTCAACTGACTCTGAACTTTTGCATGTTGTTGTTAGGCGCTGTCGAGCTGGTTCCGACTCTTAGCGACCCTATGTATAGAATGAAAAGCTGCTCACTTCTGTGCCATCTTCACAATCGTTGTTATGCTTGAGTCCATTGTTACAGCCACTGTGTCAATCCATATCATTGAAGATCTTCCTCTTTTTTGTTAACCCTCCACTTTACCAAGCATGATGTCCTTTTCCAGGGACTGGTTCCTCCTGGTAACATGTCCAAGGTACATGAGACAAAGTCTTGCCATCTTTGCTTCTAAGGAGTATTCTGGTTATATTTCTTCCAAGACAGATTTGTTCATTTTTCTGGAAGTCCATGCTATATTCAGTATTCTTTGCCAACACCATAACTCAAAGGCATCAATTCTTTTTTGGTCTTCCTTATTCACTGTCCAGCCTTCACATGCATATGAGGCAATTGAAAATATCACAGTCTGTGTCAGGTGCACCTTACTCCTCAAAATGACATCTTTGCTTTTCAACACTTTAAAGAGGTCTTTTGCAGCAGATTTGCCCAATGCAACAAGTAGTTTGATTTCCTGTTCGCTGCTCCCATGGTCACTGATTGTGGATCCAAGTAAAATGAAATCCTTTACAACTTTAATATTTTCTGTTTATCATGATGCTGCTTATTAGTCCAGTTGTGAGGATTTTTTTTTTTTTATGTTGAGGTGCAATCTATACTGAAGGTTATAGTCTTTGATCTTCATCAGTAAGGGCTTCGAATCCTCTTCAGAACTTTTGCATAGGCTCTTCAAACTCATCATGTCCCAAATGAACCTATCATCATTTCCTGTCTTCAAATATCTGTTCCCTATCTTCTATCACCTATTTACTCCACTTCTAAATTCCCTACCTTAGTTAATGGCAACAAAAGCATGCAGTCTCCCAAGGCAGATAGTTGGGAATAAACCCTACCTCTCATCAACCCACACAGTCCGTCTTTAAGTCTTGCCCACTCTTCCTCTTAAATACTTATTGAATTCTTTCCTCCTTCTTCTTCCATCTACCATTACTTTAGTTTCAGACCCCTCACTTCACATCTGTTGGCAATACCTCCTGACTGATCTCCCCACTTCTAATATTGCCCTATCCAAATTTATTTCCACCTTTCACAGAAATGCCAGTGTGAGCCACCTGAAAATCAAGTCTGACCAAGTCATTCCTCTGCATATAACCCTTCAATGGATTTCCATCACCTAAAAAACACAAAATCCTAGGCCATCGTTGCTGTGTATGACGCCGTCTAGTAACTCTGAACCACTTGTAATTCCTTTAAAAACACATTATTGTTTTCATATTTCTGTGCCTTTGTTCATGCTGTTCCTTCTAAACATTCTTCCTCAGATACTTCCCCAGGTATTCAGCCCAGACTGTAGCCTCAGCTAATGGATCCAGAAAGCCTTTGTGGGAGTTTGTTCCTCAGAAAGGCTAAATGCCCTTCTTTTGTACCTGGTTAGCACATTGTAAATATCACTGTGAAAAGTTATACATTAACATGTTATATTTTCTTTTGGTAATTCTTCTTCAGTGAGACTGTATACTGACTGAGAGGGACTTTCAGTGCCTTATTAATTTTTGATCAAAAGAGCCTAGGACTTTTGATCAAAAGTCACCAAGGCTTAGGTCTTCCTGTGAGGGTACTGGGAGCCTGGCCACGCATCTGGCCCCATTGAGGGGTAAGGCTTCAGGCCTAGTTCAGCTCAATTTGGGATGTCATTAAACTCTCATGCATTTCTTCCAAACACTGTCTCTGATACCTCATCGATTCTCTCATCTCAGCCCACAGCAGTTTTGAATTGGAGGGCCTCAGGCTGCATAGGAGCTAGGAGCCCAGAACAGGTACCTGCTGGCTCAGTGCTGCCTGCGTGTCTGCCCAGAGGCTGTGGCCACAGAGGAAGCCAGCCCTAATGGCAGCTGGATGTGGTGTCCCTGCGGACAGGAAGAAGCAGAGGGTGCAGGGCAGCATGGCTGCCCAGAGACCTTCCTTGAGGGCCTCTGTGGCCTTTGCTGCCATACCCACTGCCTTGTTAATGCAGAAAATAGTCAGATGGTAGATTTTTTACTATTGTCATAAATGAAAAATGTCGGATAATGAGAGCAAGGGTAAGTGAAGAGTAGGTGTGCATAGAAAAAAAAGCATGACTTCTTTTATTCAGTGTGAGTGCCTTCCATGTGTAGGCATTCTATTCAATATTTACCCATCACAAAAACATTATGGGTATTATAATAGCCATTTTTCAGATAAAGGAATGAAGGCAAATGTCAAAAATGTAATTCAAACTCAAGTCCATTTGCTTCTAAATTCAGTGTTATTTTTCAATATGTTTTGCAGTCTTTTAGCTAAGTATTAAAATCAACTTAAATTTAATTACCTCATCTTCACAGATATCAGTCTTCTTTCCTTTTTTGTCTTCTTTATCTTCTTCATCCTCATCATCTTCATCAGCTTGGTCATCACTATCATCATCATCATCATCATCATAATCACTGTCTCCTCCCTTTCTTCTTCGCTTGCGTCCTGGAGTGGGCGTGCCCAAGGGATGTTGTTCTTCCCCGAGATCAATGCCACCTGAAGCATCTCTTTTCCCTGTTTTCTTAGCATGAATGATTCTGAGCCTATAAAGATGACAAAAATCATGATCATGGAAGAGAAGAAGAGGCTTCTCCCTATACTTTTTAAAGAGCATAACATGAGTTTTAAGCAAAAATACCTTATGGTGTTTCTGCTACATTAAGCAATAAATCATTAACAACACAAATTGGAATGAGGAAAATTTAAGAAATGTGTTTTACATAAATTACAGAATATATTAGCTTTCAAGAGTTATTCTACATACCTCTTTGGAATTAAACCACATCAAAAAAATAAAACTTAGAAAGCTGAAAAGATTAGCTCTAATAATGGCCAAGAGATAATTTCTGATCCCATACTATCAGATTGAATACATTTCAGTTCAAATGACTGTGAAGAAACTATCCTCTTAGCATTGAGGTCTGAGTAATTTCAGCATTATATTTCCTGGCAGGAAGCTAATTAAGTTTTAATGTTGAATAAGTTTGGCTATATTAGACTCTCCTCAAAAGCAAACTTTAATTAGAAAGCAATTAAGAGAAAAGTGGCTGTTCCAAACAGATTCTATTCATGACAAAAACAACATGATAGCAACAAAAATCTTTGAAAATGTGATTGCTTAACTTCTTTGAAAGAAAAAAGATAAAGTGACTTTCTTCTAAGTTTGAAGCATATGAGCTCAACGAATCTCGTTATATCTTTTGTCCATTGCAGATTCTGGTCCTAAGCTTTATTAATTTCATATTCCATTCTAATTACCTTTTCTAATTCTTACATAAAATAGTTTAATTTCTGTCTTTGCAATTTGTATGTATTACTGGGAAACTTGAACAAAGCGGAAACAGTATGTTAATTTTAATAAAATAAGACTTACTTGCGAAGTTTACCTTCTACCACCCACTTATCTCTCCTCAAGTTTGACATATAATCAATGTTCTTGTCGATTTCACTGCCAATGCACAAATTTAGTAAAAGACATTAATTAAACCCAATTAAGCCAATGCATTTTCATACATAAAAATGATTCAGTTGACCTTGTGTGTATATACATACGCATGTGCATGTGTTTATACATACGTGTACATATGTGTTGAAAAATTATAATTTCTTCAATGGATACAACATTAGTATCATTAGAAAATTCATTGTGGTTTTCTACCTTAAAGCAAGAAAGGAACTACCCACGAATTACCTCAGGATTACAGCAGTCCAAGTTTTGGTTTGCATATACTTAAGATCTGATAATTTCCAAAGCCATAGCAGTAGATCAGAATATACATATTTAAATAAGTACATGTCATATACATATATACAAACAGTATACATGCATATAAATGTCCAAGCAAAAACTGACAATATTATGGCATCTGGTGATGGTACTAAGTCAAACAGTAGTACATCTCCTTATAAGGTAGAACCGTATGTATTCTTTACATTGAATTGGTGTGTGTATGTGCTTTTAAAGTTAAGTGCTACTCAGTATTACTATTTGTTGTCAAGTTTGTGCTCAGTGAAATTATACACTCATGAAATTGTAAAACGTAAACGCTATCACACTTTTTGGGAGTGACTGCCAATGAAGAGCAAAAACAAAGAAAAATTATATTAATACAATATTATAGCTAAGATAAGCACAGAAAATTTAAAATGTTCAGAAATGGTAGAAATGGCTGGCCCTGAATATTTGGATTAACCTCCTTCCTAGAAAGATAAAGGATTAAAAGGAACATAATTAAAATCTGTAAGATAATGAAAAACAAGAACAATATGAACATGAATTGGTTCACCAAATCTTAAAATTCTAGAGCGAAGGACTTGCTTTGAATCTTAAGGGAGATTAAGTACTTTTAAAAAAGTACTAATTGATACATTGATAAACTAATAATCTAAAGTTGTATTAGCATATAATAAAATAAAAAGGGGTTAGATAGTTTTATGGAAACCCTGGTGGCACAATGGTAAGGAATTCGGCTGCTAACCAAAAGGTCGGCAGTTGGAATCCAGCAGGCACTCCTTGGAAATGATACAGGGGGGGTTCTATTCTGTCCTGTAGGGTCGCTATGAGTCGGAATTGATTTGAGGGCAACAGGTTTGGTTTTTTTGTTTTGTTTTGTTTTAGATAGTTCTATGGATATTTACTAAGGAAAATCAGGTATTTCTCTGTCCTCAAAAGATTTCAAGGAAAGAAAAATCCTGGGTTCTTGCAATGCTGCTGGGTTCTGGTGCCACTGTAAGAAAAGAAATTTTTTTTTTCCAGTACATAGAGGCTAAAATTATTGAACAAACAAAAGAGGTTACCAAGACTATATACTGTATGATCCAAATTTTCTTTTCAAAAGACTATAAAGAAGTATACATTAAACTAGTATTAGTGGTCATTTCTGAATAGTGAGATTAAGTGTAAGTCTAATTGTCTTCTTAGTGTTAGTCTGTAAGTTATACATTTTCTATAAGTAATTTATATAATTTTGTGATCGGACAAATTAAAAACAGAAAAGAATCACCAGAAAAGACTGGGCGTACGCTTACCTCACCACACTCTTGCTGCATGCTAGTTCGTTGATCAGGAAAGCCAGGACTGAGGCTTTCTGCTCTGGCGTGTGGGCCTGAAAAGCTTTGGTCTTCAGGCTTTCGGTAAGCTCGGTTTGTCCACAGTGGGCTTCCATGAAAATCTGCAAAATCTCGGAAACATTGTCTCGATTGACACCAACATTCAGCAAATGCTCTCCAAGAGCTGTTTTGGCCTAAAAAAGTTTAATGTTTTTATCAGTATTGATCACAACCATTCATTCATATCATAAAAACAGTAAGATTACAAAATACTGGTATTATCTGGTTTACGTATTACTGACAAGGATTTTATTCACATTTTTGATGAAGTGAAGATTAAAACAGGCAACAGGTGGTAGAAAACTACTCAAATACGTCTATCTTTTGGTTCCTTCTTTAAATCCTTGGTTAAAAGTCAGGCAGGAAGAAGAGTAAGTATATTCATGTGTAGCAGAAGTTATAAATCATCTATCACAACTTCTCTGACAAGAGAAACTACTCCAAGTTTGTCCCAGGCTAGTGAGGTTCAAAAGCATAATTATTGATGCTGTGTTTTCTGGCTTTATGGTATCATGGGTTTTGTTGCCTGGTCTACTGAATGAATGGGGAGATGGAGGAAAAACTACAGGTGCTTCTTAAAGACTTTTTCTCTACAATATTATCTAGAGCAAAGCTGACTGGAATGTGTATGTTAACTGAATTAAGATCAATTTGAATTTATTGAGTATCCACTAAGCAATACAGAGCTAATGTGCTGGTCTGTAGGTGCCTTGATTAGCCTCACATTATTCACAGTGATTCAGAGAGAATGAAGTATAATTTCAGAAGGCACACACAATTTTTAATTGTTTTATGAATTACGAATTCTGTGGTTTCGTTGAGTACCATTTGGGTAATTCCCCTAACCAATGTGGTCTTTGCCTAAAGCTAGAGAAGCTCTTGGGAACAGCCCACATTCTTTAGGCTTTATAAATTAGGTTTTTCTAGTTTTGCATCAAAAATAACCAGAAGCAAACCTACGTTTAACCTTGTGAGACATGCGGAAAAATGGGATCAGTCTATACAACCTTCTGCTAATACTCATAGCTAGCTATCAATACACTAATAGTAAAAGAATTTTTAAGGTTTTTTTTTTTTTTTTTTTTTTAATATTTTGTTTTTTTTACCTTGTATCCTGTAATTAGACCTGGATCACATACAGCAGCTGAGAGGAGCCTCACAAGCAAGTCTTGTACTTCACCCATGCTGTCCCCTATATTTAGCAATCCCTCTTGAAGAACACTCAGGTTTGGAACATCAATATTCACATCAAAGCCCAAAACTTTACCAAAGTTTCGTAAGAACTGCACCACCATGAGACAGTCTGAAAATGTACTTCCAGAGAGAACAAGTCCTGGAATACGAGGCAACTCTGGCAAAGGCTGGAAATAAAATAAATACATTCATAAATAAAATACATTTAAAATTTAAAGAACCATGATTTTCTGAATTACAATAAGCTGCTATCTTTCTTTCACTTGTACTGGTGGTTTTCCCTCTTGTGGTAAACTCCCTGGAGGCATTTCTGCCACCCTCATCGTACTGAGCATAGGGTCTTGAACACAAGTAACCACTCAATAAATTCTGGAAGAACTCAGTATGAACTCAGATCTCTGCAAAGGAGAATACTAATTTTAATTAACTTACATATTGATAAAACAGATTATAATCACTGAAACAAAAGTTAAATAACATGTAAGAAATAAACATTGCAACACTACTTTACCATGGACATACTTAGTAGGGTATGTGAGCTGCTTTCTTCTAATGACGGAGACTGATTTATAATTCACACCTTTCTGGTAGCTCAGAAACTAACACTGTGCATCTGTGGGCTGTGCAGTCTGAGAGAGTGGTGCCATCTGTGGCTAACAACTGCAGATAAATGACTAGGCCTACATGATTAGAACCCATAATCCTGAACATAAACCCAGTTATAATGCAACCCACAATCTTTAGGTTTCCCTGTATTTAGTGAAACACTGAGTTTTAGTATTAAAGATAAAAAAAAAAGCTGCCTCTGTTTAAATATGTTCACATATTAACATTTTAATGACTAAACTGTATTACCAGTTTGCCACGGACATTTTAAAAATTCAAATAGGTAATCTATTAAAAACATTTTTGTCCATGGATGGGACTCAATAAAACTACTTTAAATTTTGACTGGAAAAAAATGTGACTTGTAAATATTTCTATTTATCTGAATTAGTCCTTGTTCAAAAATGTTTCTTACCCTGCAACTACTAACTATCCAAAGGCTTCTTCTACTAATATTGTGTGGATAATACCTAATACCATACAAATGTTTTATATTTCATTTGAAAAATAGTTAAATCTGAGTTTTCTTTTTTTCCTGAACCATATCAGACATGCATTTACATATAATTCTAACATAATTTATATGACAAAGCTAAGAAAAGCATAGTTTAAAATGGACTTCAATATTTGAGACTTATATATTTACAATGTGTGTCATATAAATAAAAATAAAAGATGCAAGAAAATAAAGCTTACTTAGGATTTTAAAAGTGTGCTCAGTATGAGCTCATCAAATGTGTTGACCTATATAACTATAATGTACAGGTTGCTATGAGCCGGAATTTGAGATAATGCACTTAGGAAATTTTAAACACCCAGATGACTAAAGCTAGTAAGTATACTTTCATTTTTATTCAAAAGCATTTATGCTAAGTAGATAAATGAAATATTAATATAATTCAATCTCTAGTAGGGTTATTAAAAGTTTGCTTTAAGCATCATAGGAAAGAGTTTATATAAATCAAGGGACAATCACTATTCGTATCTGAGATGAATATGGTCCATAAGTAAATATGGATGATCTTGACCAAGCATAACAAGTTATTGCAACAGTATAATAGTGATGATTTGTGTTATTAATATAATTTTCTAGAAGTGCCATTTTCTTGAATATAGTAAAAATAACTGATTTTTACTTAAAGTATGGGAAATCATGCTGGTTGCCAGGATTATTTTGATCTTTCTACATTTCCACTTTTGTGTATTTTTGCAGCCTTATATGTATGTGAAACACTACAGAAGAGAAAACACAGAAGAAGTACTTTAACTTGTTGGCGTTGAGTCGATTCCAACTCATAGCGACCCTATAGGACAGAGTAGAACTGCCCCATACGGTTTCAAAAGAGCACCTGGTGGAATCAAACTGCCGGCCTTTTGGTCAGCAGCCATAGCACTTAACTACTACGCCACCGGGGTTTCCAAGAAGTACTTTAGTTGTACACAATTTCTTGGTTTTCAGGATGATACACAGTATGGATTCAGGAGTCTAACAAACCGGAGTTTGGATCTAAATTGCCATTTATTAGGTGGGCAATCTTGGGAAAGTTCTTTAACCTCTTTGTGTCTCAGTTTTCTCATCTGTAAATGGAGATAAATACCAACTTCACAGGAATGTGATGAGATCAAATGAAAGACTCCAAATAAAGCACTTAGCGTAGTACCTGGCATGTAGTAAACATGCTCAAAAAAAGGTTAGCTACTGTTAGTAAAGCACTGAGTGAGGTTATAAACAATAAATCCTAATTTATTTACATATACATGGGGTGAGGGTGAGGAGGACTTAGGTCTTTCTGAGCCTGAAGGCCTGGGACAAACCAAATGAAACATGGATAACCTATCTACCTTTATAATTCTTCGTAGATTTTTGCAGTACTTCCAATTAAATTAGAAAGGTTCATTAGTTATATATTAAGAACTGCCATTATCAGTACAGGAGCTCTAGAGAGGTTTACTGGTGGGCCATCCAGGAGAAGCACATTGACCTAGGCTTGGAAATTCAGTGCTCTAGTTAAAAACAAAAAGCTTTCATAATGGCAGCTCTGGCAAAGGAATCAGGTGAGAACACGGGGAAAATTAACATTTTTTAATGAAATGATTCCCACGATATATAGATTACCTTTTGGTCTGCTAAGCACATGTCTTCATTAGGCTTCTTTAGTTCCTTTGCCATTTCTAACTCTAATCTTCTTTGTTCTAGTTTGCGTTCCTTATTTAATCTTTTCTCATCACGTTTTTCTTGCTTCAACCGTTCCTTTTCCTTAAAAAGAAAATCATGTCCACATATTCTCCTTAATCACTGTATGTGTTTGAAAAAAACTCCAGTTAAAATCTAAAAGGCAATCAAAGTATTACTATTTCCATGAACAGAGTACAGATTTTCTCTTAGGTTTAGAAGTAGATATGGAATTGTATAGCAATTAGTTACTTTGCTTTTCATTATTCTCACCCCTTGAATTTTAAACTAATCTTATGACTATATACATTTAATATTAATATTAGCATCCATGCAAATTATTTCATTATTTAAAACGTATTCAAATCATTCCTAGGTTTGTAACATGGGAATAAAATATGTATTAATAAAAACACGTATATAAAATGCATTTGGGCAACTACATATTTAAAAAATAAAGATAACAAGTTATTAACATAAAATTTTGTGTAGCTCCAGGAGGCAAGGCAGGATTTACAGTAGGAAAGCAGAAGCAACATGTTTGAATTTGCAAAAGCAGTTCTTTCAAAGTGAATTAGCCAGTCTTTTTTTCTTAAGATAGCAGCTGTGATGAAATCAAAATATTTACTATTTACCACCATAAACAACACTTAAGAGAATATAAAGTAGGTTCTGAAGGCAATTCAAAAAGCATTAAAAAATATTTAGTGTAATGGCAACAATATGGAAATAACTTTTATCTCCCTGTTGTAAAGGATGATATTGTATCAGAAGAAAAAGTGAGAAACTTTGTCGTAAAACCAGAACCATTATTTTATTGTCATACCTCAAACAAAAATAAGAGTAGAATTATCAGGCAATGCTAACCTATTACCTCCCCCCCCCCCATATACCCTAGGCTTTACTGTTGGATTTATTTTTGTAAAGCCTAGCTTTGGTCATATCCTTGCTTGATTAAAAAAATCTTTCAATTTTCTATCAAAATAAGGTCGAACTCCTTACTTTTTAATTTGGACTCTTTTCCAACCTTATCCCCCACTTCTGTCTTCTACGTAGATTTAATCAAACTATTTGCTATTTCTGATAAGCCAAAAAACCCGTTGCCATTGAATCAATTTTGACTCACAGTGACCCTGTAGGACAGGGTCCCATAGGGTTTCTAAGTAACAGATGGAGGATTTGAACTGCCAACCATTTGGTTAGCAGCTGAGCTCTTAACTACTACACCACCAAGGCTCCACTATTCCTGACAGACATATCTTATTTTGTGACCTCCTTATATTGGAGCACTCTGATCAGGAAGGTCATTACTCTCATCTTGCATATCTAAATCCTAATTAAACACTACCACCTCCTCGCTCTTAGACCAAATAACTAATTATTTTTGCCCATATCCTAATCCTATCCTACCCTAATAACACTGTCAACTCCTCAAGACAAGAACTATATTATTCCATTTTTACAGTCCCATGGTACATTAAACTTATGAGATAAATTCAACAATAAGTTGAATGATAAATTCAACAATAAGTTTACCATTATATCCCACATTTTATGTGCATTCATTTTTGGTATGAGCTAGGAGGAAAACACTGAAAAATACCTGGATACAAGGAACACTTCTTCTTTTTTTAACATCAGTTTTTAAATTTTTTTAGTAACAGTATCTGTGTGTGTGCGGGTGTGGTGGGGGCGGGGGAGTGCGGGGTGTTAGTTTTCTTTTTTGTTTTTCTTAATTCCTTAGGAGTGGTTCTGGTGACTCGGGGCAGACATTTGCGATGGGGCAAGTAGTAATGGTGATGAGGAAGTCAGAGTTACTGACTTCCTGTGTTTTCTTGGTGCTGGGCAAGAGAGTCGGGAGGAGAGAGGAGACACGGGTGGGAAAAGACTACCTAAGAACTCCTTAGAATCTCTCTCACCCACTGGTTTACATCTCCATTCCCACTGGTAAGGTTAAAAAACCAAAAGCCAAACCCACTGCTGTCGAGTCGATTTTGACTCATAGCGACCCTGTAGGACAGAGTAGAACTGCCCCATAGAGCTTCCAAGGAGCACCTGGTGGATTCGAACTGCTGACCTTCGGGTTGGCAGCCGTTGCACTTAACCACTGCGCCACCAAGGTTAGAGGTATTAAAACATAAATTAGGAGGGGATGAAAGCCTATCCTCCAGAAATCGTCTTCTATGTCTTCCTTTTTTGTTTTTTAATACATAAGCAGCCTGCAGTGGAAAGATCAAGAGAATATAAAAGAAAAGGCAGAAAATCTTAATTTTTTCTCTCCATTCTACCCATCTCCTTCTTGAAGACACTATTCAATGGCAATGATAATGGCAAGGAGATAAAACATTTTGAGAAAACTACATTTAGCTGCCAATTACAATGCTAACTTCAATCCCATATCTCTCTAAATTCTCCACCAACCGTTACTAAATCTGGCTCTTTTATGTCCTCCAGTGTTTATTGCTGCTTTATCTTTTCCTGTACTTTGCCTTATAGTAACTTTTAGAATCCCTCATTCTGTTAGCTCTGTCCTTAGTATTATTAATCACAAGCTACTTGCTTGTATGATAAGTCTTTTCTTGACTTTGTGCTTGACTACTAACCTAAAGGTTGGCAGTTTGAATCCACCCAGTTGCTCTGTGGAAGAAAGGCCTAGCAATCTGCTTCCTTAAAGACAACCGTTGTTGTTATTAGTGGCTGTGGAGTCAATTTCGACTCAGGTGAGCCCATGTGAAAAGATTATGGCCAAGGAAACCTTATGGAGCAGTTCTACTCTGTAACACATGGGGTCGCTATAAGTTGGAATCAACTGGATGGCAACGGGTTTGTTGTTTTTGTTTTTCCTTTGGGATTTCCAAAAATCTCAGAAATCTGTGGAACTTTTATTACTTAAAGCATCAATTTTTGTCTGCTATTAAAAAAAAAAATTTATTAAAAAAATTTTTTTTATTAGGGATATTTCAGTGGAAAAATGGAGTCTCTAAATTCAGTATGAATTGTATAGGACTAACAGAAATCTTGTGGTTCTGGTACAAGATAATTCTCAAAGAACCAGAGCTTCTGGAGTCCACTAAACAGCCAACTAATATTTAGAATGGTATATAAGGCCAGTCAGAATCTAGCCCCTCACAAGTTCTGGTCTCAAATTTCCTAAGTCTGAGTGAATTGCTTACACTCCGGCAGCACTGTGTGAAACACCTATGTTGAGAAGATAGCGTTGCCAGTTTGAAGCTACTTGCTTGTATCGTAAGTCTTTTCTTGACAGATTAAGCTGCCATACTTGATCCTACATCTATTTTCCATAGTATTATATTTTATTATTATGTCAAATGTTATGATTTCACAACGTGACTTTTTGATTTTGCAAAGCCAGTTCACTATGGACCTCTAACCTATCAGAGATAAGATTTATTAAGCCTATTATAACATGAAAAGAATGTTAAATCATATTTTTATGCTAATATTAGTTAAATTTCTGGGCAATAACTTAGACTACCTACAAATGACTGCAGAATATACCGTATTTTTGGGCAAATAACAACCATATTCCATGTTTGTCTGCCAACCCTGTCCTCCCCGCCCCCCGCGAGGTATTTTCTAAACCCCATAGGCCAATTTTTTTTTTTTTAATTTATAGGGTCGTTATGAGTCGGAATCGACTCGACGGCACTGGGGCTGGGTAGCAACATGTAAAAAAAAAAAAAAAAAAAAAAAAATTGGCACAGTGGTGCTTACAAAAATACCTCACGGGGGAAGGTGCCACTGGCAAACAAACATAACCCACTGAAGGTGTGAATTACTGGAGTAAAAATGCGGTAGCTCCTGACTATATTTTAGATTCTAGTTTTTTATACCTTGGAAACTCTATGGGGCAGTTCTACTCTGTCCTATAGGGTTGCTATGAGTCGGAATCGACTCCACGGCACTGGGTACTGGGTTTTTATAAATAACTACTCATATAAGTAGTATAGGGTCACTATACTACTTCGAGTCGGAATCGACTCGAAGGCACTGGGTTTGGTTTTGGTTTTCGGTATAAATAACTATGGAGCCCTGGTGGAAAGTGGTTAAGAGCTGGGCTGCAAACTGAAGAGAGGTCACAGTTAGAATCCACCTTGGAAATCCTATCGGGCAGTTCTATTCCATCCTGTAATGGGTTTGGTGGTTTATAAATAATTACAAGCATCTTAGTATGCCTCCTCTCAAAAAAAATTTTTTTTACTACATTTCCCACCTTCCCCCCACCATAGTTTTCCAGATACAGAAATTCTTTAAATAAATGTGGATTCTTGGAATGTAATTCATCATGCATAATAAAATATTTTTTTATCATTCCAGTTAAAGTAATGGGATTTTCTGTATCAAAATATTACTAATATATTAGTTTAAAAGTCACTTAAAATTTCATTTCAAAGTTGAAACATCTTTTGATGGCAAACACATTAAATTTAAATTATTCTAAACAGTATAAGATGCGTAGGGAGAAAAAACAAAAGCTTTTTACTCACATGAAAAGATTATTTTAGACACTATACAAAAAAAAAAAAACTATAGAAGAATAAATAAAAGTTTTCCAGAAATCTATAGCACAGTATTAAATGTATGAAATAATGTTTTTCTATTTCAGAATTATGTAAGTTTAAAAAGCAAACAAGGAATTTGGTCAATCAGATGGCTTTGACCTGTTATTGTAAAGTTTACAACTTATAAGATTACAAAACAGGCCATTTTTAAGAGACTATGTTGCAAAAACATCTACGTTTTTGCATTTTACGATTCTACTGGGTCTCTTAGGTGTTTGTTCTGGGCATAATTAGAAGAATACATTTCTTTTGACAGCAACTGGTACTCAAATTTAAAAGACATAAATATAATTTAAGAGGAATAGGTTTACCTCAGGGTACAAGAGGAATAAAAGTGTAAGTAAGATTAATAATACAAGTGATTTATAAAATACAAAATGTAAAGAACAAAAATGATACTGTTTTATGATCACATGTTGAGTACAAGGAGATCAGGAGTAATTTTTTAAATGAACACACCATTCTTACATTTTAATTTTACATTTAAAATATAAAAATTAAAGAAATGAAAAAAGTATGTATCAGATAATTGAGGAAACCCTGAAGGTACTTCTTATATTTTATAGGTATAAAGTAATTACATTTAAAAAGAATATAATCTTCCAGTTATCACAATTTCTTAAGACTCACCAAAGTATTACATGAAAAATTCTGTATTTCCTTTAGATTAAGTGTCTTTAAATACTGTTTAGAATAGCTACAGCTATAGAAATGCTGTCTAAATTCAAACCAAAATGTTAATACTTGAGTCAGATAATTCAGAGATTTAATATTTCTACATTAAATTGATGACAATGCTTTCTCAAATCTATTGTTACATAACATTTAACACTTTATTGAGGAGCTACCATGAAATCATTCCACATTTGTTTTTAGAGACATTTTAAAAACTAAATACGTTTGTATATTGTGTTTCTAACTGAAACATGGGTTTATTTAAATAAAATTGTCTATATTGCAAAAGTGCAAAAGTACAATCCTGCTTTTTATTTTTCACTAAATAATGATTGGTAAAAATATAGAATTATGAAATACTCTCATCACTTGAATCATTGGGGGGCTGTGAATTTTTCTACTTTCAAATTGCTTATTAGATGACTTCTGGAACCTGAACTACTGTCTTGCATTTTATGGTTTTGTCTCCTAAAGTGCTGACACACTCATTCTCTGATAGATGCATGTTTAACAACCTTTTGTAGTTTATTGATCCCTGGGGAAACATAGAAAAGACCCTGTTACCATTACTATGGTTTTTTCTCAGTTAATAGGAGTAAAGTAATTTGTGACTGGTATAGTTTGAAGTTTTTACAGATGAAACAGTAGATTTTGAGTTAAATTTTACTTTCTCATGTTGTTCAAACTGCCTTATGCTTCCAGTGATCGTTAATAATGAAAGCAGAAGTATTTCATATTGCCTGAATTATACTAGGAAGTAATAAGCCTTTTTAATTCATGAAGCTGAGGAATATTCTTCTTATACTATGTTAATGAAAATATTTATGAGCTATTATGATATGCTGTCTCTTTAAAATTAATATAACAATAACTAAGATAAGTTACATAACTCTGAACTTTCTTACTAATTGCAGATTTACATAAAGAAAAACTACAGAAATTAGATTTTTAAATTACAGAACAAATAGAAATTTGGGATCTTTTTTTAGTGAAAAAAAAAATATTAAGAGTACTAAGTTAAAAAGGAAGATCAGCAAAGTTTACACAAATAATCAGAACAGTGGTGACTGTGTTCCCTCCTTTGATGACTGCAGGGAGCTTCTCTGAATAGTTAGAGATGCCGTAGGAGATTATTAATTAATGAGGTAAAGGCAATACTTTTTAAAACATCATTATTCTTCAAACACTACTCACAAGATGTGCATTTTTATTATCCTCTATTTTTCTTTCTTTTCAATCTAATAACTAAAGGTCTAAAGGTATTAAAGTTTATAATGAAGGGCTACACATAAGCCAGTTCAGAATTTTGAACTGGCCTTGCCTGAGTTTTATACGGACTTATAATAAACTTACTTCTTTCGGTAGTTAGTAATAGAAAAAAAATGACAGATACAGGCTCATTGTTTGGAGGTAACAGGAAGCAGAATAAAAAGCCAAGATACGCCCACTATTGGCATTGCAGTAGTTATAGCTTGTGCATGTTAAATAATAATGAGGAAATGGACAAATACAAATAGGAATATTTTGTTAATACCCACTGAGGGGTAAGTTTACGTAAAAGACTGGGTGCAAGTTTGAATCTTCCGTAAAAACATGCCTAGATGTTGCTTAACTGTTTATACACTATAAAATTTTCTCTCTTTCATATGATTATAAAAATCTTGAATATTCTTTTTGTCTTTCTCACAGTTTCCAATACAATGCTAGGCACAGTAGTAATTTAAGAAATTTTAAAAAGTACTTAGTTGATCACAGATCAATAGAGGGACATAATTTAAAATCAGAACGACCGATAAAACTACCCAGCCTCTGAGCAGTACTGTTCCCCCACAGGAAAATGACATTTTTATAATTTCACTATCTATATATGTATCTTTCAAAATGTAGTTTAATTTTGCTTGTTTTTGAAATTTATAAAAATGGGATCACATTGTATTCGTGTTTGAATTATTTTGGCTCAACATTTACGTATGTGATTTATGCATGTTGTTCTATGCTCTTGTTTATTCTTTCATTCTGTAGGGTATGCTATTACAAGAATGACTAAAAACAATTTATTCTTTCTATTGTTGATGGAAATTTGAGTTGCTATTGTTTTTGGCTGTTATGAATAATGCTGCTATGAGCATACTCTAATATTCTCCTGGAGCACACGTCCAAGAAGTTTTGCAAGGTACAGAGCAAGATTTTTCTACCTTGGCACTACTGACATTTTGAGCCAGGTTAATTCTTTGTTGTGGGGGCTCTCCTGTGACTTGTAGGAGGCTTAGCAGCACCCCTAGCTTCTGCCCATTATGTGACAGTAGCACTCTCCCAGTTGTAACCATATATATCTTCAGACATTGCCAAATATCCCTTGAGGGCAAAATCGCCCCTGGTTTTGATAGATTTTTGGAAGATTTAATTTTAATTAGTCCCATTTATCCTGTACTGCTCCCCCCCCCCCCCCCCAACACTCAACCCAGGTTTTATCCACCTTGCTTCAGCAGCTTTTTTCACTTTCCTCCCAGGCCATGGAAGGCAAATATGAAAACCAATAATAAGGGTAATGTCTTTGGAGCCTTTCAGGTACCCTTTTCACCTGGACATTTACTCCCTCAGATCATCTACTCACACTATATTCTTGGGTTCCCCTTCTACTAAATCCTAGTATGTCTGGAGATAATGCTCTGGGTTTTTTGATTACTTTGCCTTCCCTTCCTTAACTGTCTTCCTAGCCAGGAAATACCAAAATGACAAGCCCTGGTTATTTTTACTTCTTCTAATAAGAAATAAACTTGGTAAGGAAGAATTTGTCCTTTGAGGAGTTCTTCAGGTCTTTCTCTAAGTTACTAATTGTTCTCTAGGCTTCCATCTCTCCAGATTGGAGGATAGCAGGCTCAGCGTTCATGGTTTTAATTAATCTCCCTCCCTACCCTTCCCACCATCATACTGATTGCAGAAAGGACAGAGATAGCAGCCATGCCAATTCATGGAATCTGTTACCTCTCTCTCTTTCCCTGGCCATCATTTTTCAGAGATACGGTTATAATTCCATGCATAGAATTCCATTATTATATTTTGTACATAGGGTGCCAAAAGGCCTGGATAATCAACAGGTTAGGGAAAAAAGAGAGCAGGAAAAACATGATTGCTGGAAAAGACCTTAGAAGTAACTTAAGTTAGTAGTTCCCAGCCCTGGCTATGAAGCTTGCTAGCTCCACTCTATATAGCAAATATGTATGTAGTAAGCACATTGTACCCAGCACATGGCCAGACATTATCCTAAGAACTTTGCACATATACACACACCCAGACACACAATCACCATAATCCTATGATATAGGAACTAGTCTTACTTCTATTCTACAGATGAAAAAACTGAGTCACACATACAAAAAAAAAAAAAAAAAAACAAACCCAGTGCCATCGAGTCAATTCTGACTCATAGCGAGCCTCTGGGACGGAGCAGGACTGCCCCATAGAGTTTTAAAGGAGCACCTGGTGGATTCGAACTGCCGACCCTTTGGTTAGCAGCCATAGCACTTAACAACTACGCCACCAGAGTCACAGAGAGATTAAATCACTTGCCAAAGGTTATGTAGTTGGAAAATAATGAAACTAGATTTCAAACCTAGGTAATCTGTCTATAATGTCCATGTTCTTAAAGGATACACATAATAAATCTATACTGATTACTTAAGTCAGAGCCTCAAAGTATTGAGGCCAAAATACCTCTCAACTTCTAGACTAGTGTCATTTTCATTAACTCTTGTTTACTATTTAGCTCACTTGATAATCACATAACCTTAGGGGTAAAATGTGCTGAAAAGGTAAAGCGAGTTGGTGGCAAACCCAGAATGGAAGTCTGAACGTTGTTCAACCTCCAAAGCCCTGATTATAATGGCCATTGCTCTTTTCAACTGCTTTAATGGAGAACGCATTCCTTTATAGTGTTTTCACCTTTAATTGATTTTTATTATGTTGCAAACAAGCTCATTTTGGCCTATGTCAATAATTCTCTTATTCCAAATTATCTATTAAAAGTCTATTTTAAGTAAAGTACTTAGGCTTAATTTTACACATAGAATGCTAAAGAATAATTTTGAGGGCAGTTCACTCTAAAGTCAATGGTTGGAATGATTAGTATTTGAATCAGGACACACAAGACTTATCTAGGAATGCTGTATTATTAGTAAATAGCTACTTTTATCTAAACCAATGCCATTCACTACACGAAAAAACGATTATTAAAACCTCGGCCAGGAAAATTAACACATACGTTGGAACCCTTTGTACATTTTTTTATGTTTTAACACTCAGTTACTATCTCTAACCTTTGGTTTGCTTATGAAAGCCAGTAAATCATAATAAACCCATACTCTGAAAAATTTATATTTAGAAGAGCCAATGCTTTAGGAAAAAAAAATTAATTTATGACAATATAATGTTTTTTTGCTGGAAACATACACTTACTTCTGCTTTTTTACGAGCTTCCATAGCTTTCATAAGCATCATATGTTGTCGCCTTCTCTCTCGTTCCTATTAGGCCAGATAAAATTAGGAAAATAACTCAACCACAGCTAACGATTTGATTTTTAAATGGAAAAAAACAAAACAAAACTTGGTATAGCATGTTTAGCATTTATAGACAAGTCACAGTAAATACTAAATATAGGACAAGAATGGCCAGTCTGTGCATGTTTTAGTTCAGGTTTAGAAAGCAAATACAAGAACAATCAAAAGCAAAAAGGTAAAGCAATGAACATGGAGACAGTGTAAACAGAAGCATACAAGATTTACTTATGGTCAGTTGTGATGCTCCTTCAAAAGCTGGCAGAACAAAAAGCATAATGGTTGGCTGGAACAGGTCAGTTACCTTACATCTGCTATTAGAAAAACCATAAATACTTACTATAGCCAATTAAACTAAAAGTTGTATTGTTCTTAAATTTTTAGATCAGGCAAAAATGGACTTATAATCATTTTCACTTCATGGTTTTAGAATTGGTTAGTTTTATTTTATTTCAAGTACCAAAATCATTTTGTAAATCCAATAAGCCACCAACAAATTAGAAAGTTTTTTTTTTTTTAACTTTTTACCAATTTAGTTAATTAAACTAATCTTGGTTCATATACAAACACCAATGAAATGGGATATTCCTATTTACTGATGTCTGCCACTTGATGCGCTTTTTAAAGCCACAAAAGCTGCACCATGGGCTAATTAATAAGTGGAACCTAAAAGTCACAGTATGAAAGTAAGGTAAGCACTAGCTTAATTCACAGGTTTCATTTTATTTTAAAATAGTGGTATTACATATTGATAATATGAAGTTGATTTTTTAATTTAAATATATTTAGTCCTCCCAAAGGGATATTTCTAATTTTTTAAATAAAAATTGTCTATAAAACCAGAATATATTTCATATTCTCTCATCAACCTAAGTCAAAATTCCCATTGTATTCAATGGCAGTTTTGCATCTAGAATGATGGGAGAATGTGGGCCACAACTGCATCAAATTGTATAGTGATCGAACTTTCATTGTGACATCAGTAACGTAAATTTTTAGACAGCGGCCTTATATAAGGCTTGCACAATTAAATTAAAAATCTTCAATATGTATCACTTTCCTTACAGACAGACAAGCAGATGTATGCAATGCACTGTGCTGTAAAGCCATGCAGCAGTATGTAATATGACAGCAGCCAGTGCTACACTTTATGCATTGCTATGACAACCATATCACAACCAAATCACAATGCGGTGTTAGATGTACAAAAATAAACATACCCATACCATATCTAGTCTATGCCTCTCCAACTCCTGGTAGAAAGAGTTGGCACAACATTATGAAACAGAAATCACAGAGTCATAAAACCAATTTATAACCCCCCAAAAGACACCAATACCAAAGCAAGGCAATAAACTGTAAGATGAAAGGAAAAACTTAAGCAGAAATTTTACCAGCAAATTTTTAAGAAAATATTTTGAAGATTTTCCCCCAAATAGCTTTAAGCAAAGTTGTAGAATTTACAGTTCAACAGTTTTAAAACTGTATGTACACAGACCTGATGCTTCAGAAGAACAGCTTGTTGTCGTCTCATCTCTTTTTCCTTAAAAAATAGGAAAGTTTTAATATATGATTTTTAGGGAGGATTTAGAACATGCTAAAAGTATTAAAAGCTACTTTTCTGAGATTGTCTAGAAATCTATTAGGTTGAATCATATGAAATTGCCAATATAGGGTCATTTTTTACTTATAAAATGGCAATTTCATATGGTTCGACATAATACATACAAATTATAAGATAAAACAAAGATCTTCAGTAGCCATTTCGCCTTAAAATTCAATGACCTAATAGCACATTTCAAAGGCACAGTCACTGAAATGACTAGCTAAATTGTCAGAGCATATCAGATAAAACTGGCACGTGTATTTTTTAAAAATTATTTTGATACATTATGACACAAGCTTCAAATCCAACTGATCAGGAAGTCTCTCCACTCTAAAGATACACTCCTAAGGATACTCTATAATTAGTAGCATCTCTTTCATTTCTGAACACCATCTATGAATGAGAGTAACAAGAGTCTCTGTGATCGGTTTGAGATTTTCATGGCTACCTATGATTCAGGGCACTATATCAAGGGGGTGGGGCTTACTGCAAACAATTCTATGCATGTTATCAAGTTCAAAATCTTTATAAAGGTAAAATCTGGATGAAATTAATACTAAGGACAGCCACGAATAGGGGCAGAAGTCTAAAGAACAAAGTAATAGAGTATGTGTAGAAAAGGCAACAAACAGCTCCCTGCCTTTACAAGGTGTCATGGTGGCGGATGTTTCCAGCACCACTAGGATAACTCTGACATCAGACTTAAGGATCAGAAGGAGTGGAAGGTAAGATGTGGGGTCAATAGGGGAAGAAACAATTCTCTTATTCTTCATGCCGGGAAAACAAAACCAAAACACCCCCAAACATTTTAGTTATAATAATTAACAATGGCTAATTTTATCATTGGTAAATAATAGCTGATAAAGTTAGGTTCTTGTTTCTGTAGACACTTCAGGAGAAAGTTATAATCTAAGAGGAGAATCAGATTTGGGACACAGTCTGAAACATAAACATAAACAACACACAAAATAGATTTGGAGGGATCATTTTTATCGAACAAAATGGTATACAAGTATTATGCAATAGTTTGCACCTCAGATTGGATGCACAACCAAAGCATCACACGACACCTGTATAATGAAATAAAAAAAAAATACAATATGCATACAAATAAAAAAGCATACATTATACACAAGTTATATCTATGCTAAACATATTTTTAGATAATCATTTGAGGAAAGCCATGTTTTTCATGTAATTCATACTGGTATAACAATCATATAGTTTTTATTTTTTAAAAATAAAAACTCTGATTCTCATCTAAACTAACCTTTATTCGTTTCTCGGCCTCCAATAATTTGGCATTTGCCGCTTCTTCCTTCTTTTTCTTTTTAGCCTGTGCATGCAAAACAGGTCTCAAAGTCATGCAACAGCAGCACTACAACTTGAAAATAATCTCAGACTTGAAATGACGCTACATGCCTCACAAAGTACAAAACAGTATGTAACATAACATATATATATATGTAGACAACTACGTATTTCCCCCCAGTTATCATAGTTAACATGCTAATTTCAATTCTAATTTATAGACCAGAATTAGGATATATAAAAAATTCTTAAATTCATAAGACTATATGAAGCTTTGTTTTACCTTCTTCAAACTCTTTTAAAAGTCTGAAATAATTGAGTATTTATATCATTTTACTTTAAAACTTAATCGTGGGAAAACAATTTTATTATTTATTGTTTTTACTTTTTAAAAAGTAAAACAAAATTGCTATAAAAATTCAGAAAACTAGATTTTAACTGATAAAAATTTATTCACAAATGAATCACAACACACTAAAAATGCTATTTTATTTGAAATTTCTTTTGAAATACTTGAAATTTGAGATAAAGAAATCCATTACTCAAATGATTTAAATGAAATACATTAAATCTGACTTCCCCTATCTCTGTAAATTGCAGTTTAATTCAAGTGTTTTTTTTAATTGTAATCTTTCATGAAGCACATTTTGAGTATCAAATTTGATTTTCATCATAAAGTCATTAAATATCTAGTAGTTTCATATTGGCTGTCAGTTTACTTTAAGATGGAAATATTTTCAACATGAGGGTTTTAAAATTAATTGGAAATAGGTTAAAAAAAAAAGTGTACATTTCTAAGAGGAAAAAATGATAACCTAGAAAACCTCAGGTATCTACAGCCCTCAGGGAATAAACTGTTCTATAATAAGCAGCAGAGTTTCCTGAATAGCTGAGAGTTTGTACCAGTTTTAAACATTCAAAGTTTATTTTCACTATTTTGGGTGGAAATAATCTTGAAACTTATGCCTGCATAGACATAGTCACTAAACATAATTTGGCCTTTTCTTGATGACTCAGGGGAATTATTCTGACCATCAGTTATTATACTGCACAGTTCTATTGGTTGATGCCTTTGGGCTATTAATGTGTTGAAAACTCCTTGCTGTCCAACTAAAAGACTGGAGACTGTCGCTAGGCTTCCAAGTTCCGGTTTTTCTGTATTTTCCCTGGCTATTTGTCTTTCGGCTATTATTACTGTTGTTGTTAATGTATATTCACTAGTCCGATTCTAATCAGCTTATTGGGGATGGGAGTCCATTAGAAACCAGGTCTTCAAGCTAGTTAAATGCTTTCTAAATGTTAAAACTTACTTTTATTTTTGTAATGTTTACTCATGTAAACATTTGTCTCTGAATTAAAAGTAAATATTTGACTATAAACCTTAAGGATCTTTCTAAAAATAACATGAGTTTTACTAAGTGAACTTTATGTCAACTATACTGGTTGCTTAGACATTTCCCTTCTTTTTTCTCTCTTTTGTCTTACTTCCTGGGTTTTTATTGCTAGGTTTAGATGAGCTTCCTAAAAAAGGTTCTGCCTGGTAAGGTCTTACTGGATACATTAGGTTTAAAGAGAATTTTTTATGGATAAATTATTTTGGATAAGTGAGAGACCATGTAGGCAAAATTTTTACTTCTGCTGAGTTTAAGAAAAAAAATGACTACATTACTTTAATTGTATTAAATTTAAGAGTTCTACCTCTAGAATTTGCTGCGCTCGAAGTTCTTTTTCCATTCTGATTTGTTGTATTCTCTTAATTTTTTCCTGTAGGAAAAATTATGATTGTTTAAGATGAAATGAACTAAGAAGCTAGGTGAAAAGTGTTTAATTGGAATAAAATTGTAGAGAATATAAGTACGAAACTACCGAACACTGCCCAAGTCTAATTATTTAGTTTAACATCATATATATTTATGTCAAATTAATGGCTTTATAAAATTTCTCAAAATAACTTATAAAATACAAGTGCCAAATAGATATATACAAATCAGGTAAACACTAAGCTGATGTAACTCCTACAGCTTGAGGATCGTTAAAAATATTTGGAATTACAAAAAAAAATGCATAGTTTGAAATAAATGCAGGACAGCACAGCAAAAAAAACACCGTAGCAGGAGTCAGAAAACCTGTTTAGTACTGGGCCAGCCACTGTCATTTATTGCATGCTGTTGAGCAAAGAATATCTACTCTTCTACTTGCAAACTGTACTTCTCCTAGAATTTTCACAGCCAACATATTTTATATTGTGTGAATATTAAAATAACTGCTACAATTGTCAGATGTTAGTTGTAGCTTTTGAAACTGTTTTTTAACTGATCTCTTTTCCAGACCTTTGTCTTAACTGTCCAAGTGATTTATATCAATGTACATATATTTGGTAGTACTGTCATTGGCATGTAGCAGGGACAAACATTATTTATAAATTATTATAATATAAGCCCATTGCCATCAAGTCAATTCCAACTCAGAGCAACCCTATAATATAGGTTCACTTTATAATATTTAGTACCCAACCACCGAACCGGGCACTTTACTTAAACTATCTTGATCACAACAATCATAGGAGTTGTAATTATATTCTTGTTATGTAAGAAAACTGAGTAAATATTTTGACTAAAGTCAAATTGTAAATACAGAGCCCTGGTCAGATCCCAGTGCCTATGCTTCTCTGCTGTATAATAATGCTTCTGCCAATTTCCAGAAAACTGCCTTGAGGAGTATCTGGTGATATTTTTGGCCTATTGGGTTGAAAAATAATCCAGAGGATGAGAAGCACATTACTATTTTACTCTAGATCTAATGCCGATGTTAAATACGGCATTATGAAACAGACTGTGTGAGTAGGTTTATTCTGTGCTTTGACTCACTTTGGTGGCCTTGATGAGTGAACCAGATGTTATTCTGAGACTAGTTTTAGATAAGAATCTTGATAAATATCTATGACCAGCTTATCTGCATTATTGTTTTGAGACTCGGGGATCCCAATGCTTTTTTTTTTTTTTATAATTTAGGTGAAACTTTTCAGGGCGAATTAGTTTCTCATTCAACAGTTTATACACGAATTGTTTTGTGACATTGGCTGCAATACCCATGATGTGTCAACACTCTCCCCTTCCACATCTCAGTTCCCCATTTCCTTTCATCCGTTATTCCTGTCTCTTCCCACCTTCTCATCATTGCTTTTGGGCTGGTGTTATCCTTTTGGTCGTGAACACATGATTGCACTAAGTAAGAAACACGTTCCTCACGTGCATTGTTTTTTGTTTTATAGACTTGTCTAATCTTTGGCTGCAGGGTGATCTTCTGTAGTGACTTCAGTTCTGAAATCTGGGGGCTATAGTCGCAGGGGGTCTTCAGTCTCTGTCCAGTGCTTTTTTAATGGGCACCAAAGACTATGCAGACTGAGGTTGTGGCCACTTCAACATTTCAGGATCAGAAAACTAAAAGTATGATAGGATTTGATGACTCTCTAGTCATTAGGAAATAGGAACTCTAAATTCTGAATTCAAATTCAAAATTGATTCTTACTAATCATACTACTTCAGTCAATACTAGGAAGAAATTCAGGGATAATCACATCAAATTCAACCCAAGCTATTTATTAAGTAGCTATCATTTATCAGTGTAGGAACAGAACTGGATTTTCATGTCATACTCAGAAATAACTATTTACTGTTTAAAAGTTTTAAGAATAGAATTTTCTCCCATTTCTTTCTGCTTAATGGTAATATGAGTATGTACAGATGGGTTCGCATGTTCCCTTCTTAAAAGAAATTATATACCTTGTCTCTTAATGTGTTACCTATAAAAACTTAAAAATTACTTCATTTACCTAAATTAAATTTTGAAACCACACAGGGGAGAGATTTTTTAGATATAAGATGTAAGATATAGAACCCTGGATATGCTAAAATAATGCTTTCTTCCTTTGTTTTATTTTTTTGCAGCAGTAATTTTTAAGTCACTCTAAAAGCATTCAGAAGCAATGAGGGCAAACTTTATATAACTTTAGATTTTAAAAAATATTTTTTACATATCTTAGAACAGTAAAATTGTTATTAAAATGTGAACATGTAAGCAACATCCTTCACTTACTGATGTGTCAATTTTAAAAGGCTGAAAGCTGTTCAAGATGTAAACTTCCATTCAAAGCCTACTGGGACATTAGAAGTGCTTAAACAAATTTTCCATTTGGTAATCAATTTCTTTAAAAACTTAGAAGTAGAAGACTTAAAAAAAATTTAACTAATGGAAGATGACAATTTTCTCAGTAAGACACATAACATTAACATGAAATATAGTTTATTCAAGACATCAAAGTAAAAATAATATGCATATACACGTATACAAATAGATCCCCAGAATAAGGCCTGTGCTTTAAAAATCAGTTCTGATGCATAAACATACCTGTTGTTTCATAATCTTTATCTGTTCTTTTTGTTTTCGCTTCTCCTCAGCAGCCATTATTGCTATGAGGAAAAACCAAAGCAGAGATCTCAGAAGAAGAGAAACTTCTTATGAATTCCCCAATATTCACTGTGCAAGTTTATGCGCTCTTTCAAAAGTCACCCACCTTGCTGTTTCTTAGCTTCTTTTGCAACCCGAGCCTGTTCCTGCTTTTGAAGTTTTCGCAAAAGTTTTATTTGTGCTGCTTGCCTGGCTATTTCTGAAAAACACAGAATTACAAAGAATATCAGTAACAACTTTATATAATTCCTAACCTAAAAACAATAACTGTGTGAAACACTATGATTATGAAGAACATACTATTTAAAAAAGTTGCCTAAGCTTAACAGATAACAAGTAAGAGAGTGGTGTGACAGAAAATGCCACGTTCATTTCTCCCAGAAATCGCCGAACTATTTCATCAAGTATGATTCCATATACAGAACTACACAAAAGTGATGTTCTCTTAATCTTCATCGTAGAGGCTCACTCAAGTAAACTTTTTTCACATTTTGAGTAATCCCCAGTTAGGAAGAAAGCATCTGCTACTAGGTAAGAATAGCAATTTAGCTCCAGTCTTAAAAATAGCAAAATGTAGAAAAAAGAGAAAGAATCCAAAACAAAACTAAACAAAGACCCCCAAACTTAGTATTTCAACCAGCTAACAATGGTTATGTTCCTAAATCCAATAATATTTTCATTTTTGAAAGGGAGGGACTAAACCTCAGTAAAAAGAATGTGGAATAAATATCAAATGAGTTTTAAAGACAACCTGGTTCTCATAATTTTCAAAGACAAATGTAAAAAACTGGGGTAGACTGACATAATTAATGGCCCAACTCCTCATTCCTCTCTACATCCATGCCATTTGTGATGCGACTTTGTAGCTCCTCCTATCAAGAGGTGAAATATGTTTTCCCATTCCTTGATTCTGAATTCAGCCATGTGATGTTCTCAGGCCAACAGGATGTTAGCGCTTATGATGCAAGTACTGTTGTTGTGTGCCATCGAGTCGCTCCATAGGGTTTCCCAGGCTGTAATCTTTATGGAAGCAGATCACCTGGTCTTTTCTCCCATGGAGCTGCTGGTGGGTTTGAACTGCCGACCTTTCAATTAGCAGCCCAGAGCTTAACTGCTGTGCCACCAGGGCTTTTTGTGATTAAGTAATGGCTGGAAAAAGTGCTTGCATTCTGTACTTTTTCTCCTGTGCCTTGCCCATTACTATGAGGATAGGTTTGGCTAGGCTGTTGGAGGTCGAGACACATGCAGCCAGTTGAACAAGCACAGCCAATATCAGCACAGCTGCCGAGTCACCTTCAGCTGATTCCATCTGCACAAGCAATTAACACTTAGCGTTGTATGCCACTAAGGTTTTTTTTTTTTTTTTAACCCAGCCTTACTGTGGCAGTGGGTGATACAAAAAAACATGTAATACCATTGTCTTCTGCTGGCAAACTTGGCCAGGGTACTTCTAACTATAAAAGTGATATGTCAAAATATCACTACAAAATTACTGTAAAAAAACACCATTTACAGCAACTGAAGAGTTTTAAGGAACCTATGTATTATATGAATCAATAATAACCTGAATACCCTGAGCTCTGCTAATAATTTCCACCATTTAGTGAATGCAGGTACTGTTGTATTAAATTTACACGATCTCGTTTAATCTTCACAACAATCTTATGAGACAGGTAATATTGTGCCCCGTTTACACACAAAATAACTGATGATCATAGAGGTTAAGTAGCAGAGCAGTCTTTCTGAACCCCAGTCTATAATTTACTACCTCTGAAAAACTTTAAGCAAAATTTTAATTCTGTAAAAGGATTTTTAGCTAAGATCTTAATCCTATATCCTTGTAATAGCTGAGATGAAGTCAGTTACTATTGGCCAAGTTTTTATCAAAGCTTTAAAAAAAGGAGGGATGATGTAAAAGAGTCCAATTTTGTCTAGAAAACTGGAAGTGTTAATGAAAGAGAAAACAGAAGCTGATACTAAAGTATATTTCTAATTTTCCACTCATCTTCAATCTTAGAAGGTTATACCAATTGCCATCAAGTTGATTCTGACTCATGGCGACCTCATGTGTGGTCAAGTAGAAATGTGATCTATAGGGTTTTAAATAGCTGCTTTTGTGGAAGTAAATTGCCAGGTCTTTCTTCCAATGTGCCTTTGGCTGTACTCAAATCTCCAATCTTTTGGTAGCTGCTGAGCTCGTTAACCATTAGCACCAAGGTTATACGCCTCTTCAAAAATTCCCAGGCCACATAAAAAAGATCTCCCATTCACTAGGTATTCTGGGAAATAGAAATCTATCAACTATTCTACAGAGTCAGCAACCTCTAACAACAAGCCTGAAGAACACCATACTTATCTATGACAGTATGAGATAAATGATTTTAAAACATTTAAGAATTAAAAGCATTCATGAACTCTGCTATAAAAGTCTAGCTCTGCCTTAAGATGTAAAGATGTGTTAATTGATTTTTTTAAATGTTTACTAGAAAACATGGCATAAGTTTGATCTTTTGCTCCAACCTAAATGGATCATGTCTCATAGAAATTTGGCTTTGAATAAAGAAATTCTATAAAATACATGGAAACCCTAGCGGCATAGTGGTTAAGAGCTATCGCTGCTAACCAAAAAGTTGGTAGTTCGAATTCACCAGGCGCTCCTTGAAAACTCTGTGGGGTGGTTCTACTATGTCTATTCCACTATGAGTCGGAATCGACTCGACGGCAGTGGGATTCATTTTGGTTTATAATATACATAGTTGTGTATTTATGTGTTTATCAATTTCAAGCTCCACACACATAATTGTTTTATTTTTAAACACTTAGGACAGAAAAACATCAAAAAGTTCAACACATATCTTCTCACTTTAGCAAGGAATATACAATTGTGATTAATTGTTAAAAATTTATATAGCTTAAATTTTATATTATGAGCAGTCAGAGATGTGAAACAAGGAAAAAAAAAGTTAGAGACACTATGAAGGAAACAGAACAAATTAGCAGTCTAGGATACCTCACCCAGGCTCTGAGGAATAAACAGCTACCTGTATCTTCTCATTTATATGGTATATGGTCACTGAAGACATTATCTTATAATTAACTTTTTAACTTGAAAAATATCTTTTATGGTTTAAGAAATTACTTGTCTCCTTTAATTTTCAAAGATTAATTTTTGAAGTAAGTTTATTTTTGCATAGAGCCATACTTGGCATCACTTAATATTTAGCAATTAGAAAGAATGAGGTTGGTGTATAAGCGCTGATACAGAAAGATGCTCAAGATAAATTAAGCGGGGCGGGGGGGGAGCAAGTTGATTCCCTTTCTGTGCAAGCCTTAAAAGCTTAACACCCACCTTTGTAATTCTAAACACACAAGACAATATGTAATGTGTAAGTCCATTTATTTTAGAAACCACAAAGAATACACATATATATGAGTGAGTAGTGAGGAAATGTGTGTGTGCGTTCATACACGTGCATATGCATTTCTGGAAAGATTAACAAAAACTCTTTAGGATTCCCCTGGTGAGTGAGAATGACAGTGTCTTCTATTTTAAAGCATCCTGTTCTATGAGATTTTGTTGTGGATAGTTGTTGCATAATAAAAATAAATCAACAACAGAGAAGTCAATATTGTGATGGTGTTTTACAATAAACAGAAATAATCTCTTAGGCATTTCCTCCGGTTTTTGGTTTTATTCATAGGGATAGTAAAAACCCATGGGAAGAAATAAAATCCTGTTAGTCTTCTAAGTCAATTTTTATTATTACAACTTTATTTTACATTGATACATGTTTACATATATGCTTGTAAATAAAAGAGAGTTACACATACATTGATATGTATATTCAGAGAGTCCTAAGAGGCTTCACGTTAGTAATTACTAACTCAAAATGCATAGCAGAACAGCTTTTGCGGTGTCAGACCCAACATGGGAACTTTTATCTTGAGATATATAATATTATACTGTATAATTTTTTATTGTAATAAAATATACACAACATAAAATTTGTTATTTAAACCTTTTTCAAGTGAACAATCCAGTGGCATTGATCACGCAATGTTGTGCCACCATTACCACTATTTGATTCCAAAACTTTTTCATCACCTTAAAGAGAAATTTTTATATATAATTTTGAATCATAAATACATTTGAGGTTATTAGACACTTTGATTATGATAAATGATACTTTCTAGAGATTTTAAAATACTTTCGATTAAATCTGTTAGTTGGGCATTTAAAAAAATATATATATTAAAACCATAGAAGAACCCAAACTAAAAGACTGGGGTTACTTACCAGTAATTGGAGTTCCCTGGCTGAAAATTTACTCCACAGATCTACGTATTTTGGATTTATTCCTATGTTCCACCTCAAGGAACGGGGAGCTGAGAATTTCCAGAAGGCTGGCACAACCTTGAGGCATGTGCCAAGTGCTGATTGATTCCCTTTCTGTGCAAGCCTAACACCACCTTTGTAATTCTAAACACTTAGGGCAGGATGTGTTTATGAGTGTGGATCTTGAAAGGAGATTACCTAGTCAAAGGACTCCAGTTACCAGTGAGAATTCTTATTTTTTCATTTTTATTCTAACACAAATATCTATTTTTTAGAAATCAAAAGCAGTGTCAATCATTAATAAGTCAAACGACATAATAGGGTAAAAATCATGATTGTTACAGTGTCACATACATTGTTTCTTACCTTGAGCTTGCAGTTTTCGTAGCAATTTGGTATCTGTGTTATCTAAAAATTCAGCACTGCCAACATTTGGAGGTCGACCCTTTCGACGTCTCATTCTGGATTCCTCTCTTACTCGCTGTCTATCTGGATTTGGTGGTCTTCCTCTACGGCCTTCCATTGCCCTGATACGGGGAATGACATCCTCTTCTTTCAAAAGACACCACTGCATTCCCTTTTAATTAACATTTTATAGAAATAATATATTACAAACAAAATAAACATGAGAGATCAGTAAGTAAAAAAAAAAAAAAAAGGTAAAATTCAGAGACACTGAAATTTATAAAGCTGGTATAAACTTCAGGAATATTATTTACTCAATTTAGATTTATAATTGTTTAGAGCCTTGGGCATATAGATATACATCTGTATCTCAATCACCATTTCTGAACTAGAATGACCACAAAGTTGGCAGATATTTGAAAATATTAGTTGTGTGATGACACTCCCATGGATTGTTCTCATGGGTTATCAGATCAGACAAAACATTAGGCTAGCCAAATAGTAGGTGAGTAGAAGTTTCTCTTTATAGAAATAGTCCAGCTAATAAATGAAGAAGGGATGTAAGAGTTAGAATATCAGCAGTTTGTAATACCTAATGAATTAATGAAGCCCAGGTGGCATAGTGGTGAAGCACTTCACTGCTAACCAAAAAGTCAGCAATTCAAATCTACCAGCTGCTCCTTAGAAATACTATGGGGCAGTCCTACTCTGTCCTGTAGGGTCACTATGAGTCAGAATGTACTCAAGGGCAACGGGTTTGGATTTTTGGTTTTAATGAATTAGTGGATCTAACCATTGAACTTGAATGGTTGATTATATCACCAAAAATTAAAAAAATCAGACATTCTTAGTCCCCTGATGGAACTTCATACCATTACCTATAAAGCAGTCTTGTCCCCCAAAAACAAATCAGACCTGAACATGACCAAGCATCTAGATTTAACTACCATATTTTTATAGGTAAAATAGGATGAGGGGTATATGTTAAAGTACCTAGCAAAATCCAGTTTGCGGAAAACCCTACAAATAACCTAGTTTCTTCACCAGATTTTTTTTTTAATTTTTATTGTGCTTTAAGTGAAAGTTTACAAATCAAGTCAGTCTTTTATACAAAAATTTATATGCACTTTGCTACCCACCCACTGCCGTCGAGCCGATTTTGCTATATACTCCTAATTGCTCTTCCCCTAATGAGACAGTACGTTCATTCCCTCCACTCTCTCTTTTCTAGTTCATCTGGCCAACTTCTGACCCCCTCTGCCCTCCCATCTCCCCTCCAGGCAGGAGATGCCAACCAGATTTTTTTTTTTAATTCTGTAGTTTTTAACTGTTAATTATCAAACAGATTTCAAGAAGTAAAAAATAATGAGGGAAGGTTAAAGGAGTTTTAAAAGATTATATCAAACATTCTCAATATGAGTATCTTATTTGGATATTGATTCAAATAGACAAACACGAAAATTATGACAATTAAGAGACAACTGAAATTTTGAACGATAATATTTGATGATATTAAGGAAGTATTATTTTTTGAAATGTGATAGAAGTCCCTGAGTGGTGGAAACAGTCAAGATGAAACTGAAAGATTGGTGGTTCGAGTCCGCCCAGAGCCACTTTGAAAGAAAGGCCTGGTGATCTACTTCCCCAAAATCAGCCAATAAAAACCCTAGAGAGCACAGTTTTACTCTGACACACATCTGGGGGTGGGGGAGGGTCACCATGAGTTGGAATTAACTTGATAGCAATTGGCTGCCTGGCTTAAAGTGTGGTAATTGTATTGTGGTTCTGTAGAAGACAAGAGTGCTTCTCTATTAGGGAGCCCCGGTGGTGTAGTGGTTAAATGCTATGGCTGTTAACCAGAAGGTCAGCAGTTTGAATCCAGCAGCTGCTCCTTGGAAACCATATGGGGCAGTTCTGCTTTTGTCTTATAGGATCATTATGAGTCAGAATCAACCCAAAAGCAAAGGGTTTGGTTTCTTGGTTTTATCTGTTAGTGATGCAAACTGAAACATTTACAGATGAAATGATAAGGAGCACAAGATTTGCTTCAAAAAAATTAAGGTAGGGAAGAAGAAGGTGTAAAATAATATTGGCCATAATGATAATTACCAAAGCTAGTGATGAGTTTTATGTTGTTGTTAGCTGCTGTTGAGTCAGCCCTCAACTCACGATGATCCCATGCACAACAGGGTCAGACCATTGTGATTCATAAAGTTTTCATTGACTAATTTTCAGTCCACCTTAGTCTGGAATCTCCGCTGAAATCTGTTCATCGTCACAGCAAGACACAGCCTCCACTAGACAGGTGGTTGCTACACTTGGGGATTAGCTGAGACTCAAACTCGGGTCAACCACAGAACCACCACAGGTTATAGTATTCTGCCTACTTGCATACATATTTGAGATCTCCCATTACTAGCATCCTGATTGAGGCACACATACACACACAAACATAAAGCTAGTGTATTACACAAACAATCCTGCTCAGTGGATAGACACAATCTGAGTCTGGTTTTCATCTATCCTGCATACATTAATCAATATAAATACATTATATTATATTCCCTTATTTATAGTCCAAAGTAATAAGTTCAGATATGAGAGGCATTCTTTTAAAATAATTATTCTATCATTATTATTAATTTTTAAGCAGCTAAGTCCTTTGGTGTAGAGGGTAAAAAAAAATTTAAATATACTGTTCTCTAAAAAAACCTCAAACTAAGAATTTAGTTTGGACTGTTAGAGGTAATTATGCAACCAAAAACAATATAAATTTCTTGAGTTATATTTCATGCCATGGTTCCTAACCTGGGGCAAGGAGTCTACGAATATTTCAGTCAATGGGTACTAAATAAAAATACAAATACTAATCACACTATCAAAACAGATAATAGCATTATCACTATGTTCCAAGCACTGTGTTGTTTCAGGCACTCTGAATAAACTATATACTTTAATCTTCACAACAGCTCTACCGCATATGGTATGTTTTATTGTCCCACATTACAACAGAGGAAATTCAGACCCAGTAAAGTTAAATAATTTGTCTCAGGCACACAGACAGTAAGGAACAGAGCTATGATTCAACCCTAGGTCTGTCTCACTTTAAAACCTCTGCTCCTAACCACTACATATACTTAATTGATATTACAAAGATGTTCTTATACCTGAAAAGTGACTGATCACAATATTCAGTCATAAAAGTACAACCAAGATTATATCAAGACTGTGTCAGTAAAATAACTAGTGCATCCAGTCACATTTCTATATGTTAAAAATAATACCTTTATACTAAGTTTGTTAAGTAATTCTCATGTTAAAAGTAATTTTGAAATTCTGAAGAAAATGAGAATTTTTTGATGAGATTTCAAATTAAGTCCAAAGGAACAAGAGTTGTACCACCTGCATTTTTAGGCCATAAACCTCTAAGAGGGAAGCCATCAAAACATTTTTACATTCACCAGCATCAGAAGCTTTTGATTAGTTTAGGTTTTCATTTTTCTATTATACTTTTAGGCACTAAGACAGCATGAATCATATAAATTGAAAAATATAAAAGTGACATTTTTGATACTTGCAGCAGAAGAGACTAATAAAAAGAATTTGTAAATGAATCTGAATTCAGTTTTTAAAGTATCTTATTAATAACATAATCAATTTTTGGCCAAGATTTATGAACTTTTTTTATCCAGATATAATTTTCACATAGTTACGTTTTTATTTTGCTAGGAAAATATACCTGTGTCAAAAAAAGGAATAGAACATATTGGTGCCCAAAACTTACCAGACAAATAGTGACCATATCATTTATATTTTGCCCTTGACATTTAGAAAATACTTTCTAAGGGAATTGCATACATTGGGTTACATATAATGTTTTCTGACTCCTAGATTGTAGAAAATAAGAAAAGGGATGGTTAGGAAGATCTGAAGCTTTTTTTTACAGCTTTAATTCACTAAGTAGCCAAAAGAACTGTGGTTTTAAAAGGATTCTGGAAAATAAAATAGTTGTCAGTAAACTCTCGCAAATACAATTTACATACTTGATTCATACATTACTTGCTGTGTTGTCAATCAAAAATATACATCAAAAAAAAATTTTTTTTACATCAAAGGCAACTTAATTTATTCTTTTTCTTAGTTTCTAAGACTTAAGATATTAAACATTTCCTATAAATAATCTTTCTTAAGAATTTTTAAAACATGGATAAAAATAAAATGGAGGATCAACATGATGGAGATAGTTACAGATTAAGTCTATTATACCCATATAGTTCTGCTTTCAAGGGTTACTAATTCAGCCTTTCAGCCAATAACAAATTCATTTCTATAAATACCATAGAGAAGAGAATAAAAAAAGAAAAAGGTTTATGTTTTATTTCATAAGATTTAACAAAAGAATTAAGGTAAATAAGTAAATGAGATAACTGAAAGTATACTGAAAGACTGTATGCATTATAAACATAAAAGTTTCTGTGACTTAAAAGTTTGTTGAGGCTCTTAACTCTTAGCAAGGCGCAACCTTACCTAAAGATGAGCAAGACAGAGTCCTCTCCCCTAAAGTACGAACGGCTTTAACAAGGACCTTGGCTCAAGCTATTCTAACTCAGGTGATCCAAGGACCACACCTAGAGTAGCAATGAATGTGAATAGAAAATTCTCAATTATCCACATAAGAAATTAATGAGGGTCTGGATTAGGGCACAGAAATCAGGGCTGGGAAGGAAGGCATTTTTGGAAACAGACTGACTAGAATTGAAGATTACCCAGATGTGAAGGAGGGGAGCCTGAATGGAAACTAGAAATGTGGTTAAGGTTTGGAGTATTCTCTAAGTAACATGGAAAACGGAAATGGAAGTGAGGTTTTCTTCCCAAAGCTGAAAGACAGAATGGAAGAATACTTGAGGAAACTGCAAGTAAATTTATTCCCTTAATTTTTTATGACTTAAGAAGTAAACAGCTTTAAAGAAAACGTCTATTTCAAATGAATTAATTTTAAAATGTTTTCTTTATTCAGAAATTTCAGAGCAATACATTACAAAATTTAATTTTAATATGACCTTTCTATTTCAGCATTTCTATTATTCTTAATAGAAATTATTCTTAATAAATGATACTCTAAAGTGTAGCTGAACATCTCATAAACAATTGGCCTGTTTTCGTCTTATTTTACAGACAGCGAATCGTTTAATTAACTGGGTTTCCCAAGTTTCACTAAAAGCTAGTCTAACTTGTGGTTTACCAGCAACATGTTTAGGTCTTAATGGATGTGCTCTCGAGCCTCACTCCTGCTTCATGTTTATGTCCTAGCTTGTCTTCATTTTTATTTTGTTGCTCCCATTTTGTTTGATTGTATACGCTTGTAAGCTGACCTATTTTTTTGGAAAAGCAGTATATAAGTAAATGAAGTAAACCAGTCTACCACAAGTCAATTCACTGATCTATTTGCCAAGTTTCTGAGGATTTATTTTTTTTAAGTTTTAGTATCACCAAGATTTTGCTGCAGCAATATCACTATGGATTTGCAGTCACGTGTCACTAAATATCGATTTCCCATGTTAACATCTGAGATGCCCAGTACTTCCTGAATGCTCAATGTTACATACATGAATGGATGGACTTTCCCTCACTCATATTTTTCTGGATTAGGACCTGTATCTACCCCAGTCCTTACCTCTGGCAGTAAAATAGTTTTAAATCTGGATTAAGGCATTCCATCTGACAGTTTTAGGCCCCATTAGTCATTCTGTGAATTGATCATTTAACATGTTGATTCCTGGCTAAATGATTTTCAGTAAATTTATCTATAGCTTAACTTTGGAAACAAAGTTGATATTTTACATTCTTTCCCTTTGAAATAGTGTTTTCAGGATCTTTTACTTCCTAATAATTCATTTATAAAACTTTTAAAATGTCATATGTAAAAGGGAAGTGATCTTAAAGACCTCTTAATATATGTATTTCATATTACAGAGAGGGAATTAATAGCTAGATAAGTAGGCCTCGTTTTTCCAAAATAACATACGATGCTTAGGGCATCAAACATTTTGGACAGAATTTGATATTTCATATTTTAAGAAAAACATTAAAATCAATATTATGAAAAAAATTAGAACTTTGTTCAACCTCCTCATTCCTATTTCACAGATTAGTATTATTTCAGTTTTTAGTTACTTTATGGTGCCAGAAATAAGTAGTAAAAAGTTGACATACTTTCCAGTGTTAGGGATTCTTAAGCCACTCTAATCATGTAAGTTCTTAATATCATATATTGGATAGCATATTTAAAGATATGAAGGAGTAAGCGCAGCTATCCGGAGGGTGGGGGGTGGGGTTGGGGAGGTGTGGGAGGAGGCATCTGTTAAAAGCAGTTGAGAAAAATTAGGTGTGGTACAATGCTGACTATGCTCTGCAGTTACTCACATTAGGCTAGCCTCTAAGAATTACAGCTTTCAGTATTTCCTGAGCCCTACACTTTCATTCATACAGTTGGCGTCCTAGTAAAGGCCTTGCCTAGGCACCAAAAATCCTACCTGGTAGATTAGCGACATAAATTCCCAGATTTATAGGTTCCTGGTACTGATCTTTCATGTTCTCAGTATCCACATGTGTCGACAGCTATGTTGCATTAGGTTTGACAGTTAACAGCAGAGTTGACTTAGAACTCTGGTTGTTGTCTCTCAATCTTTTGTTCTTCACTCATTTGAAATAATTACCGGCATTACAATTACGCCAGAGACTGCCTGTTGCCTGCTGTACTGTCAAATTTCCCCTTATTCCTTATTAACAAAACCCTGATTTTAGTTGGGTAGCATTGTACCTAGTAATCTTCCCCAGACCATAAGTTTTTCTAAGCCAGTGACCATAACTTCTGTTTCTTTTGTACTCTTCCGTTACCCTACCAATGCTAGTTTTTTCTCAAAGTCAGGCTTTCATTTTCATTTCTGCAGTGAAATGTGTTCAAAATTTTCTTTATGGAAGATGCCTTTACAGGAAATTTATTTGAAAAATAAAATGCCTGCACATTAAGTATTTGTCGCAAATATTTGTTGACTAAGTGACTAAGAAAAAGGGCATCTCAATAACAATGGTTAACATTTTACTTTTCTCATGGCCTTATGACATTAAAAGAATTTTTTTTAAAGAAAAAAAAAATCAGAAAAAAGCAACATTTTCTGAGTCACTTCTAACTTTTTCCTTTTCTTAGTTTCCTTTTGCTTTTTGACCTGAATATAGTAGACATTCAATAATCTAAATGCTTATGGACTTCCTGATTGAAAGAAATAAGCTTAATTGTAATATTTATGCTTAAATGTCCTATACTCTACAAATTTCCCCCCCAAAAAAAAAAAATGCTTTTCAAAGTAGCTCATCATATGTTTAATCTAAGTCCTAAGAAAAATGTGAATACCTTTTCCCTATGTATCATATTTAAGTCAATAAAATTAACCCTATTTTATACTCATCAAAAGATCCCTGGTGGAGCAATGGTTAAGTACTCAGCTGCTAACTGCAAGGTTGGCAGTTTGAACCCACCCAGCTCCATAGGAGAAAGATCTGGTGATCTGCTTCCATAAAGATTATCCCAAAACCCATTACAGCCAAGAAAAACCCTATGTATGGTTATGGTGCAGTTTTCTACTCTGTTACATGGGTATGCTATGAGTCAAAAATCAATTCTATAGCACCAAATGAAGAACATATTTATCAAAATCTTTCTAGTTCAACCACACTTTCTATTATTCTGACAATCAAAAACAAAATAAAATGAAAATAATGACGAATATTAGATTCAACAAGTTCTTTACAGTGTGATGAAGCAGAAGTCTGTAAGAAATCTATTTACACCCTTTTCAAAGGGGCTTTGCTACCTAAAATAGTTAAAAGAAATTAATTAGAAAAGTAGTCAGCTAGTATAGAACGAGCCTATAAAGAGTATATGGTTGGTTTTGTTCCATGCACTTTATTACCTCTAAAATCCTGGCTTTCGTGGAAGCTGGTAGAAAGTATTAGATATTTAACTACTGATAGATGCTGACAAGTACCTGATTCTACAAATGATCTTTCACCACATTTGTGCACTGAAGTAAATAAAAAGATAATAAATATATTGAAAACTTTTTTGCATTTCTTTTGTCAACACTGTCCATATACTTGACTTAAGGGCTTTTCTTTACTTCTTGTTTTAAAGATAATAATTACAATATTTTCTTTCAGCTAATAATAAATTTACTTAAATTTCAATAAACTCTCACATCTCTCACCTGATTATACTGTACAAATTTAGTCAATGTTTTCAACAAATGTTTGTTCTTAATAAATATATGTATAATCTCTATGTCAAGCTCAGAAATATCAACTTTAATAAAAATTTCATCTTTAAAACATACAGCTTTCAAATACCACTGTTGCAGTTTTTGAAATGCCTTAAATTAAATCAGAATTTACAGCACCAATATTGTCACTTTTTTGGTAAGTTTTAAGAAAAAAAGAAAAATATGGTGGAGAAAATATAATTTCCAAGCCAAATATTTTATTAGGGGAGTGATTATGAGTACTGATGAATCTCGCTTGCTATCAATCACTAAACGTAGATATATATAAGCCTGGAAAACTGTAGCTGTAACATTTAAAATCATTTGGTACAATCTTCATGCATCCGAAAAACTCTAAATGTTTAGCTTTACTGGATTACATGGGGTGAAAGTACTTGCTTTTAAAGGATAAACCAAACCCACTGCCAATGAGTCGATCCCGACTCATAGCGACCCCACAGTTTCCAAAGCTGTAAATCTTTAAGCAAGCAGACTGCCACATCTTTCTCCCACGAAGTTGCTGCTGGTTTTGAACTGTCCACACTTCAGTTAGCAGTCGATTGATTTAACCACTGCATCACCAGGGCTCTTTCAAAGGATGGGAAATTGTTTTCTACATTATATAAGTACTACAAACAAATTTCAGAAAACGTGAAAAATGCAAGAAAATAGAAAATAAATGATCCTTTGTACCCCAACCATTACATCCATTATTAGAAATTTTACACATTTTCTTCTAGTCTTTTAATATGCATAGCTTTGTTGTTTTATAGCCATCATTTCATTCACAGGCTTTGTATAAAGGCAGGCATACTGTAAACACACAAGGATCACCACTGCATAGTAATAGTCTCTTTGTCCCAAACTATACTTTACATTTTGTGCAAAATTTAGGCCAATCAAAATAATTACACATCACAGTTAACTCTGTAACAAAAATATATAATCTTTGTTCATTTTCATAGAAAATTGTTATACAATTACTTTCTAATTAACTATATGCTTATACACATTACTCATATAGAAACGTATATGGCTATACAACTATATGCATTTCTAATTAAACACTTCCTTAGATTACTTACCTTTACCTATTTATCCCCTATAAGCATCCTGAAATGAATCCAACTCACTAATTTTTTAACTGAAGAAAAGTGCTCTCAAAATTGCTAGTATTTTCCCCTAGTATAAGCTGCATGCTGGCAGCTTAACACATTCTGGATTTAATAATTCATCACATCTCTTTGATTGGAATTGATCTCCGAACAAGACAATACGCATTTAGAAAAAAACTGATTATCTTTAATAGAAAATGAGTGGATGTCAAAGAACATTCTGCTCTGCCTAATGAGGCTTTATAGATTAAGTGTAATTATCACTTAAACAAAGCTAAAAATCCTTTCTGTATAGAACAGCAATTAGCTCTCCTCTCAAAACAAAAGCTTATTGAACTTATAAAAATAAAGATATCTTTTCATCATTAAGAAAGTAAGGGTCTGACTATGAACCAAAAGATTAAAAAATAAGAATTCTTACTTGAAGTATTATTACCTTTTAGTGACTGTATTTTGAACTAAAAAGCTGATCCAGTACACACAGACTATGTAAAATAACAACTGTGTTTCATTAAACAATTTTTTTTTTTAATTTAGAAAAGAAAAATCCTAGAATATATTTCCATAAAAAAGTTAAACCTCAGATAAATACATTTTGGTATTTTACAACTACCAGTAAAAAGACAGGTGAATTTGGACATAACTTGTTCCTTAAAAAATCATGAACAACAATGGAAAAAAAGGGTTTATGATGTAAGCAGAAAAACAGTGCCAGAAACCTTGGCTTCTAGCTATGCATCTGCCTTGTTAAGGCCGTATGACCAGGCTGTATGACCTTGGGAAACTCTCTCAATCTTCTGAGCTCTGAGAATAAAGCTCTTGCAGAATGTGGAAGGCCTTTCCATTTCTATACCTATAAAATGAGAGGGTAAGATAGGATGGAAAGCCTGCCTGTTCACAATAGAAAATACCAAGGGCCAGGAAAAATTTCTTTTTCAACATTATAATGGGTGAAACGGGAAAAAGAAAGGTTCAATCAAAAAAGAAAACAACAACTGGAGTTGGCTGAGCGTTTTTAACCTTTTTGAAACATTTTTATGCATATAATCTCATTTTAACTCTACTATAATCCTATGAGACTGGAAATGTAATTATTATTGTGTTCATCTGATAGATAAAGAAATTGAGGTTAAAGGAGGTATTATCTTTTTGTTTTTCAAAATCAAAATTATTTCATAGATTATCAAGATCTAGGTCTTTTCACTTCTTAACTAGAACTCCTTTCAATGGAGCCAATAAAGCTAGAGGGGATAATAAGTATAGACAATATGAGTCAGAAAGGAGTCGTGTTAGCACAGTGATTAAAACACTCCGCTGCTAAACTAAAGGTCCAAAATTGCTGCCACTCCACAGGAGAAAGATGGGGGGCAATCTGCTTCTGTAAAGATTTCAGCCTTGGAAACCCTATGGGGCAGTTCTACTTTGTCCTATAGGGTCATAAGCAACTTGACAACAACATGTTTGGTAGTATGAGTATGAGTTGGAGTCAACTTGGTGGCACATAAAGACAAGCTGAATACAAGTTAGTAACAGAGGGAAAACATTAAAGGAAACATATGGGAAATGAGGTTTCCGTGGTGGATTCTTTGTGCTGACTGGTGAGGCTGAGTATTTAACCCATGATATAGGGTCGCTATGAGTTGGAATCGACTCGACGGCAGTAGGTTTGGTTTTGGTTTATGCCGTTCAAAGGGAGCTATGGTGATAAGTTCAGGAATACACAATTATATTAAAAAACTCAACTTCTGCAAAAAGCAGAAATTTCATTTACCTCATTTTAAGGAAGAAAAAAAATTCACCAAACTTGTGAATAATGTATCATATGTCATGGCATAATCAAATAGATAAGATCCTTTCAAAAAACTAAGGCATATTTATCCTTTTTTGGATTCACTTATAAAAACATGATTTTTCTCTTTTACCTTTTAGGGGACTAATGATTTCCTGTATTTCACATGAACATTCAGATAAACTATATAATCATTGATAGAATTAATTAGCAGGAAAAAGGTTTACTTGAATATGAAAAAGACAACTAGTATGTCAAAGCTCCTTGTTACTAAAACATAGTAAATTGAGGCCTTAGTGAGTGTTTACCATAAAGTTATATGTATAGCTTTACAAATAACTAACAAAAGGCAATGCTTCGGAGTGTAGTGAAATTTAATTCATTGAAGTTATGGTACTACTTTTTGGCTTAAAGACTGTACTTTTTAAAAAGTGGATACCTGCGGTCCATCTCTGGCTTCATAGAAGTCACCCACTCTTATTTTTGCACTGAAGCTGAAATTGTCCCTTGAGATATCCATTATTCCATTTCTGCTGAGATACTGAAAAAATCACATATTTTTCCACTTCAGGTTTTAATAATTACAACCCAGCTTTGATGTATAGCTATCTTCAGGACACTAATGTTTTGTATATTCTATTAAGGGGCTAAAGATTTATAGGAGATCAATTTAGGTTAAGTACATTAGTCCCAGACAAGACTTTTATTTGAGGAGTACACATTTTTTTTTTTTTTTTCAAAAGCATGCTTGATAGGTACCAAATGTACATTATTTGGTGAAAAGTATGTACCTTTATTACTTCGGGGTACTGCCTAAGTTTCTTTCCACATGGAGCATAATATGCTACTTCTCCTTGAAGGCGCCCTCCAAAGTTTCTTATTCTTGTCTCTCTCTGCCAGCTACAGATAACAGAAATGAGGATTATGACATATTTAATTTTAAAAAAGCTTCTAAAAATAAAAAATTAAAGTACATGTGCTCTTTAGAAAACAAGAAATATACAAGAAAACAAAAATAATCTCATACAATCCACAAACATCTACTACTAAAATTATTTACATTTAGCTAAGTAATTTACTAAAAATAAAGGATTAAAGTAAAAATATTAAACACCATTAAATTTTTAAATCATAACTGGTATTTGGGTACTCAGAAATATTCAGTTAACATGTGTCTTTTCTGTAGTAATTTTTTTTAAATCTGAAAAGCTTTAAGTGAGAAGGGTAAACTTGGCTCACTGCTCTTTGAGGCTCATAAACATTCAGTTCTAAACTCATCAGTTTCAATAAAACCATTTTAACCGAATTCTGCTTGAAACCCTCAGTTTTGCCCACAGTGGCTTTCACTGTCCTTTAATTCTATCTTAAAAAAAAAAACTTCGAGCACTCTTAACTATATTCCTGCCTTTTGCCAAATAATTTGCCCTTGGTTCTTTTTCAGTCAAATTCCACCTGGCTGCATGATCCCATCCCAGTTCTGCCACGCCTCTGCACAGCAGGTGGCTTTAATTTTAGTTTTCCCTTTTATCAACTTCTCTGCCTTTTGCTCTGGTACTTTCATACTAAAAAATACCATGCAGTATATTCACTTCTTTTACTAACAGTAGAGAGAAAGAAATCCGGTATACACCAAATATACATAAACAGATGGGGGGAAAGCAAAAAGAGAAACCTTATTTTGCATACCCATATTCCAAAGGAATACGTAGTTCACGTTCATCTGTTACTCTTCTTCTTTTGGAATTGCCTTCAAGAAAATTCAACCAGTTAATATAAAAGGTTATTTATTACAGGTGACAATTTTTGGGATAGTTTAGAAACTTTTTTAAAATAATATTTTAGCGGCTTGGATTATCTAGTGTATTCCTATAACTTGCACATTATTTTTAGATTTTTTCAACTGAACATGTATAATGCAAGGTATTTTTATTTTTGTTTTGTCTGAAAGTCAGAATAACTAGCTTTTCTCTCTAAAGAAAACACAATCTACAGTAAATATACATAGCTTTTTTCTCCCTCTTTAATATAAAAAAAAAATAATTACTAACAAAATGGCTAGAGAAGTAGGGGGGAAATAGTAGACACAGGTTTCAGAAAGTGTGCTTATAGCTGTTTTCTTTGAAAGTGTGGGTTTTCTCTTTCTGTTTATATGCCCACATATATTCACAGTCAAAAACACTACTAGGTGTTTTAATTAATCTAGACTACAAGTGTAGGATTTCAATTATATGTAAAGTTTCTCATAGACAATGATCAAGTTTCACAAATACAAATAACTGTATCTTACATTAGTAGTATATTAGTTTGTAGCAAATGAAAGCAAAACTAGAAATTCTGAAGAGTGACATGTAGGAAACCGATAACATTATTTTACTATACATCTTTCTTTTGTTAACAATTGAATGAGAATAGAGAGCAGTTTTGGAATGTTAAATGTAGAAACTTTTAATGAAGATCTCTAGGAGTTTATAAAAGGTTGAATAGAAAAAAGAAGACATGGCATGTGTTATATAAAAACCCAAATGTCAATAAAATTCTATATTTTAGGAGCACAAACTGAACACAAAAGCAGGTAAGTATTCAAAAGTAAGAGCTGTCATCAATCTGGTTCTTAAATTGGAAGTGCGGAGAATAAGAATACATGTTGACCTTTCTTAGCCAACCTAAAATCTAGCTATAACACTTGATTCCAATTAGATCATCTCGAACACTGTATAAACAAAAATTCTTGCCATAATACTACTTTATAATAATGAAAATAAACTGTAGGTACCAGAGTGCGGACTTGAAGTAAGTGTGGAGGAAGGTGTGCCAAGAAAAGCAGGTGACTGGGACTCAGAACATAAGGCAGCAGGAGCAGAGCCTGGGGCTTTTGCTATGTGGAGGTTACGAGGTGTTGAGTGGGCTGAGAGACTCATGGAAGGGCTTTTGACAGAGGAAGCAGTTTTATTCAGTTTCATGGAAGTTTTCTCTCCTTCAGTATCACTATCTGATTCATCTTGGTCTTTATCATCATCATCATCTTCTTCTTCTGATCCTTCTGTATCTGATTCTGAATTACTATCTGATTCTGGGAAGTAAAAGAATTATTGTATAACTAGATAAGCATCAATGGTTTGTAGTTTGTATCTAAATGGAATAGTTCAGGAACCAGCATCTAGGATTGAGAACTCAAATGAGCAACTTTCCCCAAGAGTAAGTGTAAAAATTACTGTCATAAGCTATTTGAGTACAATGTATATAAATTATAAATTCTCAAAATACTTCATTGAAAGTATCACTTTTACTCAATACTTTAATCATATAACAGTTCTTCTCACATGACATTATTCACACAATGAGTTCTGCTTAATGGCTTCAAAATCACTTTTAACTTAATGGGGGAAACTAACGTATAGAAAGAATAGAACTGATTACTCAATTTAATAGGCTCCAATAAAGCCCAGTATGAGGAAGAGAATTCCCGTGTCATCGTTATCCTTTCATCTGGACTTTGAAGTAAAAGAAAACAATTTTCTGGGGAGATTCTTGGTTTTTTTGGCGTAGTTTTTCTACTTAGGTGCAAGACTTCATAGGCTTCCTAGGCTTTAAAAAGAATAGGCTTACAGAAACAATTATGATAGGATAATGTAGTGAAGCCCTGGTGGTATAGTGGTTAAGAGCTAGGTGCTAACCAAAAAGTCAGCAGTTTGAATCTACCCCAGCCGCTCCTTGGAAGCCCTATGGCAATTCTATTCTGTCCTATAGGGTCGCTGTGAGTTGGAACTGACTTGACGGCAAGGCATATAATGTTGCGATTTACTAATTTAAGCTTGTTCTATCTATGTAGTCCGCCCATCCCTAACCCTCCCCCAATTTCAAGCCAAGACTCAGGCTTTCTACTTCCCTGGGGGGAGGGGAGAGGGCTGGATAAGGGTCACTGGGCAGGCATTTTAATGAAGTATGTATGCCTTCTGAAGAGATATACATTGAAGAAATTATGTAAGGGTATTTTTCTTTTTTTTTTTTTATTCTAAAGGGGCAAGAAGCAGCAGCATGCTTCCCACTGGTAGAACAAGGATGCTACCCAACTTCCAAAGTTTGGGTCATAGCAGTCTTGGACAAAGAGGATGCTGGTTACTATTGTGATAGATTAGATACTAGAGGCCCTTCCCCTCTTTTCTGGGCACCATAAGCAGCCCAGAGTACAATGGGTCCCTGAGAGGGAGAACTAACGTAAAATATCCTGACTTCACGGTGGGATGCAGACGTTAGATGAAAATGAATTTAACACAAATAAAATCTTTCTTGCACATTTGAGTTTCTGGGCTAAGATTCACACCACATACTACCATACACATTCTAGGGAAGTCTGACTAAAGAATATACAATGCACCCATTCCTCCAGATACGTACAGTCTATTCCAGAATTAAGCATGATAAGCATAGGGCTGATACTTGGACTGTATCCTAATGGTTCCCAGAGCAACAGCTTTCGTGGAATTATGTTTTATGTGATGCTATCTGCTTACTTTGGTGTTCATAATTAAAAATAGCTTATGAAAGTTATCAATAGTGATATTCATTATATATCATGAAAAGCTGTATTTATGGGAACCTCAGGAAAAAGTCTCACCAGGAAAAGTTGTTCTTCCCTTGAACAAGTAGTTTGTTTTTACCTTATAGACACTTTTAGATTGCATAACTGACTATATTTTCCTACTCATATTGGCTGCTAGAAAATTTACAGTAGGGCTTATGGCTGGCCAGTAACAAATTCACAAACTTTGAGAATAGGCATTTCTTCTATGTATTTAAAATTTAAGCTATCTTGTATTTTCTGCTTTTAATCTTCTGAGGAACAAGAAAGAAAGGGAAAGGAAAAAAGAAAGGAAAGAAGAAGGTAGGGGGAAAAATAACCTAGAAAGTGAATCAAAATAAAATCAGAGTACTCCAGATGTTATATAATCAGTTCTTTCTTATGGACGGACATTAATATGGACTTAAGTTTGTAGGTACTTTCTGAATGATCATGATGATAATTTTACCTTCGTTCAAAATTTCTAACATTTAACATTTACATTTTAACAAGTAGCAGAAGAAATTTTTTTTAAAAAGGACAAATGAGTGGTCCTGAATGAAATAAAAATTAACCAAGTTGATGAAATCATCTCCTCATTCATATATCATTTATATTCACTTCAAAGTTTATTACTTGCTTAATGTCAAATGAATAACAAAGCTGATAATTTAACTTAGGATTTCCAATTTAAATTACTCCCTCCTGTACTTTATCAGATCATTACAGAAATGTACATAGCTGTGTGAAACACAGTGAATGGCAATGACTATAAGTCTGTGAATTAAGACGCTCCTTAAAATGTTTTGGTTCACACAGCATTTAGAGAAATACCTCAACTTTTAAAATAGAAAATAACCTGATTGGCTGTCATCAGATTCATCATCTTCATCATCTTCCTCATCTTCTTCCTCTTCATCCTCATTTGAATCTTCAGAATCTTTACTACTGGGAATGTCTGAATCTGTTCCTCTGAACTGTTCCACTAAGGATTTTGCAGGATGAGGGTGATGCTGTGTTTGTAGTGTGTTTGCATTATTGCTAACTGCTTTTTCCTTCCCTTGACTATGCAGTATAGGAGAGGCAGAGGGCATTACAGGTGTTTGATTGCCAGGGGTTCTTCTCCCACTTGTACTCAAATTTACAGGTGAGGAAAAAGGGGTGCTACTTACAGAAGCAATGTTTTCATTAATCCTACTCTGTATTTTAGTTTTGGTAGTAAGTGCTAGAGGAGCTTCTTGAATGACGCTTTGAATAACTCCATTTGGTTGGTGATTACCTAAAAGTGCATTTGTCAAGAATGGATTAGGGTGGTTATTTTCTAATGTTTGTTTTGGATGTGCTGGTGAACTAGAGGTTGCTTTTGGATTTGACAAAGCTGCAATAACCTTCTTCAGGCTCTTAGATGACTCCTGTTTCTTTAACTGTGCTGGGAATGTCTGTTTACATTGTTCCTGTTGAAACAGAAGTTAAACAAAACAATAATGTACAATAACAGCAAAGATTGCTTTTATTTACCTTCAGTATCTGAAAACAGCTGGTCATATACAAATCGAAATCATTAAATACAAGTGCTGTAAAGGAGTGGCAGCAATGACTAGTTGGTTGGTGAACCTTGGCTAGACCTAATATATTTAAAATTGAATTCATTTTTCTTCCTTGAAATATATATGTTTTTTGACTGTTGCTCCCATTCTCCCAATAATTCAAATATGGAACCTAAAAACATCTCTTAATGTTCTCTTTTCCAAGTCAGCCATATATTACCATGTCTTCTGGATTTTTTCATTAAATATTGCTCAAATTAAAGGCATACTATCACTCCTTCCCACCCAACTCCCAATATACACTACAAACCAATGCCAGTTCCATCTCATTTTATTATATTAGCTCCTTGGTCAAAAGACTTTAGTACCTCTCCCCTCATTAAGTCCAAACACTTTATTTTGATATTCAAATTACTTTAAAATTAGGCAATAATATAACTTTCCAGTCAAGCCAGAAAATTTGCCATGCCTTGTGAATGTCATACTTTCACTACCTTCACATTTTGCTATAACCATTTTCTCTACATGAAATGTTCCCCTCTTAAAAATTTTAAGCTGATGAAATCCTGTTCATTCTTCAAGACCCAACCCAAGAGGTCCTCCATGTTTGTCCTAGCGGGAGTGAGAAGCACACTTTGCCTCTCCATTTTGAACTCCTTTATGTTCTTATATTCTACCTGCTTATAGTAGTACACGTAGTATATATAGTAATATACGTAACATAAGAAGACCTGATGGTGCAATGGTTAAGCGCTTGACTGCTAGCCAAAAGGGTAGCAGGTCGAACCCACCAAGAGGTTCCACAGAAGAAAGACCTGGAGATCTGCTTCCATAAAGATTATGCCAAGAAAACCTTATGGAGCCATTCTAGTCTGTCACAAGGGGCAACTATGAGTCAAAATCAACTTGATGGCACCTAACAACAACATAGGTAATAAATTCTTCTCTGCTTTAAACCTCTAAAGAGTTAAGTCTACATCTTTGCTATGTTTCATAAGAGTAGGAGCCCTGTATGTTATTCATCTTTAGTGTCTTCCCAAAACCTAGCTTAGAGCCTTGAATTTGGCATGTACTCAAAAAAAATTGTAGATTGCTGAACGAATGATTGATTTTTAGGGCAAGAAGAACTTCTTGAGGCAAAGATTTAGGATACTAAACTGGTGGGAATGGTGGCTCAGCATTCTGTGGGCTCTTCATTAGAGTGCCTTTAGCACATTAACATGGGAAAGAGTACAATAACATGCTTTCTTGGGAAAAAATTTATTTGTAAATGCCATTAAGCCATAAAACTTACCTCTGTAAATAAGAAACAAAAAATAACTTAGTTATTGAAATCCCCTTGAAAACAATAAAAGTATATAAATTTCATTAAGTTAGTGTAATTAAAATAAACTATAAAAAATAAAGTAAAATAAAACTATTGAAATATTTTAATAGAAGAGGAATTGAATTTCCTAAGATAAATTGTGAGTGAAAATGACTGCTGCAAAATTAAAAAATCAGTAATGTTATCAGTATCAGATCCAGGCTCCTAACACTCAAGTCAGCAAAGATTTGTGGTGATTTTATAAGTATAGATAAAGATAAAATTGCATACAAAATGACTTATTAAGTATTTTAAAGCAACAGTACTGGCAGATAATAAGTAATTCTTATATAAACTTCTGTCTCTTATTTAACATCTATATTAGTTTAGAAAATTAAATTATTAATTTTATTTGGTGAATAAAATCTGGAAATTATACTAAATCATTTTGTTTACCTTTAAAATGAATTTCATAGTATTTTCATAGTATTTATTACATAAAATAAGTATTTCTTAAGTAAAATGTTTTTACATAAGATTTAAATTTTCAGAAGAAGAAATCAGTATAATACGTCAGACTACGATAAATGTCACCTAATGATTTTGTACCTTTTTTTATAGGGAATAAATTTTTTCTTCTAAAACAAAGGACCATGAAAACAAAAACTTTCCCTTTAGTTTCATGTTTTAATTTTCTGTAATTGTTTCTATTAATACTCATATATTAAAACCTAAAAGTTTTCAAGAACAACCAAAGATTCCTACATTTTATTTTAAGGCTAATATCGGTTACTATTTTATAATACACATAGACTTTCTGATATTAAAAAAGAATGGTGGCATTGGTGGTTCAGTGGTACAATTCTCACCTTCCCTGTGGGACAGCTTAGTTCAATTCCCAGCCAATACACCTCATTTGCAGCCATCAGCTATCTATCAGTGGAGGCTTGCATGTTGCTGGGATGTTGAACAGGTTTCAGAAGAGCTTTCAAACTAAGATGAACTAGGAAGAAAGGCCTGGAAATCTACTTCAAAAAATCAGCCAATGAAACCCTTATGGATCACAACAGTCTAATCTGCAACCAATCATGGGGATGGTGCAGGACTAGGCAACGTTTCATTCCGTTTTGCATGGGGTCACCATGAGTTGGGGGCTGGCTCCATGACAGTTAACAACAATAACACATAAGAAGAGGCGTGAGGAGAAAACTGAGACCTATATATCAGGAAAACGTCTTGATTTTGAAGGACAGGGGTATAGAAACAGAGACGTTTGAAGCTCTGTCCTGCCTCCAAATTCTCCCTCCCCCAGCTCCCACATGAATTCCTTCAGGCTTAAAACTCACTTTGAGTGAGTTTTAGTTATTAAAAACTTTCAAGGCAACACATACTTAAAAAAAAAATTTACTTAATACCTATCAAATTCCACCCTTGAATTATATATCCAATTAGTGTATACTGATTTGAATCAAGCATCCACAATGAAAAGATACTGAAGGATCCAATAATTAAATAACACCCAGGAATCATAAACTAGTTAAGGAGGCAGATACACACACAGAAACCCTGGTGGAAACAGAGCAGGTATCATGAAACGAATGAGATTACTGTAATGAATAAGGCAAAATTCCATATGGTACTCTGTCATATAAAGAAAAACAGAAGTCATATAAAAAATAAAGATGTATTTATAAAATCCACCACTCATCTGTCAGTTTGTCTTACTGTGGTGGCTTGCACGCTGCTGTGATGCTAGAAGCTATGCCACCAGTATTTCAAATATCAGCAGGGTCACCCATGGCGGACAGGTTTCAGCTCAGCTTCCAGATTAAGACAGGTGAGGAAGAAGAACCTGGCGATCTACTTCTAAAAAAAATGGCCAGTGAAAACTTCACAAACAGCAGTGGAACACTGTCAGATATAGTGCCAGAAGATGAGCCTCTCAGGTGGGAAGGCACTTCTCATGGATGGAATTATATCCCCCCCGAAATGTGTGTATTAACTTGGTTAGGCCATGATTTCCAGTATTCTGTGGTTGTCCTCCATTTGATGATTGTAATTTTATGTTAAAGAAGATTAGGGTGGGAATTTAACACCCTTACCAGGTCACATCCCTGATCCAATGTAAATGGAGCTTCCCTGGGGTGTGGCCTGAACCACTTTTTATCGCTCAAGAGATAAAATGAAAGGAAAGCTAGCAGAGAGTGGGGACCTCATACCACCAAGAAAGAGGCATCAGGAGCATGTCCTCTAGACCCAAGGTTCCTGTGTGAAGAAGCTCCTAGTCTAGGAAAACAATGATGAGACGGCAGACAGAGAATGTCTTCCCCTGGAGCCGATACCCTGAATTTGAACTTTTAGTCTGCTTTATTGTGAGGAAATAAGTTTCTCTTTGTTAAAGCCATGCACTTGTGGTATTTCTATTATAGCAGTACTAGACTAAAAAAAAAAAAAAAGCAGCATTCAAAATACAACTGGGGACAAAGTGTCTCCTAAAAGTATATATATTAAAAAAAAAAAAAAAAAAAAAACCTGCTGCCATTGAGTTGATTTTGACTCACAGCAACCCTATAGGACAGAGTAGAACTGCCCCATAGAGTTTCCAAGAGTAGCTGGTGGATTTGAACTGCAGCTGAACGCTTAACCACTGCGCCACCAGGGCTTCCCTAAAAGTATAGTTGACCTTTATGATGTGGATGGAGTAAAGCTTCCGGGACTTTCATTCGCTGATGTGGTATGACTCAAAATGAGAACACTCTATTGCAAACAATCATTAATAATCAGAACGTGGAATGTATAAAGTATGAATCTAACAAAATTGGAAGTTGTCAAATATGAAATAGAATGTATAAAGATTGATATCCTAGTGTCTTAGTCATCTAGTGCTGCTGTAAGAGAAATACCACAAGTAGATGGCTTTAACAAAGAGAAGTTTATTCTTTCACAGTCCAGTAGGCTAGAAGTCCGAATTCAGGGTGCCAGCTCCAGGGGAAGGCTTTCTCTCTCTGTTGGCTCTGGAGAAAGGTCCTTGTCATCAGTCTTCCCTTGATCTGGGAGTGTCTCAGTGCAGGAACCTCAGGTCCAAAGGATGGACTGTGCTCCCAGCGCTTTCTTGGTGGTATAAGGTTCCCATGTCTCTCTGCTTGCTTCTCTCTTTTATATCTCCAAAGAGACTGGCTTAAGAAACTATCTAATCTTGTAAACCTCATCAATATAACTGCCACTAATCCATCTTATTGCATTATAGTGATGGGATTTACAACACGTAGGAAAATCACATCAGATGATAAAATGGTAGAAAACCATACAATCATATAAGGGAGTCACGACCTAGCCAAGTTGGCAGATATTTTGGGGGAACACAATTCAATCCATGACACCTAGGCATTAGTGAGCTGAAATGGAGTGGTGCTGGCCATTTGAATCAGACAATCATATGGTCTACTATGCCGGGAATGGCAGATTCAAGAGGAATGTTGTCACATTCATCATCAAGAAGAACATTTCGAAATCTGTTCTGAAGTACAACACTGTCAGTGATAGGATAATATCCATATGCCTACAAGAAAAACCAGTTAATATGACTGTTATTCAAACTTACTCACCAACCACTAATAAGTAAAATGAAGAAACTGAAGATTTTACCGACTTTTGCAGTCTGAAATTGATCAAGCCTGCAATCATGATGCATTAATAATTACTAGTGATTAAAATGTGAAAGTTGGAAACAAAGAAGAAAGATCAGCAGTTGGAAAATATGGCCTTAGTGAGAGAAATGACACCACAGACTGCATGACAGAACAAGACCAATGACTAATTCATTGCAAATACTTTTTTTCAACAATATAAACAACAACTATACATGTGGGCCTTGCTGAATGGAATAAACAAGAATCAAATTGACTACATTTGTGGAAAGAGATAATGGAGAATCTCAATATCATCAGTTAGAACAAGGCCAGGAAATGAATCAATGTAATCGACCACATAAATAAAACAAAAGAATCATATGATCATCTCAGTAGACAGAGAAAAGGCATTTGACAAAGTCCAACACCCATTCCTGATTAAAAAAAAAACAAAAAAACTCAATAAAATAGGAATAGAAGGGAAATTCCTCAATATAATAAAGGGGCAGTCCTGATGGTGCAGCGGTTAAGAGCTTGGCTGCTAACCAAAAGGTTGGCAGTTCGAATCCACCAGCTGCTCCTTGGAAACCCTGTGGGGCAGTTCTACTCTTTCCTATAGGGTCACTATGGGTCGAAATCATTCATCAGCAAGGATTCTGGATATAAAACCAGCAGCCAACATAATTCTCAATGCAGAGAGGCTGAAAACATTCCCCCTGAGAAAAGGAACACGACAAGGATGCCCTTTATCACTACTTTTATTTAACATTGTGCTGGAAGTCCTAGCTAGAGAAACAATGCAAGAACAAGAAATAAAGGGCATCCAAATTGGTAGGAAAGAAGTAAAGCTATCCCTATTTGCAGATGATATGATACTACACATACAGAATTTAAAAGACTCCACAAGAAAACTACTGGAATAGATTCAGCAGATTTGCAGGATATGTGATAAATATACAAAAATCACTTGGATTCCTACATGACAATAAAGAGAACTATGAAAAGGAAATCAGGAAAGCAATACCATTCATAATAGCCTGTAAAAAAATAAAATACTTGGGAATAAATCTAACCAGGGATGTAAAAGATCTATGCAAAGAAAACTATAAAACACTACTGCAAGAAACCAAAACAGACCTACATAAACAGAAAAACATACCATGCTCATGGAGAGGTAGACCTAACATTATGAAAAGGTCAATTCTACTCAAAGCATTCTATAAATACAATGTAATCCCAATCCAAATGCCAACAGCATTCTTTAACGAGATGGAAGAAATAAGCATTAACTTTATATGGAAACAAAAGAGGCTGTGGATAAGTAAAGTGTTAATGAAGAAGAACAAAGTAGGAGGCCTCACACTACCTGACCTCAGAACCTACTATACAGCTATGGTTAGTCAAAACAGCCTGGTACGGGTATAATGACAGACACATTGACCAATGGAACAGAATTGAGAGCTCAGATGTAAATCCATCCACCTATGGTCACCTGATCTTTGACAAAGGCCCAAAGTCCATTAAATGAGGAAAAGACAGTCTTTTTAACAAATGGTGCAGGTGAAACTGGATGTTCATTTGTAAAAAAATGACACAAGACCCATACTTCACACCATATGTAAAAACTAACTCAAAATGGATCAATGACCTAAAAATAAAACCAAAAACTACAAAGGTCACAGAAAAAAAGATAGGGTCAATGCTAGGGGCCCTAATAAATACATATATTACAAACCATAACAATACACAAACTCCAGAAGATAAGCCCGATAACTGGGATCTTCTAAAAATTAAATATTTATTGTCATCAAAGACTTCACCAAAAGAGTGAAAAGAGAACCTACAGACTGGGAAAAAAATTTTGGCTATAACATATCTGACAAAGGTCTAATCTCTAAAATCTATAGGAAAATCCAATACCTCTGCAACAAAAAGACAAATAATCCAATTTAAAAAATTGGCAAAGAATATGAACAGATACTTTACCAAAGAAGACATTCAGGCGGCTAATAGACACATGAGGAAATGCTCGGGATCAGTAGCCATTAGAGAAATGCAAATCAAAACTACAATGAAAAACCATCTCACCCCAACATTACTGGCATGAATCAAAACAACAAAATATAACAAATGTTGGAGAGGCTGTGGGGAGAATGGGAACTCTTATGCATTGCTGGCAGGAACAGAATCTTTTATAATGCAAATAACTCTTCTGTGGCTCTGTAAATTCATTTATCTTAAAATGAGATATACAAAAATAAATAATTGAGATAACCTAAACAATGTAATTTCTAATTTGCTTATTTTAATTGTGAAGTCAATTAATGTGATTTCAATACTAATAGTACCTGCTATGTTTGAGCACTTGAAGCACTTACTAATGGAGATCAGAGGCCACAGCCTTCAGTACGGATTGCACCTCAACATAAAGAAAACAAAAATCCTCACAACTGAACCAATAAGCAACATCATGATAAACAGAGGAAAGATTGAAGTTGTCAAGGATTTCATTTTACTTGGATCCACAATCAACAGCCATGGAAGCAGCAGTCAAGAAATCAAAAGACGCATTGCATGGGGTAAATCTGCTGCAAAGTACCTCTTTAAAGTATTAAAAAGCAAAGTTGTCACCTTGAAGACTAAGGTGCTCCTGACCCAAGGCATGGTATTTTCAATCATATCATATGCATGTGGAAGCTGGACAATGAATAAGGATCACTGAATAAGAACTGCTGCCTTTGAATTGTGGTGTTAGCGAATACTGAATATTCCATGGAGCGCCAAAAGAATGAACAAATCTGTCTTGGAAGAGGTACAACCAGAATGCTCCTTAGAAGCAAGGATGGCGAGACTGCGTCTTACATACTTTGGACATGTTGTCAAAGGAAGGATCAGTCCCTGGCGAAGGACATCATGCTTGGCAGAGTACAGGGTGAGCAGGAAAGAGGAAGACCCTCAATGAGGTGGATTGACAAAGTGGCTACAACAGTGAGCTCAAGCAAAACGATTGTAAGGATGGCTCAGGACCGGGCAGTGTTTAGTTCTGTTGTGCACAGAGTTGCTATCAGTGAGAACCGACAGCACCTAACAACAACAACAACGTTTGAGCAGTACATTACCAGACCTAATGAAAAAAAAAGACATGATTGGATTGCCAAAAATATATTAAATGGGTGAGTAGGTAAATAAAAATTCAGAGAAATTCAGTTGGCTGATGCCTATATTCTATTCCCGACAATAAGAAAGATTAAAATCTAGGGTAGAATTTAATTTAAATTTGTGTATTGTAAAAAAACCCATAAAAAGTTGTAAGACTATATAAAAGCACTTTTTCTAATAGCAAAATTCTACTATAAACAAATTTAACTTACCCGTTTGGATCGCAATTCACTGGTCAAAGAACTAGATTCTTCAGAGGTATTTTTATTCCCTGCTTTAAGTACATCAGAAGAAGGAACTATGAGTTTCATGTAAGTTTCCTTTTTGGCTTGATTTACCAAAGATAAAGGTTTCACATTGGTCACCAATCCCGTAGACTGTATTACACTGGTGTGTTTGTTCACAGATTCCTCCTTTGCCTGAGAGCTTTGGAAAATAAATGGAAGCTGCTGTGACAAAACCTGAGGCTGCTTCTGCTGGGATTGGAATGATGAGTGAGTCTGGGATTCAGACACAAGAGGTAATGGCTGGTGTATTCTTTTTTCCTGGGCTTTTTCAGTTGCTTTCTGTCCATCTGCTTTTGGGTCTGAAATACCATGTAATAGCACCTGTAAATAAAAATTAAAAGAAAACTCTTCAATGTCTCAAAACAAAGAACATCAAGCAGTAAAATTTGAAGGAAAAAGGGTACTTTAAAAAGCGTCCCTCACATATACACTGCTGGTGGGAATGTAAAATGGTACAACCACTTTGGAAATCGATTTGGCGCTTCCTTAAAAAGCTAGAAATAGAGCTACCATACGATCCAGCAATCCTACTCCTTGGAATATATCGTAGAGAAATAAGAGCCTTTACACGAACAGATATATGCACACCCATGTTCACTGCAGCACTGTTTACAATAGCAAAAAGATGGAAGCAACCAACGTGACCACCAACAGATGAATGGTTAAATAAATTATGGTATATTCACAGAATGGAATACTACGCATCAATAAAGAACAATGATGAATCTGTGAAACATTTCATAACATGGAGGAATCTGGAAGGCATTATGCTGAGTGAAATTAGTCACTTACAAAAGGACAAATATTGGATGAGACCACTATTATAAGAATTCAAAACATAGTTTAAACAGAGAAGAATATATTCTTTGATGGCTACGAGAGCCAGCAGGGAGGGAGGGAGACGGGTTTTCACTAATTAGATAGTAGATAAGAGCTATTTCAGGTGAAGGGAAAGACAACACACAATACAGGAGAGGTCAGCACAACTGGACTAAACCAAAAGCAAAGAAGTTTCCTGAATAAAGTGAATGCTTCAAAGACCAGCGTAGCAGGGGAGGTGGTTTGGGGACCATAGCTCCAGGGGACATGTAAGTCAATTGGCATAATGAAATCTATTAAGAAAACATTCTGCATCCCACTTTGAAGAGTGGCATCTGGGGTCTTAAACACTAGCAAGCGGCCATCTAAGATATATCAATTGGTCTCAACCCACATGGGGCAAAGGAGAATGAAGAACGCCAAAGATACAAGGTAATCATGAGCCCAAGAGACAGAAAGGGACACATAAACCAGAGACTACATCAGCCTGAGACTAGAAGAACTAGATGGTGCCCGGCTATAATTGATGACTGCCCTGACAGGGAACACAACAGAGAACCCCTGAGGGAGCAGAAGAGCAGTGGGATGCAGACCCCAAATTCTTATAAAAAGACCAGACTTAATGGTCTGACTGAGACTAGAAGGACCCCAGAGGTCATGGTCTCCAGAGCTTTTGTTAGCCCAAGACAAGAACCATTCCCAAAGCCAACTCTTCAGACAGGGATTGGACTGGTCTAAGGGATAGAAAACGATACTGGTGAAGAGCGAGCTCTTTGGAGCAAGTAGACACATGAGACTATGTGGGCAGCTCCTGTCTGGAGAAGAGATGAGAGGGCAGATGGAATAGAAGCTGGTTGAATGGACACAAAAATAGAGAGTGGAAGGAAGGAGTGTGCTCTCTCACTAGATGGAGAGCAACTAGGAGTATATAGCAAGGTGTATGTAAGTTTTTATATGAGGGACTGACTTGGTTTGTAAACTTTCACTTAAAGCACAATAAAAATGGAAAAAAAAAAAAGTGTTCCTAATGACTTTAAATATATAACGGTCATTAAAATATACCAAATGTTTTTTTTAAAAATGTTTTCCCATTGCCTATTTTTCTTATGCAAAAATAAGAACTAAAGGTAATGATTTCAATTTTAAAACTTTTATCACTTTTGCAAGTCAAGGTTAATCAATTAAAGGACACTGTCAATGAAATTATTTATACCTGGTTGTTACTTTTGTGTTGTGCTTCACTCTCTGAATCAGAATCATCATCTTCACTTTCTTCAATACTTTGATCTTCTTCCTCTTCATCTTCCTCTAAGTCATCTGAATCGCTACTACTAATGCCTTCACTTGAGGTGTCTGATGATGTGCCCGAATCACTATCACTGTTGCTAGAACTTTCCATAGCTTTTTTCCTTGGTTTCTGAAAAAAGACAAGATTTTTATCAAGATTTTATTTTTAGAAAGAATTCAAGCTTCAGTAAGATAAATGCTATTTTAATTTTCGAGTGATATTTATAATTTCAATTCGTAATTTTAAGGAAAAGGAAAAAGTCAGATGTTGTAGGGCTAATTATTCAACAAATTGATCAAATTAACTTATCTGATAGGAATTCCTCTACAACAAAATGCAAGCTCTTGTCACATGCAGCAAGCATATTGGAATTATCAACATAATATATACATAGATTTAGTCATAAGACTACCTTGCTTCAAAATGTACAATAGATTAAAAAGAGCAATTTATAAAACAGTAATTCCAATTATAAGGGTCACATACACTAAAGTTGCATATTTAGCCTACTCTTCCTTCTTTATGCAGATAGTGAATCAGTAGCCAAATATTTACCTGTAACATGTCAAACAATATTCTAGATGCCAGACTTCAACAGTGTCTAAGACAGAGTCCTTGCCTTCCAGAAACTTACGTTCTCGTGATGGTGGAAATGGGGAATAATTCCACATAGCAATAATTCTATATAGCAATAAGTGTTGTAAAGAAGCTAAAATAGGTAGCGTAAGACTTGGGGAGACTGCTTTAATTAGGATCAAGGAATTTTATTTTTATATTTCATATTGGAAAAGATAAAAAAATATGATAGAGGAGAAAGATTAATTTCTAGGACACATAAGACCCTATAGGCAAAAATAAATCCAAAGCTAGCAGAAAGGTATGTTAGGTTACATAAAAAGTAAGTTTTGGGTTTAAAGAACAGACAGCAGTAGCAGATAAAAAGAGGAAAAATCATGAGATGAGTTATAATTACATATCATTGGAAAAAAAAGGTTAAAACTCTACCAACAGAAAGACTGAAAAGGAGAAATGTTGAAATGATAGAGCAACAAGATTAAGCACAAACCAAAGTTACTTAGGAGTATTTCAAAAGCATTTGCTAAGAGATAAAAGGAAGAACAAAATATACAAAAAGCAGCACTGAATTACAAAAGTGGTTTCTCCATTATGGTCTTGAAGAAATACAGCTTTTCATGACTGCTGGCTTGAGGAATGACAGATAATTATTAATACACCTCTTCTAAAAACCAAAACCAAACACATTGCCATAGAGTTGATTCCAACTCATAACAACCCTCTAGGACAGGGCAGAACTGCCCCATAGAGTTTCCAAGGAGTAGCTCGTGGATTCGAACTGCCAACTTTCTGGTTAGCAGCTGAGTTCTTAACCAGTATACCACCAGGGCTCCTTTTCTAGAGGTAGTCAATTTGAAGCCATAGTTAAAAGACTCCAAATCTACATTCTTTCCTTTGTGTCCTGTGAATTTTATTGAAGTCACATAAAATGCATATTAGTGAGGAAAGTGATCTGCACTCCTGCTGTTAACTGCTCCAAAAATTAGCTACTGTAATTCATTAAGCCGACTGGCAGTTACCATAATTCTTGATCTCCTTCCCTTAAAGAAAAACAGAAATGAGGAACTTAACTGCCGAAACCAAAAAACCAAACCCACTGCCATCGAGTCGATTCCGACTCATAGCGACCCTATAGGACTGAGTAGAACTGCCCCGTAGAGTTTCCAAGGAGCGCCTGGTGGATTCAAACTGCCGACCTTTTGGTTAGCAGCCTTAGCACTTTAACCGCCACTCCACCAGGATTTCCGAACTTAACTACAAGCCAAGCCAAGCCAAGCCAAGCCCAGTGCCATCGAGTCGATTCCGACTCGTAGCGACCCTATATGGGGCGGTTCTACTCTGTCCTATAGGGTCGCTATGAGCTATGAACTTAACTACAGTAGTGTGGAAATCACAGAATAAAAAAGACCAGAAGGTGGTAATTAAAGGGAAACAACAATATTACAGTAATATTAAATATACCTTTTATTTGGCAGAGCAATACTTCCTTCTTTGCAACCAAAATGTGTTGTGGGTTTCTAAGACTCTGTAGTGAGACTACAGAATCATAAGGAATCTAAACTGAAGTTATAACTTTTGGTTTTAGTAGGGGCTAAAAAGGGAAAGGGAAGACAGAGCTATGGTGATTTAGCAGAGAAAAATCAAATATTTCAATGCTCAAGTAATCTATGTGTAGATTTTTATTTTTATTTATTGATGGCATGAAAAAAGGGTCTACACTTATCAGGAGTTGTTCTAGAGGTCTTGGTTCTAAGGTTTTACGGTGTGTACGATTCATTTGCAGAACTTATTGATACCAGCATATTCCTGGGTTCCACTTCCAAAAGGGGCACAGGGATCCAATTAACAAGTGCTTAATGTAGTTCTAATGCAGATGGTCTGCAGAGCATACTTTGACAGTGTGCAAAGACTCTGCATTTTTTTTTTAAATAATTTATTTTGTTGTTGTTGAAAATATACATGGCAAAACATACACCAACTGAACAACTTCTACATGAACAATTCAGTGACATTGCTGACATTCTTCAAGTTGTACAATCTCTAAACAGGCTTAATGTTTGTGTATTTTAGCCTGAGACTTATTTTGTTTACTTGATTTTAAATATCTATATTTGTTTTAAATACATATGCAGGCTATATGAGGGAATTGGACTTAGTGAGTTAAATAACCACACCGCCCCCCGCCCGCCCGCCCGCAAAAAGAGAGATCAAAATTAGCTAAGGAACATTTTTTTCAAACTACACATAGAAAGGGCTCATGAAGAAATTTTTAAAAAGCTTAAAACTGAAAATTAGTGGGTAAAAATATAGAGAATTTTCTTCCTAAGTTCCATTTTACTTCATCTCCATTTTACTTGAACACCTACTACCACAAACTCCTGCCAGATCATGTGTTATACAAAAATGCAGCACTTCTGAAATCTTAAGTTCTATATCCCTCATTTTTTCTTTCATTTTTGTTGTTACCTTTAATTTTTTTTAATTGTGGTAAATATATATGTAACAAAATATTTGCCAGTTCAACATTTTTCACATGCACAATTTAGTGACATTAATTACATTCATCATGTTGTTCAGCCATTACCACTCAAAAACCAAAACCTGTTGCTGTCGGCTTCAACTCATAGCAACCCTATGCAGGATAGCAGAACTGCCCCATAGGTTTCCAAGAAGCAGCTGGTAGATTCGAACTGCTGACCTTTTGGTTAGCAGCGAGCTCTTAACCACTGTTCCACCAGGGCTCTCCACTGCCACTATCCATTTCTAAATTTTTCTATCACACTTAACAGAAGCTCAGTGTCCCCTAAGCAACGAGTCTCTTTCCCCCTCACTCCCGACTGCCCCTGTAACCACTAATAAACTTGGGTTTCTATACACTTGCCTATTCTAGATATTTCCTGTAAGTGGGATCATACAGTTTGATTATTTGTAACTAACTTATTCAACGTGTTTTCAAGGTTTATTCATGTTGTAGTATGTATCATGACTTCATTTCTCTTTATGGCTGAGTAATGTTCCACTGTGTGTGTGTATGTGTGTATATCACATTTTATTTATCCATTCATCTATTTCCACGTTTTGGCTATCATAAATAGTGCTGTAGTGAACACCGTTATACAAGTATCTGTGTTCCTGTTCTCAGTTCTTTTGGGTGTATACCCAGAGTGGAACTGTTGGATCACAGAGTACCATATTTTTAAGCAAACAACACGCACCTTTGAAGTTTGTTTGCCAACCACGCCATCCCCCTGCAAGGTATTTTCGTAAGTGGGGTATTCTAAATATTTTTTACAGCAACATGTAAAAAAAAATTGGCTTAGTGTTGCTTGTGAAAATACCTCGTTGGGGGGGGGGGTGGGTATGGTTAGCAAACAAACGTAGAAGGTGTACGTGTTTATTTGTGTAAAAGTATGGTAATTCTGTTTAACTTTTTGAAAAACTACCAAAATGTTTTCACAGCAGCTATACCATTTTACAACCCCACTAGCGATGGACAAGGATTCCAATTTCTCTAAATCCTTGCCAACACCTGTTGTTTTCTTTCTTTCTATCTTCTTTAATCATAGCCATCTTAGTGGGTGTGAAGGGCTATCTCCTTGTGGTTTTGATTTCCATTAGTATCCCTCACTTTGACAACCAATCTCTCTCAAGTATTATTTCTACTTAGCTGTCTATAGACATCTGTTTCCTCAGAATCTGTCTCATATCATTATGAGAATCTTATATCATTAAAAGGTCTTTCTGTAAGTTTTTAGTACCTGCTCCTGGTCATAGTTTTTATTTTAGCAACACTGATTTTGTTTAGGAATGTCAATGTAGGTTGCTCATTAGAACTAAGGACAGGGACTATCATATTTATGCCTCTAAAGTCTTGCACATGTCTGATTAATTGAACCAGATTTTAGCACTATTTCTAAGAGGTAGGATAGTGTAGAGGTTAAAAGCACGAACATGTACTTAAAAAAAATACGTGTAGAAATATTTCTAATGATATGTCTACCCATACTGCTCTTGGTACCAATACTATATCAGACAGAGCCTGGTCAGGAGGCAGAAACCACACTAGTAATGTGAACAGAAGAATTTTTTTTAAATTGTGCTTTAGATGAAGGTTTACAGAACAAATTAGTCTCTCATTAAACAATTAATACATGTATTGTTTTGTGACATTGGCTGTCAACCCCATAACATGTCAACACTCCTTCCTTCTTGAACTTGGGTTCCCTATTACCAACTTTCCTGCCCCCTCCTGCCTTCTAGTCCTTGCCCCTAGGCTGGTGTGCCCCTTTAGTCTCGTATACATGGTTGGGTTGTGCTTATTATTGTTTGTTTTATGGACCTGTCTAATCTTTGGATGAAGGGTGAACCTCAGGAGCGACTTTGATTTAAAAGGGTGTCTGGGGCCATACTCTTGGGGTTTCTCCAATCTCTGTCAGACTAGTAAGTCTGGTCTTTTTTGGGGAGTTAGAATTTTGTTCCACATTTTTCTCTAGCTGTCTGGGACCCTGTTTTGTGATCTCTGTCAGAGCAGTCAGTGGTGGTAGCCGGGCACCATCTAGTTGTGCTGTATACAGTCAGGTGGAGGCCGTGGTAGTTGTGGTTCATTAGTCCTTTGGACTAATCTTTCTCCTGTGTCTTCAGTTTTCTTCATTCTTCCTTGCTCCAGGTGGGGTGGGGCCAATGAAGTATTTTAGATGACTACTCAAATCTTTTAAGACTACAGATGCTACTGACCAAAGTAGGATGCAGAACATTTTATCAACTATGTTATGCCAACTGAGCTAGATGTCCCCTGAGACCACAGTCCTCAGCCCAATAATTCAGTCTCTCAGGGAGTTTGGATGTGTCTATGAAGCTTCTGTGACCTTGCCTTGGTCAAGTTGTGCTAATGTCCCCAGTATTTTGTACTGTCTTACCCTTGACCAAAGTTACTTACCATTTATCCATTGTCTAGTTAGTGCTTTCCTTTCCTACCTGCCCCCCCCGCCCCCGCCTTCGTGATCATCAAAGATTGTTTCTTTTTGTGTGTATACCTTTTCATGAGTTTTTATAATAGTGGTCTCATGCAGTATTTGTCCTTTTGTGATTGACTTATTTCACTCAGCATAATGCTCTCCAGATTTGTTCATGTTGTGAGATGTTTCACAGATTCATCATTACTCTTTATCATTGTGTAGTATTCCATTGTGACTGTACTATATAGTTTGTTTATTCATTCATCTGTTGATGGGCACTTAGGTTGTTTCCAGCTTTTTGCTATTGTGAATAATGCTGCAGTGAACATGGGTGTGCATATGTCTATTTATCCGACGGCTCTTATTTCTCTAGGATATATTCCCAGGAGTGGGATTGCTGGATCATATGGTATTTTTATTTATAGCTTTTTATCGAAGTGCCATATATCATTTTCCAAAATGGCTGTACCATTTTACATTCCCACCAGCAGTGCCTAAGAATTCCAATCTTTCTATTAGTTCCAGTAGTTTTCTTGTGGGGTCTTTTGGGTCTATGATACTATGTATAGTATCATATTATCCACTAATAAGGATAACTTTACTTCTTCCTTACCAATTTGGATGCCCTTTATCTCCTTTTTATGCCTTATTGCTCTAGCTAGGCCTTCCAGCACAGTGTTAAGTAGTGTTAAATAGGAGTTGTCTTATTGCTGTTCTCAAGGGGAATGCTTTCAGCCTCTCTCTGTAGAGAATGATGTTGGCTGTTGGTTTTGTACATAAAAAAAAAAAAAAAATTCTTTTTTAATATAATAAAAAAAAATTTAGTTTTTTATTTTTTATATAGATGCCCTTCTATTATTGAACAGGAGAATTTTAACATAAAAAATAATTAACTAACAGCAGAGTATTTACAGTCTCTGGGTGGCAGAAATGGTAAAGTGCTCAACCACTAGCCGAAAGGCTGGCAGTTTGAACCCACTCAGAAGCACCTTGAAAGACAGGCCTGGTGATCTGTTTCCAAAAGGTTACAGCCTTGAAAACCCTATGGAGCACTTCTACTCTGCATACACGGGGTCACCATAAGTCAGAATCAACTTGACAGCAATAACAATAACAACAGAGTATTAGCTACTAAGGGAGTAAAAAGATCTCTAAAGAATATAAGAATAGCAGATTTAGAGAACCACCAATGACTGCAGGATTAAAAGAGAGTACGAAAATAAAGGCAAACTTAAAAGAGGGTTTTTCTCCTCTATCCTCCCTCCTCCAACTCACCCAAGACTGAGATTCACACTTTGTTGAAGAGGATGTAGCTGTGGCCCACTGGATGGTAGAGAAGCTAACTAAGGTGCTAGAAGCCAAGATTGGTATGCAGCAGACAGCCTGCTGGGGTGCCAGAGAAGCTTGCTGGGAACCTGCCATTAGGGTGTCAGTAAAATTAGCTGGAAATTTGCCCACTGGTGTGCCAGCAAAACTCGCTGCAAAGCTGCGTGCTGGCATGTTACTGAAACTCCCTAGACAGTCTGCACCAGGCGGTCTCCTGAACACCACTATAGGGAAGCTGCCAGTTGGTGAGACAGACACTGGCAGCCCCAGCATAAGAGCAAGAAGAAAACACTGGAACCAGTATTCCTCCAAGGCCTTCTACTGACAAAGCCTAACATTGTATCAACTAGTAATAGAGAAAAGGGTGAATTTAGAACTGAGAAGGAATACATTGATAATTTGTACAGTTGGAGATATGAATGAAATAAAATTGGCCATGAGGTGATAACTGCTGAAGCTGAATAATGGGTACATGGGAGTTTGTTATGCTATTCTGTCTACTTTTGTATATTTAAATTTTCCTTTGCATAATAAAACTTTTTTTTTTTTTTTTTTCTTTTAAAGCATAGGTTCTGGAGTCAGGTTGGAGTCAAGTTGCCTGGCATCAAATCCTTGCTTAGCTACTTGCTGACTAACTGTTTTGAGGCTGTGTTTCACAATTTCTCATAACAATACCTACCTCATAACGATATGAGGAGGATTGAAATAGATATTACATGCAAAGCAATTAGAGCAGAGCTCGTCTGTAGTAAGTTCTCACAAATTTTAGCTAAAATTACTATTTGTCTTACTCTGTGCTGAAAACTTCAATTTTTAAAAATATATAACATTAGTACAATACCAAAAAAGAAAAAAATCTACAAAACCGTAAATTGCTAATTCATAAGATATTAATCCACAGATTCTGGTGCTTTCAATACTTATGTAAGATCTGTTAGATGTTTGTTCTTCATAGACTAACTTACCTTATCTTTGATTTTGTCAGCTCTAGCATCCAGAGGCTGGCTTTTACTTTGTTCCTGATTACATTTTCGATTTCCTCCACCTGAGCTTACAGTTTTAGTTTGTCCCGTGGAACTTGAAGCAGTAGTGGATAGTACAGATGTGCTGATACCAGATACAGATGATGTACTGTTTCCATTTATTGACCCATTTACACCTTGAAAAAAAATACACGTTTAAAAAGGTAATTAAATGAAAATATTTCCCCTCAAAACTCTCCAAAACACTTACTAGTCAAATGAAAAGACATTAATAAGTCATCTAAAAATGCTAATATAATTTTCAAATGATATTCTAATAAAACCAAAACCAAACCCACTGCTGTCGAGCCGATTCCAATTCATAGCAACCCTACGGGACAGAGTAGAACTGCCCCGTAGAGTTTCCAAGGAGCATCTGGCCGAGTCGAACTGCCGACCTCTTGGTTAACAGCCGTAGCACTTAACCACTATGCCACCAGTTATTAATAAGCAGCTATAAATTCCAAAATCACTAATGAACACTTTAAAAGAAAAACAGAGTTATTATTTTTAGTAAAATAAATGCTTAATTGAAGAATTCAACATACTATGTTGGGTTGCACATAGGAAGATAATGGGGTCCAGAAGGAAAAGCAATAGACTTGGGAGTCAGACTGCCTGGATTTAAATTCTAATGGTACCACATTGATATGTAAGCAGCGTTTCCTTGAGTAACTCATTTCACTTTGGCCGCAAAATAAGAATACCCCAAATCTCAAAGAGCTATTTTAAGTATTAAGCAAGACAATATAACAGTGCCTAGCACAATTCCATAGAAATGTTATTAAGCCTGAACTCACTGAAAATAGGTATTGGAATGGAAGATTTATATACATCACTTATGTATTACGTATTAATGGATACCTTTTTCAGGACCATTTCGATTACTTTTTCCTGAAGTCCTTGAATGGAATGAAGAAGAATCATGATTCTGGGCTGGAGGAGCAAACAGTGGTGGAATTCCCAGTAAGGGTGGAAAGAAGGTTGCCCCTGTACGAGTAGGAATATCTGCTGTTCGCCACCATTCTGCACCTTAAAACCAAACAAATAAAAACATTTGCATTAATTTTCTAGTTAATGTAACAATTGCTTTCTATGTTTTATTCCTGAAAAAAAAATATTTCAAGTTTCATCTTGGGACAGAATTGCTGAATTATATTTAATTCTGATCATCATTCTAAAACAGCTGATTAGAATTTACATGCTTATTATCATTCCTCTCATTAAGACAGTATCCAAGGATCTTCACTTAGCAGCTTTCTAGAGTTCAAGCTTATAAAAGACAAAGGTAGTCCATGGTTTTAAAAATAAAACTGGGAACATAAAAGGACTACTTGACTCTTTCGTAACGTATATGAGTTCCATTCCTAAGTCTGTCTTTAAGTCAAATCTGTACGTAAGTCGAACAGTGAGGTACAGTTTGTATCTAATGCCAGTCAAATGTTTGTCTTAGTATGCAGTATATAGTGTACCTTTCTATGTATAAAAACATTAAAGAAACACTTCCAGATATACTAAAATATCTTTAACATAATAATGCAGTAATAATAATAATAATGTTTTGATGTGCATCGCAAATTAGCACCCATTTGTATGTACCTCGAATTTTTAATATAATAGGCTTTACGGGCTTAGTTCAGAACTACAGGTTGTATGCAAGTCGGACATTTGTAAATGCGGGGACTGCCTGTACACCAACCTACTTTAAAACCTAAGAATGTAAGGTTACAACTATGATCTCTGTTAAGAATTTCCTCCAATTACATACAATGTATATCTGGCTCTGATCATTCAGGTGGTCTCAATAAGAGTGCAAAGACTAGTATAATGAAGTGTATTTCAAATGCATTTCTGAAAGAAAACATTCTACAGTCAATGAAAAATATACATAAAGCAAAATCAATAAGTCTTTTTGGGGTATAAGAATTGAAACATGCTCAAAGATTGAAAAAAACAAACAAATCCACATGAAAATAGAAAAGAATTATAAAGCTTCATCTGTTAAAATTAATGAAGAAAGCCTGAATTTTATTTATACTTCCTCTCATAAATTACAGATAACAATGATTGTTTTATTGAGATAAAATGACTAAATGGTAGCAAATCATCAAATACAATTTAAATATTGAACGAGTGGCTCTTACTTAAAACATTTAGAAAAGAAGACAAGCCAAATTTTAAAGAATATATTTTTAAAGAAAGGGTGAAGATTAAGAGATGTGAAAATAATCCAAGAGAGTCTTGTATTGTCCCATTTAAAATCTTGAAACCAATCTTCTCCAGCTGCCTAAGCCACTAGGTTACCATATCAGTTATCATCTTTCAGTTCAATTTTCCAAAAATTATGGCATATTCGTTGACTGTAACAAGCACAAGGAAATTAGAGAAAAAAATAATATAGGAAAAACCCCAAATTGTCAGCATATTGTATTTATACTATCTTTAAAGTTTTTCTAGAAATATCCTTAACTAAAAATAGTATTCTGCAAAGTGATGTGCACTTTCATTATCTAATGGCAAAATCCAGTATAAAACAACAACAAAAAAGTGAAATGTTCATGGTAGCTGTCATTCTGGAAGGTGGAAAAAAACAATGTATGCAGAAAACTGCAAAAGCTATTCTTTTGCACTGCAGGAAGACTTGGCTCATGAAGTGATGCCAATGTATATTCACCAGTGCCTGAAATGATAACTGAACCAAGAATAACTGTACAAAAGCATCAATCATTTATTCACTGTTTAGATGAAAGAATTGCATATAGATAGGGGAAAAAGTGTGTACGCTGGGTTTCTATCTACACAGTTGGAATCTATTGCTATTTATAGATTTGAAAACTAGGCTCCACATAACTAATAATTTGGGATGGAGGTTTCCCAAAGATATTTATATTATTTTACACAGAGTCTGTGTAATTAAAGCTTTACAACTGAATTTATAGACTTTATAAACAACCAAGAAAGTGGTATGGTAACGAAAGTGTCATATGATTCAAGTATTTTAGACATAATCAAATAGGAAAAAACATAAGTATGTATTTCAGAATGCCAATAATGAATAAGCACATAACAGAGATTAGAGAGAACAATGGGAAAATGTGTGTGTTATAAATAAGCTCGTACCACAGAGGAAAATAAAAAACAATAAGAGTAATCAAATAAAAAGATAAAAATGTAGACCTTATTAATTAGAAACTTTACAAATATTTGAGATATGATTTTAGAAGAAGTAATATAATTTTTTTTGAGTGATGAGTTCATTTATTTCTAAATTTAGGAAAAAAATGAAATTTAGTTACTCATAAACTAACCTGTTGATAAAATGAAATGTTCAAAATAAAGATTTCATAAATCAACACATGATGAATTGCTAAGTGTATTCAAGGGTAGTAACAGCATAGTAGCAACATTAATCATGTTCAACTGAAATAGTCTAGTATTTCAGAGGCTATACTGAATCTGAATTTGAAAATAGAGCAGAGAATTTAAAAATCTTTCATACTTGATTGAGTCAGGTACTTCACAAAAATTTATGGTAAGATAATATAAAAATATAATGACTTAAAATTATGAATATTTTAAAAGAAATTGCCATGAAATTGTTTTACTGTAAAATGGAAATATTTTTATTATACTACTATTCTTTATAAGCAAACCTTGGTGTAGTGGTTTAGTTAGCTACAGCTCCTAACCAAAAAGTCTGTAGTTCAAATCCACCAGGCACTCCTTGGAAACGCTGTGGGGTAGTTCTACTCTGTCCTGTAGGGTCGCTATGAGTCAGAATTGACTCAACAGCAATGGTTTTGGTTTGGTTTTTGGATCTATTAGATAATTTTCTATCTGTTGATTCAAATTTTCTGAAAAGCAGAATACTTTAGAAGTACATAAGATTTAAAAGTAAATTACCTACTCCTATTTTAAAATTTCTAATAATGTCTTTCTGTGTGTCCTTATTTCCTTATTAGGTAATTTCAAATGTTTGGCATTTTTTATTACCTTTCTGAATAAAGCCAAATATAGACGATTTATATTTAACAGTTATTGGCCCAACTCTACAATTTAAACAGAATGTGTCTTCTAAATACAAACATGGTCTCCATCTATTTGGCAAAAAATAAATATGCTGTTATGGGCACAATTTTACCACTAAAGACTCTGTCTTGTAATCATTTATCCGTCTCTAAAAACCGTAAGGGCATTTAGTATATTGGTATATTCCTCAGATCCTAGCCTAGGGTAGAGAGCATAGTAGGTGCTCAAAAAACTTTGTACAATAAATGAAAGAGTGAATAGTTTATGTAGGCTGGGGAAGCTATTTCATTTTTTTTCCATACAGTAGAAATGGCAAAATTATTGAAGCCCAGATGAGTAATTTTTTACTTGTTACCTATCATGCCAGTATAGAAAGTATTTGATCTCAGTAACATAATAATCATTGTATAATTTAGACAGAGTACAACTGCCCCACAGAGTTTCCAAGGAGTGCCTGGTGGATTTGAACTGCAGACTTTTTGGTTAGCAGCTGTAGCTAACCAAACCACTACACCAGGGTTTCTTTTAATGGATAGTAGTGTAATAAAAATATTTCCATTTTACAGTGAAACAAATGCTCAAAAACAAAACCATAATAAACTACCATAAACAGTAAAAAAAATTATAGATACCAGTAACTATATTACTATTATCCATTTTGATTTTTATTCAGCAATCCTACATTTCAACAAATATCTGGTGAATGCTCACCTTGCTAAGCAGCCATGCTACCCACTAAATTTCTATTAATATAGTTAAAGCAAATTTTATGTTAAAGATTTCATTTTAACTATCTACTACTCCCTTTAGCCCTTCCCACCACCTCCTCTCCCCCAGACAACTGAAATAAAGCAATGATATGACTCAAGATATAGTATCTGAAATCTACATTTAGCCATCTGTTCTTTCTATATTCATATAGATAACTATTTCCTTTCTAAGAAGCACTTGACAATTTATGAACAATGAAAGTGGGCAAAAGGATATAATAATGATAGTTACAAATTATGGACTAATTATGTGTGCCAGACACAGTATTTGGCAGTGAACCTAGCTAATCTTTAATCTTCACAAGAGCCCAATAAGGCAGGTACTATTATTATCATCCTCATTTTTCAGATGAGAAAACTGAGGCTGAGAGGTTAGATAATTTGCCCAAGGTCATACAGCTAAGAAGGAGCTGAGCCAGATTTAAGCTCAGATCTATTTGTCTCTAGAATTATGCTCTAAAGTTTAAACTATTTTATATACACTAAAACATATGCATTCTTTACTAAAATTGATGAAAATAAGATTAACCAATGGAAAACACACTTAAATTTGGACTTTCAAGATAATATAACAGGACAAAGTATAATATGCTTATCTAAATTGAACACTAACTAGTGCCTTACTGAACTCATGAATCCTCATATCTGTAGAATTTGGGATAATACTGGGTCTCTTGCTATGTAAGATGTAAGAGGTACTACTCAGTAATTGTTTTGATCAAATACGAAAAAGTATAGAAATTTAAGGTCAAGCTTATTTTCCTTACAAAGTGCAGAGAAATGAGGACCCAAAATAAAAGTGTAAAAAAATTCATTATCAGAATGAAAGACATTAGTTTCCCACTATAAATTTTTAAAAATTTCAATAAGTGCTAAGAAAAATTAATCTAGAGCACACTTACAATATGTACACTTTTGTCCTTTTATACTACACTTTAATAAAAAGCATAAGAAAAACTTGGCTTAATTATTCTCTTTTGTGACAGATGCCTATTTCTTAGTTAAACACCTGGATAATTAACGGCATTGCTGCTTAGCACACATAGTGTGCTTTGTTTTGTTTTTGCATATGATACATAGGATTTAGTCAATTCCTGCACAAGAATTTTACACCAGGCATTAGACTGTTCTGTTTTTTCAATTTTAAAAACAAATTTCTGCCTAAGCATTTTCAAGCTTTCCTCCTTTCCTTAAACACTGTTTGTAACAGATGTTTACCTGGAAAAGATGCTAGTTGGGGATGTGCGGCTAAGGCTGTGGGTGTACCAAGTGTTCCCAAACCACCAAATTCTGAATGCCCTGAGCTGGCTGAATGTAGACCAAAGACTGGGTGGCTGACCATTGGGAAGGCACTCGACACTGTGGACAGGTTAAACGGTTGATCCCCAGCTGCTCTGAATAAATGTCCTGGGAGGGAAAAAAACACACTTAAAATTGCACTATAAAAACAAGTAAGATTTATCTGACTTCAGCGTTCAAAGTTAAAATTTTAAATAATTTCTTGTCTACGAAATTTTTATTTTACATTTTTCTTTTGCATTTCTGCTCTTCAAATGTTTCTAAAAACATGAAAGTACTCTAAAAATTATTAATTAAAGTGAATGGTATAACCATATTTACTTTCAATCTAAGATTTGGGAATTGATGTTTTAAACAAATAATTCTCACTAATTAAAATAGTTTTTGACCTGAAGAAGTGAGGCCAATTTTCTGCTAATACACATATATTAAGATATTATCAACTTTTTTATTAATAAGGAAAAAAAACTTCCCATTAATTTAGGGTTGAAAACCAATGAAATAGGTCCCAAATCTGTTACTATGTCATTACCCAAATTATAATACATTCTAGGCAAAGACTTCCTAGATTTAATGTAACCCAAACCCATTGCTGTCGAGTTAATTCTGACTTACAGCAACCCTACAGGACAGAGCAGAACTGCCCTACTGGGTTTCCAAGGACTGGCTGGAGGATTCAAACTGCTGACCTTTTAGTTAGCAGCCATAGCCCCTAACCATGGTATGATGAACTCTGCTCTGTCTAATACCCCTTAGGTGAGAAGAGTTGATACCACAAAGTGATTATTTTCTAGTTTAATGAAACAATGGACAGGGTACCAAAGATTTAATGAATAAAGTTATATTTCCAAATGCATTCACGGGTGGCTATCAATGTAAAAACCTTTTTCTTTTTTTTCAAACTTTGATGGTAAGGCCATCAAAGTTAAAAAAAAAGACCATCAATTGAAGTGAGTGTTATTTTTCAATCTCCACTTTTACCCTAGAGAGAACGTGGTAGCAAGTGTCACAGCCCCACGCTGGAGTGCTATAATAGAGAAAACACAACTTATTTTTCATACTTTGAGGGGATTTGACAGAAGAATTTTTTAAATAGTTGGAAATCTTCCTTTTACTTTCAGGAAGTAATTAAGGTTCCTTGGCTTGTGTCATGGATTGAATTTTGTCCCCCAAAAAATGTACGTATCAATTTGGCTGGGCCATGACTTCCAGCATTGTGTGGTTGTCCTCCATTTTTTATTGTAATTTCATGTTAAAGAAGATTAGGGTGGGATTGTAACACCACTCTTACCCAGGTCACATCCCTGATCCAATGTAAAGGGAGTTTCCCTGGGGTGTGGCCTGCACCACCTTTTATCTCTCAAGAGATAAAAAGGAAAGGGAAGCAAGCAGAGAGTTGGGGACCTTATACCACCAAGAAAGCAGCATCAGGAGCAGAGCGCATCCTTTGAACACAGGGTCCCTGCGCCTGAGAAGCTCCTCGACCATGGGAAGATTGAGGACAAGGACCTTCTCAAGAGCTGACAGAAGCAAAGGCTTCCCTGGAGTTGACGCCCTGAATTTGGACTTTTAGCCTACTTTACTGTGAGAAAATAAGCTTTTCTTTGTTAAAGCCACCCACTTGTGGTATTTCTGTCATAGCAGCACTAGATGACTAAGACAGAATTTGGTACGTGAGAGTGGTGTGCTGCTCTAACAGGTACCTAAAATGTGGAAGCAGTTTCGAAACTGAATGGACAGAGAAGCAGCAGTGACAGAGGGCCAGCAGCAGCAGAGAACCTGCAGCAGCAGAGAAGCGGCAGCAACAGAGAACCAGCAGCAACAGAACCAGGAGACCAGCCACAGACAGTGCTGGAGCTGACCCTCACAGTGGGACAGCTTAATGCCTGTGTGCAGGAGGCTTCCTGGCAGAGTGGAGTGCCTCCAGGCATTTATCAGTGGAGCTGCAGAGCTTTGGAACACTTGCCCCAGCAGGGCAGATGCGGGCATGAGGCTGAGGAGTTAAGAGGCCAAGAAACCAGGAAAGAGAAGCTGAAGAGACAAGGAGCACAAGAAGTGGACTTGCCCCAGTCTCAAAAGGTGTGGCCATGACCTCAGGGGTTTCAAAGGGTGGAGCCACAATTTCTGGTGTTTCTAAGGGTGGGGTCGCAACTCAGATGGACTAGGAGGGCTGAGGGGCCTCCATTCAGAATCTGGAGAGTGTGGCCAATACCCTAGAGTCTGGAGGGCATGGCCACTGTGTAAATTGTCTCAGAGAACAGAGAATTATTTTCAAAGCCTTGAGGGCTAATGTAATGTGTTCTGCTTACTTGCTTGGTGCCTGCTATTCTTTCTTTCTCTCCAGTTTCTCCCATTTGTAATGGAAATGTCTAGCTTTTGCCTGTTCTGCCATTGTACCTTTGGGATCAGATAAACTGTGTTCTAGATTTCACAGATGAAGAGGAATTTTTGGATTTTGGACTTGGAGTTAAGACTTTTGCTATGATATGATAGGACGAATATGTTTTGCATGTCGCAAGGATGTGATTTTGGGGCAGCCAAAGAGTAGAATGTCATGGATTGAATTATGACCCCCCAAAAATGTATCAACTTGGCTAGGCCATGATTCCCAGTATTCTGTGGCTGTCCTCCATTTTGAGATTGTAATTTTATGTTAGAGAGGATTAGGGTGGGATTGTAGCACCCTTACCAGGTCACATCCCTGATCCAGTGTAAAGGGAGCTTCCCTGGGGTGTGGCCTGCACCACCTTTTATCTCTCAAGAGATAAAAGGAAAGAGAACCAAGCAGTAAGTTGGGAACCTCCTACCACCAAGAAAGCAGAGCGCGTCCTTTGGACCTGAGGTTCCTGCACTGTGATGCTCCCAGACCAAGAGGAGACTGATGCAGCACAAGGACCTTCCTCCAAAGTCAACAGAGAGAAAAGCCTTCCTCTGGAGCTGACGCCATGAATTTGGACTTGAAGCCTACTTGACTGTGAGAGAATAAACTTCTCATTGTTAAAGCCATACATTTGTGGTATTTTTGTTATAGTAGAACTACATGACTAAGACAGTTTGGTAACTATGAACACAGAATTCAAAACTCCACAATCCATAGGCAGGCTATCAGTCAGGATACAATTACTTAGCAAAGAGCTCAGGAGAACAAACTATCTTTAAAAGTTAATATGTAAAAAGTATTGTGCTCTGTGTTAAAATCAGAATAAGGCCCCCTTATTATCTCCTGTTTACATCAGCCCTGACTACCTACATACTGCAGTTTAATTTCTTTTAACACAATATATACTTGAATAAATTAAAAAATATAAGTAAAAAATAAGCATACTTTTTGTTATCATTTAGTTTTCCAAAAAGGAGCCCTGGTGGTGCACTGGTTAAAGCGCTTGGCTGCCAACTGAGAGGTCCGCAGTCTGAACCTTCCAGCCCCTAACCGTGGGAGAAAGATATGGCACTGTGCTTCCATAAACATTTACAGCCTAGGAAACCCTATGGAGCAGTTCTACTCTGTCCTATAGGGTCGCTATGAGTCGGAATTGACTTGATGGCAATGGGGTTTTTTAGATTTAGTTATCAAACCAAATCTTTCCTCTTTGTTTTTATGTTTCCTGAAATCTAAGAGATAATCCTCAAAAACATCAAAGTCTGCCCTCAGAGACTGATAGAAACCCTATGTTCTTTACTGAAATGCCCTGTATTTTTAATTAAAGTAGCAAGATTTAAATAAATTGCATCAAGTATGTCTTATATCAGTCTGTAAGGTAAACAGTTCTGATTGAGGGTAATGCTCCCACTACAACAAAGCTCTAACTACATCTCACAGGGATCCTCAAAGTATCTTTACATGGAAAGCCCACAAAGAAACTATGAGTGACAAGGACAAGGAAGGGACACACACTCGGGTGTCTTCTCTTTGTCAGTCAATCCTTGTTTCTGTTCATCAAAGCCTAAACAAAAAATTGGTAAATTTGGCACTTTCGTGTTATCAGAGGAAACCCTGGTGGTGTCGTGGTTAAGCGCTATGGCTGCTAACTGAAAGGTCAGCATTTCAAATCCACCAGGCTCTCCTTAGAAACTCTATGGGGCAGTTCTACTCTGTCCTATAGGGTAGCTATGAGTTGAAATCGACTCGATGGCAGTGGGTTTGGTTTTGGTTTTTTGGTGTTACCAGAGTACTAAACTACATTAGCACTGAAGTTGAGTCAAAATAAAATTGAACAAAGATGGTTACTCAAATATCACTTCCTTTAAGACTAGTGATAAGCCACCAGAAAGACTGTGTTTATTTTATTTTTTGGAAAATTCTCAAAAACTCTGCTAGTTTCTTCTAAAAAATGAGCTGTTACCTTAAGAACCAGTGTTTATTTTCACTTGTGATTACATATAAAATTTCAGTTCTCACCAATCAATTCAACATTCTGACTCAAAGGTGCTTAATCAAGTGTTTTATTTACACACACAGTATGATCAGCTGCATTTCCTCCTTAATCAATTTTCTTGATAACCACATTGAATTCAGCATTATAGTTTCAGGGATTTTAAAAGTCATTCGTCATCTGTATTTTACAAAGCAATACTGCTTAAATTATATATGACGACTTTGTTAACGGAGCAGTGGTTTAATACAAAAAAAAAACTCACTGGATAAACTCCAAACTATCAAAAATATTTAAATATTATAAAGATTGAGGACAGATTGAAACTATAAAGGGTTGAAAACTGGGACCAATATTTCTATAACAAAGAATAAATTGGTACTGAATGTTGTTAGATGCATAGTTAAAACATGAATTTTATTACTGAAATAAAAGAACTAAATGAGCTAAATCTTACAATCTCATGAATAGAAAACACAAGCAATAACTAAATGAAGTTATCACGCTTACGGCAACAATTAAAAACCAACCACACACGGTTTGGTAACATAAAACATTTATTTAAATCTGAAAACAGTGACATCTAAAAGCAACTGAGTAGAACATTTCAATAAAAAAATGAACTTTATTCACCATAGATTAAAATGGAAAAAAATAAAATAATAATGGACTGGTATACAATAGCGTAAAATCTACACCTGGAAACATTCAAGAGATGGTAGTTCAAAGCAAGGCCACATTGCTCCATTTTCTTACTCTTTCTTCTAAAATTGTTGGTTGAAATAATTAAAACATAAGAAGCACCCAAGCACCCAAGAGACAACTGAATCTACAAAAAAAAAGGAATCTATAGGGCCTATTTATTGCTGGTGAGAAAAGATTCATTGTATTCATTTAGTAAAGAGGACGAAGGCAACATTATAATGCTGCTGATGCCATGTATTATCAAAAATATCCACATTACAGGCTGTCTCTGCTATATGGAAAGTTATACTACATAAAGGAAATAATTTAATACTACATTTAATAGCTCTTAACTGTATTTTGCCTTCATAACATTAATTTAGAACTCAGTGATGTTAAAAAAAAAAAGGATATCTTTCTCATTAAAAGGCTCTGTATCACTACATGCATTTTAGTATGGTTTTTCTGCCACTTTCTTAATAACAGATACTAATTCCATGTAAAAATCTCCCAGAATTATTTTCTGTTATTTGATAATTTCAGTAATTCCAACACTTCCTAAGCATAACTCTTAAGATCAGGTGCTATACTCTGTAACTGACATATAAAGATAAATAAGACATAATCCTTGACCTTAAGGAATTTATGTTTTGAACATAGTTTAAACAGTATAGATTTCAATAGAATAAAACTTAAATAGTACAATATTTATTAATATCATAATGTATAAAACAAGTTAGTTGATATTTCAATACTATAAATTGATACTTCATGTAAAAGGACTCAATAATATATTCCAAGTAGCTAGAACTGTATCTGATAAAAAAAATACCAAAAAAAGCAAAAACCAAACCACTGTTGTGGAATTGATTCAGACTCATAGAGACCCTATAGGACAGACCAGAACTGCCCCATAGGGTTTCCAAGGAGTAGCTGGTGGACTTGAACTGCTGACCTTTTGGTTAGTAGCCAAATGCTTAATCACTGCGCCACCAGAGCTCCATCTGATACACAGTAGATATATAATAAATATTAGTTAAATGTATCAATTTACTACTCATTAAGAGCTTAAGAGGCACATCTATGGGGCTGATTCTATAGGCCTTCAATCAGAACAGTTAAGATGTCTGAATCATCATTTAAACTTGTTATGCTTTCTAGTTTCCTTTTGCCTTACTTCTTTTAACAATCCCTGGTTCTATTTTTTTTTTTTTTACCACTTGGCCTTTTATTCCTCCTTGACTCCAATTAAGTCACATGCTGGATTTGATCATACAAAATTCTACTACCTTCAAGACCACAAGCTCTTAAGCTTCATTCTCTAATCACAATTTCCACCTTTCTACTCCCTTATTTCTTAGCGTGTCCTCTGACCTCCTTATCCCTCCCTCTCAATCTTCTAACCCCCCCCATTCAACCTATCTTCTTCCCTCTGATTCCATCACCACCTCTCCAGTGCTAGCTTTGTAAGAAAAGCCTTACACCTGCTATGCCTATTTTCTCCCCACATGTCTAAATTGTTATCAGTTGTGCCGAGCTTCAAGCTGCCCTTCCATTTTCTCTGTCAGGTCACCAAAGTTTTCCTATTTATTAGATCCCACTAATGTTTTCTTTACTCTTCCCATCCTTAACTTCTCTTTATACATCCCACATTGCTGTGCGACTCTTCCTTAACAAAACCCATTTCCACTCTAAGCTCCAGGTCATAGTATTGCCTTGATGTTCTACTTATCTATCTCTCTCAATAATACCACTCTCTCTTCCTTACCAGATTTTCTTTACTTTCTAAATGTAGGCATTACTAAACAATTTGTCCAGCTATCTCTTTTTTCTCTTTATGCTTTTTTCATGTGCTTCCACTGTTTAAACTATCATCTCTACGTAAATGAATTCTATACTACGATTTAGCTCTTTAAGAGCAAAAACTTAATCTTAGTCATCTCAGTAACCCCAACATCTAGCATAATCTGAAGCACAATAAATACTTAACACCATGGCATTTTTGGTTATATATTTCTTCACCTCAGGACCCCCACATCTATATTATATGCTCTTAGATTTCTACCTTTTATAATCCCAGTTACCCTTACTAACCATCTCAAATATAATATCGTCCAGAAAGTATTTCTGAATCTCCCCAGACAGGTATGTTCTGGACCTCCTTGAACACTTGCGATGCATTACTCACAGTCTGTCTTTTTTTTTCATAACATTACTAGGGAATACGGTTATGAAGGAAAGAGCCATATGATCATTTTTAATCTCTATAAACACTGCATGAAGCAAATTATTATCACTTGTCAGAGACACTTCCTAATACCTGTTGTGGGTAATTCCAAAATGGTAGTTTCCATTTCTTTGTTTCTCTCTTCTTTTAAAAGGATAAGACAACCAGGTGTCATTCTTTAAATGATTAAAAATATAATATTTCTCTCTGCTTCAATTATAAAAGTAATTCACAATGTTATTAAAAGCCTTTGGGGTAGTTAAAAGCTGATTTAATGACACATATGTTGTGGGTTTAGGAGTCCTGGTTGCACAGTGGTTAAGTGCTTAGCTGCTAACTGAAAGGTCAATGTTTTGAACCCACCATCCACCCTGCGGGAGAAACATGTGGCAATCTGCTCCTATAAAGATTACAGCCTAGGAAACCCTATGGACAGTTTTACTATGTGCTATAGGGTCACTATGAGTTGGAATTGACTAGACTTAATGGTCTGACTGAGACTAGAAGGGTCCCGGTGGTCATGGCCCCCAGACCTTCTGTTGGCCCAGGACAGGAACCATTCCCAAAGCCAACTCTTCAGACAGGGATTGGACTGGACAATGGGTTGGAGAGGGATGCTGGTGAGGAGTGAGCTTCTTGGATCAGGTGGACACTTAAGACCATGTTGGCATCTCCTGCCTGGAGGGGAGATGAGAGGGTGGAGGGGGTTAGAAGCTGGTGAAATGGTCACGAAAAGAGAGTGGAGGGAGGGAGCGGGCTGTCTCATTAGGGGGAGAGTAATTGGGAGTTTGTAGCCAGGTGTATATAAGTTTTTGTGTGAGAGACTGACTTGATTTGTAAACTTTCACTTAAAGCACAATAAAAATTATTTAAAAAAAAGCCTAAGGTAACCTTGAGAACAAAAGCTGACACTCTGTAACACTGGACACTGAAGAAGCTCTTGATTCAGCACAGTAAATGATGTGTCATAGTCAGGAAAACGACTGTTCTTAAAAGACAGGAATGATGTCTCTTTTGTAATAAGCATTTTTGTTAGATTTAATGAAAGGATTTATAGTTCATAGATAAAAATGATGGAAGACACTATTTTATATACACTTCTGTATTAGAATGAAGGGGTACTTTCCTTTAACATTGAAACAGAGGAAAAAAACTTTAAGTAGAATCTAAATCTAAAATCTTGTATTACCTATATTTCAGTAAATAAAAAAGTCTCAGTTTTCCCAAAATGAACAGAAATTATAAAAATCACCTTTGAAAAACATACTGAGTTTACTTTTTAAAGTATTTAATTAACTTGAAGACATTAACCTTTCTTCAGTAATTTATTGCTAAAATCCTCAATTAAAATTACAAAGTTCTACTCATAAAAGTTAGGTAGACTAATATTTCAAAAATATTTGATGCCTTACTATCAAACCCCTCATAAAATAAATCCACTGAAAAAGCCAGAAAGCTGAAAACTTGGGGCTTTTATTTGGGATTTATGGATATCTACTACACTGGAGATGTCCCCGGGTGGTGTCGAGAGTTAATGTGCTTGGCTGGTAAACCAAAGTTTGGAGGTTTGAGTCTACCCAGAGCTGCCTCAGAAGAAAGGCCTGGCAATTTACTTTCAGAAAACCAGCCGCTGAAAACCGTATGGAGCACAGTTATGCTCTGACACACATGGGATTACCATGAGTCAAAATCACAGTTTGGCTTTATTGACTATATTGGACAACTCAACTAAAAAAGAAAATAATGTCATACTAGTTCGTACTATAACATTGATACTCATTGTATTAAAATGAAACTTTGGCTTTATTCACAATCCCTCATTATTTTAAGGGCAAGATCATCTAATCCCCTTGACAATTCTCTATAGGATGTAAACTTAAATCTGGTTACCTTTTAAATAAGAAGTTCTAGTCAAATCATGGAAACCCTGGTGGTGTACTAGTTAAGCGCTACGGCTGCTAACCAAAAGGTCGGCAGTTTGAATCCACCAGGTGCTCCTTGGAAACTCTATGAGGCAGTTCTACTCTGTCCTAAAGGGTTGCTATGAGTCGGAATTGACCTGACAGCAATGGGTTTTAATCAAATCATAATTTCTGATTTTCAGGTTTTGTTTTCAGACATTGCCTCTTCACTAAGGTCAACTGACAGACCTACTTCCTTTTTTTAGATTCCACATCCTATGACTAATAATGTACACCCTCAACTGAAACCTGCTTAGTTACTTTGCATAATCAGAGCAAAGCACAGCACAGTCTAGGAAATTTAATAATCAGTTAATTTTTTTTTTTAATCATACAAATTCACCCTTTTCTTCCTTTCTCTAACAACTGTTTCTGAAACATGTATTTTATGCCAGGAGCTAAATGGGATGATTATTAGTAAAAAAAAACAAAACCGATGTAGTCCTTGCCCTTTAAGCACAGAATACAGAAATAAGTAAAACAACACCAAGTGTATAATTATGAATTGTGAAAAGTATTATGGAGAAGATTATTAGGTGCAGGTATAGATAATAATGGAGCAATTACCTAGACACTATTATCAGAGGAGAGTTCTCTAATTAACATCTCCCAGGACATTTAGCCTGAGACAAAGCATGAGACAGAATCACCCTTTTGAAGATCTTCCAGGTAGGGTGAAAGCAAGTTTGAAATCCTCAGTTGAGAAAGAATTGGTGTATCTGAATAACTGAAAGCTCAGTAAGGCTGAAACATAGTGGGCCAGAGTGAAAACAGTACTAGATAAGTTTGAAGAAGTATGCAGAGACCAGATCATGGAGGGTATGCAGCCAAATGTATCAGTTTGGTTGAAAACGGGACCCAACTCAAAATAGTTAACTGAAAAGAGAATTTATTGACTCATATAACCCAAAGGCTTGGGAAAGGCTTACTTTGCATGAAGAAGCCTGACTGAAGGCTCACCAGAATCTAATTTCTTTCTCCTCTCTTGGCTCTGCTTCCTCTTTATTAGCTCCATCCTCAGATAGGACCTTCTTCCCAGGTTTGTATGAAAAAAGGGTATGCTTCCTCACCAGCTCCAATAAAAAACCCAAAATGGAGTCTCATTAACTTTGACTAGTCTGACTTGCACCATGTGCACATTCCCTTAACCAATCGCCATTGTCTGAGAAATGTGGTGGCACCCCTGAAGTCTTAAGCAAAAATTTTTTAAAAGAGAAGTGATCTGGTTTTAGGAGGACAACTTCTAGATACGAAGGAGTAGTGAAGTGGTCATGTGAATCATCCACAGACAATAATTATAAAAACTGGATTAAAAAAAATAAAATAAAACGAAAACCTAAAGATACTGGAAAGCATCTAGAAGCAGAGGAAAGTTTAATCTGAAAAATGGTAAACAGAACAGGTGAGAAGTGCAACTTTGTGACTTTCTTGCCTGACAATGCTGCCTTACCCTCACAGCTACAATCATAGAAAGCAATGGAATAAAAAATACCAGGCTTATCAACTAAAGGTGCCAGGGGTCAGAATTCAGGGCTGGGAAAACATCTGGAAATTTAAAAAGGAATTTCTGACAGTGAGCAAACCACAGAAGGAATGAGACCCAAATTCAAAACATAAACTGTCTAAATACCTAGCTGACAAATATGCTATGCACATTAATGGAGAGGTACTCCGGTGGTAGGAGGCCTGGTGGCGCAGTGGTTAAAGGACTCTGCTGTTAAAAGAAACACTGGTGGTTCAAACCCCCCAGCTGCTCTGTAGGAGAAAGAAGTGGCAGTCAACTGCCATAAAGATTTACAGCCTTGGAAACCCTAAAGGACACTTCTATTCTGACCTTTAGGGTCACTATGAGTCAGAATCGACTCAATGGGCAACAGGTTTGGTTTGGTGTGGTTTTACTCCTGGAGTTTTCCGAAACAGCTGTCATAGGATGTAGAGAAGTATACTCCTAAAAGACAGAAAATACATACAGCAGATCTGTTGAGTTTGATGCTGTCTTTAACTAAGTGCATTCTCTCCCTATGATCAGCTCAGGTAGCAGAAAGCCTGAAGTATTGGAGTATAGAGACTAAAGCTGACAGAACCACTGGAGACTAGGGGTAATCATAGAAACAAGGAAACAGCAGAGAGAGAGAGAGAGAGACCCATCTCAGCCTGAATAATTGAATGATGAACAATTTTCACAGGCATAGGGAAACCCACAGAGGGGACGTCTAAAAGAGCAGCAGCGGAAAGCCAAAAGAACAGAGCACGGATATTAGCAGCTTGTTTTCTGTCCACAACAAACTAAAAGGAATATCAATTTAAAAAACCTAAATGTTAAATTACTGTCTTCTAAACAAAACATCTGTCAAAGATAAATTCACAAGGGAAAATATTTTAACTGGAATGGTAATGAAACTACAACATATAAAAATTTCTGGGCTACAGCTAACAAAAGCAGTACTTAAAAAAAATTATAGCATTAAATGCATATGTAAGAAAAAGGACAAAATTTTGAAATAAACTATCTAAGCTTTCACTTTAAGAAACTAGAAAAGAAGAACAAATCATACCCGTGGTGTTGGTTTGTTGTTAGCTGCTTTCAAGTTGGATCCAACTCCTAGCGACCTATGCACAAAAGAACAAAACACTGCCCAGTTCTGTACCATTTTCACAATCCTTGCTGTATTAGAGCCCACTGTTGCAGGTACTGTGTCCATCCATCTCATTGAGGGTCTTCCTGTTTTTTGCTGATCCTCTGCTTAACCAAGCATGATGTCCCTTTCCAGGGACTGGTCCCTCCCGATAACATGTCCAAATTAAGTGAGATGAAGTCTCGCCATCCTCACTTCTAAGGATATTCTGGCTTAGAAAGAGTTGTTCTAAGACACATTAGTTCATTCTTCTGGCAGTCCATGGTATATTCAACATTTTCACCTACACCATAATTCAAAGTCATTAATTCATTGTCCGGCGTTCGCAAGCATATGAGGTGACTGACAATATCATGGTTTGGGTCAGGTACACCTTAGGCCTCAAAGTGACATCTTTGCTTTTTAACACTCTAAAGAGTTCTTTTGCAGCAGATCTGCCAACTGCAATGTCATTTGATTTCTTGACTGCTACTTCTATAGGCGTTAACTGTGGATCCAAGTAAAATTAAATCTTTGACAACTTCAATATTTTCTCCATTTATCATGATGCTGCTTATTGATCCAATTGTGAGGATTTTTGTTTTCTTTCTGTTAAGGTGTAATCCATATTGAAGGCTGTAGTCTTTGATTTTCATCAGTAAGTGCTTCAAGTCCACTTCACTTTCAGCAAGCAAGGCTGTGTCATCTGCAAATGTTAGTAAGTCTTTCTCCAACACTGATGGCACGTTCTTCTTCATAAAGTTCCGCTTCTCAGACTATTTGCTCGGCATATAGATTGAATGAGTATGGTAAAAGGTTACAACCGTGACGCACATCTTTCCAGGCTTTGAACCATGTAGTACCACCTTGTTCTGTTCAAGAGGCATGCCTCTTGGTCTATGTACATGTTCCCCATGAGCACAATTAAGTGTTCTGGAATTCCCATTTTTCACAATGTTATCCATAATTTGTTATGATCCACATAGTAGAATGCCTTTGCATAGTCAATAAAACACAGGTGAAAATCTTTCTGGTATTCTCTGCTTTCAGCCAAGATCTATCAGACATCAGCAATGATATCCCTCACTCCATGTCCTCTTTGAATCTAGCTTGAATTTCTGGCAGTTCCCTGTCGATATACTGCTATGACCATTTTTGAATTACCATCAGCAAAACTTTCATACATTGCTGGTGAGGAATACTACATGTTATAACTACTCTGGAAAAACATCTGTCAAATTCTTATAAAACTAAACATACATTTACCATATTATCTACAATCCCACTCCTAGGTATTTACCCAAGAGAAATAAAAATATCTGTAAACACAAAGGCCAGTTACTAGAATGTACATAATAGTCCTAAACTGAAACAATTCAATGTCCATCAACAGGTAAATGAATAAACAAACTGTGGAATAGCCATACAATGGAGTACTACCCAATAATATAAAGGAATGAACTACTGATAGACAGCACTGACCAACCTCAAAAGCATTATGCTAAGTGAAAGAAGCCAAGCACAACATATCGTGTGATTCCAGTTTAAGAATCATCAATGTTGTATGATTCATATTAAATTACAGAAAAAGCCAAACAATAGTGACAGAAAGCAGATCAGTGATTGCCATGAGCAGGGATGGAATTAGGAAACTGATGTCAAAGATACACAAGGCAACTTGTTGGGGTGGTGAAAATGTTCTATAACCTGGAGCTCACGAGTATTTACATTTCTCAAACCTCATTGAAATGTACACTTTAGATGAGTGAATTTTATTTTACACAAATTACACCTAAAAAAAACTAAACTAAAGGAAAGTACACATAATCAGTTTCCCTCCAGTATAAGAAGAACAGATTAAAGCAGGACAACCATGGAAGTGGAGAGGCCAGTTAGGAGTTTACTGCAATAATTAGGTGAGACTGGATAATGGTAGCAGAGACAGAAAGAAGAGTACAGATTCAAGTTTAATTTGAAGGCAGAATAAATTTGGATGGGAGAATGAGAGAAAAAGAGAAATCTAGCACGGTCACTATATTTATGGCTTGAGCTACTAGAAGGATGGTGTCACTTAGTAAAAGGATGAAGAATGTTAGCAAAATAGGTTTGGGAGGGAAATCAAGCGTTTGATTTTAGATACGCTAGATTTGTTTAGATTCCTATGAAACATCTATGTAAAATATATATGTCCAGAAGGTCAGAAAGTTTGGGCAGAGTCTTCATACAGGTTTAATTTAAACAAAGGGAAAGGAGATAAGAGGTCTCAAGACCACGGCCTGGGAAATTCAACATTCATGACTAAAAGAATCTGCAAAAAAAACAGAGTAGCCAGAAGTAAGGAAAAAAAAAAAAAAAAAAAGAAACAACACTAAGGGCATCCCGGAGACTATTAGAGAAGATTTTCAAAAAGTGGATAACTAAGTCAAATTCTGCTAAGAGGCTGAGTGAGATGTGAGCCTTGGTATGGGCTGAAATATGCTTGAAAGACAAGGAAAAGGAGAAAGTAAATGTAGTTATCTCTTTTGAGAAGTTTGGCTGTGAAGTGAGGCAGAAAACAGGGTAACAGTCATAAGGGAAATGGGGTGAATGGAGGGTTTAGTATTATGTTTTCTAATGGGAGCTACTAGAGCATGCTTTTATACTCATGAACATGAACTAGTAGATAGAGAAAATTAGTAATACTGTACACAAATAATTAAACACTTAAAAGGTCCTTTATAATTATAAAAAAGGAATTAATAGATATTTGCTATTATCTGTGAGAGTTAGGGGCCATATCAGCTTGAGCTAAGCATTTATTTTCTTTGATTTAATTTGACGTTATTTATATTCTTACTAGAGCACCATATTAAGGGAGATTTGTGGTAAGTATACATAAGCTATTAGACGTACTACTGAAATACTACTTTGTTCCAACAAACAAGCAGACAAAAGTACTGTTGAAGTTGGAAGTAAGCTCATATACAAATATCATAAATATTTTTATTATAATACAGAGGTGGGGAGATACAGCAGGGAAGGGAGCTATTGCCAGATGAGTTCAAATGGGTGGCAAATTGGCTCATTCATTTGTTCCAACTTCCTTGCAGTGTATCTTCTTGTAATGTAGAAGCTGGGTGGCTAAAAACAACATTTATCAGTCTCTCTTGCAGCCAGGCTTCTAGATGTTAATTTAGAATCTGCCAATCAGACATGCATGACAAGAATTAATGAGTGAGTTAAAGTGGGCAATTGGCAGCCATGAGGTATCCTCTTTGCTTGCACAGCTCTAGCAGGCAGCATGGAACAGCCTTGGAGCAGTTCTGTCAGTGATTCCTGATCACTAGACTTAAACAAAGGTAGTATGATCATAGAGTTAGCAGTTTAAACAGTGGTGTCCTGACTGAACCAGAGGTAGTTTCCCTGGCAGCCCAATTCTGAAGTACCGCTCTGGAATCATTCATGGGGGCCAGGAGCCAGCCCTTCAATGGTTTTATAAGTACCTAATTCCTAACATTAACACACAATCTTAACCATCACAAATCTCGTTTGGCTTAATGTATCTGCAGTGGTTTATGTTATCTCTAGCTAAACTCTGACTGAGATATCAAACAACAAGACAACTTGGTGATAGTTTGAAAAACCAAAATGCCAATTGAGTCTATTACAACTGCCCTGATACCAGATAAGCATGTATTTTCCTAAGTAATACAAAATGGGAAGTAAGAGAGTCTTAAGAATTTATGCACAGACATGGAGATATAGTAGGATTTCTTAAACAAGAGAGAAAAAACACAGCCATTAATAATAAAACAAAAAAAATTGTTAAATCTGACTACATTACAATTGGAAGTTCTATTCATCAAAAGACAACGTATAGATGGGCTACCACTACCAACAGTTCTAATCAGTACCAAAATAGATGGACCCTTACACAATGGGTGAAAAAATGTGGAATGTAACCTCAAATTTCTAAAAAAAAAAAAAGCAAAACAAACCTACTGGACTGCCTGAGACTAGAGGACTCTCTGAGACTGTTGCCCTGAGATAGCCTTTAAAACTTGAACTGAAACTAATCCCAGATATTCCCTTATGTAAGTAACAAATTGACTTAAAAATAATTAATATCACTTGTAAGTACTGTGCTTTTTAAAAAACTCACCCATATGAGACTAAATGCTCAACAATTACTTTAAAACAAAGCTGAGAAAATAAGGGGGTCAGGGAAATTAGAATAATAGAAAAGGAAAAACCAGAACAGAAATAATGAGAATGTTCATACATTAAGAAGAAGAATGTAACCAAGGTCACTAAATAACTTCTGTAGAAATTGCTGAATGGGAACCTAAGCTGCTATGTAAACTTTCACCAAAAACAAAATAAAATATTATTTGCAAAAAATGTACAAAGGAGTTGGGGCCAAGATGGCGGAATAGACAGACGCTTCCGGTGAGCCCTCTTACAACAAAGACCCAAAAAATCAAGTGAAATGAGTATATTTATGAAAAGCTAGGAGCCCTGAACATCAAAGGCAAGGTCAGAAAATGAACTGAGGGATAGGGAAAGGAAGAGATGGTTCAGAAATGGAGAGGAGTTACTGGACCTGAATTGCCAGGAATCCTCAGGCACCATTCCTGGGAGTGGCTGCAGCAGGCTGGTACTAGCCTTTGGCCACAGTTTCTTAAGAGAGAAGCAGCCAGCCACACAGCCAACTCACACCTCTGGAGCCAGAGAAGAATGGCGCTCTTGGCAAAAGCTAAGCACTTACGTATATTTTATCGTGCCCCCCACCGCCAAGCTGGCTTCAGCAGCTGCTGATTTCCCTGGGCCTGAGATAGGCCCTGTTGAGTGCCTATTGGCATTCTCCAGGCCCTGCAGAAGGAATAAATTTGCAACTTAGGGAAAAGATAATTTGCCAGCTCCACTAACTAGGGGAGCTCAGGACAGAAGTGGCTCCTGTCCAGGCATAAATGGTCCATGGACTTTGAGTACCTTTCCCCTCTGTATGGACCTGTGTGGGCCTGTTTCAGAAAAATAGGCCCTTGTTGGCAGACTACAACTGTTTCAGCTGTGCGGTAGAGAGGCTGGTATTTGATGTTTGACACTGCTTTGCCTAGGGAACAAGGTCCTCACCTACCCACATCAGGGGCCTACAGACTGGTGGCTCCACTCAGGTCATCCAACCACCCGTGACACGGGTGCAAGGATAACTGGCACCTCCCAGTTGTTACAAACAAAAACGCTGGGTGCCCATGGTCTGTCTACAGAACCCACCCACCTGTGTACTCTAGGGAACAGGGACACACTTTCCTCCGAGACACGTGGTGGACAATTCTCAGCCCCCTGCCTTGTTCAGAGCATGACCCCTTGCTGCAACCAGATACCGGTACATACACCAATCACCCCTGCCCTTCTAAGACTGTAGGACAGAGCCTGTACCACACCCTTGATGATCATTTACCTGGAAACCTGAGCTGAATTCAAACAAGAAAAGTGAATGGACTCCTAGCCTGATATACCTGATAACAACTCTAGCCATCTGGGGACAGGACATCAGAGTTCCAAAAGTGAAAATAATCAGACTGCTTCATTCAAGCAACCGATTTGGACATAACAAAACAAAGCAACACACTAGGATACAGTAAGCAAATATAAAATAAACTAATATAATAACTTACAGATGGCTCGGAAACAACAGTCAATATCAAGTCACAAAGAAACAGATCATGATCACCTCAGCAAGCTCTCAAACAAAGAATCAAGGGATCTTCTAGATGAAAGGGCCTTCCTGGAGTTAACGGAGGCAGAATACAAAAGATTAATACACAGAGGTAAACAGTGACGTTATTATGTAAAATAAAAAATTAATAAAGAGGGACTAAGAAATGTAGTTACAGATCTTTCACACAGAGAGAAAAACAAGGCAATACAAAGAAATAACAAATTAGGTTTAAATTTAGAAAAACAGGGGTAAATAATGAGGTAAACACAAAGGAGACAAACTATCCAACACATTAAAATTAAATACAAGAAAAAATTGGAGACTCAGCAGAAACGAAATCAACAACAATGAATATGAGGAAAAGACAAATACATAAAGATACTCTACTCAACACAAAAAATTAATTGGGAAAAGAAACTGTCAACAACACACAAAAAAAGACACCAAAATGAAAGCACTAAATTCATACCTATCAATAATTAGACTCAATGTAAATGGACTAAATGCACCAATAAAGAGACAGAGATTGGCAGAATGGATTAAAAAACACGATCCGTCTATACGCTGCCTACAAGGGACACACCTTAGACTTAGAGACACAAACTAAAACTCAAAGGATGGAAAAAAAAATATCAAGCAAACAACAATCAAAAAAAGAGTAAGAGTGGCAGTATTAATTCCTGACAAAACAAACTTTAAAGTTAAATCCATCATAAAGAATAAGGAAGGACACTATATAATGATTAAAAGGGACAACATACCAGGAGGATATAACCATATTAAATATTTATGCACCTATGACAGGGCTGCAAGATACATAAACTCTATCAGCATTGAAAAGTGAGATAGACAGCTCCACAATAATACTAGGAGACTTCAACACACCACTTTCAGTGAAGGACAGGACATCCAGAGAGAAGCTCAATAAAGACATGGAAGATCTAAATGCCACAATCAACCAACTCGACCTCATAGACGTATACAGAACACTCCACCCAACAGCAGCCAAGTATACTTTCTTTTCTAGTGCACATGGAACATTCTCTAGAATAGACTACATCTTACGTCATAAAGCAAGCATTAGCAGAATCCAAAACATTGAAATATTACAAAGCATCTTCTCTGACAATAAGGTCATAAAAGTAGAAATCAGTAATAGAAAAAGCAGGGAAAGAAATCAAACACTTGGAAACTGAACAATATTACCCTTCTCAAAAAAGACTGGATTATAAAAGACATTAAGGATGGAATGAGGACATTCATAGAATCCAATGAGAATGAAAACACTTCCTAGCAGAACCTTTGGAACACAGAGAAAGCAGTGCTCAGAGGTCAATTTATATCAATAAATGCACACATACAAAAAGAAGGGCCAAAATCAAAGAATTATCCCTACAACTTGAACAAATAGAAAGAGAGCAACAAAAGAAACCCTGAGGCACCAGAAGAAAACAAATATTACAACAGACCCAACTGAAATTAAAAGAATCATATCAGATTATTATGAAAAATTGTATTCTAACAAATTTGAAAACCTAGAAGAAACGGATGAATTCCTAGAAACACACTACCTATCTAAACTAACACAAACAGACGCAGAACAACTAAATAGACCCATAACAAAAGAAGAGATTGAAAAGGTAATCAAAAAACTACCAACAAAAAAAAAGCCCTGGACCGGATGGCTTCACTGCAGAGTTCTAACAAACTTTCAGAAAAGAGTTAACACTACTACTACTAAAGGTATTTCAGACGACAGAAAAGGACAGAATACTCCCAGCATATCCTTGATACCAAAACCAGGTAAAGACACCACAAAAAAAGAAAATTAGAGACCTATATCCCTCATGAACTTAGATGCAAAAATTCTCAACAAAATTCTAGCCAATAGAATTCTACAATATATCAAAAAAATAATTCACCATGACCAAGTGGGATTCATCACAGGTATGCAGGGATGGTTCAACATTAGAAAAACAATGTAATCATCATATAAATAAAACAAAAAACAAGAACCACATGATTTTATCAATTGATGCAGAAAAGGCATTGGACAAAGTTCAACACCCATTCATGATAAAAACTCCCAGCAAAATAGGAATAGAAGGAAAATTCCTCAACATAATAAAGGCAGTTATACAAAGTCAATAGGTACTTTATACAAAATCAATAGCCAACATCATCCTAAATGGAGAGAGCCTGAAAGCATTCCTCTTGACACCAGGAACCAGACAAAGATGCCCATTATCACTGCTCTTATTCAACTTTGTGCTAGAGGTCCTAGCCAGAGCAACTAGGCTAGATAAAGAAATAAAGGGCATCCAGATTGCAAGAAAGAAGTAAAAGTATCTCTATTTGCAGATGACATGATCTTATACACAGAAAACCATAAGGAATCCTCAAGAAAACTACTGAAACTAATAGAAGAGTTCAGCTACAGTACAAGACAAACATACAAAAATCACTTGGATTCTTCTACACCAACAAAAAGAACATCAAAGAGGAAACACCAAATCAATACCATTTCTAGTAGCCCCCAATAAGATAAAATACTTAGGAATAAATCTTACCAGAGATGTAAAAGACATACAAAGAAAACTACAGTACGCTTCTAAAAGAAACCAACGGAGGCCTACATAAGTGGAAAAACATACCTTGCTCATGGATAGGGAGACTTAACATTGTAAAAATGTCTATTCTACCAAAAGTGATCTATAGATTTAATGCAATTCTGATTCAAATTCCAACGACATTTTTTAATGAGATGGAGAAACAAATCACCAACTTCATATGGAAGAGAAAGAGGCTTCGGATAAGTAAAGCATTACTGAAAAAGAAGAACAAAGTGGGAGGCCTCACTCTACCTGATTTTAGAAACTATTATACCACCACAGTAGTCAAAACAGCCTGGTACTGGTACAACAACAGATACACAGACCAATGGAATTGAATTGAGAATCCAGACATAAATCCATCCACATATGAGCAGTTGATATTTGATAAAGGCCCCGAATCAGTTAAATGGGGAAAAGACAATCTTTTAAATAAGTAGTGCTGCATAACTGGATATCCATCTGCAAAAAAATGAAACAAGACCCATACCTCACTCCATGCACAAAAATGAACTCCAAATGGATCAAAGACCTAAATATAAAATCTAAAACAATAAAAATCATGGAAGAATAAATAGGGACAATGTCAGGAGCCCTAATACATAAAATAAGCAGTATATAAAACATTTCTAAAAATGCAGAAGAATAGATAACTGGGAGCTCCTAAAAATTAAACACCTATGCTCATCCAAAGACTTCACCAAAAGAGTAAAAAGATTACCTACAGACTAGAAAAAAGTTTTTAGCTATGACATTTCTGATCATCGCCTGATCTCTAAAATCTACATGATACTGCAAAAACCCCACTGCAAAAAGACAAATAACCTGATTAAAAAATGGGCAAAAGATATTAACAGACACTTCACTAAAGAAGACATTCAGGTAGCTAACAGATACAGGAGGAAATGTTCACGATCATTAGCCATTAGAGAAATGCAAATCGAAGTACAATGAGATTCCATTTCACTCCAACTAGGCTGGCATTAATCAAAAAAATACAAAATAATAAATGTTGGAGAGGTTGTGGAGAGACTGGAATACTTATACACTGGTGTTCAGAATGTAAAATGGTACAACCACTTTGGAAATCAATCTGGCACTTCCTCCAAAAGCTAGAAATAGAACTACCATACGATCCAGTGATCCCACTCCTTGGAATATATTTTAGAGAAATAAGAGCCTCTAGAAGAACAGATATATGCACGCCCATGGTCACTGCAGCACTGTTTACAATAGCAAAAAGATGGAAGCAACCAAGGTACCTATCAACGGATGAATGGATAAATAAATTATGGTGTATTCACTATTCACACAATGGAATACCATGCATCGATAAAGAACAGTGAGGAATCTGTGAAACATTTCATAACATAGGGAATCTGGAAGGCATTATGCTGAGTGAAATTAGTCAGTTGCAAAAGGACAAATATTGTTTAAGACAATTATTATAAGAACTTGAGAAATAGTTTAAACAGAAGAAAATATTCTTTGACCGTTACGAGATGGGGGGAGGGAGGGAGAGGGGTATTCACTAATTAGATAGTAGATGAGAATTACTTTAGGTGAAAGGAAAGAGCACATAATACAGGCAAGGTCAGCACAATTGGACTAAACCAAAAGCAAAGAAGTTTCCTGAATAAGCTGAATGCTCTGAAGACCAGTGTAGCAGGGCCGGCGGTTTGGGGACCATGGTTTCAGGGGACACCTTAGTCAATTGGCGTAACAAAATCTATTAAGAAAATATTCTCCATCCCACTTTGGAGAGCGGCATGTGGGGTCTTAAACGCTAGCAAGCGGCCATCCAAGATGAATCAATTGGTCTCAGCCCACCTGGAGCAAAGGAGAATGAAAAACACCAAGGACACAAGGTAATTACAAACCCAAGAGACAGAACCAAACCAAAAAACCCACTGCCGTCGAGTCGATTCTGACTCATAGCGGCTCCATACGATAGAGTAGAACTGTCCCATAGAGTTTCCATGGAGCACCTGGTGGATTTGAACTGCCGACCTCTTGGTTAGCAGCTGTAGCACTTAACCACTATGCAACCAGAGTTCCCCAAGAGACAGAAAGGGACACATAAACCAGAGACTACATCAGCCTGAGACCAGAAGAACTAGATGGTGCCCTGTTACAACAGATGACTGCCCTGACAGGGAACTCAACAGAGAACCCCTGAGGGAGCAGGAGAGCAGTGGGACGCAGACCCCAAGTTCTCGTAAAAAGACCAGACTTAATGGTCTGACTGAGACTAGAAGGACCTGGTGGTCATTGCCCCCAAGACCTTCTGTTAGCCCAGGACAGGAACCATTCCCAAAGCCAACTCTTCAGACAGGGATTGGACTGGCCAATGCGATAGAAAAAGATGCTGGTGAAGAATGAGCTTCTTGGATCAAGTAGACACCCGAGACTATGTTGGTATCTCCTATCTAGAGGGGAGATGAGAGGGCAGAGGGGGTTAGAAGCTTGCACAATGGACACAAAAAGAGAGAGTGGAGGGAAGGAGTGGGCTGTCTCATTGAGGGGAGAGCAATTAGGAATATATAGGAAGGTGTACATAAATTTTTAGATGAGAGACTGACTTGATTTGTAGACTTTCAATTAAAGTACAAAAAAAAATGTATAGAAAAAAAAAAGAGATAATCTAGAATAAAAAAGGCACACCACAAACTGGAGAAAGATATCTGCCCAACACATAACTAAAAAAAGGAATAGCACTGAGAAAGAAGGTAAAAAAGAACTTGTACAATCGATAAGAAAAAGATACACAACCCATTAGATATATGCACCAAAGCCCTAAAAAGGAACTTAAAAAAAAGGAAATCGAATAGGCTAAAAAATTCATAAAAAGGCATGTCAATGAAATACTACTTCATATCTATCATTGACAAAATCAAAGTTTGATAATGCCAGGTGTTACCAAAGATGATAACCATCAGAAATTCAAATATACTATAGTGAGAAAGTAAATTGGTATTGCTGATAAAGTTGAAGAAATCTTCAAATATGTATGCTTATATGCATTAGGATATGTGGATAATAATATTCATTGTTGTTAGGTGCTGTCAAGTGGTTTCTGACTCATAGCAACCCTATGTACAAAAGAATGAAATACTGCCTGATCCTGTGCCATCCTCACAGTGACTGCTATGTTTGAGCCAATTCTTGCAGCCACTGAGTAAATCCATCTCCTTGAGGGTCTTCCTCTTTTTCAATGACCCTCTAATTTGCCAAGCATGATGTCCTTCTCCAGGGACTGGTCCCTCCCGATAACATGTCCAAAGTACGTGACAGCAAGTCTCACCATCCTTGCTTCTAAGGAGCATTCTGGCTGTACTTCTTCCAAGAGAGATTTGTTTGATCTTCTGGCAGTTCATGGTATATTCAATAGTCTTCACCAACACCATAATTCAAACCTGTCAATTCTTCTTTGATCTTCCTTATTCACTGTCCATTTTTCACATGCATATAAGGTAACTGAAAGAACCATGGCTTGCATCAAGGTGCACATTAGTCCTCAAGGTGACATCTTTGCTTTTTAGCACTTTGACAAGGTCTTTTGCAGCAGATTTCCCCAGTGCAATACATTGTTTGATTTCTTGACTGCTGCTTCCATGAGCATTATTGTAGGAGGATGCAAGTAAAACCAAATCCTTGACAACTTCAACCATTTCCCTATTTATCATGATGTTGCTTATTGGTCCAGTTGTGAGGATTAATGTTTCCTTCAGTATGGCGCAAACCATTCTGATGGCTATAGTTTTAGATCTTCAGTAAGTGCTTCAAGTCCTCTCCACTTTCAGCAAACAAGGTTGTGTCATCTGCATAACGCAGGTTGTTAATGAGTCTTCCTCCAATCCTGATGCCCCCTTCTTCTTCATATAGTCCAGCTTCCTGGATTTGCTCAGCATACAGGCTGAATAAGTATGGTGAAAGGATACAACCCTGACGCACACCTTTTCTGATTTTAAACCACGCAGTATTCCTCTGTTCTGTTCGAGAGACTGCCTCTTAGTCTACGTACAAGTTCTGCGTGAGCACAACTAAGTGTTCTGGAATTCCCATTCTTCACAATGTTATCCATAATGTGTTATGATCCATACAGTTAAATACTTTTGCATAGTCAATAAAACACAGGTAAACTTCCTTCTGGTATTCTTTGCTTTTAGCTAAGATCCATCTGACATCAGCAATGGTATTCCTCATTCCACATCCTCTTCGGAATTCAGTCTGGATTTCTGGCAGTTCCTTGCTGATGTACAGCTGCCAAATGTTTTTGAATTATCTTCAGCAAAATTTTACTTGTGTGTAATATTAGTGATAATGTTGAATAATTTCTGCATTCTATTGATCATCTTTCTTTGGAATGGGCATAAATATGGATTTCTTCCAGTTGTTTGGCCAGGTAAATCTCTTCCAAATTTTTTAATGTATCCTATTATGTTTTCCTTTGAATCTTAACAGCTAGCTAGTTAAGTGTTTTTTGTTGTTGTTCAGTATCTGCAGCTATAACTAAGTCTCTTTTTACATTTTAGAGCCTATTCTTTTGATATTTTTATTATTATTATTTTGCCTGTTTTACCTATGCATTTATTGAAAGCTGTCACAAGTTATGCTTTGGGAGTAGGCACTTATTTAAAAAAATAAGTCATTCCTTAAGGGAAAAGGAATGTCACCTCTTCTGATAAGACCAACGAAACCCATATATGCAGATAGCCTTTAATCAATCTTTATTGCATTGTTATTTTCTATGCAATTTACAGTAATAAAACTAAAGATGTGTTGTGAGAGGCAATCTCTTTTTGTAAATTTTTTTATTGTATTTTAGATGGAGGTTTACAGAACTAGTTTCTTATCATACAGTTAGTACACACATTGTTCTATGATATTGGTTAACGACCCCATGACATGTCAACACTCTCCTTTCTCAACACTGGGTTCCCTATTACCAGCTTTCCTCCTCCCTCCTGCCTTCCAGTCCCTGCCCCAGGGCTGTTTTGCCCCTTTAGTCTTGTTTTGTTCCATGGGCCTGTTCAATCTTTAACTGAAGGGTGAACCACCAGAGTGACCTCATTACTGAGCTGAAACAGAGTCCGGGTGCCGTACACTCAGGGCTTCTCCAGTCTCTGTCAGGCCAGCAAGTCTGGTCTTTCTTTTTGAATTAGAATTTTCTTCTGCATTTTTCTCCAGCTCTGTCTAGGACCCTCTATTGTGACCCCTGTCAGAGCAGTCAGTGGAGGTAGCTGGGCACCATCTCGTTGTTCTGTACTCAGTCTGGTGGAGGCCGTGGTAGATGTGGTCCATTAGTCCTTTGGACTAATCTTCCCCTTGTATCTTTAGTTTTACTCATTCTTCCTTGCTCCTGAAGGGGTGAGACCAGTGGAGTATGCTAAATGGCTGTTCACAGGCTTTTGCGATCCCAGATGCTACTCACCAAAGTAGCATGTAGAATATATTCTTTATAAACTATGTTATGCCAATTGAGCTAGATATTCCCTGAGATCATGGTTCCCACAGCCCTCAGCCCAGCAATTCAGTCCTTCAGGGAGTTTAGATTTATCTATGGAGCTACCATGACCTTGCCTTGTACAGGTTGTGCTGGCTTCCCCAGTACTGTGTACTATGTTACCCTTCACCAAAGTTTCCACTTATCTATTGTCTATTAAGTGTTTTCCATCTCCATCCCACCCCTCCCTTATAACCATGAAAGATTGTTTCTTTTTGTATGTAAACCTTTTCATGAGTATTTACACTAGTGGTCTCATACAGTATTTGTCCTTTTGTGATTAACTTATTTCACTCAGCAGAGACATCCTCCAGATTCATGCATGTTATGACATGCTTCACAGATACATTGTTGTTCTTTATCATTGCATAATACTCCATTGTGTATGTACCACAGTTTGTTTATCCATTCATCTGCTGATGGGCATCTAGGTTGTTTCCATCTTTGCTATTGTGAACAATGCTGCAATGAACATGAGTGTGCATATGTCTGTCTGTATGATGACTCTTATTTCTCTAGGATATATTCCTAGGAGTGGGATTCCTGGATCATATGGTATTTTCATTTCTGGCTTTCTAAGGGAGAGGCAATCTTTTAAGGGCTCTGAGTGTCCCTGCATGTTATTGCTGGGTATGCCAAGACAATAAGGCCCTGAACACTCTTTACCTGGGCCATTTTTGAAGACTGTATTTGCAGCTGGTATTGCTGAAAGATGAAGTAACATTCCCCTCCAGCAAAGAGCAGCCTTGCTTTTGTTTACTATACCAAAAAAAAACCAAACCCAGTGCTGTCAATTCCGATTCATAGCGACCCTACAGGACAGGGTAGAACTGCCCCACAGAGTTTCCTAGGAGCACCTGGTGGATTTGAACTGCCGATCTCTTTGTCAGCAGCCATAGCACTTTAACTACTATGCCACCAGGGTGTCCTTATTTACGATAAAGACAGTGAATTCCTTGAGCTCAGTGTTCCTCAGTTGTGACACAAACCTACTGCACGCATAGCATCCAACCGGGCCCCTCCATGTCACCCCTGTGAGACTTGCGGGGCATGAATCAATGCTGACATGATGCTCATACTGTTTGCTGTGCCATGAGCAATAAAATCTCTAATGCAGGCATCTCGTGTCTTCTGACAGCACCCATGAAATAGTAACAGGCTGACAACAGGTAAAATTCTGGACTCTGGCAAGTTGTTGATTCAAAAGAAATAATTTGATAATTCAAAGTGGAAACCAGACTTGATTTACATCCTTTATAACTCAGAGGAATTCTTATAGACACACCCTTAATGAAGAAAACAGAGAAAGGCCAATTAAAATAGCTGTTTAAAACAACAGAATGACCTCAAAGAGGCAATTAAAGAACTGTTAAGGTTTTGCCATTTTAAAGACGAGAGCTGTTTTTGCTGTCTCCATACCAAAAAAAAAAAAAAAAATTAAAGAGTCCCGTCTGACATGTAGAGAGCTTGGAAATTGTCACTCCCATTCTCACAATAAGAAAAAAGTTGAACAAACCGAAAATCAACAACTCTTCTTAGATCATTCAGGGATTGCTACACCCAAAACTAGAGAGACAAGCAGATACACAGAATCATAGCTTACCAGGAGCAGAAGCTTAGAGCAGATGCCCACACCAGAGCCATTAGTGTTTAAGGAACACTTAAGTTGTAATCGACAAATAAAGGGAGGCTCACTATAGACTAGTTTTAGAGGTAAAAATTTGGGCTTGGGGGGGAGGAAGGTGGAAAGAGTCTTAGAGAGATCCCAACATTTTCCTGAGTTTTATCTCCAGGAACCCCACCAAATTCTCACTGTGAAGATTGGAGAAAAATCCCCTAGTGCTTCCAGCAAGGGGAGGGAAAAAGTAACCATTTTGAAACATGCCCAGAACTTTTCTGTTCTTAAGAAAGGCCTGCTATTTTACCTGAGCCTAACAGACTTGAGTTTTACTAGAGTCTAACAAATCTGGTGGAAGGGAAATTAGCAACCGTAGCCCTTGACATGGGGAAAGAAAAATACTCAACTCCTGCCCTTTCTATCATTACTGTGTCACCTAAGTGAGGGAGAAAAATAGCTGAGAAACACCTGTGTAGGTTAAAACCTAGGATATGGGCTCACTAAAAGACTAAGACCTAATCATAGAACTAGAAAATGATTCCTTTCTCCGTACACCGTACCAGCACATTAACAGGGTCCTGTATAATAAGAAGGGATTACAGCTGGAAGAACTGCAAGCTTAGGTTCTGCTTAGGAAAGAATCTTTAGGGAAACTCAAAGACAACAGGGGAGATAGAAACAAGAATACTAGAGGAAAAGTTACCCTCTTACGTTACAGCTACAGGAAACAGTAAACAATGTAACTTCTAGCCAGATAAATATAAAACTCTCACTAAAAACCTATCTACCTTTCCCCTGATACATCATGTCTGACTTTCAACAAAAAATTACAAGGTGTGCTATTAGGGAAAAACATAGTGTGAAGAGACAGAGCAGGCATCAGAACCAGACTGAGATATGACAGAGATTTTGGAATTACCAGACTGGAAGTTTCAAAAGCTATGATTTATATGCTGGGAGTTCTAATGGAAAAAGTGGAGATGCAGGAACAAATGTGTAATGTAAGTAAAAAAGAAGGAAATGCTAAGAAAGAATCCAAATGAAATTTTAGAAACTGAAATTTGTGTAACAGATATGAAGAATGTCTTTGATGTGCTCCTCAGTAGACAAGTGGAGAAAACAACGAGTGAGCTTGATACTCAAAAGCAAAAAGAAAATGAATAAAAATGAGACAGACTATCCAAGCACAATTACAAAAGGTATAACATATGTGTAATAGGAATACTGAAAGGAGAAGAAAGAGATGAACAGAATATCTGAAGTAATAATAACAGACACCAATCACAGCTCTAGAAAGCTCAGAGAACACTAAGCAAGATCAATACCAAAAAATCTACATCTAGTCACATCATACTCAAACTGCAGAAAATTAAAGACAAAGAAAAAATCTTGAAAAAAATGACAGGTGGAGGTGAAATGGGGAGAGAAACCTGCCTATACAGGAACAAGGAATAGAATTACATTGGACTTCTCTTCAGAAACCATGCAAGCAAGAAGAGAGTGGAGTGAAATATTTAGTGTTGAAAGAAAAAAAAAACCCACCAACCTGGAATTCGGTATCCAGTGAAATTATTCATCAAAAATGAGGGAGAAATAAAGACTTTCTCAGACAAACAAAAATCGGGGTAGTCTGTCACCAGCAGATCAGCCTTGCAAAAAATGTTTAAAAAAAAATGTTATTTGGAGGGAAGGAAAATTATACAGGTCAGAAACTTGGATGTACATAAAGAAAGGCAGTGAGTTAAAAAAGGAATGTTGTTGCTGTTGGGTGCTGTTGAGTCAATTTTCAACTCATGGTGACCCCATGTGACAGAGTATAACTGTCCTATAGGGTTTTCTAGGCCTGTAATCTTTATGGGAGCAGATTGCCAGATCTTTCTCCAAGTGAGCCACTGGGTGGGTTCAAACCACCAACCTTTTTTTTGGTTAGCAGCTGACCACTTAAGCATTATGCCATCAGGCTCCTAAATGAAGGTAAAGTAAAATCTTTTCTTTTTAGTATTCTTAATCAACCTAATACATAATAGTTTGTTCAAAATAACGATAGCAACAATGTATCAGATGATTATACCTTACGGAGAGGAGAAATGAATGAGAGCGATATAATAAGAGACGGGAGAGAGGAATGGAGAATATTCTGTTACAAGCTATGTGCACTACCTGTGAAGTGATAGTGTTATTGAAGGTGGATTTAGATTGGTTTGAGGTATATATTGCCAACTCTAGGGTAACCACTATAAAAATGTAAAAGACATATAATGTATATGCTAAGAGGAGAGAAAACGGAATCATATGAAATGTTCATTGAAAACCAATGAAGACAGAAAAAGTGTAGAAGATAAAAAAAAAAAAAGGAACACGTATAATGAATAGAAAACAGTTACAAGTATGGTAGATATTAATTCAAACTACATCAATAATCACATTAAATATGAATGGCCTAAATACACCAAGTAAAAGACAGAAACTATTATAGTGCATTAAAAAAAAGACCCAATTATACGCTGTCTACAAGAAATTCACTTTAAATATAAATTCAAAGATACGTTAAAAGGAACAGGACGGAGGAAAGAATAGTCTTTTCAATAAATGGTGTGGGGACAACTGGATTTCCACTTGCAAAAGAATTAAATTGGACCGATACCTCACACCATGTATAAAAATTAACTCAAAATGGATCAAGGATCTAAATATAAGAACTAAAACCATAAAACTCTTAGAAGAAAAAACAAGAGTAAAGATTTGGGACCTAGGTTTTTAGAATAGATTCTTAGATATGACATAAAAGCATGAGCAACAAAAGACAAAATATGTAAATCGGACTTCATCGAAATTAAAAACTTTTGTACATGAAAGGGCTTTATCAAGAAAGTGAAGAGACAACCTATGGTATGGGAGAAAACATTTGGTAACCATATATCTGATAAAGATTTTAATACCCAGAATATATTAAAAAATAAAAACTCTTACAACTCAACAACAAAAAGATAATCCAATATGTACGTAAAAATATGTACAGTCAATCATTATTTCTGGATTCCACATTGTAAATTTGCCTACTCTATAAAATTCGTTTATAACCCCCAAAACAATATTCGTGGCAGTTTCACATTAATTCCACAAACACACACAGAATGGCAAAAATTTTGAGTTGCCAATGCACACTTCTTAGCTGAGGTCGCACAAGGCAATGCTCTACATTTTGTTTCAGCTCTCACAGGGTAAACAAAAGTTCTTTTATGGTTTACTTAGTGGTATGTTTTTTGTATTTTTGTGCTTTTTGGTGGTGAGTTTGGTATTTAAAATGGCCCCCAAGTGCAGTGCTGAAATGTTGTCTAGTGTCCTAAAGTGCAAGAAGGCTGTGATGTGCCTTACAAAGAAAATACATGTGCTAGATAAGCTTTCCTAAGGCATGAGTTACAGTGCCATTGGCCACAAGTTCAACGTTAATGAATCAACAGTGTACATTAAATATGGTACCTTTAAACAGAAACACAATCGTGAGGATGGCATAGGACTGGGCAATGTTTCATTCTATTACACATAAGGTTGCCATAAGTGAAAGCCAACTCAATGACAACTAACAGTACAACAAAACAATAACAACAAAAACGAACATAAAACAGGGTTATATATTAACCAGTTGATGAAAATGTTGTGACCAGAAGTTTGTAGGAATCTGACCTGGTATTTTTTTCCCTTAGAGCAATGGTTCGGTATTCACTAATTCAATATTTGAAGTAATTTTATCAAAACTAACTACCATGAATAATGTGAATCCATTGTATTTGATATTATGCAAATACTTTATAAACAAATAATCCATATTCACCCATTTCATTTATACAAAATACGAACTGAATTTTGAGACAGTAAAATATCTATTTCTACTGCTTACAAACATGAAATAGTCTATAAAATAAAACATATGGTTAAAAAGCTTCCTAGTGAGTGATAAAGGAATAATTAATCAAGTTTATATGTTTTTAAAAAAGGTAGGGGAGAAGGATGTAGTCTACCAAATCTGTCTAAAAAGGCAAAAATGATTGGGGGTGGAGAGATTGTAATTAAAATACCTTCTACATAATGAAACAAAATTGAGAATATTTTCACTTTTGAAATAAAGCTGTCTTTTTAGCAATATAAACTTTGTTCATGCTAGCCTTCCAGCTAGAGAAATTTGACATGTTCTATATTTTGAAATTATTTTCCATCAAGTAAATGATCTCCCTTAGTATATATCTGCAGTAGTTAGCACTTGGTGAATGTCATTTTAAATACTGGAAGCAAATTTAGGGCAAAGAGTCCATAGCATTTGTGTGGTGTGAAGCCTTAAATTAAGGCTCAGTATCGTCTGGTAATCCAGAGAGTCTTGAGTGGCCTAACTGCAAGTTCCCTTCTCCACTCTGTTCTGTGGATAAGGCTCTGAGACAAACAACACTTCTTATCAAAGGGATCAGGCACAGTTTCTGCTTACCCTTGTGTGGCACTTTTCGTTTTCAGCCAGCTGGAGGAATTATCCAAACAAGCCAATCACATCCTCCCACGGGAAGCAAGGAACACCCCACCCTCTTGATACCACAAAGCCTGCCGTCCATAGTCCCTTTTGGTTTACTCTGTTTCTAAGTGCAACCTCCATGCAGCCTTGCATGCCATGTGGAGTCTTCCTCTCTTGGGTTGTGAGTGTATGTGACCAATAAATTGCTCAGTCTCATCTGTCCAATGTCAGATGTTGTGTGCTCAGCCATCCTCATAACTCTAGGGTGGGTTAGGATGAACAGGAAGCAATAAAATAACTGGTATCTAATCTCACCATCAAAAATTCCTTTGCTTTTCTTCATTCTGTCATGGGTCTATTGTTCTAAAAAACTTTACATTTATTAATTAATTAAAAAATTTAAGACATTAACATGAAATACTCAAAGAGAACTTGTAATAAGCCAGAATAACCAGTGCTATCCTCCCCTCCTCCCCGATAAAATCCAAAAGAGCAAAGAAACTAGATGTTTAACCTAGCCATTATTCAATAGGTCAACAGAGGTAATAAGAAACTTATTCAGGGTTCTATAAAACACTACTATTGCATGCAAATCATTAGCAGGATAGCATTCTAAAATTGAGTTTAAAAAAGGGTATTCACCACATGGGTTGACTGTAGAGCTAAGCGAAGCAGCTCCAGTAGAAAGGCCGCCTTTAGAAACTGCTGAAGCCACAGGAGGTGTAGAAGATGAAGTTGGTGCAGTAGAGGAGGCTGCTGAGGATGGTAGCCGTTCTCCAGACTCCATATCTATGAAAGAAGAAACAAATGTTAATTGTCAGTATTAGACAGTGGAATTATTCAATGGCATAAAACATATTTAAAACACGTCTAACTTTTCAGGCATACTATTTTAAAATAGGAAATAAATTTAGAAGTATATGTTCTTCTGAAAGATAAAATGGAGAGTAGATTAAAAGGATATAATTAAAAATACCAATTTATGAAGTAAGTTTAATGTTAAGTATACCAAATCCTCTTCTAATAGACATGTGGGGTTTCCTCATAACAAAAGAAATTAATAGTGATTTGACTACAGTCATGCGTCGCTTAACTTCCACAATATGTTTTGTGAAATACGATGTTGTGTGATTTGGACACTGTGCAAACACCACATTACTTGGCAAAGTATGTTTGCTTTGTCAGTCTCTGTCCCTCTCTCTGGTCCCCACAATTCAGTGGCTTCTCCAGGGAGCCTGTAGGATCCCTCTTCTCTGGCCCAGGGTCCCCGACTCCATGCCCTTTCCTAAGCCCTCCTCTTGGTTCCTTCCCCAGTGCACTCACCATCCTGAGCCCCGCATCCCACCAGAGCCCAGCTGTGCACCATGAGCAAGCCCTGGAGGTTCTGCTGAGTACAGCAGCCACTCAAGTACTCAGCCCAACCACTCAGCTCAACCTGTCGAGGTTCACTGGTCTCCAGGGATTTAGTCCCACATTTTCAGGGAATCCCCTGCACACCCTCCTCCTTCCATTTTTTCTTCCTCTACCCCTTTCTTCCTGGGTCCAGACAAGCCTATACACATAGCTATATTTACCGTATATAATTAAAAAAGCTATATGGGATCACAGACATATATGCAGTTGGATGTTGCTTGGACAGACATTATGTGGCGCATGACTATATAGTAATTTCACACAAACATGTATAGCCACAGGCTTATGGGAAATTAACATATTAATGTCTTTTTCTTCCTAAACCATGTCATCATCCATTTACTTGCTGCAAAAGACCTCTTTAATGTGTTCAAAAGCAAAGATGTTACCTTTGAAGACTAAGGTGTGCCTGACCCAAGCCATGGTATTTTCAATCGCATTGCATGCATGCAAAAGCTGGACAATGAACAAGGAAGACCAAAGAATAACTGACGCCTTTGAATTGTGGTGTTGGTCAAGAATATTGACTATACCAAGGACTGCCAAAAGGACAAACAAATCTGTTTTGAAAGGAGTACGACCAGAATGCCCCTTAGAAGGTCGGCAAGACTGCATCCTTACATACTTTGGACGTGTTGTCGGGAGGGATCAGTCCCTGGAGAAGGACATCATGCTTGGTAAAGTAGAGGGTCAGTGAAAAAGAGGAAGACCCTCAACAAGATGGATTGACACAGTGGCTGCAATAACAGGCTCAAGCACAGCAATGATTGTAAGGATGGCGTAGGACTGGGCAGTGTTTCGTTCTGTGGTACATAGGGTCGCTATGAGTCAGAACTGACTCTATGGCACCTAACAACAGCAACATAATATCCACATTATCTTAATGAATCAAGAAAATATTACATTTGAATGCACTGCATCCTTGCCTTCTAAACCCAGACAGCAATTTGGCTGCAGGTCTTAAGTGTGCAAGAATCTGGTGTGGTAATCCTAATTTAGTGAGGCCCCCAAAAAGGCAAATACATTCCAGAGTTTTTATTGAAGTCAGGTTTGAATTATGATCTCAAAATGGCCTTGGTGTGAACCATTTATAAATACAAAATCATTTACAAGCATCTTTATTTGTTTAGGTATTATAGTACAATCTTGCACTGCTTTTTTGCAATAGCTTATGTTGCTATTTAAAAGTCCAGAATATAACACATTATATTGGAATATTCTATGTATTCACTGTTCCCACAAGTAAGGAAATTATGAGGTTCATAGTTATTCTAAGAAGCACACAATCTACAAGAAGAAGCAAACAAACAAAAATGACGCTCCTCGCCTATAAATTACCTCAGGATCTATTTCAAATAAACTCTCACCATTTAAATAATCTAACTGTAAAGAAATTTTGCTATGGAATTTCTGCATGGAATTTGATAGCTCCCATGATTACAATACATTTTCTAAGAAAAATAGTTTGATTTCATCTTAAAATTTCATTTTTAAATATTTATTAAGTCAATGTAAAATTAATGTATAAATATTGACTGAATCCATATAGTACACAGATGCTTTTTCTCCTAAGATACACACACATGGTAAAGGCAATCTCAGTTTACTCTATGACGTATTAATAGGATCATTTCAGTCAGCTTTCCAATGATAGACGATTAAAAAGTTCTTCGTATTCTGGCATTGCTGTCAATCACCTCCATAGATGACGGTACTGCTATGATGAGTATGCTCATATTCTTACAGAATCTTTCTTTCTCTTCATCAGTGTTCATCATGGGAAGATGTAGCTGCTAGTAATGGCTGCGTGGAACTAATGTTTAAAGAGCAGGTTTGGGATCATCAAACAGTCACTAACGAGCTTTGAGACATGTGGCTCTCTGATGACAAGGCCCATGGCTGATATCTTCCTCTCTAGTTATTTTTTACCAACAAGTCTTATTTTACTAAATACAAATAAATCTTGATCTATCAGGATAGACTTTCTTTTTTGTCTTTATATCTGGTAACCTCATTGTGTAAAATAATTCTAAAATCTACTATTCAAACGTATTATTACTACTTTAAAAAATAATTAAAGTTCTGTTTGTTTTTTTCAATTTGCTTTTGTACTGTATGGCAAAAATAATCTGGTGACACAATAAAGATAAACACTTTAGCTGAGTACCTGGCACAGGATAAAAGTTCAATACATAGTCATTTTTTAAGGATAACAAGCTAATAAGCTATGAAGTCTAGGCATATTTCTATCTGTTGATATTACTTGACTCAGGATAAAAGTGAGGAAATTCCAGAAGATAAAACAAGCAGTCTCTACCCAACAAAATAAAAAAATATATATGCTTAGATCTTGCAATTCTACTTCTGAGAATCCGTTCTGTAGAAACAAGTTGTCCCTGGGTGGCGCAAATGGTTAAGTGCCGGACTACTAACCAAAGGCTGGCAGTTCAAACCCACCCAAAGGCCTCCCAAAGGTCACAGCCTTGAAAACCCTATGGAGCGTGGTACTACTCTACACACAGGAAGTTGCCATGAGTTAGAATAGACTAGATGGCAACTAACAATAACATTCTGCAGAAATAAATCTCAGTAGGCAAAGCAATGTATGCGAGATTGTTTATTATCCCATTGTTTAAAAATAAAATTTAAGCCTGGCAGTGAGAAAGAGTGGAACCAGAGTTTGTACTACAAAATTGGAAAAAAGGGGCAAAAATTTCTTTTATTTTTGGTTCTTTCTGTTCATTTAAGTGAGTATTTCGGGAGAGAATTAACTTTTAAAAACATGCTTATTCAACCATTTTCCTTAGAAAATCTATTATGTACCTTATGCATATATTATTTTATTTTAATTATTTTGATCTTAAATACATATGTTGTTACCCAGTATGATCTCTTAGGGTTGCTGAGTATTCTTGTATGTAAGTAAACCCCTGTTTCCTTACCAAACCAAAACCCAAACCCCTTGCCATTGAGTAGAATTTCAGCTCATAGGAAAGAGTAGAACTGCCCCATAGAGTTTCCAAGGCTATAAATCTTTGGAAGCAGCAGACTGTTACATCTTTTTCCTGCAGAGCAGCTGGTAGGTTCAAACTGCCGACCTTTTGGTTAGCAGGTGGGTGCTTAACCATTGACCCACCAGGGCTCCTTCTGTTTCCTTATACAGACTCTAATTTTTTTTTTAATAGGTATTTCCTAGTTATAAACCAAAAAACCAAACCCACTGCTGTTGATTCTGACTCATAGCGACCCTATAGGACAAAGGAGAAATGCCCCCATAGTTTCCAAGGTGCACCTGGTAGATTTGAACTGCTGATCTTTTTTGGTTAGCAGCCATAGCACTTAACCACTACACCACCAGGGTTTCTAAAATTTGATCAACCACTCCATTTTCATCTTATACATATCTTTTTTTCATTCTATGGAAATTTAAAAAATCTACTCTATCTTCTATTACTCTAGAATGAAGACTGTCTTATGCTTGATTTATTATGAATCACCTTTACAAAATTCTCTCTTTTAGTTACATCTTATTGTTTTGGGATTTTATTTATTTACTCTTGTCTCCTGCAAGCAAAAAAGAAAAGAAAATAAGTTGCTGTCGAGTTGATTCTGACTCATAGTGACCCTACAGGACAGAGCAGAGCTGTTCCATAGGGTTTCTAAGGCTATAATCTTTACAGAAGCAGACTGCCACATCTTTCTCCCATGGAGTGGCTGGTGGGTTCGAACTGCAAACCATTCAGTTAGCAGCTGAGTGCTTAACCACTGCACCACCAGGGCTCCTTCTAGAAGGAATAAAAAAGTGACCATCAATTTGAAAGCAAAAAGGTAAGAAGGCTACGTCTTTTTTAACTGTAGATAATCAACAAAACAATGATTGTTATACCATTTTGTAAGAACTATTTGAAGAAAGTGGCTTAAAAAACGTGCACCAAGGAGTGCTAAAATCAGTGGATATCAAAGAAGAAGCTACTGTATTTTTACACAAATAGCACATGCCTTCTGCATTTGTTTGCAAGCCATGCCCTACCTCTGCAATGTATTTTTGTAAGTGTGCATGCTAATTTTTTTCACAGCGACATGTGGAAGAGGATTAGCATGGCAGCACTTGTGAGGGTACCTTACAAAGGAAGAGCATGGCTGGCAAACAAATGCAGAAGGCGCATGTTATTTGTGTAAAAATACAGTAGTCTGTAGGATAAACAGTCTACACGAAACACGGCGTCATCTACCCTGAGACCAGAAGAACTAGATGGTACCCAATTACCACTACTGATTATATCAGGAACACAATTGACTGAGCCTGACAGAATGGGGGAAGATGTGAAACAGAACTTCAAATGCCTTAAAAAAAAAAAAAAAAAGCTAGGCCTACTGTACTGGTTTAGACTGGAGGACTCTGTGAGATGACAGCCCTGAGATACTCTTCAAACCTTGAACTGAAACTAATTCCTGAGGTCACCTTGTAGCTAAAAAACAAATTGGCTCAAAAAATAATGAATTTCACACATAAGTACTATCCTTTAAAAAAAATCACCTATATGAGGCCGATGGTCAATAATTACTTTAAAACAAAGATGAGAATGTAAAGGGGCAGGGAAACTAGATCAATGGAAACAGAACAACCAGGGATAATGAGAATGTTCACACATTTTGAAAAATATAACCAAGGTCACTGAACAACTTGTTTAGAAATTGTTTAATGGGAATCTAAACTGCTGTTTAAACTGCTGTGTAAACCTTTATCGAAAACACAAAACTATCTTCAAAAAAGTACAGCCAAAGTGCTCCTTACAGGCAAGGATGGCAAGACTTAATCTCACGTACTTTGGAGATGTTATCAGAAGGGACCAGTCCCTAGAAAAGGACATCATGCTCGGTAAAGGGTCATAGGAAAAAAGGAAGACCCTCAACTAGATGGACTGACAAAGTACAGTGATGAGCTCAAGCATAACGACGACCGTGAGGATGGTGCAAGACAAGGCAGTGTTTTGTTCTGTTGTGCATGGGGTCACTATGAGTTGGAACTGACTTGACAGCACCTAACAACAACACAGGCTATAAGGTTCAAACTCACCAGCCGCTCCACAGGAGAAAGATGTGGCAGTTCACTTAAGGATTTATAGCCTTGGAAACTGTATATGGCAGTTCTACTCTGTCCTATAAGGTCGTAATGGGTAGGAATTAGGCTCTGTTCTATAATGTCACTATGGGTCGGAATTCAACTCAACAGTTTGCTTTTTTTTTGTATAGGTCATGTAGATGCAAGTTATATCTATTTATAGGTTATTTATATAGTTGGCATGTCATTTTATTTTTTGCCAGATAGATTTTATGCTAAGAATTAAAAATTTAGATAATGCCTCATACTTGTACAGACACCAGTGGTAAGGTGTCTTCCCTTAAAACATTCAAAAGTAAGCAGGAATGCAAATATAGATAAAAAATTAATACATTAATTTTCAGTTGGTAAAATAGTATACTTACTGTTAATATACAAGTTATTATACATTATTAAAACACACTATGTAAAAACCAATAAAACATACTTATCCAGACCATTAAAAATATATAACCCAGTGCTGTCGAGTCGATTCCGACTCATAGCGACCCTATAGGATACAGTAGAACTGCCCCATAGAGTTTCCAAGGAGCGCCTGGCGGATTCAAACTGCCGACCCTGTGGTTAGCCGCTGTAGCACTTAACCACTATGCCACCAGAGTTTCCTTAAAAATATATATTCATTAAAATAAGAAAGTTCAGGTATCCAAGAACCATCTATTCCAGATTTCTATTACAGCCAGAACATCCAGATCAGATGATGGTATTCCTATACCAGCCTCTCGTTCAGTGTGTTAAGAGTATCATATTCAACTCAGGTTTAAAATCAGCACCAATTACCGAATCTTTGTGGCAAAAAACAGCCCACATACCACAAGATCAAAATGAATAGGCTGTAATAGCAGAAGTCCCAAACTCACAACATACTCACCAAGAGAAGAATATCAATGACTGTATTTTTATGCAAACAAGGCACACCTTCTATGCTCGTTTGCCAATGGCTCCCTCTACTGCAAGGTATTACCGTAAGCACACTATGCTAATTTTTTTACAGTAACATGAAAAAAATTTTTTAAATTGGCATAGCAGTGTTTACAAATATACCTCACAGCGGGGAGAAAGTGGTTGGCAAACAAAAGTAGAAGTTGTGTGTTATTTGCTTAAAAATAATGTAGTAGGTATAAGAATATTTATGAAATTAGTTTCTAATGTATAACTTAATTCTTTATTTATAAAGTTAACCTGTATTGTGTATTGAATTATGTCCCCCCAAAATGTGTCAACTTGGCTAGATCATGATTCCCAGTATTGTGTGGCTGTACTCTATTTTGCGATCTGATGTAATTATTCTATGTGTTGCAAATCCTAACCTCTATTATGTTAATGAGATGGGATTACCGGCAGTTATGTTAATAAGGCAGGACACAATCTACAGGATTAGGTTGTATCTTGAGTCAATCTCTTTTGTGATATACAAGAGAGAAGCAAGAAGAGAAAAGAGGAACTCATTACCACCAAGTAAAAAGAGCCAGGAGCGGAGCATGTCCTTCGGACCTGGGGTTCCTACAGTGAGAAGCTCCTAGACCAGGGGAAGATTGATGACCAATATCTTCCACCAGAGCTGACAGAGAAATGAAGCCTTCCCCTGGAGCTTGTGCCCTGAATTCAAATTTCTAGCCTCCTAAACTGTGAGAGAATAAATTTCCATTTGTTAAAGCCATCCACTACTGGTATTTGGTATAGCACCACCAGATAACTAAGACACCAGGTAGGACACAGATTACCACATTTGAAAATGAACATGCCATACTACAGTGAAAAATAAATTTGATGATGTGAACAATGGGAGAAAAATGTATAGAAGATGATGAAGGGATTGTAAATGATTTGATTCATTATAGATCTTCCCCATGGCCTAAAGCAATGGCTATCAACCAGGGGTGATTTTGTAACACACACACCCTTCGTCCCATCAAATATTCCTCTTGGGAACATTTGGCAATGTCTGGAGACTTTTTTTTTTTTAACTTCATAGTATTTTTATTAGAGCTGTATGCATTGTTCATGGAGACTTCGTGGTGCACTGGAAGTGTTCGGTTGCTAACTAAAACATCGGCAGTTCAAATCCACCAGCTGCTCCTTGGAAATGCTATGGGGCAATTCTACTCTGTCCTATAGGGTCACTATGAGTGGGAATCAACTTGAGGCAACAGTTTTTTTTTTTTTTTTCTTCTTTTGGTTTATGCATTGTTCAATGCAGATCCAAGTGTCAAATTAAGATTACGTTTTCTTTCCTTTCAAAAACAGTTTTTAATTGCCATTCACAAACAATTAGAGGACAGGGCATTATGAAATTACTTAGGGTGATGCACTCAATAGAGCATGTTATGTGACCTTGGACAAGCCTTGTCTTGGTCTCTTCTGAAAAACGGAGGGTTAGATGAGATAACTGCTGCGATATCTGCCAGCTCTAAAACTCCTTGACTTAAAGGACAGAAGAATATGAAGAATCATGGACCCATAAAGTGAAAGAGGTTTCCAACTCTTTGCTTATCTATATTTTCTACAAGGAACATGTATTTCTTTTGTAAACAAAGAAGCAATAATGAAAACAAAAATTTAATTGTGGCAAAATACATATAACAAAAAGTTTGCCATTTTAACTGTTTTTAAGTGTACAATTCAGAGATACGAATTGCATTCACCATATTGTACAACCATCACCACTATCTATCTCAAGAAGTTTAATATCAACCCAAACAGAAACTCAGTATCCTTTAAGTAATAACCCCCTATCCCTTCCTCCTCTCAGCCCCTGGTAAACACTAATAAACTACCTATCTGTCTATTCTAATCTAGATATTACATATAAAATATATATATATTACATATAAGTAGGATTATATAATATTTGTCCTTTTGTATCTGCTTTATTTAACTTAGCATAATGTTTTCATGGTTCAACAATGCATAACATGTATCAGAAGTTCATTTCTCTTTATGGCTGAATAATATTCCAATGTGGATATGCAATGCTTTTTGTTTATCCATTTATCTGCTGATGGACACTTGAGCTGTTTCAACCATCTGGCCACCATGAATAATGCTACAGTGAATACTGGTATAAAAGTATCTGTGTGAGTCCCTGCTTGCAAGTCTTTTTGAGCCATACCTTTGACTGGAATTTCTGGGTTATACAGTAAATCTAAGTTTTACTTTTTTGAGGAATCACCAAAGTGTTTTCCACAGCAGATGTGCCATTTTATACTCCCCCCAGCAATGGACAAGGGTTCCAATTCATCCACATCCTCACCAATACTTATTTTCCCTTTTTCCTGATATCAGCCATTCTAGTGGATGTGAAGCTGTATCTCACTGTGATTTGCATTTCCCTCATGAATAATGAAGGTAAGCATTTTTTCACGTGCTTATTGGTCATTTGTATGTCTCTTTGGAGAAATGTCTATTAAAGCCCTTTGCACATTTTTAATTGGGTGGCTTGTCTTTTTGTCGTTGGGATATACATAAACCCTTTTCAGATATTTTCTCCCATTCTGTAGGTTGTCTCTTCTTTCCTGACAAAGTCCTTCGATGCACAAAATTTTTCATTTTGATGAAATCCAATCTATATATTTTGTCTTCTGTTGCTCATACTTTTGATGTCATATCTAAGAATCCTCTGTCAAAACAAGGCTTTGAAGCCTAACCTCTATGCTTTGTGTTTTGTGATTTTAGTTCTTATATTCAGGTCATTGATCCATTTTAAGTTAATTTTCATACATGGTGTGAGATAAGGGTCCAACTTCATTCTTTTCCATTCTTTTGAGATCCAGTTGTCCCAGCACCACTTATTAAAGAGATTAATCTTCCCCAGTGAATTGACTTGGTTCCCTTGTTGAAAATTAACTGGCCATAGACAGATGGGTTTATTTCCGGGCTCTTAATCCTATTCCTTAGGTCTCTATATCTACTCTGATACTAGTACCATACTGTTTTTATTGCTGTAGCTTTATAGTATGTTTTGAAATTGGTAAGTGTAAGTCTTCCTTTGCTCTACTGTATTTTACTACAAGATTTTTCAAGATTATTTTGGCTATTAGAGGTCTCTTGAAATTTCATATGAATTTGATGACTGGCTTTTCTTTCTGCAAAAAAAGGCTGTTAGAATTTTAATAAGGATTGCATTGCATGTGTAGAATGCTTTGTGTAGCACTGACATCCTAACAATATAAAGTCTTCCAAAATCAGGAACCAAAACCAAACCTGCTGCCGTCAAGTCGATTCTGACTCATTGTGCCCCTATACAACAGAGCATAACTTGCCCCACAGGGTTTCCAACTGGGGCTGGTGGATCTGAACTGCCAGCCTTTTGGTTAGCAGCTGAACACTTAACCACTGTGCCACCAGGGCTCCAAATTTCATGAACGGGGGTATCTTTTCTTTATTTAGGTCTCTAAATTTTTTATTGTCACAATTGAGAGGGTGCTACTGGAATCAAGTGGGTATAAACCAGGGATGCTGCTAAACATCCTACAGTGTATAGGACAGCCCCCAACAAGGGAGAATTATCTGACCGAAAATGTTAACAGTGCCAAGGTTGATAAACGCTGATCTTAAGTAACAAAACCTGTATTACTTAGAATTCAATTAATCAAAACTCTCTTTTAAGTAGTAATTCTACATTAACTATAATAAAATGATGATTCAGGATGAACTTAATAATCCAAAGCCACTGCAGTAAATGGTTATATTTAGCATATCTTTTGTGTCATCATACCTCTAGAGTCTGTATGTTACATTTTGTCCTAATTGTTTAGAAACCGATAATGTATGATAAGTAGTGAATGCATATCATAATGCTTTTATATTGGGTAACAAATTTTATTGTATTTTATTACAACTATATTTATCTATAATGATTCTGAGAAGAGATTAAAATCAGAATTTACGAAAAATATAAGACCACAAACACCTCCCTACATGATTTTATGTACTCCAAAAAAGCTCTGATGATCAATTGTTAATGATAATATTGTTCAAATTCACATATATCAAATGTTTCTTTTTGTGCAATCATAGTTTATAAACACTGACAGCTGGTAGGCGTGAACCTGAACAGGTGCAAGTAGCAAGAACAAGATATGTTGGCTGAGACAGGTAAACATGATCAGCTCCCTGTGCTTTGGACACAAGAATCCTTTAATACTCCAAGTATAGCTACAGAATAGACTGAAGATTCAAGTACACATAAAAATAGACTTAGGTATTTCTCTTGAAAGGCGGTTTCTTAAAGAATACCTTTATCTGTGCCAACCATACTAAAAGTTCTCTGTGACAGTTCAAAGCACAGATGCAGATTTGGTGAACTCTTAAGGAACCTCAGTAAAAAACAAAATCAGGAAGAATATCAGGAAGTAGGCACTATGCTGCTTGTTTTGGTTTTAGTAACACCACTTACAGTAGAGCTTTAGAAGTCCATTATTTTCTAAAACTTCTAACAAAGACTTTCAAAACAATCATTATTTAAGATAAGTTCCAGACAAATAAACATTTCGACAAATAATACTTCAAGACATTAAGCAGTAAAACATAAACAAAAACTAAGCAATAAACAAAAGTTTTCTGTTAGGAGACTTTGGGAAATATGCGATGAGGCAGAAATACCTTATTAGACAGTAGGCAAAATTATTCTCTGAATATAATATGATTCTATTCACAAAATTTTTATATATCAGCATTTTCAGGAACACTATTATTTCAGGGTATTTGTTACTTAAAATATGAATATATAAAATGGATAGATTTCCTTTATGTCACTTGACCCATTTTAACTACCACTGTAAACAGCCAGTCAATTAATTACACCTCTAATCAGAAACAGGCTGGTAATGAGGTGCCTATGATCTGGACCAAATCTCCAACCTCTCTAAATACACCCACATTCCTCACTTACCAACATAGTTAGGTTCCAAGGACCAGGTCCTTATGTGAAAATGAACATTATAATAAAATTCTATCCTACTTTTTTAATTTAGAAATTATGATCATAGAAATAATAACAGCTGAGATCTACCCGTGTGCTTACCACATGATAAGTTCAGTTATGCATTATTCCTCTGAAGGGAAGGAGACTTGGAGAAGACAAAGCTGGATAAAGACATGCTGTGTGACTAGAGGGCCCGCAGTTTAAACACTTCACTTTCCTCCTGTGGTGGGTCAGAGCTTTTCTTGCAGAGCTGCCTCCAGGGATCCACTTCCAACCCTATAATCCCTGTGTTCATGATCCTGAAGCCTGCTCTGCCCTTGGGGCCTGGCAAGTCACGGAGACTCTGTGCTTCCTGCCGAGAGCTTCAGGCCCAGTTAAGCTTACTTTGGTATACTGTTAAATCACACACATTTCTTCCAAACATCCTCTTCGATGCCTCTTTCTTTCCTTCTCTACCATCCCTCGGCAATTCTGAACAGCAGGACCTCAGGCCAAATAGGAGCTAGGAACCCAGAACAGGTATCCTCTGGCTCAGTGCTATCTGCACATCCCCCTGCAGGCCGTGGCCACAGAGGAGGCCAGCCTGACCAGCAGCTGTACGGGGCACCCTGCCTGCTAGAGGAAGTAGAGAGCATGAGGCAGCAGTGGCGCAACTTCCCAGTGAGTGGCCAACAGGAGACTCTCCTCGAGGGAGGGGTCACTCTGCAGCAGGTGCCATGCCCGCGGCCTCGTTAATGTGCAAAAGAGTAGATTTTTTACTATTGTCATAAACATAAAATGTTAGATGAGATAGTCAATAAGCGAGGAGAACGTGTGCTAATTTCCTTACTGGAAATACGATGGGTTGAATTCAACTAGCCCTCAAATGCTATCAAAGTTTTACCACCTTGACAGTAAAAAAACAAACAAAAGCAACCCTCACGTTACTTTAAAATATTTAATTTAATGGCATTTTTTCCTTTTCATCCATTCCAATGTTCTGGATTCTATCTCCAAATGTGCTTGTATTTCAAAATGCTAAATTATAGACTTCTGTTAAATTTTTTAAAGATTTACGCTTTTCTTATTTATATCTCAAGAGACCTGATTTGGGAAAATTATCCAATTGTAGATGGTAAAGCACTGGTTTTTATACTGCTCAGTAAATAATCTTTTCTACTAATAGGGAGTATCCTTTTCCATTCAAAGAATTACTTATTCCTTTGCAATGAAATATCTGTAGGGAAGAGGTTATACTAAGGCAATGAAGAAGAAATAAAATAATATTAAGGCAAGATCTGAACGAGGTTTAACATGGATAGGTCAACTAAACCCACAGTATAGACTATGAATTTAAATACTGACTAGACATAAGAGATTTGTAATGAGGATACAAAGGTTAGAAGGATAAAAAGACAATGCATAGTTAACTAATCCATTTGCCCACAAACTGCAAGGGATCCCAAAGAGCCAGCAAAAAACCTAAACCTTTGCTTAGCTAACAAACACAATTAAAATTAATAGGAATATCTAAGATATTTCTGGATGACAATCGAGGCCATTGCATAAGAGATTGAGAAAATAAAACAAGATATGTGAGATATCCATATATATTCAGAAGCCAAGAAAACAAAAAGGCCAAGGACTACATGTCTGATGAACTAGAATAAAATCTCCCCTTCAGCAGGAAAGGAGCAGAGTTAACAGAGAAAAAAAAAAAAAAAGTTTTTTTTTTTTTGCCTTTTTTATTGTACTTTAGATGAAGGTTTACAGAACAAACTAATTTCTCATTAAACAGTACATATACTGTTTGATGACATTGGTCAACAATCCCACAATAAGTCAGCACTCTCCCTTCTCGACCATGGGATCTCTACTACCAGCTTTTCTGTCCCTTCCTGCCTTCCAGTTCTTGATCCCTGGGCTGTTGTGCCCCTTTAGTCTCATTTTGTTTTATGAACCTGTCTAATCCTTGGCTGAGTGGTGAATCTTGGGAATGATTTCATAACTGAGCCACAAGTGTGTCCTGGGGCCATATACCAGAGGTTTCTCCAGTTTCTGTTAGACCAGCAAGTCTGGTCTTTTTTGTGTGAGTTAGAATTTTGTTCTACATTTTTCTCCAGCTCTGTCCAGCACGCACTATTTGTGATCCCTATCAGAGCAGTTGGTGGTGGTAGCCGTGCACCATCTAGCTGTACTGGACTCAGTCTAGTGGAGGTGGTGGTAGATGTGGTCCATTAGTCCTCTGGACTAATTTTTCGGTAGCCGTGCACCATCTAGCTGTACTGGACTCAGTCTAGTGGAGGTGGTGGTAGATGTGGTCCATTAGTCCTCTGGACTAATTTTTCCCTTGTATCTTTAGTTTTCCTTATTCTTCCTTGCTTCCAAATGGGTGACACCAGTGGTGTATCTTAGATGGCTGCTCACAAGCTTTTAAGACCCCAGATGCTACTTGCCAAAGTAGAATGGAGAACATTTTCTTTATAAACCATGTTACACCATTTGAGCTAAATGTTCCCCAAGACCATGGTCCCCATAGCCCTCAGCCCAAAATTCAGTCCCTCAGGCAGTTTGGATGTGTCTATGGAGCTTACATGACCTTGCCTTCTAGAAGTTGTGCTGGCTTCCCCAGTATTGTGTATGGTCTTACCCTTCACCAAAGTTACCACTTATGTTGAGAAAATTTCCTTCTATATCTATTTTATCGAATGAGAGTTTTGCATGATATATTATTCTTGGTTGGCAATTTTTTACATTCAAGGTTTTATATATGTCTTCCCATTGCCTTCTTACCTGCATGGTTTCTAACAATCAGAGCTTAGTCTCATTGTTTCTCCTCTGTATGTGACTTTTAGTTTTTCTCAAGCTGCTCTCAGGGTTTTCTCTTTGTCTTTGGTTTTAGTGAGTGTGATTATGATATGCCTTGGTGATTTTCTTTTGGGGTCTATCCTATGTGGGGTTCATTGAGCTTCTTGGATGGTCAGCTTTTCATCATTCATGATATTAGGGAAGTTTTCTGTCACCAATTCTTCAATGATCCTCTCTGTGTTTTCTGATTTCCTCCCCTGCTCTGGAACTCGGATCACTCAAAAATTTTTGCTTTTGATTGTATCTCACGTAATTCTCAGGGTTTCTTCATTTTTCTTTGTTCTTTTTTCTGAGTTTTCCTCGCAAAAAGTTGTATCCAAGTGTTTGTCTTCAATTTCTCTGATCCTGTCTTCCATTGTTTCAAACCTGCTCCTCAGCCCTTCTATGACACTATCCATTTCTGACATTTTGGTGTTTATCTTTTGGATTTCTAATTGTTGTTTGTGTATGATTTCTAGTCGCAAATTTATTTTGGCATTTTGTTCCTGTATTAGTTTCCTGAATTCTTCCATTTTTTTTGTCTGTATTTTCCATGAATTTCTCTGCCTTTTCCATGAATTAGGAAACCCTGGTGGCGTAGTGGTCAAGTGCTACGGCTGCTAACCAAAAGGTCAGCAGTTTGAATCCACCAGGTGCTTCTTGGAAACTCTATGGGGCAGTTCTACTCTCCTATGGCCTCGCTATGAGATGCAATTGACTCAACAGCAACGGGTTTTTTTGGGGGGGAGGGGTTCCATGAATTTGTCTATTTTTTTCCACATTTTTGTCTGCTTCCTGCTTCAACTCTTGGATAGCTCTGAATATTGGAAAACTGAATTCCCTATCAGGTATTTCCAGTGCTAGTTCTTTTCTTCTACTGGAAAGCCATCTGGTGTTTTTTTTTGAATGCCTATTGGAACCATCCTGTCCTTTTTTTAAAATGTTTTCATATTGTCTGCTGTCTTTGGGACATTCAGTAGTTATTTCCTTTGTTTATTGATTGTAGACTTGTTTGTTTCATCCTGCTTTTTTGTTTCATTTGGTTATGTCTGAGCAGGTGGCCTATGCCTTCTTTGTTCTTTGCTTGTCTGTGAGAATGATACTTTTCATCTCCTTGTCCAATGGACAGGGGGAGTCACTCAGTTATGGTGCAGCAGGGCAGGTCCAGCTGAAGGGAAAGGGCTGGGGTAGGTTGTTTGTGGCACATACTGGGGCCAAACGGGTGAGCCAGGAATCAGTGTAGGGCAGGTTCCGATAGGTTGTGCCTGTGCTGCTTGGGGGTGTGATGTTCAGCACAAGATGCAGATAGGCAGGAAGGAGGGGGGCGATTGTGACTTGTGGAGCTAAAACGGATTTGGGAAAGAAAAGAAAGAGGAGAAAGAAGCAGGAGCCAAAAACAAACGAGAAAGAAAAAAAAAAAGAATGCTAATGGAGTTTGTTGTTGGAGTGGAGAGACAAGAAACCAAGAAATGGGGGAAAAAAAAAAGAAGAAGAAGAAAAATAAATAAATAAAAATAAGGAAAAAAGTAAGAAAAGACCCCAGGTATCCCATCTGTGTGGCTGCAAAGACTGGGGTAGTGGCTCCCCAGCCATGCAGTATAGCCTGGCTAGGAGGGGCTCCCAAGCCATGAAAAGAAAAAGAAAACAAATAAACAAAACAACTACAACAAATAAAAGGAAATACCCCCAGGGATTCCACCAACGTGGCTGCACAGACTGGAGAAGTGGCTCCCAAGCTGGGTAGTATAGCCCAGCTAGAAGGGGCTTCCAAGCCGCAAAAAGAAAAACAGAACAAACAAAGCAAAAATGGCCCTGGGATCCCACCAGTGTGGTGGCACAGTCCAGGGAATCAGTTCCCCAGCCAAGTGGCACTTCACAGTCTTTCAAGCAGCAGCAAAGCTGGTACATGGAGCCAGGTATTTCAGAGAAAGGAGGCAGATGTGGTGAGAGGCAGGGAGGAAACCATAAGAAGTGGAAAAAAGCAACACTAGCAACAAAGAAATGGCACTGATGGTGCCAGCCAGTGTGGACAGGGAAATCCAAACTTCCTGGTACCTCCCAGCCAAGAGACTGTGGCCGGGTGGGGGGGGGGGGGGTGGGGGGGGAAGCAATGGAGGTGGGGGTTAATTGCTGATTACCAGGTGTTCTGTCTCCTGCTGGGAGCTCTGTGAAGCTGCTTTCCCATACTCCCTATCTCCTGATCTCTGATGTGGGTGGGGCAAATCCAAGTGGCATGGGCCCTACCCTTCCTGGCCAACTGAGTGACTGCAGCCAGCTAGGAAGCAGCAGAGGCCAAGCAGCAGGGGGGATAAAAATGGGGGATGGGAAAGTGTACATCACTGGTTGCTGGGTGCTCTGTCCCCTGCTGGGAGCTCTGTGAAGTTGCTTTCCCATACTCCCTGTCTGCCAGTCGCCTACAGAAGTCCAAGATGGTGAATCCGTGCTGCTGTAGCTGATAGTGGACTTCCACTCGTATCTCTCCTCATTCTGTTTTCTGTCAGTTTCTTATTCCATTTGGTGCTTGGCTGAGTTCTTTATCTCTTCATTTGATGCTTAGGGTTCCAGGATTGACGTTTGTCTCTTTTATTTAGTTTTTTGGGTCTTTGCTGTGGAAGGACAGTGTGGTGCTTCTGTCTATAGCACAATGCTGGTTCAGCCTCCACAACCCACTTGTGTTGTTGAGGATAAGAGGTTTTGAATACCATGGCAAAAAAAAAAAAAATTTTTTTTTTTGTCCTGGTCACCCTAAATTAGGTTTGGCTTTCTAATATTATCATTCTTTTGTTCAAAAGACTTTGCTAATATAATATTTATTCTAAAATTAGAGTCACACATATAGGTAAATATATACATACACTGGTAATGGGTAAATATGTATATTCACACCTATATGTATATATGTAAAAGACATTTACTGCAACACTGTAATTCCAAAAGAAGCTTAAAAGCATAATTTCAGTCAATAAGCAATTGTTAAATTATGATACGTCTCTGGAATACAATACTGTTAAACAGAAAGCTATTAAAGAATGAGGTAAATCTATACCAGATAATATGTTAAACGAAATAAGCAAAGTAGAGAATATACAGAGTGAGATCTCATTTGTGATTAAGAAAAAAAAGGAATATATTCTTATGCTTGTATTGCTCATAGCATATTTCTGGAAAAATATACAAGTAACTGTGGTTAATTCTGTGCAAAGAGACTGGGGAATTGGCATCTGAGAAGAGGAAATCATTTTTCAGTGTATACCTTTTCATACCACTTGAATGTTTTACCATGTGCTTATATGAATGACAGTAAACAAATCAATTTAAAAAAACAGAAACAGGTTTCTAAAAGTTTGCCATTGCTAGAAAGTACCTTTCAAAATACTCTGGAGAGTTTTAATGTACCTAAGTGCCTAACAGGATGTCAAGGAGGAGAAGGTAAAGGCTGTGGCTATGGCCCACATGCTACCTGCTTTCATCAAAGCTCCTCTTTTATCTGTTTTTATATTGTGATTACATATGTGATATTGCTTGAAGAAAGGGCCTCAATGCTTCAAATACTAGATTGAAAGCTACTAGTCTAAGGGATATCTGCTTCATCTTAATAACATAGACATTACTGTCCCATCCTTTTTTTTTAAATGGAAAATGTGGCCCCCTTGCATTCCTTCAAACTTTTCATTACCGTTTCACAGCTTGTCAGAGACCCTATTCTCCTGGTCACCCCCCTCTTTTATGCATCTTCCCTCTACTGAATTTTTCTCAGTTATCCACAATCTTTATAAACAAAACAAAAAATTCTCCTCTGACTACAGTCTTAGTTATCTAGTGCTGCTATAACAGAAGTAGCACAAGTGGATGGCTTTAACAAAGAGAAACTTATTTTCTCACAGTCCAGTAGGCTAGAAGTCCAAATTCAGGGCGTCAGCTCCTGGAAAAGGCTTTCTGTCTCTGTCAGCTCTGGAGGAAAAGTCCAGAGTCTTACTTGGTCTGGGATTATCTCAACACAGGAACCTCAGGTCCAAAGGACACACTCTGCTCCCAGTACTGCCTTCTTGGTGGTATGAGGTCCCCCTCTAGGCTCACTTCCCTTTCCTTTTTTTCTCTTGAAAGATAAAAAAGGTGGTGCAGGACACAATCCAGGGAAACTCCCTTTACATTGGATCAGGGATGACACCTAGTTAAGGGTGGTGTTATAAACCCACCCTAATCCTTTTTAACATAAAATTACAATCACAAAATGGAGGACAACCACACAATACTGGAAATCATGGCCCAGCCATAGTGATACACACATTTTTGAGGGGACATAATCCAATCCATGACAACCACGCACACCCATATAGCAAACTCATTTTTTTTCTACTCTCATTTTAACTAAGATTCCTAAAATCCTAAAATACAATTGTCTCCATGTATAGTCTCCACTTTTCTACCTTCCATTCACAATCTGGCTCTCTAAATTTATTTCTATAACATGCCATTAAAATGGCTTTAGTGCTAAAATCCCAGAGCCATAACAAGGCATGATATTTAAGCAAAAATCTAATTAAATGAGTGTGTGGCCCTGCCAGAAAGGAAGACTATGAAAAGAATACAGAGTTTAACCAGAAGATAAACAGAATTGTTGACAAAAGTTGGTGGCACTCTGGGCTATTGCATACACATTACCAGGTGAAAGAAATTAGGTAATGGTATCCTGAATTTGGGAGGCAGGTCATGAGACAATCCCATCTGTAAGATGTGGAATTGAAGCTCACTATATGCGAATGAGTAGGTGCATGTCCATCACCAAGTCATCTTAATTTCACTTTCACCATAAACATTAAATTGATCCACTTGTCTCCACCTCCATAGCTGCCACAATGATCTATGTCATCAACAGTTTTCCTCTAGAGCATGGATCAGCAAACTGTGGCCTGTAGGCAAGGTGCCTATTTTTGTAAATGAAGTGTTATTTGTTTATGTATTCTGTATGGTTGCCATCTGTGTTACAATGGCATTGTCTGTGCTATAACTCAGCTTTTGCAACAAACTATGAGGCCTACAAAGCCAAAAATATTTACTATATGACCCTTTAAAAAATTTTTGCCAACCTCTGCTCTATAGTATAGACCACTGCTAACATTCATAATTGATCTCATTTCTAAACTAGCCCTAGGACCCACATCGTACCTGCTAAACTCCATTCATCATAGAAAAATCTTTGTTAAAAATTCAAATCAGATAATGCCACTTCACTTCTTGTTGTTGTTAGGTGTCATCAAGTCGATTCCGACTCATAGAGACCCTATGTACAAAAGAAAGAAACACTGCCCAGTCCTGCACCATCCTCACAACTGTTCCTAAGCTTGAGCCCATCACTGCTGCCACTGCGTCAATTCATTTTATTGAGGGTCTTCCTCTCTTTTGCTGACCCCTATTTTACCAAGTATGATGTCCTTCTCCAAAGACGGGTCCTTCCTGATAACATGTCCAAAGCACATGAGATGAAGTCTCACCACTCTTGCTTCTAAGGAGCATTCTGGCTGTACTTCTTCCAAGAGAGATCTGTTTGTTCTTCTGGCGGTCCATGGTGGTATATTCAATATTTTTCACTAAAACCATAATTCAAAGGCATCAATTCTTCTTCAGTCTTCCTTTTTCACTGTCCAGCTTTTGCAAGCATATAAGCAGACTGAAAATGGCTTGGGTCAGGTGCACCTAAGCTCTCAAAGTGACATCCTTGCTTTTGAACACTTCAAAGGGGTCCTTTGCAGCAGATATATCGTTTAATCCCCTGACTGTTGCTTCCATGGGGATTGATTGTGGATCTGAATAAAATGAAATTCTTGACAACTTCAATATTTTCTGTTCATCATGATGCTGCTCATTGGTCCAGTTCTAAGCATTTTTGTTTTCTTTATATTAAGGTATGATCCATGCTGAAGGCTGTAGTCTTAATCTTCATCAGTAAGTGCTTCCAGTCCTCTTCACTTTCAGCAAGGAAGGTTGTGTCATCTGCACATCACAGACTGTCAATGAGTCTCCAATCCTGACATCAGGTTCTCCTTCATATAGTTCAGCTTCTCGAATTATTTGTTCAACATACACATTGAATAGGTATGGTGAAAGGATACAACCCTGACATATACCTTTCCTGATTTTAAACCACGCAGTAACCCCTCATTCTGTTCGAACTACTGCCTCTTGACCTATGTACACATTACCCATGAGCACAATTAAGTGTTCTGGAATTCCCATTTTTCACAATGTAATCTATAATTTGTTATGATCCACAAAGTTGGATGACTTTGCATAGTCAATAAAACACAAGTAAATATCTCTCTGGTATTCTCTGCTTTCAGCCAAGATCCAGCTGACATCGGCAATGATATCCCTCGTTCTATGTCCTCTTCTGAACCCGGCTTGAATTTCTAGCAATTTCCTGTCAATGTCTGCTGCAACTGCTTTTAGCTTATCTTCAACAATATTTTACTTACATATAATATTAACGATACTATTTCAATAACTTCCACATTCTGTTGGACCACATTTCTTTTGGAATGAGCACAAACATGGATCTCTTCCAGTTAGTTGGCCAGGTAGCTGCCTTCCAAATTTCTTAGCATAGACTACTGAGCACCTCCAGCACTACATCTCATTTGTTTTGTCAGTTCCTGGAGCCTTGTTTTTTGCCAATGCCTTCAGTAGGGTTTGAACTTCTTCCTTCAATACCATCGGTTCTTGATCATATACTACCTACTGAAGTGGCTGAACACTGACCAATTCTTTTGGTACAGTGGCTCTGTATATATATTCCTTCCATCTTCTTTTGATGCCTCCTGTGTCGTTCAATATTTTACCCATAGAATCCTTCAATACTGCAACTGAAGCTTGAATTTTTCTTCAGTTCTTTCAGCTTGGGAAATGCCGAGTGTGTTCTTCCCTTTTGGATTTCTAACGTCACGTCATTGCTCTTTTCGTTATAATACTTTGCTTGGTCTTCCTAAACCACCCTGTGATATCTTCTGTTCAGCTGTTTTCTTCATTATTTCTTCCATTTGCTTTAGCTGCTCTAAGTTCAATAGCAAGTTTCAGAGTCTCTCTGACATCCATTTTGGTCTTTTCTTTCTTTTAATTTTTATTGAGCTTCAAGTGAACGTTTACAAATCAAGTCAGTCTGTCATATATAAGTTTATATACACCTTACTCCATACTCCCACTTGCTCTCCCCCTAATGAGTCAGCCCTTCCAGTCTCTCCTTTCGTGACAATTTTGCCAGCTTCCAAACCTCTCTACCCTCCCATCCCCCCTCCAGACAGGAGATGCCAACACAGTCTCAAGTGTCCACCTGATACAAATAGCTCACTCTTCATCAGCATCTCTCTCCTACCCACTGTCCAGTCCCTTCCATGTCTGATGAGTTGTCTTTGGGAATGGTTCCTGTCCTGGGCCAACAGAAGGTTTGGGGACCATGACTGCCGGGATTCCTCTAGTCTCAGTCAGACCATTAAGTATGGTCTTTTTGTGAGAATTTGGGGTCTGCATCCCACTGATCTCCTACTCCCTCAGGGGTTCTCAGTTGTGCTCCCTGTCAGGGCAGTCATCGGTTGTGGCCGGGCACCAACTAGTTCTGTCTTTTTAATGACTTTTTGCTCTCTTCTTGTGTGATGTTCTTGATGTCATCCCACAACTCATCTGGGCTTCGGTTATTAGCGTTCACTGTGTCAAATCTCTTCTTGAGATGGTCTCTAAATTCAGGTGGGTATACTCAAGATCGTATTTTGGCTCTCATAGACTTGTTTTAATTTTCTTCAGCTTCAACTTGAACTTGCATACGAGCAATTAAAGGTGTTCCGCAGCTGCCATTGCCTCTTTCCACAGATGTAGTCAGCTTGCTTCCTGTGTATTCCATCCAGCAAGAACCACATGTACAGCTGCCACTTACGTTGTTGAAAAAAGGTATTTGCAATGAATAAGTCACTGGTCATGCAAAATTCTATCTTGCGATCTCTGGTGTGGTTTCTATCACCAAGGCCATAATCAGTCCATTTCAGCTCACTACTGCCTAGGATGTTGATCTTCATGAGTTCCATTTTATTTTTTACAATTTTCCTAGATTCATACACTGTACCCTCCACATTCTAATTATTAATGGATGTTTACAGCTGTTTATTCTCATTTTGAGTCATGCCACATCAGCAAATGAAGGTCCCAAGAGCTTGACTCCATCCACGTCATTGAAGTCAACTCTACATTGAGGAGGTACCTCTTCCCCAGACATATCTGGAGCGCCTTGCAACCTGAGGGGCTCATCTTCTGACACTATATCAGGCAATGTTTTACTGCTAATCATAAGGCTTTCACTGACCAATTTTTTTTAGCAGTAGATCGCCAGTTTCTTCTTCCTAGTCGGTCTTAGTCTGGAAGCTTTGCTGAAACCTGTCCACCATGAGCGACCCTGCTGATTCGTGAAATACTGGTGGCATAGCTTCTAGCATGACAGCAACACACAAGCCACTATAGTACAACAAACTGACAGACAAGAGGTGGCTTTGCTTCTTAAAATCCTTAAATAACATTGCAGTTACATTTAAGATAACATAACAGCATAACTGACAGGCTCTATAATGTCCCTCTTTGGTTTTGTACATAGCATGTGCTCTTTTAGTAGCTTAATATTTTTGACAGATTGAGCTGAACGTTAACACATAAAGGAAGACTATACAATTGTTTTTCTTGGCATTCTTATCAATAAGCTTTAAGAGAATTAATTGGGGAAAAAACTAGTTTTAAGGAAGATATTTGAATGCTGATCCTATAATTTACCACTTTGAATTTTTGTCTATATGTATGTCAATAATCTGGAAAGAATTAAAAACACATTCACCAAATTTTCAGTGAAATAATATTATCAAAACTGTTTAATTCCATGGTGGGCAAAATTAAGATAATGAACTAGATATATTACAAAACCTAACCATGGTTTAACCATGATCAGTTGAAAGATGTACACAGAAGAACCAAAAGAACCACAAATATAAGACTAGGAAAATCACTAAACAGAAATACAGTTTAAAAAAAAAAAAAAAAAAAAGAGTAATCAGAATAGATCAGAAGTAAATCAACAATTCAACATCCTTGCAGAGCAATTACAGAATGTTTACCAAATATATTACTTTTATTCACTGTCTGCAACTTTTACTAAAACCAATACCATTATTTATTGACAGCCTAGTATTTATAATAGACACTTTGCAAACATTTTCACTTCATTATTTTAGTTTTGCCAAGTAAACTCCAAGCATATTATTAGTATTAGCAGTAATAATAGTAATTTCCACAGATGAGGAAACATGCACATGGAAAAATTAAGTAACTTGCCATAGTCAAAGGGTATTAAGTGTCAGTGACAAAAGTCTGGACCCACTCTGTATAATACATCATTTTATTATACTCTATATTAATTAGAGTAATATTAAAACATCATCTTATGCTTTCGGTATGATGTTTTTAAACATTTTAAACAAATAAGGGAAGAAGCCAATCAGCACTGTAAACAATCAAAAATGTAACAGAAAATAAGTTTTATAAGAGAAAATGGAAAAAAAAGCTTTTCAGACTAAAAATAAGAAGACTGAAGAATGACAGTTGTGATCTTAGGAACCTGAGGTTTTACAAAGCATCTAAAAGGCAGTCTCTCATTAAGTCTTTTCTTACTTCCTTCTAAAATATCTAGAGAACACCAAGAAAAGAAAACTTAGCAACAACATAAAGCACCAAGAGGGCTGAAAATCCATTGAAATCTGAGAATTTGTATAACCCAGCAAATAGGGGTTGTTAAATAAACTGAAATATTTATTCAAATGAATGCCACAAAACCATTAAAAAATCTTATTTTCTAATACTATTTAACACAAAGACACATTCATGGATTAACGTTAAGTGAAAAGCCAGGCGATATAACAAATAAGTTTGATCTAATTTTGTAAAGGAAAAATATTTAAACGTGTATTTAAAAAAAAAAAGTCTCAAAGGAAATATACCAAAACGTTAAAATGATTATCTCAGAGTAAAAAGTAATTTTTCCTTCTTTTTATGTTTCAGACTTCTCCAATACTCTACAATGAAAGTTACTACACAAAAATTAAACACACTCTTCCTCTATTTCTTTTTTTAAAAGAATAATCTTAAAATTTGAATTTGGCGTAAGAAGAATTCCTGATACAAGGTGATCAACAACATAATGTTCTTGAGAATATTCAGGAAAACGACTTATAATCAATTTTTCCTGGATGATTCAAAAGAGATAGATTAGTCACAGACTCTGCAGCTATATTTTCAGTCATCATTAACCAAAGTAATCACAAAATTACAAAGGAAGCTTAAAAAGAATAATTTTTCATTAAACAAGCATGTGCATTTTCAGAACCACTGTATCAGTATTATTGGCTTAGGATATCTAGCTGTTCAATAACCAGAAGGTAAGATTCTGGATCAAATTAGATTATAAAACCAATTTCCTCTGGGCAGCATACACTATTTCCCTAATAATAAATGAATAGCTGACTATACAATGGACAGATTCTTATTTCTTGATCCCCAGTTTACAACAAAATGAGTCGCTCATTATTGAACAAGTAATTATGAACACTTGAAAAACAAGAAGTCTTAGCAATGAAACTGGAGATATGAAGAAAAACCAGGAGGGGGAGCCAAGATGGCGGAATTGACAGACGCTTCCATTGAGCCCTCTTTACAACAAGTGAAAAGAGTATATTTGAGACAAGCTGGGGGCCCTGAGCATTAACGGTAAGCTTAGACAACTAACTGACGGGCAAGGGCAGGAGGAGGCCGTTCAGAAGTGGAGAGGAGTTACCGGCCCTGAATCGTGGGGAGACTTCAGGCTCCATTCCCGGAGCGGCGGTGGCGGGCTGGTCCTAGTCTTCGGCTGCAGTTTCCTCAGGGAGAAGCAGCCAGCCACACAGCCTACTCACACCTCTGGAACCTGAGGAGAATGGCGCTCTCAGCAAAAGCTAAGTACTTCCGTGTATTTTACAGCACCCCCACCCCACCCCCACGCTGGCTTTAGCGGCAGAATCCCTGGGTCTGAGATAGACCCTGTTGAGCACCTAGAGCAATCCTCCCGGCCTTGGGGAAGGAAAAAATTTCTAACTGGGGGAAAAAGATAATTTGCTAGCTCTGTTAACCAGGGGAGTTCAGGACAGAAGTAGCTCCTGTCTAGACATAAACCGTCTGTGGACCTTGAGCACCTTTCCCTTCTGCATGGACCTGTGTGGGCCTATTTCAGGAGAACAGGCCCTTGTTGGCAAACTCCAACCATTTTAGCTGTGCGGTGGAGAGGTGGGTGTTTGACGTTTGACGTTGCTTTGTCTATTCAACAAGGTCCTCACCTGCCCACATCAGGGACCTAAGGACTGGTAGCTCCACTCAGGTCACCCAGCCACCCGCGACGGGTACAAAGATAACTGGTACCTCCCAGTCCTTAAAACCAAAAATACTGGGTGCCCATGGTCCCTCTGCAGAACCCACCCACCAGCACATTCTAGGGAATAGAGGCGCGTTTTCCTCAGAGACATGTGGGGGTCGGTTCTCAGCCCCCTGCCTTGTTCAGAGCGTAACCCCCTGCTGCAATTAGATACCGGTATATACGCCAATCACCCCTGCCCCTCTAAGGCTGTAGGACACAGCCTGTACCACACACTTGATATCAGCTACCTGGACACCTGAGCTGAATTCATACAAGAAAAGTGAATGGATTCATAGACTGATATACCTGATAACAGCTCTAGCCATCTAGGGACAGGATGTCAGAGCTCCAAAGGTGAAAATAATTAAGCTAGCTCACTCAAGCAACTGGTATGGGAATGTCAAAACAAAACAATGCAAGAAGCTAGGATACAGCAAGTAAACATAAAATAAACTAATACAATAACTTATAGATGGCTCAGAGACAACAGTCAATATCAAGTCACAGAGAGAAACAGACCCTGATCACCTCAACAGGCTCTCAAAACAAAGAATCCAGGGATCTTCTAGATGAAAGTGCATTTCTGGAATTACCAGATGCAGAATACAAAAGTTTAATACACAGAACACATCAACACATCAGGAAGGAAACGAGGCGATACACAGAACAAGCCAAGGAACACAGATAAAGCAAATGAAGACATTAGAAAGATTATTCAGGAACATAATGAAAAGTTTAATAAGTTGGAAAAATCCACAAACAGGCAGCGTTCAGAAATTCAAAAGATTAACAATAAATAAGAATTAGATAACTCAACAGAAAGTCAGAGGAGCAGAGTTGAGCAAGTAGAAGCTAGAATTTCTGAATTCGAAGATAAATCACTTGGCACTAATATATTTGAAGAAAAATCTGATAAAAGAATTTAAAAAAAAATGAAGAAAACTTAAGAATCATGTGGTACTCTATCAAGAGAAATAACCTACAAGTGATTGGAGTACCAGAACAGGGAGGGATAACAGAAAATACAGAGAAAATTGTTGAAGATTTGTTGGCAGAAAACGTACCTGATATCGTGAAAGATGAGAAAATATCTATCCAAGATGCTCATCGAACTCCACGTAAGGTAGATCTTAGAAGTCAGACAAATAGACTTATTATAATCAAACTTGCCAAAACCAAAGATAAAGAGACAATTATAAGAGCAGCAAGGGATAAACGAAAATAATAAGCTCGGACTACTCAACAGAAACCATGCAGGCAAGAAGGAAATGGGATGACACATTTAAAAAACTGAAGGAAAAAAATTGCCTGCCAAGAATCATATATCCATCAAAACTGTCTCTTAAATGTGAAGGTGAAATTAAGAAATTTCCAGATAACACAAGTTGAGGGAATTCATAAAAACCAAACCAAAACTACAAGAAATACTAAAGGGAGTTATTTTGTTAGAAAATCAACAGCAACAGGTATCAATCTAAGACTAGAACACTGGGCAGAGCAATCAGAAGTCAACCCAGACAGGGAAATCCAAAAAAACAAAGCAAAATTATTAAAAAAAAAAAAAAAAAGCCCAAAACAGCGTAACAGCGATGCTATTATATAAAAGAAGACAACATTAAAATAATAAAGACGGACTAAGAAACGTAATCATACACCTTCCATATGGAGATACAAAGATATGGCGATACAAAGAAATAAAGGTTAGTTTAAAATTTAGAAAAATAGGAGTAAATAATAAGGTAACCACAAAGGAGAAAAACCATCCTGCTCATCAAAATAAATCCAAGGGAAAAATACAGACTCAGCAGAAAGACAATCAATGACGATGAATAAGAGCAAAGGACAATATGTAAAGAAAATCTACTCAGCACAAAAAATCAAGTGGTAAAAAGAAACTGTCAACAACACACAAAAACAGACATCAAAATGATAGCACTAAATTCAAACCTATCCATAATTACCCTGAATGTAAATGGACTAAATGCACCAATAAAGAGACAAAGAGTGGCAGAATGGATTAAAAAACAAGATCCGACTAAATGCTGCCTACAAGAGACACATCTTAGACTTAGAGACAAAGACAAACTAAAACTCAAAGGATGAAAAAAAATATATCAAGCAAACAACAATCAAAAAAGAGCAGCAGTTGCAATATTAATTTCTGACAAAAGAGACTTTAAAGTTAAATCCATCATAAAGGATAAGGAAGGACACTAAATAATGATTAAAGGGACAATACACCAAGAAGATATAACCATATTAAATATTTATGCACCCAATGACAGGGCTGCAAGATACATAAAACAAACTCTATCAGCATTGAAAAGTGAGATAGACAGCTCCACAATCATAGTAGGAGACTTCAACGCACCACTTTTGATGAAGGACAGGACATCCAGAAAGAAGCTCAATAAAGACACGGAAGATCTAAATGCCACAATCAACCAACTTGAACTCATAGACATATACAGAATACTCTCCCAAACAGCAACCAAGTATACTTTCTTTTCTAGTGTACACGGAACTTTCTCTAGAATAGACCACATATTAGGTCATAAAGTAAGCCTTAGCAGAATCCAAAACACTGAAATATTACAAAGCATCTTCCTAGACCATAAGGCCATAAAAGTGGAAATCAATACCATGAAAAGCAGGGAAAAGAAATCAAACACTTGGAAACTGAACAATACCCTGCTCAAAAAAGACTGGATTATAGAAGACATTAACGATAGAATAAAGAAATTTAGAGAATCAAATGAGAATGAAAATATTTCCTATCGGAACCTTTGGGACACAGCAAAAGCAGTCCTCAGAGGCCAATTTATATCAATAAATGCACACATCCAAAAAGAAGGGCCAAAGTCAAAGAATTATCCCTACAACTTGAACAAATAGAAAGAGAGCAACAAAAGAGGACCACAGGCACCAGAAGAAAACAAATAATAAAAATTAGAGCTGAACTAAATGAAATAGAAAATGGAAAAACAATTGAAAGAATTAATAAGACCAAAAGCTGGTTTTTTGACAAAATCAACAAAATTGATAAACCATTGGCCAAACTGACAAAAGAAAAACAGGAGGGGAGGCAAATAACTCAAATAAGAAATGAAATGTGCGGTCTTACAACAGACCCAACTGAAATTAAAAGAATCATATCAGATTACTATGAAAAACTATACTCAAACAAACTCGAAAACCCAGAAGAAATCGATGAATTCCTAGAAAGACACTACCTACCTAAACTAACACAAACAGACCCATAACAAAAGAAGAGATTGAAAAGGTAATCAAAAAACTCCCAACAAAAAAAAGCCCTGGTCTGGACGGCTTCACTGTAGACTTCTACCAAACTTTCAGAGAAGAGTTAACACCACTACTACTAAAGGTATTTCAGAGCATAGAGAAGGACGGAATACTACCAAACTCATTCTATGAAGCCACCATATCCCTGATACCAAAAGCAGGTAAAGACACCACAAGAAAAGAAAATTATAGACCTATATCCCTCATGAATATAGATGCAAAAGTCCTCAACAAAATTCTAGCCAACAGAATTCAACAACATATCGAAAAAATAATTTCACCATAACCAAGTGGGATTCATGCCAGGTATGCAGGGATGGTTCAACCTTAGAAAAACAATTAATGTAATCCACCACATAAATAAAACAAAAGAATCCCACGATTGTATCAATTGATGCAGAAAAGGCATTTGACAAAGTTCAACACTCATTCATGCTAAAAACTCTCAGCAAAATAGGAATAGAAGGAAAATTCGTCAGCATAATAAAGAGCATTTATACAAAGCCAACAGCCAACATCACCCTAAATGGAGAGAGCCTGAAAACATTCCCACTGAGATCAGGAACCAGACAAAGATGGCCTTTATCACCACTCTTATTCAACGTTGTGCTGGAAGTCCTAGCCAGAGCAATTAGGCTAGGTAAAGAAATAAAGGGCATCCAGATTGGCAAGGAAGAAGTCAAAGTATCTCTATTTGCAGATGCCATGATCTTATACACAGAAAACCCTAAAGAATCCTCCAGAAAACTACTGAAACTAATAGAAGAGTTCAACAGAGTATCAGGATACAAGATAAACATACAAAAATCAGTTGGATTTCTTTACACCAACAAAAAGAACATTGAAGAGGAAATCACCAAATCAATGCCATTTATAGTAGCCCCCAAGAAAACAAAAAGCTGAAAGAATAAATCTTACCAGAGATGTAAAAGACTTATATAAAGAAAACTACAGTACACTTCTGCAAGAAACCAAAAGAGACTTACATAAGTGGAAGAACATACCTTGCTCGTGGATAGTAAGACTTAACATTATAAAAATGTCTATTCTACCAAAAGCGATTTATACATTTAATGCAATTCCGATCCAAATCCCAACGACATTCTTTAATGAGATGGAGAAACAAATCACCAACTTCATATGGAAGGGAAAGAGGCCCCAGATAAATAAGGCATTACTGAAAAAGAATAACATAGTGGGAGGCCTTCCTGTACCTGATTTTAGAACCTATTATACTGCCACAGTAGTCAAAAACAGCCTGGTACTGGTACAACGACAGATACATGGACCAACTGAACAGAATTGAGAATCCAGACATAAATCTAAGTTGATGTTTGACAAAGTCCTCAAACCAGTTAAATGGGGGACAGACAGTCTCTTTAACAAATGGTGCTGGCATAATTGGATATCCCTCTGCAAAAAAATGAAACAAGACCCATACCTCACTCCATGCACAAAAACTAACTCAAAATGGATCAAAGACCTAAATATAAAATCTAAAACAATAAAGATCATGGAAGAAAAAATAGGGACAAAGTTAGGAGCCCTAATACATGGCATAAACAGTATATAAAAGATTATAAAGAATGTAGAAGAAAAACTAGATAACTGGGAGCTCCTAAAAATCAAACGCCTATGCTCATCCAAAGACTTCACCAAAAAGTAAAAAGACTACCTACAGATTGGGAAAAAGTTTTTAGCTATGACATTTCTGATTAGCGCCTGATCTCTAAAATCTACATGATACTGTAAAAACTCAACTGCAAAAAAGACAAATAGCCCAATTAAAAAATGGGCAAAAGATATGAATAGACACTTCACTAAAGAAGACATTCAGGTAGCTAACAGATATGAGGACATGCTCTCGATCATTAGCCATTAGAGAAATGCAGATCAAAACTACAATGAGATTTCATCTCACTCCAACAAGGATGCCATGAATCCAAAAAACACAAAATAATAAATGTTGGAGAGGCTGTGGAGAGATTGGAACACTTATACACTGTTAGTGGGAGTGTAAAATGGTGCAACCACTTTGGAAATTGATTTGGCGCTTCCTTAAAAAGCTAGAAATAGAACTACCATATGATCCAACAATCCCACGTCTTAGAATATATCCTAGAGAAATAAGAGCCTTTACAAATGAACAGATATATGCACACCCATGTTTACTGCAGCACTGTTTACAACAGCAAAAAGATGGAAACAAACAAGGTGCCCATCAACAGATGAATGGATAAATAAATTATGGTATATTCACACAATGGAATACTTCGCATTGATAAAGAACAGTGAGGAATCTGTGAAACATTTCATAACATGGAGGAACCTGGAAGGCATTATGCTGAGTGAAATTAGTCAGTTGCAAAAGGACAAATATTGTATAAGACCAGTATTATAAGAACTTGAGAAAGAGTTTAAACTGAGAAGAAAAAATTCTTTCGTGGTTACAAGAGGGGGAGCGAGGGAGGGAGGGAGGGAGGGAGAGGGGTGTTCACTAATTAGATAGTAGATAAGGACTACTTTAGGTGAAGGGAAAGACAGCACACAATACAGGGGAGGTCAGCACAATTGGACTAAACCAAAAGCAAAGAAGTTTCCTGAATAAACTGAACGCTTTGAAGGCCAGTGTAGCAACGGCAGGGGTCTGGGGACCATGGTTTCAGGGAACACCTAGGTTAATTGGCATAATAAAATCTATTAAGAAAACATTCTGCATCCCACTTTGAAGACTGGCATCTGGGGTCTTAAACACTACCAAGCGGACATCTAAGATGCATCAATTGGTCTCAACCCACCTGGATGAAAGAAGAATGAAGAACACCAAGGACACAAGGTAATTACAAGCCCAAGAGACAGAAAGGGCCGCATTAACCAGAGTCTACATCATCCTGAGACCAGAAGAACTAGATGGTGCCTGGCTACAACCGATGACTGCCCTGACAGTGAACACAACAGAGAACCCCTGAGGGAGCAGGAGAGCAGTGGGATGCAGACCCCAAATTCTCATAAGACCAGACTTAATGGTCTGACTGAAACTAGAAGGACCCTGGTGGTCATGGCCCCCAGACCTTCTGTTGGCCCAGGACAGGAGCCATTCCCAAAGCCAACTCTTCAGACATGGATTGGACTGGAGAATGGGTAGGAGAGGGATGCTGGTGAGGAGTGAGCTTCTTGGATCAGGTGGACACTTGAGACTATGTTGGCGTCTCCTGCCTGGAGGGGAGATGAGAGGGTGGAAGGGGTTAGAAGCTGGGGAAATGGACATAAAAAGAGAGAGTGGAGGGAGACAGTGGGCTGTCTCATTAGGGGGAGAGTAATTGGGAGTTTGTAGCAAGGTGTATACGTGTTTTTGTGTGAGAGACTGACTTGATTTGTAAACTTTCACTTAAAGCACAATAAAAATTATAAAAAAAAATAGAAATTTTAGAATTGGGGGAAAAAAGTTAAAGGTTTATCTGCAATTGTTGGACTTCCATTTGTGGAATAAAGAATATGCTATGGTATATTCTTTATTGCTATGGTATAGGGTTGCTATGAGTTAGAATCAACTTGACAGTACTGGGTTTGGTTTTTGTTTTCTGTGTGGTGTTGTTCATACATTGAAGGATTAGAGAAAGTCTCCAGACAAGGTCCTCGTGAATGGTAAAGCTCTACTATGCTGAATATCAAGTATTATGTTAGTTCTTTAACAAAGGAAATGAAATATGAAAATCTTTGATCTCTGTCAGCATATCTGAATAACCATTCTGTGCCAGGCACTACTGATTGAAGTGAAACAGAATTTTTTTTTTTTTGCAGCACAGGTGATTAAGATGTGATATTTCAGGGAATTCTCTACTGCTCAAAATACGCTTCATTCAAGAGTTACTTATTGAACATGTCATACATATCAGGCATTGTGCTACATGCTGGTGATATAATATGTGAAAATAAATAAATAAAATGGGGAAAAGAACTCATTGGATGGTCTCAACAGCAGAATGAAGATGACAGGAAGAAAAGTCAGTGAATTTGAAGATAAATCAGCAGAAATTATTCAACCTAACCAACAGAGAAAATGAACATTGTATAAAAATTAACAAAGTTTCAGGGATGTATGGGGCAATAACAAAAGCTCTAACCTTTGCGTAATTGGAGTTTTAGAAGGAGAGAAGAAAGCGTGTAGTGCTAAAAAATTATTTGAAAAATAATGGATGAAAACTTCCCATTTTTGGTGAAAAACATAAACTTACAGATTCCAGAAGTTGAGCAGACCCTAAACTGGGTAAACTCAAAGAAAAATTAAGTTCTAGATAGAAACGGACAATTTTCAACAAAATATACTGCTTTCACCAAGTGAATTCAAGTTTTTAAAATTACCTCAATATTCGTAATATTATAAGCAAAAATAAAAAAACTCAAAAAACAAAAACAACTGACATTAAAATAAAGATCATCCATACTTACAAAAAAGTTTATCTTTATTAGCCTAAGAATAACTTGTTTCGAAGGACGGAAATAGCCTAGCTAAATAGTCTATTAAATTCTGCTTTTAACAGTATTCCTCCAAAGAAAAATGATAAGTGGTCATATTTTAGATTTTATAATTCAACAAAACAGCTGAAAATAGCTGTCAGTATTTTATTCTTTAGCCACAGGAAAATTTTTATCTTAAAGTTTTTCATGTGTTATCACAACAATCTTTAAATATCAGACGATAGCACAATTATACTGACCTAAACCTGAAGGTGGAAACCCTGGTGGCGTAGTGGTTAAGTGCTACAGATGCTAACCAAAGGGTCGGCAGTTCTAATCCACCAGGCGCTCCTTGGAAACTCTACGGGGCAGTTCTACTCTGTCCTATAGGGTCGCTATGAGTCAGAATCGACTCGACGGCACTGGGTTTGGTTTTTGGTTTTTTAAACCTGAAGGAGTCACATTTAAACTCAATGCTTTAGAATATTATAAAATTTAAAAAATAATTATTATAGACAAGTAAGCTTAGCTTCTATTAGCCTGGATTTTAGTTTCCAGATTTTTTTTTATTAGTTCTAAAACTGACTCAAAAATTTTAAAAAGTTAGGAAGTTATTTCTATGTCTAAGAAAACATTTCAAACCCTGCCATACATACAGAATTTATTTTCTATTTGTTAAAATATGAATGAAGATGTCAATTTGACTGAAATTCCATTTAACATGCTTTTATAGCAGGAGAAAAGTAGTAATCTCCCATTCTTTGTTAATAATCCTTACATCTACAAGTTGCTTGCCGTAATTCCTCTTAGAAAATATAAAAATCCATGCTGTTTCTTTTGTTTTAAAACTATTTGTACACTGAATATTGGTGATGCTGATAAAAATGAACTGTTCAATCTGTATTATTTAAAATCCTATTTGTAAATTTTCCTTGATAAAAAGACAAAATTCTTTTTATTCAATACATTAAGAACAATCTAATGTCACTAAGTTTACATTATTTGTGATTCGTTCAAAATGAATAAAGTGTTTTATTTACCTTACATTGCAGGCCCATTTAAAAGCTGATCCATTCAGTGGAAATTCCTTATGAACTGTTCCTATAGTACTCAACACTGCTAATTTAATTCTCGTTGCACTGATGAGGGGCAGCAGGCAATAGTAATAGAACAACATATCTTAAATCAAGAAAATTTGATTTAACTTTGCCAACTCCAGAAAAATCGCTTCAACTACCTGAGCCTTTCTTCATCTGTAAAAGAGGTTTTGCGTAAATCATAGGTAACGACTAACATTATACTTCTAAAATGTTATTTTTACACAAAAGGTACAAAATATTTATACTGCACTATGGGATTTCAAAATAATTAATAATGATTTTGTGTTACAATAAAAATTGATTCATACATAGGAAAGGATCAGAGGGAAGTATGCCAAAATGCTGATAGAAGTTACCTTGGTTGGTGGGGTTGTGGTAATTTTTTTTCCCATTTTATCCTTGTCTATACTTCTCTAATATTCTACAATACTTTGATAAGTATAGGACAAGTTGAGAAAAATGATGACCGATAATTTTTAAATACAGTTAGTAAGGTGGTTGTTGAGAGAGTGAGAAAATAAATTTAAGGGGAAAATAGCTCTAGAGAAAACTAATAGCACATGTGTTGTTCAGAGAAATTTTTAGAAAGGAGGAAGGCAGGAAGGAAATTTAGTGGTAGACATGAGGTCAGTAAAATTTTCTTCTTTTTTTGGAATAAAAGGAATCTAAAGCTTCCTCTATGGTAAACATTTTTTTCTCATCCTTCAGATCTCAGCTTAATTGTCTCTTCCTCATAGAAGCCTTCCCCTCAAACCTGGCAATAGTTAGGTGCTCTTATTATTTGTATGCTTTCTTAGTGAAAACCCGTTGCTGTCAAGTCAATTCTGACTCATATCGACCCATCAGATAGAACTGTACTTCATAGGGTTGTCAATAGCTAATTTTTCAGAAGTAGATCAACAGGCCTTTCTTCTAAAGTATCTCTGGGTGGACTCGAACCTCCAACCTTTCAGCAGCTAGCAGCTGAGTGTGTTAATTGTTTGTACCACCCAGGGACTCTTATGCTTTCTTAGTAGCCAGTACTTTTTCTTTCATAGCTAAGCAAATAAAAAAAAATAGGAGTTAAGTAATTAATACGTGGTTCAGTGTCTGTCTCCCCGCCAGACTGCATGTTGCATCAGGGCAGGAACTATGCACTGTATCTTAATTCTTACCTATAGGCAGATATAAACCCAGTGCCGTCGAGTTGATTCCAACTCATAGCGACCCTATAGGACAAAGTAGAACTGCCCCATAGAGTTTCCAAGGAGCGCCTGGCGGATTCAAACTGCTGACCCTTTGGTTAGCAGCCGTAGCACTTAACCACTACGCCACCAGGATTTCCAAGGGTAGATATATCACTAAATATTTGTTGTAGGAATGTGTGAAGACCAAAATATTAAAAATGAAAGTGACAGATTATAGAGCTGCCAAGAGGAAATGAATTATAATAGGAAGTATAAAGAAGTATGCCTCAAAAACTTAAGAATAGGTACTGTGGAGAAATCATAGGAAAACAACTGAAACCTAAAGAAATTACGTTGTGGAAGCTTAAAGAGTTCAGCTGCTGTTAAAAAAAAACATTTTTTTTTTTTACACAACTGGAAATTGGGGGCGGGGGGGGAACTGACATCAACTGGCCAAATTCAAGCTATTTTCCAAAGCCAAAATTTTTATCAGAAAATTTTATTTGCAAGGAGGGTTACACCTGAACTGAAGTTTGAGTTTTATTATTGCTGGTTCAAAGCAAAGGATTTTGTAAATATCTTTTAACCCTGTATTCCCAAAAAGAATTTCATAGATAGTGTTTGTCATGGTAGATTTTTCCCTCATATCTACATATTTAATAAATATGAACAGTAATATAAACAAATAAATAACCTGGACTAAGTCCCTTCTAACCTTGAGATTCCATGACTCTTATTAAGTATATGGGTCAAAAAAATAGTTTGCTGATAATGGTAAAAATGTTTTATTTTTATTTCTATTGCTTCCCTTTTTCTTCTTTATCTTCACTTCCTTTAAAACAATGCTTTCTATTCTTTGTATTTATTTTTTGGAAATAATTTACTTTAAGTATATAAAAATTTATAGGGCTAATAAATTACCTAATCTCCCATTTCCACGTGTTGCTATTAACAGGCATATGAATCAAGAAATACATTTTACATATTGAACATCAAAGCAAAGCACTCTCAAAACCTGAAGGATAGTTTCTGTACTAAGCAATAACTCCTCTTAGATGGACCCATTTTCTACAATCTTTCTAAAATACATACTGATAAATCCCTGGGAATTCCACAGATTGGGATGCATATACATTCATCCTTCAAAAGAAAGTTGAAAGAAAAAGTTGCCGCAAGTAACCCAGTTTTCTTTGACAAGCTGTCAGGGAACAAAAAAAGAGGAAGTGGGAATCTATAGATTAAAGAGATTGAAGAGACATGACAAACAAATGCAATGTTTAAGAGCTAAATATAAATTTTGATCCAAGAAGAAATACTTTAAAAGATTAATGGTACAGAAGTAAAAGACAATGAGAAATTTGGAAATTCTGATAAAATTTTAAGGAAAAATGATTACGCATTAAAGATTCTTTCTCTGCTTCTTATATACAAATATGATTTATTCATTTAATAAGTATTATTATGCATCTAGAGCCCTGGTGGCACAGAGGTTAAGAGACTGGCTGCTAACCAAAGGCTAGCAGTTCAAATCCACCAGCCACTCCTTGGTAACCCTATAGGGCATTTCTATTTTGTTCTATAGGGTCGCTATGAGTCAGAATCAAGTCAAGTGCAATGGGTTTGGTTGGATTTTTATTTTTTATAAACTCATACACCTAGTTGTTAAAATATAAAAATGAATAAGTCAGTCTTTTCCCTTATAAAAGTCCATTATTTAATAATTTTCTTTGAAAAAAAATTTTTTTTTCCATTCTCACTATACAGAAAAAAAGAAAAATCTTGTTGCCGTAGAGTCAATTCTGACTCATAGTGACCCTATAGCGACTCTATAGGACAGAGCAGAACTGCACCACAGAGTTTCCAAGGAGCGGCTGGTAGATTTGAACTGCCGACCTTTTGGTTAGCAGCCATAGCACTTAACCACTACACCACCAGGGTTTCCAATTCTCATTATAATTCAACCCAAATCTGGATTACAGCAAAAATTTTAATTTTCTGGTAGATAAAGATACATGTACTCACTTTACTAAGTTAAAAAATACAAAAGAAAACATACCTGCTCACACATCACATACACTGTCTTAAGTTTTGAACCTGTGTTGGGCACCAGGGCGTATCTCTTTGTTATTGTTTTCCCTTAACTATGAGATAACTGAAGAGTTTTGACCAATCTCTCCCTGTCTTTAGGATCAGATGAGGGACAAGGTGGTAGGAAAGAAGAGCTGGGGAGAAGTGGGGGCAAGAGAGAGAGAAAAAGAAAGACAAAAACTTTTTAAGAGATACTTAGTAATAGACTTACTAAAAAGAAAAAACCTCTGCCTTGACATAATTTTTAAATGATGACAGTTTTCAAGAAAGTAAAGTTTCACCTTCCACGCCCATCCAGGAAGGAGGAAGGCTCGTGTTCCATTGTGCTTTCCCCGTGTTTCACCCAGGCTTCCTCTACACAGACCATCTAATTCAGCAGACAGGACTTCTTGCTGTTGAGTGAATTCTTGTCCACTGCTCCTGATAACTTAACAGTGGGTCAAATGACAACACCTTTGTGGTCAAAACCTATCTGAACCAGGCATGACCAAGGAGACAATGGTTGGCCAAAAATCTATGCTCTATGTCAGCTACTTCTAAAAGACGCAACGATCTGATCAGATTTTCTCTGACACAGACATTTTAACTAATAGACACAGGTTGAGCTGAGGTATCATAAAGGCTGTGGGCCTAAGCATATACGAGCTAAAACTAAAGCTAAAGAAAAACAAGCCGGAAAAAATAATGGAAGAGCTGAAGTAGAGAGAAGCTGAGTGGCTCTGAGAAAAAGAGGATGACAGTATGGCCATTCTAGGTTCTTTTCTTAGACTCGTCTTGTTGCTTTTCCTATATTCACTGATGCTTCGCTGTAGCCTTTCAAATATCTCTCCTTTTCCTTAAGTTTTAATGGGTTACTGTCTTTATTATCTGCTGCTGCTATAACAGAAATACCACAAAGTGGATGGCTTTATCAAACAGAAATCTATTTTCTCACAGTTTAGGAGGCTGGAAGTCTGAATTCAGGGGACCAGCTCCCAGGGAAGGCTTTCTCTCTCTGTCAGTTCTGGGGAAAGGTCTTTATCATCAATCTTACCCTGGTCTAGGAGCTTCTCAGCACAGGGACCTGGGTACAAAGGACGTGCTCCCCTCCTGGTTCTTCTTCTTGGTGGCATGAGATCCCCTTGCATTTGGGCGTGCTGCTCTGGCCTATTTATCAAGTGACTTGAAAGGCTGCTAGATTTCAGTTAGTCTCAGGCCAAGACACAGCTCTGCAACAGGTTCAGGCTGCCAAGCAAGTGACTCTGCCACCTGGGCCATATGATCTAGCTGATCCAATGGTGCTGTTTCTCCCATAGCCAAGATTCACAGGTCAAGGAATCAAAGGGTGGAAATGGGAATGGCACCACTTGCTATTACCCCTAGTGACCCACTTTCAAGATTTTTGCCTCTTGTTCCTGTGACCCTACACTCTGCAGGTCTAGAGGTCATAGTTTCAAAGGAAGGAATGCTCCCACCTGGAGACCCATCATTGATTTCACTGAACTGGTAGTTAAGAAAGCCACCTGGCCATTTTGGGCTCCTTATGCCTCTGATCAACAGGCAGAAAAGGAAGTTACCGTATTTGCTGGTGTGATTGGTCCTGATTGCCAGGAGGAAATCAGACTTATATTACATAACGAAGGTAAAGAAGAGTATATCTGGAATGCAGGAGATCCCTTATGGCATCTTACGACTACCATGTCCAGTGATTAAAGTCAATGGAAAACTACAGCAAAACAATTCCGACATGACTACTAATGTCCCAGACCCTTTAGGAATGAAGGATTGGGTCATCCCACCAGGCAAAGGACCATGACCAGATGAAGTGCTTGCTGAGGCCATAACTTCACATCTTTGAATTACAAAGCACTTTAACTTCTACCCAGGAAGCTGCTGATTACAGACTTTGTTTTATAAATTCACTGTATTATTCAGTACTCATCCAGCATGTCTGTTGAGCCTTAGTTTCTGAATCTTTAAAATGGGATTAATTATACTTACTTGAAAGAGTTGTTGTAAGTAAAGTGTCCAGCCTAGTTTCTGCTAGGTATTTTGTTCATTTGTGTTTGGCCAGGAGAACACAGTGAAGAAAATATCTTTAGTTTCCTCAAACTAAAGAGACAAAGGTGGGAAAGCAACTCACTAAAAGTCAATTCTATTTCTCTTATGTTACATGTGCACAAATGTAAGTTAAAAACTTCAAAAGCATTTTCAATTTGAAGCAGATTTCTTTCGCAGGTAAACCTGGACAGATGTTCAAGAAGTAGATTAGTCAAAACTACAATGAGATACCACCAATTCGAACGGCAATGACTTAAAAAAAAAACCAAAGGAAACAACATGTGTTGGTGACGTTTCAGAGAAATTGGAACCTTCAACCATTGCTAGTGTGAAAAAAATGGTACAGCAACTGGGGAACATTTTGGTGGCTCCTCAAAATGTTCAACAGAATGCCATATGACCCAACAATCCCAATCCTAGGTGTATAACCAAGAGACTTGAAAGCAGCAATGCAAATAGAAACATGTATACTAATGTTCATTGCAGTACTTTTCACATTAGCCAAAAGACAGAAACAACCAAATGTCCACCAACAGGTGAATGGATATACAAAATGTGGTATAAACATACAATGGAAAATTACTCAGCCATAAAAAGAAATGAAGCTCTGATGGCCACTACATGAATGAACCTTGAAAAGATCACGCTGAATGAAATAAGTCAGTTGCAAAAGGACAAATATTGTATGAGCTCACTTACGTGAAATAAGCAAATATACAGAAACCAAAGACTAGTGATTAACAGAGGCAGGAGTGAGGCGGGGGTAGTTTTTGCTTAAGGGGCATCGAGGGTAGACGGATGGTGGTGGAATGACGAGGAAAGGACAGTGACAATGGATGCACAACCTGAAGAATATAATCAATGTCAATGAATTGTATATGTAGGAATTGTTGAGATGGTGTATGTTTTGTTCTACATATTTTCACCACAATTAAAAAAAAAAAAAAAAAAGAAGTATATTAGGTTATCCATTGTCAGCCTGCCCCACCAAAAGGTGTCATCTTTGGTTTAAACTTTGAAGTATTACCTTCGAAGTTTAATTTGAAGTTTTAGTTTTAGATATCAGTGGAATTTTTTGTTTAGTTTTTGGATAATTAAAGTAGTAAAGCTACTATTTCCTGAGAAATTAATTAATAATTTTATAACTTTTGTTATTCAAAGAAATAATTTTGTTCTGACTATAACATTCCTTCTTCACTTATCTGGGAAACAATTTTTTGTTCCTCTCTCCTTTTTGACACTGATAATCTCAAAAAATCCACTTAACAGTTACTATAATTCCCTCCACTATTCTCTTAACCCAGTGGCGTTGGTTAAGAGCTACAACTGCTAACCCAAAGGTTGGCAATTTGAATCCACCTTGGAAACCCTATGGGGCAGTTCTACTCTGTCCTTTAGGGTTGCTATGAGTTGGAATCGACTCGACAGCAATGGGTTTGGTTTTGGGTTGTTTTATTCTCTTAACTATATAATTTAGTGAAATCATGTATCAACCCATCATTTCAAATATGCCTCTTCTATTTCCCTCATAATTTTTATTATTTTCTGAATTTCTTAAATTTTCCAGGTCTTACTGTACTGACACACCCAAATATTGACATAAAACACATAGTTTTTATTTGTAAGAACAGAAGACCTTCTATAACATGCTCAGAGATGTCTACCTTCATAACACAAGGTCTTAAGTATGCATCCCAAACATGTCTTATCATGTTGTTGTTGATCTCAACTGACAGCAACCCCATGTGACACAGTAGAACTGCCCATGGGGTTTGCTATGCTATAATCTTTATGGGAACAAACTGCCAGGGCTTTCTCCCACGGAGCCACTGGGTGAGTTCAAACCGCCAACTTTTGGGTTAGCAGCTAAGTGCTTAACCATTGTACCACCATGGCTCTCTAACCTGCATTAAATACAAGAAAATATCATTTAACAGCTAAATACAGTGATGTATTAATGAAACTATGAGCCAATTTTTTTTAGTATCTCTGTAAGTAAAATAAAAGCACCAGTTACATAATAAAATCATTCTAAAAATGAACACTGAGATGATTAAAATATTAGGTATTCTTCATAAATAGCTTACTGATAACTAAAATAAATGTAGTCTAACGATTGAACCGTATATGCATGTTGGGAAAACAAAACTGTCCATATTTTAAACGCTCATCTAAATACTACATTTCAAATATTCAAAAGTTAAGAATATTTTAGGTCCCCCAAACATGAAACATAGTTACCATATGACCCAACAATTACACTCCAAAGAATTAAACATACAAGTCTACACAAAAACTTGTATAGGAATGTTCACAGCAGCATTACTGTGTTCATAATAGCCAAACAGTGAAAACAACCCAAATGTCCATTAATTGATAAATGGATAAATAAAATGTGGTATATCCGTACAATGAAAGACTATTCAGTAATAAAAAGGAATGAAGCATTGATAATTGCTATAACATGGATGAACCTTGAAAACATCAAGGTAAGTGAAAGAAGCCAGTGGCAAAAGACCACATACCGTATGATTCCGGTTATATGAAAAGTCCAGAATAGGCAAACCTAGAGAGACAAAAACAGCACAACCTTGCTTGCTGAAAGGGAAGAGGACTTGAAGCACTTACTGATTAAGATCAAAGACCACAGCCTTCAGTATGAATTACACCTCAATATAAAGAAAACAAAAATACTCACAACTGGACCAATAAGCAAATCATGATAAATGGAGAAAAGACTGAAGTTGTCAAGGATTTCATTTTACATGGATCCAAAATCAATGCCCATGGAAACAGCAGTCAGGAAATCAAAAGACACATTCCATTGGGCAAATCTGCTGCAAAAGACCTCTTTAAAGTGTTGAAAAGCAGAGACATCACCTTGGAGACTAGGGTGCCCCTGACCCAAGCCATGGTGTTTTCAATCGTCTCTTATGCATGTGAAGGCTGGAGGATGAATAAGGAAGACCAAAGAAGAATTGATGCCTTTGAATTGTGGTGTTGGCAAAGAACATTTAATATACCATGGACTGCCAGAAGAATGAACAAATCTATCTTGGAAGAAATACACCCAAAATGCTCCTTAGAAGCAAGGATGGCGAGACTATGTCTCACATACTTTGGACATGTTATCAGGAGGGATCAGTCCCTGGAGAAGGACATCATGCTTGGTAAAGTACAAGGTCAGAGAAAAAGAGGAAGGCCCTCAATGACATGGACTGACACAGTGGCTATAACGACGGGCTCAAGCATAACAATGATTGATCGTGAGGACGGCGCAGGACCAGGCAGTGTTTTGTTCTGTTGTACTCAGGGTCGCTATGAGTTGGAATCAACTCAACGTCACCCAACAACAATAAAAACAACAAGGGTTGGGGGTGTAGTCCCTGGGTGGTATAAAGGGTTAATGTACTCAGCTGCTAACAGAAAGGTTGGAGGTTGGAGTCCACCCAGAAGTGCTTGGAAGAAAGGCCTGGCAATTTACTTCTAAAAAATCAGTCATTGAAAACCCTTTGGAGCTCACTTCCAGTATGACACACATGGGGTCACCATGAGTCAGAGTTTACTTGAGGGCAACTGATTTAGGGCTGGAAGTAGGCTGGGGAAAATGGGAAGTTACTGCTCATGGGTATAGGTTTCTTTCTGGGGTGATTAAAATGTTCTAAGTGACTGTGGTGATGGTTGCACAACTCTGTAAATGTGCTAAGAACAATTGAATTGTATATTCACATGAGTGAATTGTATGGTTTGTGAATTCTACCTCAAATAGCACCCAACGTTAACAACAAAAGCTATAATAAAAAAAAAAAAAGAATATTTGAATCTCTTGTTGATAGGATGCTTATTTGAATCAACGTATTCTCTATTGAAATTCTGAAGTCAGTACTCCTAGTTCTAGACTTCATATTCAAGACTAAACATAGAGTGTCCCTAATATGACCTTTCATGTGTTATATGAGATATTAAGACAGAGTTTTGGAAATCAAGTCACTCGCAAATCTCTCTTAGACACTCATCCATTAATTAATCTTGCATCTCTGCGTTATATTTTTAAAAACCAGCTAAAGCTATGTTAATTTGGTTTGGGGACTAAGATGGGTTTATGCAATATTATAAAGTACCTAAGTACTTACTAGACTTGTTCAACAACTTCAATCCAATTGTCAAATGTTTGGCTAGACTTTTATGACAGAGGGATTTAACAGAGATAAATAAGGCTGAGATTCTAAACCACATAAACTATTCACACTCTTTTCTACATATTCTGCTTCCTATATATATTCTCTGTTTTCCCACCGTCATCATAGTAGAATTCTAAATAGTCCTAATTCTGAATTACTGGAAATACTGCAATAGCCTTCTAAGAGTCTCTTTGCTTCTCTTTCTTCCAATCCTCCTGCACAGCCAACAGTAATTCTGTTTGTTCTTTTAACACGATAATCGTTTTTAATGCAAAAATTAGATCCTGCCACTCCTCTATTTAAAATCTTGCATTGTCTCAACATCACACATATGATAAAAACCCAGGTCCTCGGCTGTAAAAAGCTCTTCTTAATGAGGCCTCTGATATCCTCTTTAGTCTCCTCTCCCACTCTTCTCGTACCTGGCTTTCTAAGACATTCTAATGGGCAGCCAGGGTTAAGAGCCATTGCCATAGTGCACTTAAAAGCTTCAATTCAATACTGCTGCATTATATCAATTTTGAGGTTCAAATGAAAATAATAATCAACTAATATTCACTACATTGTGGGCCCAGTATATAATACTAAGGATGCTTTAAGACAAATCAAAATCAAAAACAGAAAAAGAAAAGATCTGCTAAGATGTGGTGGAGGGAGAGCTTCAGATGAGTACAAGAAGAGTAGGAGAAATACATCCGGAGCCTGTTTGAGAAGGTCTCATGACAAGAAGGGAAGGAAACAGAATTCATCATCATCGTAAGTCCCAAAACCCAGGTAGGACTTAAAAACAAACAAACAAAAAAGAATGGAGGAAAATTCACACAAGTAACAGTAGGTGTGTATAAAGGGAATTTCTGACAACCAAAGGCTTAAGAAAATAATGGTTTTTATGTAATAGAAGCTCTGAATAGGTACACTGGTAAGCCGTATGATATACTGTGAACTGTGTTCCCTGTATCCAAGCAAACACTTAGGGTAGGAGGTGACTAGAGCAGGTGTGAGAACTCCCAGCCATCTTCCTGTCATAACAAGTATAGATAAATGTGATCCAAGGCTCTCTCCTTTCCAAGAGTCTTCTCCCCAAATAACTCTTACAAGGGCTGGCTATTATTTTTTCTGAACTAGAATATTTAAGGAGCCCTGGTGGGGCAGTGGTTAAGAGCTTAGCTGCTAACTGAAGGTCAGCAGTTCGAATTCATTAAGCACTCCTTGGAAACTCTATGGAGCAATTCTACTCTGTCCTGTAGAGTCACAATGAGTTGGAATTGACTCAACAGCAATTGGTAGAATATTTATACCAAGGTTTAAACATATGCTAGACATACAGAAGGGGGCCCTCCCACCCCTTCAAAAGAAGTTCTACAAGGACATAAAACTTTCTGGGCAAGGCTCTCTGTTGTCAGTTGCCATTGAGTCGGCCCCCAACTCATGGCAACCCCATTCACAATGGAACCAAACACTGCCCGGTCCTGTGCCATTCTCATGATTCGTTGTGGAATGGGCTGTGGTGATCTGTAGGGTTTTCAAGGGCTGATTTTCAGAAGCAGATCATAAATTTTTTCCTAGTCTCCCTTAGCATCACAGCAACATGCAAGCCTCCAATGGCAATATGAGTGGCAGCTGCACATGAGGTGCGCTAGCCTGAAATCAAACTAGGGTCTTGGGCTCGGAAGGCAAAAATTCTACCACCAAAACACCAATGTCTTGTTCTTGTGTACCACTGAGTCAATTACAACTCATAGTGATCCCATAGGACAGCGCAGAACTGCCCCACAAGGATTCTTAGGCTGCAATCTTTACGTGAGCAGATTGCCAGGTTTTTTCTCCCATGAAGGCATTAATGGGTTTGAACCACCAAACTTTTGGTTAGAAGCCACGCGCTTAACCATTATACCACCAGGACTTTTTCCAATGCGTCATAACCATCCATAAATCCCTTACGAGGTAATAAACTCACGGGCTATCATTTCTTGAGGTTCCACATTATTCATACACAGAAGGAGCTGGGATGATGTGGGGGAAGGGAGCTGAACCTAGTAATGGTTCCTATTGTCCCAGTTATCCAGGAGATTTGAGTTGTAATACACCATATTACACTAGGATAACTGAGCATCCACAAGGTTCAGTTTTAATGAAACCAACAGATTAGGATAAACAGATCCTCATTGGTAATAAAGAAGAAGAGCTTCCAGAGGGTGGGTGTAGACTTTTTGTCAACTCCTTTGAGGGAGGAATATCTCCTGATACTTGACCAGTAACTATACAAAGAACCAGATAGCATTAGCCAAGAGAAACCACAAGCCTCCAAGGAAGGACACCATTGACACTTAGGCTACAGCTATGAAAGGCCTGGAAAAGAGGGCCTGCCTTTCAGAAACTGTGTATTTAGCAGAATACAGAGCCAGCAAGGAAAACATCATTACCATCAATGTCTTCCTCTCCTGAAATGGAAAATTTTTAACATCCTGAAAATTTTCCCATTGGAATCAGAGATGAATAATACAGCATACTAAGTTTTTTTCACCTCAGTAACTTGCGTCTTAGGTGAGAAGAATCAAGTGAGAGACTCTAACAACTGAGATAAAATGGTTAAAGAGGTAAGAGTCCAAAAATCAGCTCTATTGGTAGGTAGGACTGATAAATAATCTATCACTCACATACACGCCACCTGTTCATTATCAGAATAGGCCAGCAGAGAAGTAGTGATGCCCCTACTAAGGTATCAAAAATTATGGACTCATGGGGGCCCCAAATAAGCTTGGAGGAATAAAAAAGGCCTTCTAAACAATGCTAGATGCCCATCAAAGAGGGTACAGGTGTCAGCAAAGGAGTTCTCAATGTTTCTGAGTAAAAAAAAAAAATTTTTTTTGAGGTTTCCTGTCTAAAATGCAGCCTGATATACTGAAGAGAAGTCTAAAACTTGAGGAAACCTGCTAAGAACTATAGAAAAAGTTTATTAAGCAAAAGATCAATAGCTGGCTCAGTAATGAAAATCAGCTTCAAACCACTACTACTGCAAGAGAGTGAGGAGGTAAAACAAATTCTAGTCACCTTGGAAAAAGCCAGAAAGACAAAAAGGGAGACCTGAAAAATGGGCAAACAGAGACACTCAGCCAACACCTTTATTCCCAGTTGTCTAATTCATCCATATTTGCTGTTATACTGGAAAAGACCCATGTTTGCAAAGTAGGCCTAGGCAACCAACATGCCTTGAATGGCCCCTGCATTTGGTCTAATAAGGCTACTGGCAACAAGGTCTCAGAACCACCCAGAAATGAATGATAAATGCAGTAGATTTAAAAAGTATGCCAGACACACACATACACAGACCCTAACTCTAATCCCATCTTTTTAGTGGAACCGGAAAAGCTTTCAAAGTGAATGAAAACATTAAACCAACCACTAAAGATTCTTTAAATTGGAATATTAATCTTCAAGTCTACATGGATAGTTTTGTTTGGTTTTAGTACGTAATCTGTAGAAGGAGTCCCTGGTGGTACAGTGGTTAAGTGCTCAGCTGCTAAGCAAGGGGTCAGTGTTGAACCCACCAAGCTGCTCCATGGGAGAAAGATGTAGCAGTCTCCTTTCGTAAAGATTACAGCCTTAGAAACCTATGGAACAATTTTAGTCTGCCACACAGGGTTGCTATGAGTCAGAACCAACTTGATGGCAACAGGTTTGGTTTGGTTTTAATGTGTAGAAGCACTAGACTCTAGAATAGAACCATAAGAAATGGCAACAATGAAATTAACTAGAAAGATGAGAAAATTGCATCTAGAAAGAATATAAACTAATTCCAAGTTTTAGATGAAAACTAAGAAGTTGAAAAGGTGTTTCTTTCTGAAGAAAAGCCATAATCTTTCTAAGATAAGTTTTGTTCAAATTTCACATATACTAGTTCCAGAACGTTTTAAGGTATCAAGTTTATTTGAATATGTATCTGCTTATGTATCGGAGATTAATTTATTTTGGAAAATTAGGTGTACTGTTCCATCTAAGAAATTGGGAATAAAATTAGATGTAGGACTCATTTTAGGCTTCCTATTTGACAAGTAATCTTCTAACTTGAAAGATAAAAGAACTAAAAGAAAAAAGTCAGAAGGGACAAAGCAGATAAGACTGTTATACTACAGATACAATTACTTTAAAAAAGGAGGGGCTTAAAATTTAAAAAAAAACAAGGTTCAAAGAGGCCATATGTTTCTAACTAGAAGTAGAGATATTTTAAAATAAAAAAGTCATACATATTTGATTTTTATTATGGGCTATCACACTTTATTTTATCACACAGTCTTATAAATAGATACCCCAAAATCACCAGGATTCAATAGGTACCTTGAAATGAAAGACAGAGTTGGTACTTTTTTACCCCCTTTAAATTTTCCACCTCACTTAGTTTTTGGTCCCTTGGAATTCCTTACTTTCTTACCAGTTCAGCAATGCCATGATAAAAACTTTAAAAATAGTTGATCTAATTATTTAACTTATTATTCAGTAGGTTATTCAAGGTATTTAGTCCACCATACTGCCAAAAAGGAAGTCCTCACTTTCTTCCACATTCTGTGCTCAGTAAACTACTCTCTTTTTGGTTTTAACCAAGTGGAAACTTATTTCTCAAAATACTTCCTCAAATCTAGCCTTTGTTGACGACTTAGACACCCCATAATCTTCTCAGTTCCTACTTAATTGTGAAGACTTATTAAGTTTAAATGAATATTAAGGCAGCTTGCTTCTGAGAGCTTTTTTTTTTTTTTTTAAGGATTCCATGAGCTATTCTTTGTCAATTTTCTCAAAATTGCTGGTTCTTTCAAATTCCCTATGCATCAAATATTCTCATATGCACCCCCGAGAAATTTAAAGGGAGCTTCCAATTAGTCTTCTTTTTATTTCCAGAAATTACTTCCCTGGTGTTCCTAAACAACATTCTCATCAGAGTGACCCATTACATCTCTAAGGAAAGAGACATACAGTCTCTTTCCTTATTGAGTCCACAAGTTTAATTCAGTATTATTTTGTGCTTGTGATATTATATATCCTCCTAGGGAAGCTTAGAATTAGGTCAAAAGATCTGCCTATACTTATATTGCTTTCCATTTCCTGAGTCACGTGATTCTATCAAGTCAACAAAATTAGCCCCTCACTGATCCCTGAAAAGATAGGTAAACACTGTTCTCCTAACTCATCTTGAATCTCAGAATTTACACCTTTAAGAGTCATCTCAAAAATGATGACTGAACCAAATACCTTGCAGGACTGAGTTACCGGGCTTGAGGGCTAGGGACCATAGTCTCAGGGGACATCCAGGTCAATTCGTATAACACAGTCCTTAAACCTACTGAGGTGAGTAGCGAGTGGCCATCTAAGATAAAACTATTGGTCTCTTTCCATTGAAGCAAAGGAGAGTGAAGAAAACCAAAGACTCAAGGAACCAACTAGCCCAAAGGACTAATGGACCAGAGAAACCACAGCCTCCACTACCCTGAGACCAGAAGAACAAGATTGTGCCTGGCTACCACTACTAACCACTCTGACCAGGATCACAAAAGAAGGTCACAGTTAGAGAGGGAAAAAGATGTAGAACAAAATTCATATTCATAAAAAATACCAGACTTACTGGTCTGAGAGAGACTGGAGGAGTCCCTGATACTACAGTCCTTGGACACCTTTCTAACTTGGAACTGAAGTCACTCTCAGAGATCACCTGTCAGCTGAATAACAGGCAGGCATATAAAATAAACAATAACACCCATAAGGAAAGTGCTCCTTAGAACAATCATCTATATGAGTCCAAAAGGGCAACATCATCCCAAAAATAAAAATGAGGAGGAAAGGGCAAGAAAACTGGAGAAATGAAAATGGGGAACTCAGGATGGTAATGGGGAGAGTACCGATACATTGTGGGTTTTGCAATCAATGTCACGGAACAATTTGTACGTAACTTATGGAACGGGAAACGAATTTGCTCTGTAAACCTTCACCTAAAGCACAATTTAAAAAAAGGAATATAAAGGAAAGGTGCAAAACCTCTGAGACGGATTTGACTCCTCTCCCCCCAGCAATTCTTCACCCCAGGGTTTCTCACTGCTTTCTCCCTCTCTGTTCCCTTGTCACCACTTGGTCCTGGGCCTTGGTACTTACAGCTCCACAGGAACATGAAGATTTATGAAGCAGCTACACTGTGACAGACCCCGTGGAATGCCCTGAATGGGGTATGAGCTGGATGAAACCACCCTTAAGTGTAGCTTTGAAATTATCATTTCTCTGCTCACTTCCCAATGCCTTTGAATTAGAGCTCAGATTCCACAGCTAGTGACTGGAGTGACTAGTTCTCTTCCCAAGTATACCTCTTGTACTTTCCAAGCCCTGGGACTTCAACTCATGCTGTGTCTCTTACCTGGATTTGTTCTGCCTTTCCAAACTCTCTCTGCCCTTTAAGGCACAGCTCAAAATCAACTTCTCCATGAAACCGTCCTGATTCTAGCAGTAGGAAGTGAGCTTATCTTCTGCTGAACTCCTAGAGCTTTTGGTTTCAACCGTAACTGACTGGTATGGTGGTTATTTGTGAATGTGTCAGGGATATAGCTTCATCTTAAACTTTTTATGAGTCACAAGGAGCCTATTCACACAGGGAGTGAGGAGTCTTCTGTGAAATAAATAATTCTAAGAAGAACTAGGCTTGACTTAATAATAAGGCCTTGGCAATAAGGGGTGGAGGGTACCTGTAACTCATGAATCTCCTTTTCTAGATCTTGAGCACCTTGAAGGCAGAGACACGAATGACTAGCCAAGTGAAGTCTGTGGTCTACAGTGTAGTGTTTGACAGCAGTGGATATTTAATAAGTTTTCGTAAGAATATTTACTGTCCCCTCCTTAGAGCCAATCTAACTGTATTTCAGACTTTAATGCTGAAAAAATTAAGTTGTAACCAAAAAACTTTCTTTTCATATGTGTGGATCTCTAGTGTGGAGTTATTGAAAGGGCTCCACAAATTCTTATTAGGTCAAGATTTACTGTAGACTCAATACATAAAATGCTTTGCACATATATATAATAATACTTTAAAAATACGTTAATATACTGTTATGGGTAATAAAAGAAATAGACTTACTAAAAAATGCTGACTGAAATGCCTATAGTCTTCTTTCTCAGACTTGTAAAGTATAAAGTGTTAAATATATAAAATAATAAGTTAGTACAAAATTACTACGTGTCTGTCACTTTGTCGTACTGTGGGGGCTTCTGTATTGCTGTGATGCTGGAAGCTATGCCACCGGTATTCAGATACCAGCAGGGTCACCCATGGAGGACAGGTTTCAGCTGAGCTTCCAGACTAAGACAGACTAGGACGAAGGACCCGGCAGTCTACTTCTGAAAAGCATTAGCCAGTGAAAACCTTATGAATAGCAGCGGAACACTGACTGATATAGTGCTGGAAGATGAGCCCCCCAAGTTAGAAGCCACTCAAAAGATGACTGGGGAACAGCTGCCTCCTCAAAGTAGAGTCAACCTTAATGATATGGATGGACTAAAGCTTTCGGGACCTTCATTTGCTGATGTGGCACTACCCAAAATGAGAAGACACAGCTGCAAACATCCATTAATAATCGGAACCTGGAATGTATGAAGTATGAATCTAGGAAAATTGGAAATCGTCAAAAATGAAATGGAATGCATAAACATCGATATCCTAGGCATTAGTGAGCTGAAATGGTCTGGTATTGGCCATTTTGAATCGGAGAATCATATAGTCTACTATGCTGGGAATGACAACTCGAAGGGGAATGGTGTTGCATTCATTGTCAAAAAGAACGTTTCAAGGTCTATCCGGAAGTACAACGCTGTCAGTGATAGAATAATATTCATACGGCTACAAGGAAGACTAGTTAATACGACTATTATTCAAATTTACGCACCAACTACTAGGGCCAAAGATGAAGAAATAGAAGATTTTTATCAGCTGCTGCAGTCTGAAATTGATCAAACATGCAATCAAGATGCATTGATAATTACTGGCAATTGGAATGCAAAAGTTGGAAACAAAAAAGAAGGATCAGTAGTTGGAAACTATGGCCTTGGTGATAGAAACAATGCTGGAGATCACATGATAGAATTTTGCAAGACCAACGACTTCTTCATTGCAAATACCTTTCTTTCACCAACAATAAACGGTGACTATACACATGGACCTCACCAGGTGGAACACACACGAAGCAAATTGACTATATCTGTGGAAAGAGACAACGGAAAAGCTCAGTATCATCAGTCACAACAAGGCCAGGGGCCAACCGTGGAACAGACCATCAATTGCTCATATGCAAGTTCAAGCTGAAACTGAAGAAAATCAGAGCAAGTCCACGAGAGCCAAAATATGATTTTGAGTATATCCCACCTGAATTTAGAGACCATCTCAAGAATAGATTTGACGCACTGAACAACAGTGACCGAAGACCAGATGAGTTGTGGAATGACACTGAGGACATCATCCATGAAGAAAGCAAGAGGTCACTGAAAAGACAGGAAAGAAAGAAAAGACCAAGATGGATGTCAGAGGAGACTCTGAAACTTGCTCTTGAGCGTCAAGCAGCTAAAACAAAAGGAAGAACTGATGAAGTAAAAGAACTGAACAGAAGATTTCAAAGGGTGTCTCGAGAAGACAAAGTATTATAATGACATGTGCAAAGAGCTCGAGATGGAAAACCAAAAGGGAAGAACATGCTTGGTGTTTCTTAAGCTAAAAGAACTGAAGAAAAAATTCAAGCCTCGAGTTGCAATAGTGATGGATTCCATGGGAAAAATATTAAGCGAGGCAGGAAACCTCAAAAGAAGATGGAAAGAATACACAGAGTCATTATACCAAAAAGAATTAGTCGATATTCAACCATTTCAAGAGGTGGCATATGATCAGCAACCGATGGTACTAAAGGAAGAAGTCCAAGCTGCTCTGAAGGCATTGACAAAAAACAAGGCTCCAGGAATTGATGGAATATCAATTGAGATGTTTCAACAAACACATGCAGCGCTGGAGGTGCTCACTCGTCTATGCCAAGAAATATGGAAGAGAGCTTCCTGGCCAACTGACTGGAAGAGATCCATATTTATGTCTATTCCCAAGAAAGGTGATCCGACCGAATGTGGAAATTATAGAACAATGTCATTAACAACACACGCAAGCAAAATTTTGCTGAAGATAATTCAAAAACGGCTGCAGCAGTATATTGACAGGGAACTGCCAGAAATTCAGGCCAGTTTCAGAAGAGGACGTGGAACCAGGGATATCATTGCTGATGTCAGATGAATCCTGGCTGAAAGCAGAGAATACCAGAAGGATGTTTACCTGTGTTTTATTGACTATGCAAAGGCATTTGACTCTGTGCATCATAACAAACTATGGATAACACTGCAAAGAATGGGAATTCCAGAACACTTAATTGTGCTCATGAGGAACCTTTACATAGATCAAGAGGCAGTTGTTCGGACAGAACAAAGGCATACTGAGCGGTTTAAAGTAAGGAAGGGTGAGCGTCAGGGTTGTATTCTTTCACCATACCTATTTAATCTGTATGCTGAACAAATAATGCGAGAAGCTGGACTATATGAAGAAGAACGGGGAATCAGGATTGGAGGAAGACTCATCAACAACCTGCATTATGCAGATGACACAAACTTGCTTGCTGAAAGTAAAGAGGACTTGAGGCACTTACTGATGAAGATCAAAGACCACAGCCTTCAGTATGGATTACACCTCAACATAAAGAAAACAAAAATCCTCACAACTGGACCAATGACCAACATCATGATAAATGGAGAAAAGACTGAAGTTGTCAAGGATTTCATTTTACTTGGATCCACAATCAACAGCCATGGAAGCAGCATCCAACAAATCAAAAGATGCATTGCATTGGGTAAATCTGCTGCAACAGACCTCTTCAAAGTGTTGAAGAGCAAAGATGTCACCTTGAAGACTAAGGTGTGCCTGACCCAAGCCATGGTGTTTTCAATCACATCATATGCATGTGAAAGCTAGACAATGAATAAGGAAGACCGAAGAAGAGTTGACACCTTTGAATTGTGGTGTTAACGAAAAATATTAAATATACCACGGACTGCCAAAAGAATGAACAAATCTGTCTTGGAAGAAGTGTGGCCAGAATGCTCCTTAGAGGCAAGGATGGCGAGACTGCGTCTTACATACTTTGGACATGTTGTCAGGAGGGATCAGTCCCTGGAGAAGGACATCATGCTTGGCAGAGTGCAGGGTCAGCGGAAAAGAGGAAGACCCTCAACGAGGTGGATTGACACAGTGGCTGCAACAATGAGCTCAAGCGTAACAACGATTGTTAGCATGGCTCAGGACCGGGCAGTGTTTCACTCTGTTGTGCATAGGGTCGCTATGAGTCGGAACCGACTTGATGGCACCTAACAACAACAAAATTACTAAAAAGAATATATGGACGTGTTTTCCAGTTAGCAATAATTAAGAGTGATTTTATTTTATAATGCAAAAAAAAAAAGGTAATTAAAAACCAAATATCTTTAAAATGTCCAGAAATACACTAATTACTTGTGAAAATGTTCTCACTTATCCTTTTACGATGGCATCCCTAGGGACTGAAAAATCCAAATTCAATGACCATGCTTTACAAATTACAGCAAAATTGGCATTACGAACCAGTATTTTCAATTATTTGTTTTTAAATTCTCTTTAAATATACATGTTCTTACATATAATAGGGTTTTTTTTTTTTGTTTATTTCCTTTTTAAGAAAAATATCTAGTATGTGGTGAGGCTAGCATTCATTCAGCCTAATCTTTTATATATTCTATACCTATAAAGAATAAAAATTAATGATCGAAGTCCTTCATCAGGTCCCTTTTCCTTACAGGTGTCTTCCCTGGTCATTCTAGTGCTCCTTCCCTTAGTGTCAACTTACAGTATTTTACTTGTTTATATTACGCGTTTAGCAATTAATCTTACATTCCTTTCAACCTGTCTGGTGTTTCTAAATTACTGTTACACATTTAAGATTTGATTACGCTTTGTTTACTAAACTAGATTAGGTGCTCAAATTATCAAATCAAGACCCATATTTAATATTTGTTTGTACTCTGTTTTCTAAACTGGATTAGTAGTAGTAGCTCAAATGCCAAATCAGGACTCAGTAGCCCTCTACCATCTTCAAATCATCAAAAAATAATTCAGTTTTATACTTGCACAAATACATTACATAAAAATTTCAACAAGAAAGGTTAAGAGACAGCATCCTGGAAAAAATTAATGAGAATACTCATTTCCAGGGCACTGTAATTAATCAAAAGTATAATACCTCTAATTCACCGGAATTATTAAAAACAGCGATAAGATACTTTTAGCAAAAAATGTTCTGATTGACTAGACATTTTTCTTTTTCCCCAACTGAATGAAAAACCAGGTATTGTCCAAATCAAAAAAAAAAAAAAAAAAAAAAAAGACAAAATAGGTAAGCAAAACACATTTAACATATATACTAATTATTTTATATTAAAGTAGAAATCTTTCAGATATGTAATTCCAATTTTAAGCAGAACTACTAAAATACAAAATTACAAAGATAATGTAGATACAGTAAAAAGGGTGTTTTGGAGGCCAACCAAATTTATGTTAATTTAAAAAGCTCATGTAATGAGTCTAAACCAAACCTATTGCCCTTGAGTCAATTCCAGCTCATAGTGACCCTATGGGACAGAGCAGAACTGCCCCATGGGGTTTTCAAGACTAAATCTTTGCAGAAACCAGACTGCCACATCTTTCTTCTGTGGACTGGCTGGTGGGTTTGAACTGCAGATCTTTTGGTTAGCATGTTATCCACTGCACTATCAGGGGCATGCAAATAAGTTATACTTTAGAGAGGTCTTTAAGGCATGAGAAAGGAATAAGTAGGATGAATAAATAATTTTTCTTCCTTTGAAAAATACCATAAGATTTTTAGAAACATATTGAAACAGCAGAACAGAAATATAAAGACTAGGTAAATTTCCTCAGAAAACAGCCAGAAAGGGGAAGGAAAGAGAAAAAAGTCTCTAAGAAGACAAAATGGATGAGCTAAAACCCATATTTTTCATTATCCTGAAAACCCTTAGTTTGAGTTTTTATAATTTACACGTTTCCAACAAGCTTGGTTTCGTGATTCCCAAGGTCCCAGCATATTAGAAAGAGAGATAAAGATGATGACGATAGCAGCTGTAATTTTCTGAGCACTTGTTAAGCACTATACGTGAGGATGGTAGCCAGGCGCGTAGGGAGTGTTTGTAATAGGTACTGAAAGCTATGTCAAAATTCAAAAAAAGACCAACAAATGACTTGACTGTGTGATCAAGAATCTACAAACCTCATGCCCCAATCATATCACTGTGTTACAACGCAGAATGATAACTAATGTTCAAAAAGATAAGTCCTTGATACCTCAAACAAAAATTTCAAAAGTTTACAAAGCTGAAAAGTTCATAAACTTACAAAATTTTAAAAGTTTTGTTGCTAAAAGGCGTATGTATGGCACAATGAAAGGAGAAAGAGCACTGGAATCCAAGAACCTGGATTTTAATACAGACCCATCATCTAATATATCCATGACCTTAGACAATTTCAATCTCCCTGAGACTTAGTTTCGCTAAATGTAAAATAGAGTACTAGTTAGCTTACAGCACAATGGGGGATCAAATAACATATATAAAGCATCCAGTACAACTTATGAATATAGTAGCCACTAAAATATTCAGAAACTTGACCACCCAGAATAATTTGTTCTTTGATATAAATGATTTTACTAGTTTTTAAATGTTATTAACAACTTCTTAGATGTTTAGATGCTACTCGGTAGTAAGTAAACATGTAAAGTAGACAATGTTGAGAATCATTTAAAGAGATAGTGAATGCTCTCCAATATCATCACAAACCACCTCTTTACCTGAACAAATCCAATTCATTCTTCAATCTCAATTTAGCTGGCATCTCCTCTGGAAAGCCTTCCCTAATCATCCACAAGTAACTGCTTTCTCTTATTCCACTTCGCCACCTGCCACTGCCCCATTTCTTTGTTCCTCTTTGGAGCAAAACTTCTCTAAAAGGATTAACTCCAAGAGTTGTCTCCAATTTCACTTCTCCCAGTTTCTCGTAAACTTACTGCAATCACACTTTCATTGTCTCCACTTCATTCCAACTGATCTTGCCATGGTCACCAGTCTTAAGTCCAATGGTGAATTCTTGGCCCTTATCTCACCTCATCTATTAGGTGTTTCAAAGTGGTCAATTAATCTCTCCTCCTTAAAACACCTTCTTGACTTGGTTCCTAAGATACTACAGGCACTTGGATTTTATTCAATGCAGTGGTCATTCTTTTTCAATATCCTTTGTTCATTCCTCTTCTTAATGTTGAAGTCTCAGCTTTTGGTCTTTCTGTTTTCTTGGTGTTCCCATCTAGTCTCATGGAATTAACATTCTATCTCTAAGTCCAAATCTCCCAAATCTGTATCGACAATGCAGACCTTTCTCTCAAATTTTAGATTATATATCCACATTTCTACTTGCATATCTATCAGACACTTCAACCTAACACATGCAAAAGCAAATCCTGATTCCCTATCCTCTCCCAAACCTACTTCATCTGAAAAATCTTTCCTACCTCACAGCTGATGGCAATACCATCCTTCCAGCTGCTCAGCCAAAAGCCTTGGAATCATCCTTTTTCTTCTTTTTCTCATATCCCACATCTAGTTCATCAGGAAATCTTTTTGGTTGTACCTTGAAAACATCCAGAATTTGACTGCTACCACCCTTACCCCACTAGCTTCTGTCACCTAGATTATTGTAAGAGCCTTCTAACTGGTGCCCACAGAAACTGGAGTGATTCTTTAAAAATACAAGCCAACATGATAAATGTAATTAATGTCACTGAAAAAAAAAATACATGTAAAAAACTGTTGAAATGGCAAATATTTTGTTATATATATATATATCTACAGATATATATAGGTACATATACAGGCACATATCTATCTAGCTATATTTATCTATACACTTTTTTTTTTTTATATTTAACAAAAAACAAACTAGCAAACAACCAAAAAAACCATGCAAGCCAAATCTACGTAAAGCCCTGCAACGGCTCCTCAAAGTCCCTATAGTGGTCTATAAAGATCCTATATAATATGACCTTCTCCCTCATTACCTCTGACTATACCTGCTCCTACTCTCACCCTCCTTCACTCTGCTCCAACCACACTGGCCTCTGTTCATTTCCCTGAATGCACTAGGCATCCATGCTCCTGCCTCACACACACCCTCTGCCCGAAAGATTTGTGTCGAAGATATCCACATAGCTAACTTCCTCAGTCTGCTGAAATATCGCCTTCTCTGCGATCACACCACCATCACATCCTTCTTAATCTACTCTTATTTTTCTTTCTTCCATAACACCTTCTGACATGCTGTATACTTTACATATTTATTACTCTTATTGCTCATCTCCACCCCTAATATTAAGTTACATAGGGGCAAGGACCTTTAAAAGTTCTATCCCACCTAGAACAGCACACCAAAAAAAGTGCAAAATAAATACATAAATAAAAGAATATATTAGGTACCTCTCCTTTGTGCGACCTTCAGCATCCTGTTGTTACCTGTTTTATCAGTTATCATATTTAACTATTTTTGTTGTTCTTACCTGCTGTCGAGTCAGCCCCCGACTCATGGTGACACCAGTTTTAGAGAGTAGAAGTGCCCCATAGAGTTTTCTTGTCTGTAATCTTTATGCAAGCAGTTCATCAGGCCTTTCTCTGCAGACCCGCTGGGTAAATGTGAACTGCCAATCTTTAGGTTAGCAGTTGCTTGCAAACTGCTTGTACCACCCAGGCTCCTACTGTTAATCTGCCTCTGAGACAAGGGATTTTGTTTTGCTTTCCACTGTTACCCCCAGTCCTCCGTTACAGTGTCTGACACTTAGTAGGTAATCTGTAATATTTGATAAACTGATGAAGAATAGGGCCAAGTAAATCAAAGATATAAGCACTTGTTATTATCTCCAAAATATAAACACAATGGTTAAGGCCATGACACTGGCAACTGAGTTCTTGATTCTGGATTCTGTTAGAGATTTTAGTTCTGGCTCTGGCATTTGTTGGGAAACCCTGGTGATGTAGTGGTTAAATGCTACAGCTGCTAACCAAAGGGTTGACAGTTCAAATCCACCAGGTGCTCCTTGGAAACTCTATGGGGCAGTTCTACTCTGTCCTATAGGGTTGCTATGGGTCGGAATCGACTCAACAGCACTGGGTTTTTGTTTTTTTCTGGCATTTGTTAGTTAAAGGCAGGGCTTTGAACTGGTTCGTTCTGGTTCAAACCCCTGCTGAAAATTTGCCTTTCCTCCATGATATACTGAATCGGAATCTACATTTTTAACAAAACTGGCAGGTGATTCTTATGTGCAATAAATTTAGTGGTTCTCAGAATTGGCCCCTAACCAGCAGTATTAGCATTGCCTGGGAACTCATTAGAAATGCAAATTATCAGCAGAGGTTCCAACCAAAAGGAACTCTTTAAAGCCCTGGTTAAAGGACGTTGATCGAGTTAGTTATTTAAGTTCTCTAGAACTATTTCCTTATCAGTAAAATAAGGATAGTAATAGTACCTGCACCTCATGGGATTATCATGAATATCAAGTATGATACAAGTAAAGCCATTAACTCAGTGGTTTGAACATACTAAGCAATGAATAAATGACATCTATTTTTTATTATGTTATCATAAATCAAGTGTCACTATTATAAATTTTACTTTGATAACTTGACTCGAGTATTCACAAAATATAATTTTCAGAATCTCCTTAGACTACACCAATAATTTATATTAAAAATTACTGAGTTACCTAAAATAACCTTGGGAAACATTTTGCAAAAGAAGGTACCTTATTTCTCTCAACAAAAGTGGAATTCTATTTATATTATCCCATATTTTTAAATATTTCTGTTAGCTTCAATAACCTTCTTTAGTAGCTGCTTTTAAAAAAAGCTTTTAAGATTTAATAATTTCTTATGTTTCTTTTATATAACCAAAATATCTAGTGCTAGAGTTTAGATCACCAAGTTTTATTAGCTCTATAATATATATACACACATTCTTCCCTCTACGAGGAATATTTTCATGTTAAGGAATAAAACTTTTGAGAAAAAGTTAAATAATTTAAGCATATTTGTGATTCTTTACTAAATCACCTCAAACCTTCCTGCTTCTCATTTTAGTCATGTATCCTACAATATGTGTAACCTTTAGTAATGTTATATTAAGGATTGAGCAAAACTAAGAGTTCTGTTCAAATTAAAAGGCCAATGTAATACTGTGTGTTTTAAAGCTGTAACAGTTTTCTATTATTTCCCTGTCTAACATGACTCCTAAAAATTTTCTTGTTTTTTCTGCAGTCAGTTCTCCATTTCATAAAATACTTGTTAAACTCATTTTCTTTATGCTTTGTACCATCATAAAGAAATAAACATACACCTTTTATCTAACACTCATGTGGACAGTAGACAAGAAAACTGAGGTAAGCAGTTTAAATGACTGTCCCACAATCACAGATAGACAGCCAGCTTCAGGATTAAAACTAAGAAGCTCATGACTCCCTTCTTATATTCTGAATCCTTAACAGTGCTTTTATATCACGAAGATCTCCCAACTAATTTAAGAAAAACAGTTTAATAATTAAAATAATTATCAACATATTATGAAAATATTTGCAAAGAGAATTATGAAATTTATTAATGCCTCAAAATAAAATTAGTGTTTATCTGAATAGTCCCTGAAAAAATTAATCTGAATTACTACATAGGTGATTTTTTAAATTTTGCTTGAAGTACAAAGATAGTGGCAGCTTTATATAATTTATCATTTCAGTGTTTTTTAAAAATAATTAATTTCTTTAATCAAAATCTTAATGAGTATGAGAGATGGTTGGATTTAAGATACCAAACAAAAATACTTTTTCATTTGAAAAAAAAATTCCAAACTTAAAACAGTAGTGTCTACTCTAATTATAAACTTCAACTTCAGGATATATTTATAACAAACATGTACATATGAAAAGACAATTTAAAAAAAGTAGAGAAAACACCAAATACTCTTGCATTTACAGGAGAAAAAGACATACAGTAAAACATTAAAAGCTTACTGTGGAGAGTGGGTTTAATCAGGAAGTAGCCATTATCCTTTCGATTCAGAGCAGTGACAGCACTCCAAAACAACCAGCCGTGATATTTTTCAGTTAAAAGCAATGAAAGAATACCTACTATTGTGTCCTAGCTTTACTGACCCCAAAGGTCACCATATGTCTTTTATCCAAAGCTACCATGAAAACATAATCCAAGTAAGCATTTACAACGCTCTATTTGTTGAAACACCTAAAATCTACCTAACACAACCTCTCTCTCTGTTACTCACAAAACATGGCTGTCTTATTCAGAGATTAGCAATTATTGTAATGAGATACTGTCGGAGAGGGTCAAATAGTACTTCCTGCAGTTTACACATCTTGATTTCCTGGTAAACATACTGAAAGGCAGGTGGAGCACTCAGATCACCAGTGAACGTGAATGCTCACATGACAAAACTAAGCCAGGTAAGGTTCATATCTCAAGTAATCGTTAACATCAAAACAAACAATAAGAGAATAGTTCTCTTTCTGCCTTTTTCTAAGGAGGAGTTATTCCTGACATGCATAAACTCACAGCTGATAATAAGAAATGCTTGAAAACTGATACTGTTTAAGCAGGTTTTAGGAATTACTTCTGGCAAATAATTTGTAAAAGCCAGGCAATGCTAACAAGGTTTAAAAAAAAAAAAGAATAACTGTTCAAAAACCTGCTAAATATAAGGAAAAGTTTTTAAATAAAAAGTTTGTATATTTCAACTGCTAGGAGAGTAGATAAAAGAAGTTTCTGAGTTATAGTTATAAAACTACAATTAAAATTTTTAGTTATAGCATGAGTCTATTTTCATTAGGACAAGCTCCTGCATAACTTAAAGCTATTTCCTACAACATTTTAAACCCCTATTTCAAAAATAAAACAAAACTTAAAATATTCACCTGTGGGCATTTTAAAAAACATGACATTGTTAGCTTAAAAACTACGTTTCTTTGTCCTTAGTGCCGCCCTCCCGCAAATTGCTGTTTTTTCCCCCCCCGACTCTTTTGTTTCTAATGTAGTTGCATGAGATGAGTTGATTTAAATTACCTGAGTACAAAATGAGAAAAGTCACTCTGCCAAAATGACAAACTCACTTTGAAAATGTTTTGTGATTTTAAAAATTTGCAAATCTTATATTTATCTTAAAAACCCTGTACTTAATAAGACCATGCATCTAAGTCCTAAAAAAAAAGCCATATAAAAACGGCATGCTTTAATTCTGATGCAAAGAGCTCTTATGGACACTTTCACAACAATATAATCTTGTCAAGGCATTAAAACTATGTTACTTAAACTAGGTTTATATTTATTCTGCAAAATCAAGTTCTAATGCACTGAAACAGAAAACAAAACAAAATGACAATAAAATCAATAAAAAGAACACCGAAACAGATAAAGACTGTGTCAAGGGGACAAAACACTTAATATGTGCCATTTGAAAGGAGTATGTATTTAGTATTGAACCACATTAACACAAATCGTTAACATCACTAATCACCCTCACTACAATGACACATGAAATGGATGCCAGATTTTCTGAAAATTATGATTAAGGTGTTAACAGTTCCAGCTGAATTTCTTGGTCAAACTAAATATTTAAAAAATCTGGAGTGTGAAACACAGTCATTATTTACTTTATAGAAAACTTAGATATAATTCCTATTAAATGGGAATTTATATATACTTCCTTAACATCTATATCTAAACTTAGAAACTTAGAATAGTAGTGTATAATTCCTATTAAATTCATATCTCCAAAACAGAACAAAATTTAAATTGCAAGATTATTATTTCTAAGTATCCATGACTATCTTTGTTTCCCATAATGGATCAAACTGAGAGGATGATGAAATAAGCACAAGCAGCAGAAAAATTAAATTTAATATTTTGTTTCATTTAAGGTGGCTTTTATCAACAGTCAGCAAGTTCCGGTTATTAAGAGTACAATTCAGTCAAAAGGGCACAACAAAAACCAGGGTAATATATACAGCATCCTGTGAGTGAGACAAAGACTTCTCCCTGAGCCGACAAGTGAGAAAAAGATCCTTTACCCTTTTTTTAGAGTATACTCAGTCAGGCACACTCTACCCAATTAACTGTACCTGGAAGCTTCAGAAAGGATTCCCCACTTCCCTGGCAAGTCCAACTAACTACAGAAGAGATTAATCCACCATGACTTAAAAAACATACACACAAAGTAGTGGGGAGCCGGAGGAGGGAGCTAGAGGAGAAAGAAATGCTCCTACGACTTTTATACAGGGTTCCTAGGAGTCAGAATGGACTTCATGGCACACAACAACTTTCATTTGCTTGCCTTCTGTGAGCAATGAATAATCTTTACATAATTATTTATATCCCATCTTATTCCAAAATAATTTAAGGTGGCTTACAGAAATGCAAGTAGTAGAACAGAACGCTTTCAAAAGAGAAATTAAATGAATAAAGGGAAAATAAGAGGAAGTGAGACAGCTGAAGCACAAGGTAAAGCTGGGACACAGAAATGCCTATTAGCTCCTGCCAAGTTCTAAGATGTGGGTGGCTCAGCTCTGAGCTTCCTATCAATCAAAGTGAAGTGGGAAACAAGTTCAACTTAAAAAACTCCCATTCTCCATTAGATGTATTTTAACAATAAGCTCCAAGGCTTCTAGTACTTAAAATTGAGAGAAATTTCTCCTACATTTTCCAATAATGCAATACAATAGTTAAGTTTTCTCAACAACATCTTTACAGAAATTAAAATAATGAATTTCATATTAAAAAAACAACTTTTTAACATTTTCTCAGGGCAAGCCAGGGCCATAAACATAAAGGTTATGCAGAAAATAAGTTATCTCTAGGAAACCTTCCACAATATATCAAATTTGGGTCTTTAAACATATACCAATAATCCCCAGATCTTTTGTTAAACTCACAATCCTTAAACCATACTCCCTGCTTTATTTAATTCAGGTTGTGAGTACATAAAATGGGTATGCAAGGGATAAATGTGGTTCCAGATGAGGTAAAGAAGAAGACCCTGAGAGGTAGCCCCAGGTATTTAAAGGGACGTCCCTTCTTAAATTAAAAGAGTTCCTCTCTTCTTCCTGGGCGGCCTTATATGATCCTGCTCTATTCAGTAGGAGCACAATCTATGGTTTGTTTGTTTGTTTTTAATTCTTCCTCAGTTTTACTTCTAATAATGGTATGGAAATCTGATTTAGAGCTCCTAGATTTGTCCAGTCTGCACCAAGTAAGCTTCATGTTTGCATACTTTTAGAGCATTTACTTTTATGTTATTGGTAAGAGAAACAGGGAAAAAAAGTAAAAACCAATGTACAGGTAGTCCTCAACCTAAGACGTATTCAAGTTATGACGAACTGCACTTAACATGTGCTTTTTTGGGCATCATAATACGTACTGCATACAATGTTGTAGCATGTAATTGGCTGTGTGATCATTCTCAGATGTTCACTCGCGCATGTTCAAAGACAAATGAAAATCGGATTTATAACAATACTAATTATAAAAGGCAATAATAATGAAAGCTTTAAGAGGCATTCAATTTACGTTAGAATTGACTTACAACGGAGTCATGGGAACACAAAACCAAAACAAACAAATCCATTGCTGTTCAACTCACAGTAACCCTAAAGGACAGCGTAGAACTGCCCCATAGAATTTCATGGGGTGGCTGGTGGATTCAAACTGCTGACCTTTTGGTTAGCATTCAAGCTCTTAATCACGTGCCACCAGGACTCCATTGGAATACAACCCTGTCTTAAGTCACGGATTACGTATATCGGAAATTTCCTATCTTCTATTTTGCTATACACGAAAAAACAAGGTCTACAGTAGTAGCATGTCAATGTACTGTATCTGGACTGAACACTACTAAAATTTAACAATGCTACCAACCTGATTTTCTTATGAGGTTAATCCAAAGGTTAATAGGTAATGGCAAATTATATCTTCCATTATAGTTGAGTTGATCCCCATTTGTCTCCCAAATATGTCAGGCTTATGTCCTCCCACCTCCCAGATTATGCTTATGTTGTTTACCATTGCTCCCCCCTCATTATGAATTCAGGTCTCATAACTTCCAGGATGCCCATTTCCCTGAATATCTGAGTCCATATAACCTTCTTTCGCTACATGATTTAGCTCTAAATTACTTCCTAATTATTTGGAGGGGGATCCGTCTTACCAGATCTTGAAGTTAATTTTTATGTTATCACCATGAATGATCAAATGCTTGACATGTAGCCAACACTGTAAGTACAAATTAACTTAATATAATAAATTAATAAACTGCTGCACATATTTATAAACAGCTGATCAAGATATTTATTAGGATTCTATCAAGTGAACTAGAAAGCCAATTTTTACCAAACAGATAATTTCTACATGGTATACAATCAATAGTGGAGTCACTGGATAGCACAAATTGTTAAACACTCAACTACTGGCTGAAAGGTTGGTGGTTTGAACCCACCCAGAGGCACCTTGAAAGATAGGTCTGGTGATTGGCCCCTGAAAGGTCACAGCCTTGAAAACTCTATGGCGCAGTTCTACTCTGCACACATACAGTCGCCATAAGTTAGAAATGATTTGACTGCACTTAACAACAGCAACAACATATAATCAACCTATCTTTGGGCTTTTCGTCTTTCGAGCTTGTCAAAAGAATATCTCAGTCATGTGAAGAACTTTGAGAGCACTACCAAAACCTGAATATATTTGATAAATTACTTTCAGACCTCGAAATTACTAAAATTACATTACGACTGTGTTCAATATGCTTTGATCCATATTTGAACCTATATCCATGACTGAGAGAATCATGCAGCCTATTACCTTATTAGGAGCCCTGATGGAGCAATGGTTAAGTGCTGTGTTGCTAACTGAAAGGTGGGTGGTTCAAACCTACCAGTCACTCTGCCGAAGAAAGATACAGCAGTCTGCTCCTGTAAAGATTACAGCCTTGGTGAAGGGTAAGACAGTACACAATACTAGGGAAGCCAGCACAATTTGTACAAGGCAAGGTCATGGAAGCTCCATAGACACATCCAAATTACCTGAGGGATCAAACTGCTGGGCTGAGGGCTGTGGGGACCATGGTCCCAGGGAACATTTAGCTCAACTGGCATAACATAGTTTAAAAGAAATGTTCTATATTCTACTCTGGCGAGCAGCATCTGGGGTCTCAAAAGCCTGTGAGCGGCCATCTAAGATACTCCACCGGTCTCACCCCTTCGGGAGCAAGGAATAATGAAGAAAACTAAACATACAAGGGGAAGATTAGTCCAAAGGACTAATGGACCACTTCTACCACGGCCTCCACCAGACTGAGTACCCACTACCGCCACTAACTGCTCTAACACAGATCACAATAAAGGTTCCTGGACAGAGCTGGAGAAAAATGTAGAACAAAATTCTAACTTACAAATTAAGACCAGACTTACTGGCCTGACAGAGACTTAAGAAACCGCAAAAGTATGGCCTCTGGACAACCTTTTAGTTCAATAATGAAGTCGCTTCCGAGGTCCACCCTTCAGCCAAAGATTAGATAGGCCCATAAAACAAAATGAGAGTAAAGGGGCACACCAGCCCAGGGGCAAGGACTAGAAGGCAGGAGGGGCCAGGAAAGCTGGTAAAAGGGAACCCAAAGTGGAGAACGGAGAGCGTTGATATGTCATGGGGTTGTTAAGCAGTATCATAAAATAATATGTATATTAACTGTTTAATGAGAAAACAGTTTGTTCTGTAAACCCTCATCTGAAGTACAATTGAAACAAAAAAATGTTATAGCCTTGGAAACCCTACAGGGCGGTTCTACTCTGCTCTATAGGATCGCTATGAGTTAGAATCAACTCGAGGACATCGGGTATTGCCTTATTACCACTAAGTGAACTCGTTCCACAGTGTAGCCTCTGAAATTTTTTATTTCTGAATTTCTTATTTTATGAAAACTCAAATCTTAGTATGGAAATCTCAACATACAATTTTAATTGTATTTTTTCTAGATGCTACCGCAAAGTTAGCAGTATTTAGATATGGGATAATATGTACACCTTGTTTAACATATTTTTTAAAATAAGAAAATGACTCCTAACATTTCAGAATGTTACTAAACATATGCCTAAGTAGCTCATATTAATTACTATCCTTAATCTATCAAGATTACATTCTATTGATTTAAAAAGTACAGGATAATAAAAATGGTTACATTATCAACTGCCTTATAATTTTTTACTTCTGAGAACAAAAGTAGAACACATATTCTTAATATAAATTGAAAAAGCATTTGAACAAATTTAACAAAAGAAAAAAGTATAATTCAATTTCTTTCTTTTCCTTAAAAAAAAAGCAACGAGTATACCAAAGAAACCAGCAAATGTATACATTTACATTTTTGCAGCGTAATAGATACACACAGAGCCTGTGAGAATACAATATTCATTTTGCTGCAGAAGAACATACATTGCATAATAATGAGATTTGCTAATGAAAACAACCATCAACCTGGAATACATATGTATTAAACCAAGACCTCAGTGTCATTTTCTTTTTGTATCGTTTGTTCTTTCATTTTTTCCTCAACCTTTTCAATACTTTTGTCCTTTAGATTTTAGAACTTCGGTAAAGCAAAGTCAAGACTATAATATTATAGTGTACTGCTTTTTATTCATCACATTTATTTTTAATGTAAATTGCACTTGTTCTGCTTCTATCGGCACTATTAGTGTACCTTTGGGGGGGGAGGGGGGGAAATCAATGGATGCTACCAGAAGAAACAAAAGAGGTTAATTTCTATAGAAAATTGTTGGATCAGGTCTCAAAAAAAATGTTTATCAATATCAGACAAAAATTCCACATAAAACTTTCATAGCAAGGTTAGTGCTGACTTATTCAATAAGAAATAAGAAAATAATAATAAATATATTTAAAATCACTTTTACAATAACTCCTCCAGCAATTCTGACTGCTGACAATTATTAGATGAGATAAGGTAGGGCTTATATGATAACTACCAAAATGAAAATAACTAATATTTTTAGATAAAATACTAATTTTCCCCTAAAACGTTTTCAATGTCCTGCTCTACAAATGTTAATGCCGAATTACCATTCATCAAAAAATAAGTAATTCTGAGAATTTTCTTGAATATTTATGATTTAGTTATAATTTTTATAAAAGTACAAAAACTTTTTTAAAGCATTTAGTATCACTTCTCTTAAAGGACAGCATCAATGTTCCCCACAATCCATTTATGCCCTTTTGAGTACACACTATTGAATGGCTATCTGTCCTATTGTTTGTGTAGTTACAAAAATTAGATTTTCAATTCACTTGTACTACAGACAATTTAATAGGCTAACCTGCTGTGGTATACAAATTGTTACTAATACATAATAATAATAATGGTTAAAAAAAAAAAAAAGGAGTACTTATTACCCCTAAAACAGCCAAACAGAAGATTAAGTTTCCCATTTTTACTTTCATAATATCTTAATGTCTAACTTCAAACAATATTCTGCAAAGTAACAAAAGGCAATAAAAATTACAGTTCTCTTAGAAAAGTAAACCAAATAGTAGATAAAACCACTAAACCCGTTGCTGCTGAGTCAATTCTGATTCATAGAAACCCTATAGGACAGAGTACAACTGCCCCATAGGGTTTCCAAGGAACAACTGGTGGATTCAAACTGCTGACCTTTGGGTTAGCAGCTGAACATTTAACCACTGTATCAACAGGGCTCCAAATAGTAGATATTCCTTATTAAACTTAAACTCATCCGAAAATTGCCACTAACATTCTAATATTTCTTAAGGCTATTTTAAAAATCTTGAAGAATGGTTTTAAGCAAAGAACCACATAATCACAGAGCAATCATTAATTCATACACAAAGGATTTCCATAAAAACCAAAAATTTCCATTAAAATGAAAAAATATAAACCAGACCGTAAAGGAACAGTTTAAACAAATGTCCAAGGCAATACCAAAAACCTACTTTCACTAGGGCAAAGCATGTAATACTAAAATGTGGTGATAAGCTTAGAAAGGTCATTTAACTCCTTGTTACTCAAAGTGTGGTCCACAGAACAACAACGCTGGTATTTCTTATTAGAAATGCAGACTCTCAGGCCCCAGCCCAGGCCTACTGAACCAGAATCTTCATTTAACAAAATTCCAAGGTTACTTAACTCTCTTAACAATGATTTTGAATTGTTTCAGTGGAAGAGTCACTTCTTCAAATAAAATCATGTGAAGAAACCCAATATAGTAAATAAGAAATGAAGAGCTGCCCTTTGGGTAGGGGAGGCATCCAGTAGCTCCTAAGGCATCTCAACAGAACCAACTCCTCCTAAAGTTTCTCTGAGGATAACTTAAAAAGTTTTTTTTGTTTGTTTGTTTGAAAGCTTTGACTTAAGAAAAGGGAACTACTCAAAAGTTTAAATAGAAATCATACAACTGTTTTACTAATCACATATAAAACTTACTATTCATCAAAGCAAGACCTAAACAATCACTGTATAACAACCCATTTTTAAATTTCATTTAATTTATTCTATCGTGTTTTAAATTAAGAACACGAGATTAATATTACATAATTTTTTTTCCTAAGCAAATAGATCTCTCCCCAAATAGGTCCCACTGGAGAAGCTGAATTTAATTAATAAAATTTTATCTTCATAAAATTATTTTAATAAGTAAGAAGGCCTACCATGGAGCCCTGGTGGCATAGTAGTTAAATAGCTATGGCTGCTAACCAAAAGGTCAGTAGTTTGAATCCACCCGCTGCTCCTTGGAAAACCTATGGGGCAGTTCCACTCTGTCCTCTAGCGTCTCTATCAGTCGGAGTCAACTTGACAGCAACAGGTTTGTTTTTTGGTATTTTTTTAGGCCTACCATATTCACCATGTGTCACAAACCAACTTGATGACAGCTAACAATAACAACAACAACCGGTACTACCACCACAATATACAAGGTATTATGTTAAGTGCTGGCACCCTGATGGCACAGTGGTTAAGAGTTATAGTTGCTAAGGAAAAGGTCAGCAGTTTAAATCCACTACTGCTCCTTGCACACCCTATGGGGCAGTTATATTCTGTACTTCAGGGTCGCTATGAGTCAGCATCAACTTGACAGCAACGGGTATGAGGATATGTTAAATGCTACAAGGGTAATACAGATAAACGGGCAAAATACTCATCTTGAAAGGTCAATAAGACAAATGCATAGAACATACTATATGTCGTAAGAGTGGTATAAATAAAGTACTATGGAGTAAACTTAGCTAAGGAGATCAAAAAAGGCTTCACGGCAAGGTGACATTTGAAGTGGACCTTGAAAAATGTGTAGGATTTTGAAAGGCAAAAATGGCTGAGTGGGGGAACTAGGAAAAAAGGTACCCAACTGCAGGGAGAGCATAATCTAAAAATTTGAAACTGAGAAGAAATAATGAGAATCATGAGTTGTTCATTTTTTACCAGTTGTTGTTCTTGTATGCCATCGAATAGATTTTAACTCAAGCAACCCTACCGGACAGAGTATAACTGCCCCACAGTGTTTCCTAGGATATAATCTTTATGGGAGCAGATTACTGGGTCTCTTCTCTCATACAGCAGCTGGTGGATTTGAACAGCAACCTTTCCGTTAGCAGCTTAGTGCATTAACTACTGCGTCACCAGGGCGCCTACAATATTCAAGTGTTAAAATTGTTGTTGTTGTTGTTACGTGCCTTTGAGTTGGTTCCAACTCAAAGTGACCCTATGTACAACAGAACAAAACACTGCCTGGTCTTGAGTCATCCTCAAAACCGTTGCTATGCTTGAGCCCACTGTAGCAGCCACTGTGTCAATCCATTTTGTTGAGGGTCCTCCTCTCTTTCTCTAACCCTCTACTTTACCAAACATAATGTTCTTCTCCAGGAACTGGTCCCTTCTGAAAACATGTCCAAAGTACATGAGACCAAGTCTTGCCATCCTTGCATCTAAGGAACATTCTATCTGTACTTATAAGGCAGATTTGTTCATTCTTCTGGCTGTCCAGTATCAATAATCTTCGCCAATGCCGTAATTCAAATGCATCAATTCTTCTTTGGTCTTCCTTATACATTGTCCAGCTTTCAAATGCATATGAGGAGACTGAAAATACCACGGTTTGAGACAGGCATACCTTAATCCTCAGAGTGACATCTTTGCTTTTCAACACTTTAAAGAGCAGATCTGCCCAATGCAATACGTCATTTGATTTTCTGACTTCTTCCATGGGTGTTGACTGTGGATCCAAGTAAAATGGAGTATTTGATAACTTCAATAGTTTATCATGATGCTGTTTACTGATCCAGTTGTGAGAATTTTCGTTTTCTTTATATTAAGGTGTAATCTATGCTGAAACCCGTAGTCTTTGGTCTTCATCAGTTTTTCACTTTCAGAAACAAGACTGTGTCATCTCCATATCACAGGCTGTTAATGAGTCTTCCTCCAATCTTGATGCTATGTTCTTCATATTATCCAGCTCTTGGATTATTTGCTCAGCATACAGATTGAATGACTACAGTGAAAGAGACAACCCTGATGCACACCTTTTCTGATTTTAAACTACAAAGTATCCCTTTGTGAGGTTTGAATGACTGTCACATGGTTGATATACAGGTTCCTCATGAGCATAATTAATTGTTCTGGAATTCCCATTCTTCACAATGCTATCCATAATTTGTTATGATCCACACAGTCTAATGCCTTTGCATAGTCAATAAAACATAGGTAAACATCTTTCTGGTAGTCTCTACTTTTAGCCTAGATCCATCTGACATCAGCAATGATATTCTTGTCCCACGTCCTCTTCTGAATCCAGCTTGAATTTCTGGCAGTTCCCTGTCAATGTACTGCTGCAACCGTTCTTGAATGATCTTCAGCAACATTTTACTTGTGTGTGATATTAATGATATTGTTTGATAATTTCTCCATTTTGTTGGATCACTTTTCTTTGTAGTGGGCACAAATATGAATCTCTTACAGTCTGTTGGCCAGGTAGCTGCCTTATAAATGTCTTGGCATAGAGGAGTGAAGACAGCCAGTATAACATTTGTTTGTTGAAACATCTCAATTGGTATTCTGTCAATTCTGGGCGCCGTGTTTTTCCCCAATGCCTCAGTGCACTTTGAACTTCTTCCTTCCATACTGTTAGTTCTGGATCACATGCTATCACCCGAAATGGCTGAACACTGATCAATTCTTTTTGGTACAGTCACACTGTGTATTCTTTCCACCTTCTTTCGATGCTTCCTATGTTGTTCAATCTTTGCACATAGAATCCTTCAGTATTGAAACTTGAGGATTGAATTGTTACTTCAGTTCTTTCAACTTGAGAAATTCCAAGTGTGTCTTTCCCTTCTGGTTTTCTAATGCCAGGTCTTTGCACATTTCATTATAATACTTTATCTTCTCAAGCCGTCCTTTGAAATCTGCTCCGCTTCTTATTTCATCATTTCTTCCATTGGCTTTAGCTACTCTATATTCCAGGGCAAGATTCAGAGTTAATGTAAGTACCTGTATAGTATAACACACCCAAAAACCAAAAAACCCACTACCATCGAGTTGATTACAAGCTCATTAAATATCTGTTGTCTAAATGAATCAATCAATCAATCGTCTGTCTGGTATACAGGATATGCATATAAAATACTGGTAGATATGGCTGAAAAGGTACTTTAGGACTTTATCGGAGATCATCTGAAATACCACGTTAAGGTATTCAAATTTAATGCTATAAACATTGGTGTCTTAGTTATCTAGTGCTGCTGTAACAGAAATACTACAAGTGGATGGCTTCAACAAACTGAAGTTTATTCTCTCACAGTCTAGTAGGCTAAAAGTAGGCTAGAAGTACAAATTCAGGCTTTCTCCACTGGCTTCAGAAGAAGGTTCTTGTCATCAATCTTTTCCTGGACAAGGAGTTTCTCCACACAGAAACCCCTGGTCCAAAGAACACGCTCTGCTTCTGGCACTGCTTTCCTGGTGTTATGACATCCCCCGCTCTCTGCTTGCTTCCCTTTCCTTTTATCTCTTGTAAGATAAAATGTGGTGCAGACCACACCCCAGGGAAACTCCCTTTAGATTGTATTATGGATGTGACCTTAACAAGGGTGTTACAATGCCACCCTAATCTTCTTTAACATAAAATTACAATCACAAAATGGAGGACAACCACATAATACTTGGAATCATGGCCTAACCATGCTGACATATATTTTTGGGGGATGCAATTCAATCCATGACATTCCACCCTTCGGCCCCCCAAAATTCATGTCCTTGCTACATGTAAGACACATTCATCCCATCATGTCATAGCAAAAGTCGGAGGTGGAGCCAATATAGCGGAATAGACAGATGCTTCCAGTGAGCCCTCTTACAACAAAGATCAAAAAAAACAGGTGAAATGACTATATTTGTGACAAGCTAGGAGCCCTGAACATCAAAGGCAAGCTTAGAAAACGAACTGAGGAGCAGGGAAAGGAAGAGACGGTTCAGAAGCGTAGAGAAGTTACCAGACCTGAATCGTGGGGAGAACTCAGGCACCATTCCCCAGAGCAGCGGTGGCGGGCTGGTACTAGCGTTCAGCCACAGTTTCCTTAGGGAGAAACAGCCAGCCATGCAGCCTACTCACACCTCCAGAACCAGAGAAGAATGACACTCGCAGCAAAAGCTAAGTACTTGCGTATATTTTACCACGCCCCCCTGCTCCCAAGCAGGCTTCAGTGGCTAATTTCCCTAAGTCTGAGATAGGTCCTCTTGAGAGCCTAGACCCATCCTCATGGCCTTTGAGAAGGGATAAATCTACAATTGGGGGAAAAGATAATTTGCCAGTTCCACTAACTGGGGGAGCTCAGGACAGAAGCGGCTCCTTTCCAGGCATAAACGGTCCATGGATTTTGAGTACCTTTCCCCTCTGCACAGACCCGTGAGGGCCGATTTCAGGAGAATAGGCCCTTGTTCGCAGACTACAACTGTTTCAGCCGTGTGGCGGAGAGATGGGTGTTTGATGTTTGACATTGCCTTGCCTATTAAACAGGGTCCTCACCTACCCACATCAGGGGCCTAAGGACTGGTGGCTCCACTCAGGTCACCCACCACCCATGACAGGGGTCCAAGGATAACTGGTACCTCCCAGTCCTTACAACCAAAAACACTGGGTGCCCATACTCCATCTGCAGAATCTATCCACCTGTACGCTCTAGGGATGAGGGACATGCTTTCCTCAGAAACACGTCGGGGATGATTCTCAGCTCCCTGCCTTGTTCAGAGTGTGACCCCCTGCTCCAACCAGATACCGGTACCTACACCAATCACCTCTGCACCTCTAAGACTGTAGGACAGAGCCTTTACCACATACTTAATGATCAGCTACCTGGACACCGGAGCTGAATTCATACAAGAAAAGCATACGGACTTCTAGACTGATACACCTGATAACAGCTCTAGCCATCTGGGCACAGGATGTCAGAGCTCCAAACGCAAAAATAATCAAGACAGCTCACTCAAGCAACCCATTTGGGCATATCAAAACAAAACAAAGCCAGGAGCTACAACACAGTAAGCAAACATAAAATTAACTACAAAAATAACTTATAGATGGCTCGGAGACAACAGTCAATATCAAGTCACATAAAGAAAAGACCATGATCACCTCAACAAGCTCTCAAAACAGAGAATCAAGGGATCTTCTAGACAAAAGTGCCTTCCTGGAATTACCAGAGGCAGATTACAAAGGATTAATATACACAGCCTTTTAAGACATCAGGAAGGAAATGAGGCAATATGGAGAACAAGCCAAGGAACACGCAGATAAAGCAACTGAATAAATTAAAAAGAGTATTCAGGAACATAATGAAAAATTTAATATGCTGGAAAAAATCCATAGACAGACAGCAATCAGAAATTCAGAAGATTAACAAAATTAGAGAAGTAGACAACTCAACAGAAAGTAAGAGGAGAATTCAGCAAGTGGAAGGCAGAATTTCTGAACTTGAAGATAAAGTACTTGGCACTAATATATTTGAAGAAAAATCAGATAAAAGAATTTTAAAAAATGAAGAAACCTTAAGAATCATGTGGGACTCCATCAAGAGAAATAATCTACGAGTAGTTGGAGTATCAGAACAGGGAGGGATAACAGAAAATAAAGAGAGAATTGTTGAAGATTTGTTGGCAGAAAACTTCCCTGATATCGTGAAAGCTGACAAGATATCTATCCAAGATGCTCACAGAACTCCACATTAGGTAGATTTTAAAAGAAAGTCACCAAGACATATTATAATCAAACTTGCCAAAACCAAAGATAAAGAGAGAATTTTAACAGCAGCTAGGGATAAATGAAAAGTCACCTACAAAGGACAGTCGATAAGAATAAACTTGGACTACTTGGCAAAAACCATGAAGGCAAGAAGGCAATGGGATGACTTATACAAAAAATTGAAGGAAAAAAACTGCCAGCCAAGAACCTTATATCCAGCAAAACTGTGTCTCAAATATGAAGGTGAAATTAGGACATTTCCAGATAAACAGAAGTTTAGGGAATTCGTAAAAACCAAACCAAAACTACAAGAAATACTAAAGGGAGTTCTTTGGTTAGAAAATCAATAATATCAGGTATCAACCCAAGACTAGAACACTGGGCACAGCAATCAGAAGTCAACCCAGACAGGGAAATCAAAAAGATAAATCAAGATAAAAAAACACTCAAAATAGGGAAACAGTGATATTATGTAAATGAAGACAACATTATAACAATGAAGAGGGACTAAGAAATGTAGTCATAGATCTTCCATATGGAGAGGAAGACAAGGCAATACAAAGAACCAAAAGATAGGTTTAAATTTAAAAAAATAGGGTAAAGAATAAGGTAACCACAAAGGAGAGAAACTATCCTACACATCAAAATAAAATACAAGAAAAAACTAGAGACTCAGCAGAAACAAAAACAACAATGAATATGACGAAAGGACCATATATAATCTACTCAGCACATAAAATTAAGAGGGAAAAAAAAACTGTCAACAACACACAAAAAAAACATCAAAATGATAGCACTGAATTCATACCTATCCATAATTACGCTGAATGTAAATGGACTAAATGCACCAATATAGAGACAGAGAGTATCAGAATGGATTAAAAAACAAGATCCGTCTATATGCTGCCTACAAGAGACACACCTTAAACTTAGAGAAACAAAGTAAAACACAAAGAATGGAAAAAAAATGTATCAAGCAAACAACAATCAAAAAAGAGCAGGAGTAGCAATATTAATTTCTGACAAAATAGACTTTAAAGTTAAATCCATCATAAAGGATAAGGAAGGACACTATATAATGATTAAAGGGACAATATACCAAGAAGGTACAACCATATTAAATATTTATGTACCCAATGACAGGGCTGCAAGATACATAAACTCTACCAGCATTGAAAAGTGAGATAGACAGCTCCACAATAATAGGAGACTTCAACATATCATAGCAAAATTCTTAAATCAACTCCAAGTCCCAAATTCAAAAATTCCTCTTCATCTGTGAAATCTAGAATACAGGTTATCCGTTTCCAAAGTACAATGACAGAATAGGTACAAACTAGACATTTCCATTACAAATGGGAGAAACTGGTGGGAAAGAAGGCATAACAGACACCAAGAAAGTCGGCAGAACACATTACATTAGCCCTCAAGGCTTTGCAAATAATCCTCTGTTCTCTGAGTTCATTTACACAACAGCTTTGCCCTCCAGACTCTAGATTTTGGCCACACTCTCCGGATTCTGAGTTGAGGCCCCTCAGCTCTGGGCTCCAGCTCTGCCCTCCAGCTCTGCCCTTCAGGCCCACTAAGACGGCAACTCTGCTCCCTCAGCTTTAGACTCACCATTCTCCTAGTCCATCTGAGGGGCAACTCCACCCTTTGAAACACCAGAGACCATGGCTCCACCCTTTGAAACTCCAGAGGTCAAGGCCCTGCCTTTCAAGACTGCAGCAGCTTGTCTGTGTTCTTTTTCTCTTCGGCTTCTGTTTCCTGGTTCCTTGGGCTCTCCACCCCTCAGGCCTCATGCCTGCATCTGTCCTGCTGGGGGAAGTGTTCCAAAGCTCTGTAGCTCCACCAGTAAGTGCCCAAGGGCACCCCACTCTGTCAGTAAACTTCAGCCGGAAGGCACTCAGCTATCTTGCCCCATGAGTTGGCAAACCTAGCTCCACTGGTAAGTACCTAGAGGCACCCCACTGTGCAAGGAAGCCTCCTGTGCAAAGGCACTCAGCTCTCTTACTCTGTGGGTCAGCATCAGCACAGTCTGGCGCTGATCTCCTGGTTCTGCTGCTGCTGGTTCTCTGACATTTCCAGTCCTCGGCTGCTGCCAGTCCTTTATCCATTCACAGCTTCAAAACTGCTTCCACATTTTAGGTTATCTTTTTTTTTTTATCTTTGTTATCTAGTGTTGCTGTAACAGAAATATCGTAAGTGTATGGCTTTAAAAAACAGAAGTTTATTCTTTTATAGTCTACTAGGCTTGATGTAGGGCATCGGTTCCAGGGGAAGGCTTTCTTTCTCTGTTGGCTCTGGAGGAAGGTTCTTGTCATCAATCTTCCCCTAGACTAGGAGCTTCTCCATGCAGGAACCCCAGGTCCAAAGGGCATACTCTGCTCCTGCATTGCTTTTTGATGGTATGAGATTCCCTACTCTCTGCATGCTTCCTTTTCCTTATATCTCTTGTAAGATAAAAGGTGGTGCAGGCCACATTCCAGGGAAACTCCCTTTACAATGGATCAGGGATGTGACCTTAATAAGGGTGTTACAATCCCACCCTAATCCTCTTTAACATAAAATTACAATCACAAAATGGAGGACGACCCCACAATACTGGGAATCATGGCCTAACCAAATTGACACATATTTTTGGAGAATACAATTCAATATGATAATTGGTAAACTACTTACTTTAGGAATATTGGGATCTAACAGTTCTAAGTAGAATGGATTAGAGCAAGAAAAGATTTCAATAGGGACATTTTAATAAGTAGTACTGCAGTGTGATGGATCACTTTTATATGGCCCTTCTCGCCATGCTCTTGTAACTGCTATCAAATGATTGGGTAGGACTATACAAACAAGGTGCTTGTGGCTCACCAAGGGGATTGGACAGCTTCCTAATAATGCAAACAAGGTGCACGGCACCTTTGTGGGAGTGGGACCACGGAAATAAAGCATATGGAACCCTAACAAGGGTATCGGTCAGCCCTGTCATCCCTCTGAAAATGAGTCATCTCAGAGGCGTAAAGGGGAACCTGACTACCACCAAGAAGAAGAGGCAGGAGTGGAGCATGCCCTTTGGACCCGAGATCCCTGTGCTGAGACCCTCCTAGACTCAGGAGATAGAGAGAGAGTGGAGACTGCAGGATGACAAGAAGCAGCAGCAGAGAAACAGTGGGAGCAGAGGCAGTAGAGCCAGGAGTCCAGCAGGCCAGCCCACAGAATAAGAAAGCTTAGTGCCTTTGGGCAGGAGGCTTACAGGCAGACTACGGTGCCTCCAGGCACTTGTCATCAGAGCTAGGCTTGTCACCCTATGGAGCGAGAGAGCTGAGTGCCTTTGGGCTGTAGCTTATTGGTGGAGTGGGGTGCCTCCGGGAACTTAATAGCAGAGCTAAAGATAATGATTCTCTCTCCCCCTTGTGAAGTTATTATAGGAGGCCAGACGTCTCCACCATGACATTTTTACAAGTTAATATTATTTAACAATAGTTTAACCAAGAGTTAAGGGTCTAAACTAAGTTTGTAACAGTAGAGTCAGAAATGAGGAGACAAATATAAAATCTACGGAAGCTAAGATAATCAAAGACTTTTGACTTGGCTGGTTAAAGTAGAACAAGGAATAAAAAATTATCTTGTAGAAGTAAACTCTATTGGTCTTCACAGTAAATTCTACACACAGGAAGTAGGAAGTC